>NC_135811.1:58170022-58770022 GCF_964213995.1 Mustelus asterias
GACGCACACACCTGGGACCTTAGCTTCACAGTAAATGACTACCAGCGTCACCTTAGCTTCACCCCAGACCCCCGGCTCACAGGACTGGAAGAGTGAGATGGCCAGTGGCAATCCAACTCCAGAGCATCTCTCCATGTCAGTACGAGCAGACTGGGGGCTCCTCCAACAGTGTGGTGGCACTTTGCAAGATTGTGACTTGTCTTCTTCTGACAGGGGGCAATAGAAAGGTTCATTAGGGTTCCATTTTCCTTAAAGTCTATTACATATGCCCCCTCCCGCCATAGGGGCATTTAGCGGCCATTTCACACCCGTCCCCCCCCTCCCCCTCCAATGCATAGAGGCATATTGTGCCCTGGCAGGGCAGGCATCAGTGCCAGTCCGCATACATACTCAGACCCCTGAGCACAGAGGTGGATGGACATCTGACTACACCGCTCTGCACAGGGCCATGCCATCCCAGCATTTACCCTTGCTGACTGCAGAAGATAATTGAACCCTTTGTGGCATCGCGGCCGTGTTCAGCGCACCCGCTGGCCTTGGCAGCCAGCACTACCCAGGGCCTTCTTTGTCAGCTGGGGCAGCCTCTTCCCTGGGCATCAGGATACCGCGCCCGGCACTGACCTACACCAACATAGATGGGCGCTCAGGATACCGAGCCCTCCTGCCCTCCATGGCCACCTGGAGTTCACGACATTCCTCTGAATAGTTGTGATATACACACCACCCTCCCTCCCTCCCCCCCCTCCCTCCCTCCCCCATAACTCCTGATAAGCTTCAGGGAGTATGGATTTTAGACACCCCCTCCCCTCGCTAGGTCAGCATTGGACCCAGTGCCGGATGTGTTCCTGCCCCCACCCCTGCCCCCACGTCTGTCCCCACGTCTGTCCTCACGCCTGCCCCCCACCCCTGCCCCACCCTTGCTCCCGCTTGCTTAAAGACCCAACTGGCAGGTGAGTCACACGCTGGGTGGGCCTTAATTGGTCACTGGGCAGTGTGATATCACATGAACAATGTGATTTGGGGTGGGATGGGTTTCACATCCCCTCCTGTCCGTGTCACCTGGAGAGGAGGTATCAGGCATCAGTGCCAGTCCGCATACATAATTAGACCCCTGAGCACAGAGGTGGACGGACATCTGACTACTCCGCTCTGTCGTGCGGTGTACGCCCCGAATGTAAAATTCACACCCAAGGCCCAGGACTCCAGGACTAGGTAGGTTTTGTGGGTCTCAGGGCAGGGAGGTGGGGTGAGGCCCACGGGGGTGAGAAGAGGGGGGAGGGGTGTGGGGGGCACAGAGACAGACGTTTTGGAGGGGGGGGGGGAGGGAAGTGCTCAATATTAAAAGGGTCATTTTTGGTCTTCCCTCCGTGTTGGAACTCCTCTCGCCCACCTGAAAATGGAGACTGGGCTGGGAACGGCCCTTCAGTGGTCACTAATTGGCCACCTAAGGGCCTCAATGGAAACCAGGCAGCCCCAGGCCTTGCCCATTCCAGGGTGGCACGGTAGCACAGTGGTTAGCACTGCTGCTTCACAGCTCCAGGGTCCCGGGTTCGATTCCCGGCTCGGGTCACTGTCTGTGTGGAGTTTGCACATTCTCCTCGTGTCTGCGTGGGTTTCCTCCGGGTGCTCCGGTTTCCTCCCACAGTCCAAAGATGTGCGGGTTAGGTTGATTGGCCAGGTTAAAAAATTGCCCCTTAGAGTCCTGGGATGTGTAGGTTAGAGGGATTAGCGGGTAAATATGTGGGGGTAGGGCCTGGGTGGGATTGTGGTCGGTGCAGACTCGATGGGCCGAATGGCCTCCTTCTGCACTGTAGGGTTTCTATGATTTCTATGATTTCTATGTAAAGCAGGCGAGAGTTTGAGTCTGGCGGGTGCCGGGTGGGAGGGAAGCCCCTCTGAAAATGTTTGCGGCTACACCCCATCTACAAAGCTGTTGGTGAGGGAATGTAACATTCAGCGCACAGATGTGGGTGTGTGGGAACATGTGGTTATGTGAGTGTGTTGGTGAAATCATTGAGTTTCACTTCTAAAGGTTCAAATTATCAGCTACACCCTTGTTTTCCAGTTTTCTGTAACCCTTTTCCCTGTGTTGGTTGGTTGGTTGTGGGGATTATGTTTTTATATAATTGCAACTTTAGCTTTTATCTTTGTTCATGGTGTTTTATGTAGATAGCTGATATAAATGAATAGAATTGAGCTCAATGTAATTAGAATTCTTTTTGCTGACTCTAGTGTCTCTTTTTCTGACATTCCTTGGTTTCTTTTAGCATTTACCAGGGTTTTCTTTTTCACTTCTAAGGCTTTTTTTCTGTAACCTTTTTCTTGTGGAGGTGTTGACACTGGAACTGATTGTTGTTAATGTTTACAGGAGTTAAACAGTGAACATTCACTGATAGTTCACCACTGCCTAGATCCATCCTGTTTCACACCATGGGAGTCATTGTTATAACAGGGAGTGAAAATTACACCCAAGTTACAATCATTTTGTGCTTCAAATGTGCCACTGGCCCCACTGATAACGGATAACAGAACGGATTACTGCAAAGAAGTGTACCGACAACTCAACAACGAGGAACACTACAGACAGTTACCTGCAGATCCGACCAAAGAACACACCCGTCAACTCAACACTCTGATCAAGACCTTTGATCCGGACCTTCAGAACACCCTCCGTGCTCTCATCCCACGTACTCCCCGCGTTGGAGATCTCTACTGCCTCCCGAAGATACACAAGGCAAACACACCCGGCCGTCCCATCGTATCGGGCAATGGGACCCTGTGCGAGAACCTCTCCGGCTATGTCGAGGGCATCCTGAAACCCATTGTACAAAGAACCCCCAGCTTTTGTCGCGACACGACGGACTTCCTACAGAAACTCGGCACACATGGAGCAGTTGAACCAGGAGCACTCCTCGTCACAATGGATGTCTCGGCACTCTACACCAGCATCCCCCATGACGATGGCATTGCTGCAACGGCCTCAGTGCTCAGCGCCAACAACTGCCAGTTTCCAGATGCAATTTTACATCTCATCCGCTTCATCCTGGACCACAATATCTTCACCTTCAACAACCAGTTCTTCATCCAGACACACGGAACAGCCATGGGGACCAAATTTGCACCTCAATATGCCAACATCTTCATGCACAGGTTCGAACAAGACTTCTTCACCGCACGGGACCTTCAACCGATGCTATACACTAGATACATCGATGACATTTTCTTCCTTTGGACTCATGGTGAACAATCACTGAAACAACTCTATGATGACATCAACAAGTTCCATCCCACCATCAGGCTCACCATAGACTACTCTCCGGAATCAGTTGCATTCTTGGACACGCGCATCTCTATTAAGGACGGTCACCTCAGCACCTCACTGTACCGCAAGCCCACGGATAACCTCACGATGCTCCACTTCTCCAGCTTCCACCCTAAACACGTTAAAGAAGTCATCCCCTACGGACAAGCCCTCCGTATACACAGGATCTGCTCGGATGAGGAGGATCGCAACAGACACCTCCAGACGCTGAAAGATGCCCTCATAAGAACAGGATATGGCGCTAGACTCATTGATCAACAGTTCCAACGCGCCACAGCGAAAAACCGCACCGACCTCCTCAGAAGACAAACACGGGACACAGTGGACAGAGTACCCTTCGTTGTCCAGTACTTCCCCGGAGCGGAGAAGCTACGGCATCTCCTCCGGAGCCTTCAACATGTCATTGATGAAGACGAACATCTCGCCAAGGCCATCCCCACACCCCCATTTCTTGCCTTCAAACAACCGCACAACCTCAAACAGACCATTGTCCGCAGCAAACTACCCAGCCTTCAGGAGAACAGTGACCAAGACACCACACAACCCTGCCACAGTAACCTCTGCAAGACGTGCCGGATCATCGACACAGATGCCATCATCTCACGTGAGAACACCATCCACCAGGTACACGGTACATACTCTTGCAACTCGGCCAACGTTGTCTACCTGATACGCTGCAAGAAAGGATGTCCCAAGGCATGGTACATTGGGGAAACTATGCAGACGCTGCGACAACGGATGAATGAACACCGCTCGACAATCACCAGGCAAGACTGTTCTCTTCCTGTTGGAGAGCACTTCAGCGGTCACGGGCATTCGGCCTCTGATATTCGGGTAAGCGTTCTCCAAGGCGGCCTTCGCGACACACGACAGCGCAGAGTCGCTGAGCAGAAACTGATAGCCAAGTTCCGCACACACAAGGACGGCCTCAACCGGGATATTGGGTTCATGTCACACTATTTGTAACTCCCACAGTTGCGTGGACCTGCAGAGTTTCACTGGCTGTCTTGTCTGGAGACAATACAGATCTTTTTAGCCTGTCTTGATGCTCTCTCCACTCCCATTGTTTTGTTTCTTAAAGACTGGATTAGTTGTAAGTATTCGCATTCCAACCATTATTCATGTAAATTGAGTCTGTGTCTTTATAAGCTCTGTTTGTGAACAGAATTCCCACTCACCTGAAGAAGGGGCTTAGAGCTTCGAAAGCTTGTGTGGCTTTTGCTACCAAATAAACCTGTTGGACTTTAACCTGGTGTTGTTAAACTTCCCACTGATAAAGACAGAAGCTGTTTCCTTCCCATTGCCCTCTCTCTTCTGATTGCCCCCTCCCTCTCTTTTGCCTTCTCCTGGTTTCTTCCAATTGCCTCTTCCCTCCAATCACTTATACTCCCATTCCCGATTGCTCCTGTCCCACCTGATCACTTTCCCCCACACTTCCGCCAAGTACTTCATCCTCCCTACCCTCTCGCAGGACTTACTGAGGACCGCAGTCAGCAATTCAGTGACCTGGAATTGAAAACCTCTTTGCTACCGAGTTCGCTGAAGTAAATGAGGTCTGGGGCCCACCTTTTTTTTAATTCATTCGTGGGACATGGGCATCATTGACTGACCTGCCCATCCCTAGTTGCCCTTGAACTGAGTGACTTGCTAGGCCATTTCAGAGGGCAGTTGAGAATCAACCACATTGCTGTGGCTCTGAAGTCATACAGAGGCCAGACCAGGTAAGGACGGCAGATTTCCTCCCCTAAAGAACATTAGTGAACCAGATGGGTTTTTCTGACAATCGACAGAGATTGACAGTCCAAAGTTGTGTGGGTTAGGTGAATTGGCCATGCTAAATTGTCCCTTAGTATCAGGGGGATTAGCTAGGGTAAATCCATTGGGGTTATGGGGATAGGGCCTGGGTGGGATTTTGGTCGGCGCAGACTTAATGGGTCAAATAGCCTCCTTCTGTACTGTAGGATCTATGACAGTGTTTTCATGGTCATCAGTAGATTCTTAATTCCAGACATTATTTTATTGAATTCAATTTCCACCATCTGCCGTGGTGGGATTCGAATCCAGGTCCCCAGAACATTAGCTAAGTTTCTGGATTAATAATCTAGCAACAATAGCACTAGATCACCATCTCCCAGTGTAAGTCAGTCCCTGTATGACCGGTGGTGTAGTGGTATTGTCACTGGATGAGTAATCCAGAGACCCAGGCTAATGCTCTGGGGTCCTGGGGTTGAATCCCACCATGGCAGAATTCGATAAAATACCTGGAATTAAAAATCTAATGACGACCATGAAACAAGCGGTGTAGAAACCCATCTGGTTCACTAATGTCCTTTAGGGAAGGAAATCTACCGTCCTTACCTGGTCTGGCCTACATGTGACTCTAGAGCCACAGCAATGTCCTCTGAAATGACCTAGCAAGCTACTCGTTTGATGGGCAATAAATAAAACCATAAGAAATAGGAACAGGAGGAGGCCATTCAGCTCCTTGAGCCTGTTACACCATTCAATTGGATCATGGTTGATCCAACATTCCTCACGTCCACTTTCCTGCCTTTTCCCCGTAATCCTTGATTCCCTTACTGAACAAAAATCTATCTAGCCTTAAATATACCCAAGGACTCTACCTCCAAACTTCTCTGTGGCAAGGAGTTCCAAAGACTCTCAACCCTCAGAAGGAATTCCTCCTCATCTCAGCCTTAAATTGGTGCCCCTTTATTCTGAGACTATATCCTCTGGTCCTAGACTCCCCCATGAGGGGAAACATCCTCTCAGCATTTACCCATTCCAGCCCCTTAAGAATCCTATGTTTCAATGAGATCTCCTCCCATTCTTCTAAATTCCAATGAGTAGCATCCCAACCTGTTTAACCTTTCCTCATAAGACAATCCCTCCATACCAGGGATCATCCTAGTGAACCTTCTCTGAACTCACTCCAATGAGATAATATCTTTCCTTAAATAAGGGGATCAAAAACTGCTCACATTACTCCAGATGTGGTCTCACTATTACCTTGTACAGTTGCAGCAAAACTTCGCTACTCTTATACTCCAACCCCCTTGAAATAAGGGCCAACATTCCATTAGCCTTCCTGATTATCTGCTGCACCCGTGTGCTAGCTTTCTGTGTTTCATGCATTAGTGTTAATCGTGCATAAGGTTTTAAATTGGGGGTCTTATCATATGACTTAACCTTTTGTGAGGTACCTTGTCAAACACCAAATACAAAACATCGACTAGTTCCCCTCTGTCTACTCTGGTTAGGACTTCGTTGAAAAACTCTAATAAATTAGTCAGACATAATTTTCCTTTCACGAAACCATGCTGACACTGCTTAATTAGATTATAATTTTCCAAATGTGCTGCTATTACTTCCTTCATAATCGGTTCCAACATTTTAGCAACAATAGATGTTAGGCTAATCAGCCTATGCTAAATTCTCCCTCAGTGTACCCGAACAGGCGCCAGAGTGTGGTGACTAGGGGATTTTCACAGTAACTTCATTGCAGTGTGAATGTAAGCCTACTTGTGACACTAATGAATAAACTTTATAGTTATCTTTTTTGTGTCTCCCTCACAGGTTGAATAGGGGTGCCACACTGGCAGTTTTCCAATCCTCTGGTGCTTCTTGAGATTCCAAGAATTTTGGAAAATTACAATCAAGGCATCCACTATCGCTGTGGCTACTTCTTTTGGGATGCTAGGATGCAAGCCATCAGGGCCAGGGGATTTATCTGCCTTTAGCCCCATTAGTTTGTCCAATACTACCTCTCTCGTGATGATCATAGAACTTCATAGAATCATAGAATCCCTACAGTGCAGAAAGAGGCCATTTGGCCCATCGAGTCTGCACCAACCACAATCCCACCCAGGCCATACCCCCATATCCCTACATATTTACCCGTTAATCCCTGCATCTCAGGACACTAAGGGGCAATTTAGCATGGCCAATCAACCTAACCCGCACATTTTAGGACTGTGGGAGGAAACCGGAGCACCCGGAGGAAACCCACGCAGACACGAGGAGAATGTGCAAACTCCACACAGACAGCGACCCAAGCTGGGAATCAAACCCAGATCCCTGGAGCTGTGAAGCAGCAGTGCTAACCACTGTGCTACCGTGCCGCCCCTATGATGATGGTACTGAATTTGTCCCCGGTATTCTTTAGTGTTAAAAGGGATGTTCAAAGTATCTGCCACCATAAAGACTGATGCAAAATATCTGTTTAGTTCCTGTGCCATTTCTTTGCTCCCCATGGCTATCTCAGATTTATTTTCTCAGGGGCCTGTGTTCATTTTGATCTCTCTCTTCCTTTTTATATATTTAAAGAAGCTCTTATTGTCAGTTTTTATATTCCTCTCTGGTTTTCCTTTGTAGTTTATTTTCTCTCTTTATTATCTTTTTAGTCGTCCTATGCCGGATTCTGAATGTATTCCAGCCTTTGGGACTACCACTGACTTTTGCCTCCTTATTTCTTTTTCTCTCAACTTAATACTCTCTTTAACTTCCTTGCTTAGCGGTGGTTGGTTCATTCCTCCTTCCTGGGATATCTACTGGCCACACCTCATGAATGAATTAAAAAAAAACGATGTCTAGGCCAAGGAATATACACAATGGAAAGGAGTTAGAATTTTGTATGAATGTTATCTGGCGCTCACTAATGTCAGAGTCTGACAATTACACAATTTGAGAATACATGATGGATGATAAGGAACAGCGCCTCAGCAACTGGCTGTGAAACTGAAGTTCAGTGAGATGTGAGCTGGAGGCAATAAGTGGGACAATAAAAGAGGAATGTAGCACTGATAATCCTCTGTGAGGCAATGAATGCAGCTTTCCAGCTGATATGTATATATGGTAGGTAGAGGTCGAGACAACAATCACATCACGATTTACAAGATGTTCATTAAAAGAAAATCCCAAAGCAATAAACCTACAGCTAGAAAGTTATAAGAAGCCTTGTACTTAAATTGTTTCGAGTTTCTCAGAGTATATATATGTGGGTTTGGATTAATTTTTTATTACCAAATAATAAAGTATTAGGTTTCTGGATGAGGATTTATTAGGTGGTGATTTTTCATTTTAAATCTCTTGAATAGTTTTGTGCTCAATTCTCCTTTTTTGTCTCAATTAGTTTCTGTTTACATTCTATATATTGGTGAGTTCTTTCCGTCACAGAGAGGAGAATTTTCCCGTTCCAGCCGCCACGGGAATCAAAGCGGACGGGGGGGCAGACCATGGCAAGGTCCGTCGACCTCGGGTGGTCTGGTTTCGTGGCGAACACGGCCGGAAAATCCCACCCAAAATCTTTACAACACAGAAGGAGGCCGTGGAGGAAGCGGAAGGTCTGCAGAGAGATTTGGACAGGCTGAGTGAGTGGGCGAGGATCTGGCAGATGGAGTATAACATTGGCAAATGCGAGGTTATTCACTTTGGAAGAAATAATAGCAAATTGGATTATTATTTAAATGGAAAAAAATTACAACAGTTCCACTTACCCACCTGTGCAAAGGGACCTGGGGGTCCTTGTGCATGAGGTGCAAAAACTCAGTCTGCAGGTGCAACAGGTGATCAAGAAGGCAAATGGGATGTTGGCATTTATCACGAGGGGGATAGAATATAAAAGCAGAGATGTCTTGCTGCATCTGTACAGGGCATTGGTGAGGCCGCAGCTGGAATACTGTGTGCAGTTTTGGTCCCCTTACTTGCGAAAGGATATATTGGCCTTGGAGGGAGTGCAGAGAAGGTTCACCAGGTTGATACCGGAGATGAGGGGTGTAGATTATGAGGAGAGATTGAGCAGATTAGGTTTGTACTCGTTGGAGTTTAGAAGGCTGAGGGGTGATCTTATAGAGGCACATAAGATAATGAAGGGGCTGGATAGGGTAGAAGTGGAGAGATTCTTTCCACTTAGAAAGGAAACCAGAACTAGAGGGCACAGCCTCAAAATAAAGGGGGGTCAGTTTAGGACAGAGTTGAGGAGGAACTTCTTCTCTCAGAGGGTGGTGAATGTCTGGAATTCTCTGCCCACTGAAGTGGTGGAGGCTACCTCGTTGAATATGTTTAAGTCACAGATAGATGGATTTCTGATCGGTAAGGGAATTAAGGGTTATGGGGAGCAGGTGGGTAAGTGGAACTGATTCACTTCAGAACAGCCATGATCTTATTGAATGGCGGGGCAGGCTCGAGGGGCTAGATGGCCTACTCCTGCTCCTATTTCTTATGTTCTTATGTTCATTCGGCCCATTGTGACTGCACTGGCTGACAATCCCTTTTGGTCACTTATTATTACAGATTGAGGTATATGTTTGTCATCACCGTATGGGCAGAAATCTGAGGGACTGGATTGCGACCCTGTAACAATTGGTGGATTCTATAGCTGTTGAGGCAATGGGGCAATCTGCTCTGTAATATTATGTTATGCCTCACATAAAGTCAAACATTTACCCCATCAAGTTTGATCTTCGCTTAGATTCTTTTTTTGGATTCCAAAGCTGACATCTTGCATCATTTAATCACACTATGTGCTCACAGCATCAGCTATGGCTCAGTGGACAGCTCTCTTACCTCCGTGCCAACTTGCTACACATGCTGGGACATATCCTTTGCAGGCAATAAGAATTTGTCCAGATATTGCGCCTTTTTAAAATAAACTAAAGCATAGGGAACAATAGGTGCATTTGCCAAGGCAATATCTCCACCAATTTTTTTCATGCAGAACAATTTGTTGTTCCCTATGAAATTTAGTATTCTTGCATCTGTCCTGATGAGTGTAAGATGAACAGATTCAACAGCATGTCTCTTTTATCAGCAACACTCAAGTTCTGTATTACCAAATGACATTTTAGTGGCCCAAATCTTCCTGTCTCCCAGATGGTCAGAGAATTACTGGGGAAGTTTCAACTTCCAATGGACAATCCCTTTGCTCCCTGGAATCCTCTGGAAAAGACACTGAACTAGTGTCTGAGGCTTTGGGTAGCTCCAACTTACTGAACTGGATAATTATCCAGGAACTCCGCACTCACCCTCTGCTTCTCAGGATCCTCAAAGCAATCTCCAATCCTGAGTTAGAGTCGGAGATTGCAGAGTTCTCCAACCCAGTTACCTGGATAGGTACCCATGGTTAACCATGTCTAACTCCTGGGAAGTTATATAATTGAACCCCCCCCCACCATCCCTGACACCCCACTGAACCCCCCCCCCAAATCCCCACCGATCCCTCTAACACCCCCAACCCTCCAAAACCCCCGATGCTCTGACTCACCCCACCAACCATCTGACAGCCCCCCTGACCTGGCCTGAATGTTATCATTTATTGCGAAGGGAATTAATTATAAAAGTAGGGAGTTTATCCTTCAGGTGTTCAGGGCATTGGTGAGACCACATCTGCAGTATTGTGTACAGTATTGATCTCCTTATTTACGGAGAGATGTTCAGGGAAGGAGTGAGTGGGTTGTCTTATCAGGAAAGATTTGAGAGGTTAGGTTTGTATTCACTAGAGTTTGGATGATTAAGAGATAATTTGGTCAAAATCTTTAAGATCCTGAGAGGTATTGACAGGGTGGACATGGAGAGGATGCTTCCTCTTGTGGGAGAATCTAGAACTAGGGGGTCACTGTTTAAAAACACGGGGTCACCCATTTATGATGGAGAATTTCTTTCTCTCAGAGGGTGGTGAATCTCTGGAACTCTCCTCTTCAAAAGGCGGTGCAGGCAGAATCTTTGAATTTTTGAAGGCTGAGCTCGATAGATTCTTGATTAACTCGGGGCTGGAAGGAATTTGGGGTAGACAGGAATGGCATTCTCTGTTGGCCTCGGGCGGGATCTTATGAGCCTTGGGTGGGCAAGGTGGTAAAATTCTAACAGTGCAGTCCAGATGAATCAATTTGATTTGATTTATTATTGTCATACGTATTAGTATACAGTGAAAAGTATTGTTTCCTGTGCGCTATACAAACAAAAACATACCGTTCACGGAGAAGGAAAGGAGAGAGTGCAGAATGTAGTGTTACAGTCATAGCTAGGGTGCAGAGAAAGATCAACTCAATGCGAGGTAGGTCCATTCAAAAGTTTGACAGCAGCAGGGAAGAAGCTGTTCTTGAGTCGATTGGTACGTGATCTCAGATTTTTGTATTTTTTTCCCAGTGGAAGAAAGTGGAAGAGAAAAGTGGGGGTGGGGTTTCCATTGTGTTTAAGATGTTTAAGATGATGCTTGGCACCTTCCCCCTTGTTATTTGTAACAGTCAAATTGTCTGATGTTTGTCACTGAACGGTATAAATTAAAAAGTATAGCGAGAGTTAACCAGTTGCTCAGAGACACTTGTGCATGAGGCGCATTCAGCCTGAACAAAGGATCTGAGTGAACCGGTAACATCACCAGAGGAACTCATTAATTTGATGTTTGAACAGCTAATGGCAGGGAGGAAGCAGACAAACCCAAAGCTGCAGCTCATAAGGACAAGATAATATAGAATCTGCAAGCATTGCGCACCATCAGCCTATAGAATCTCATCTATCCAATAGTCCGGCAATGTAATTCTATTAACTGGTCAGCTATCTAAGGAGCTTTCTCCTGTCTAATCTCCACAATTTTCAATAATCTCAGGCACCAATCTCGACTATAATTTAACAACAAGAGATTCAATAATGCTTTAAGTGCAAAGATACAGAAGCTATGTTTAAACTTCTGTTAGACATTTTGCTGTTCTGAGATACCACCTATTATTCAAATTTCCAGTAATCCTATCTATGACTATTCAGATTTATTATTAGTTTGAATACTCAGTATTTGAATTTAAGTGCAGCATTCACTGGGAGGTCTTGTGGCGCAGTGGGTCATGCCTCTGCCTTTGAGCCTGAACTCTGGCTTCGAGTCCCATGCCAGGACTTGGTGGTCAAGGACATAATGCGGTCAAACAGGTTGAGTCTCAACCTGCAAGTTTGTCCAAACACCCACCAATGGCAGGCGGTAAGAGTGGGAGAGATTTTTTTTGCCAAAGTATACTTCATTCATACAAAATCTGACAGACACATTACAAAACATTTCAAATTGTTATAACAGAAAGTGCAATGATATTCACATTTTCTCTGTAGATCAAGATGCTTCAGTTCAGTAACTTTACAAACATTTCAATATTTTTGTTACAGAGAGTACAATCCTTTACAAACTATACACATTGGTCATGGTGCACTCTGTCGTGCTTCAATGCAGTTACATACGGTTAGCCTTAAACACACGGGGAGGGCAATCTTGCCAAAAATACTCTAAGTGCCAAACGAGCGTGAAAATGGGAGGGAACCGTGCTTTTTTGGGGGGGTGAGTTAGAGATCGAATCTTACATCGCTCAGTGAAAAAAAAAGCAAAATCTGTGTTCCGCCAGCAGGGGAAGGGGGTGGGGCCTAAGCTCACCAGAAGCCAGCAGTTAGCTGCAGAGGGCGCCATTGCGCATGCTCAGATCTCTGTTTTCTGTGAAACGACCTGTTGTCAGTTCGCATGCTCCTGAACATCTGTGACCAGTTTCGAACTGGCCTTGGGAGCCAGGGTAATCCAAGGTGAGAGTGAGGTCACATTTTTTGAGAGCTGGGCTGAACGATCTTTTGTCCCTTTCACCATCAGATCAGATTACCCGAAGGTCCTGGGAATATGGTTCGGAGTGGCAGGGATGTGTGCCAAAAACTGGGAGGAGCGTATTGCCAAGGTGAAGCAGAAACTGGGCCTGCAGGAGAAATGTTCCCTCTCCTTAGTGGGCAGAAATCTGGTTACCAGGTGTGAGGTACTCTCAGGGTTGGTTTACGCAGTAAGAATGGGAGAGATTCCTGGTCAGCCATGTGTTGGGAAGGAAGTTGGAGCCTCTGCCATCACTGTCCATAGCTCCGGGCTACAACATGCTTGTAAAAATGTAGTTTGCCACAGCAACCCGAACCCCCTGGGTAAAGTGTAACAAACCACCACAGTGATAGTTATAATTTGGTAGTCAATAAATAATTGCATGACTTCTTGTCTTCTTTCTTGACGATCTGACAAGAAAGAGTTAATTTATTCACTTGGTGGCTTGTGGCTATTCTAATGAGGGTTAGTGAGGTAAATTCCTATTTAACCCAAACAGGCTAATCTCAATCTCCTGAACCACTTTTTGGAGTCATTATTGCTGGACCTAAACTCGGTGAGAAACTCTACCTGTTTCCCTGGTGAGCAATTGGGATAAGAATTTGTCTGCTTTTACAACATGGATTTGCCTGTACACCAAACCCAGTGTTCCTTCATTGCACTCTCTCTCATCCTCAAAATAATGCATCCGGCTTCACTGCAGAGGCTCCTAAACAACTCCTCCTTTCTCAGGATTTCAAATCTCTGGAAGTCCTTCCTCCCTGAGTCTTGTTCTTCCTCTTACAACCTGCAGGCATTCAAACACCAATCGGCAACACTTGATCATAACTTCCTGATTTAGCTCACAGTGGGGTGTTTTTTCTTCTTGAAATATGTCGGTGGTATTTGAGTTATGGCTTTGACCTTTACCTTGATTCCCATATCAAAGAACAATGGAAGAAGTTTGCTCAAGCTCTCGCCCAGTCTTGTTGAAAGTTCCTTGATGCCCTCTCAAGGAATTGCTGCAGACGTTAGCTGCGTTGTTCCATCTTCACTGCTCACTGACAATGGGTATCTCTGTTAATCTCTTGAGAACTTTTATCCTCTTTAATTGCAACGAATGAAGAGAAGTTGAGCAATGAGAAGTCAGCAAAGAGGAAAGGAGAAGTTACAAAAACGAATGGATTGGAAGGCAGGGATGAGAACATTTCAAAGGTGCATCGATGACATTATTAATGGTGGAGGGGAAGTGACATTAAATCTGTTATTGTGAAAGGGGAGAGGTCAGTGACCTTTTTGGATTAAGTGACATAGAAGCCTACTTTTATGGCACCTGTTACGATCCTAGTTGATGTTATAACTGGACAGGAGAATCCCAGAATAGAACCCTGGTTCAAAAGATTGTAAGTTTTACTAATTTTAGAGAATGTGGAGGAACAGAGTCACGGGACCGCTGACTAATTTTTAACAACAAGAGGGCGGCATGGTGGCACAGTGGTTAGCACTGCTGCCTCACAGCACCAGGGATCCTGGTTCGATTCCCGGCTTGGGTCACTGTTTGTGTGGAGTTTGCACGTTCTCCCCGTGTCTGCATGTGTTTCGTCTGGGTGCTCCGGTTTCCTCCCACAGTCCAAAGATGTGCGGGTTAGGTGGATTAGCCATGCTAAATTGCTCCTTAGTGTCAGGGGGACTAGCTAGGGTAAATGGATGGGGTTATGGGGATAGGGCCTGGGTGGGATTGTGGCCAGTGCAGACTCAATGGGCCGAATGACCTCCTTCTGCACCGTAGGATTCTATGATTGATCTAAGAAAAAAAACATTTATGAAATGTGAAAAGTTGGATTATACTGCAATACTCCTTTACTCCCGCCTTAGCTTCACAAATGTACACAGATTTCAAGGATAACATCCCACTCTGAAACCAAATGGCAGCTGACACTTATAACAATCCCCACAAGGTCCAGGGGGAAATCACTGATTAACCTCCTTATAGGGCTCATTGAGTATGAGTTCCCCCGGTTACAGGCAGTGGCCTGCCCAGCTGGAACTCATTACCTGAGCCTTTATAAGGCAGGTCCAGACCTGAGCCTGCTGAACCAGTGTGTGTACACCACAGTAGTGGTTTTACTTTGCATTCTGTAATAAACTATGCTTCTTTCCAGCTGGGTTTCCTGAGTCATTCAATCACTCAATCAATCTTTTGTGGATTCCTCTTCAAATTCCCCCCAGGTGATTGTGTTGTGAATGTTTCCAAACTTCACTGTTAGAAAGACACACTTTAGAATCTTGTCTCAAACAATGGTTTCCATCATCTGTTTCCATCAAGAATTAACTTCAGTTTTCCAACTAACCTTCCAAATCTTGTTTCCTGTCCACTGTTTTACTAATGAGTCGCCTCCAGGTTTTCCAACTCTCCTTTCAGAATTGCTTTGTCTTGAATTGCAACATGCATCTAAAATTCTACACAAACTCATGTGCTCAGTCCCTAACAGAATACTACTGCCTCAAAACATGGAAATAAGGACACCAGACTTCATGATTTATTCAGATATGTGACTTGTTTGTAACTAACTTTACCGGATCTTCCCAGGTCTGAGTTTAATTTCCATGAACAGTATTCTGTTCCAAAGGCAGTTCCTCTTTGTTCCTTTTTACTTCAATATCCCAGGAGCTTCTTTTTCACTCCCTGTTTTCTGGAGCTAACTGTCCTTTCATCCCTCTGGAGCTTGCTTTCGTGCACCTTACTCCATTGTATGGCTTCCCTGCATCTAGCAGAGCTGAGAGCTGTTCACCCCCTCGCTTCCTGCTATAAATTCAGCTAAAACCACATCCAAAAAAACTCCCACCTTAAAGGTGCCCCTGGTTGCTAAGCAACAGCTCATTATTCCTCCAACCTCCTGTTTACTTTTCATGCTGTAAACTCTCAGCACAATCGAAACACTATTGAACTGAAACCTATTCCCCATATGTTAAATACCTTTGTCTAACATGAATCTAATCTTTATCCTTCCTTACACAGAAACATTCAATTAAACCCACTTAAAACTACCTTATTTCTAATATTTGACAATACAAATATAAATATAGATCACTTAAAATTACTTCTGTTTTCCTGACACACCCTTCTTGTTGCTGTTGCCTGGTTATTCCCTAATATTGGATGGATGGCGTGACATGGAACTTGTCAATTTATCAATGTAGTGGGAGGTGAGATGAGCTTGGGTGTTATAATCTACTTTCCCCACATTTAATGTGAAGGATGATTGAGTGAAAGGCTCTGTGCCTCTCTCATTCCCCCTGTAAGGCACTCCTTAAAACTTATCTTTTTGACCAAGGTTTTGACACCTGTCCTAATATCTCTTTATGTCTGCTATCTCTATGATAATAACATTCCCTTCACCTCATTATGCTCCTGTGAAGCACTTTGGGACATTTTGTTACATTAAATGTGTTACAGAAACGTATGTTGTGGCTCGGGTACGTAACCTCCCAGAATGTTCCCGGAGTGTCAGGAATTAAAGACAAATCTTCACGACATTCCTACAAGCAACCCAAGAGAAAAATCATAAATGCCGAATGTTGTGTTGTTTGGGCAGCTCTCTGCCCAACCTGGAAGTGTGTGGAATTGCGTGAAAAGATTAAAGTTAAAGTTATTTATTAGTGTCACAAGTGGACTTACATTAACACTGCAATGAAGTTACTGTGAAAATTCCCTAGTCGCCACACTCCTGCACCTGCTTGGGTACACTGAGGGAGAATTTAGCATGGCCAATGCACCTAATCACCACGTCTTTCAGAGTGTGGGAGGAAACCGGAGCACCCTGAGGAAACCCATGCAGACACGGGGAGAACGTGCAGACTCTGCACAGTGACCCAAGCCGGGAATCGAACCTGTGAGGCAGCCGTGTTAACCACTGTGTGTACATTCCGATGTCATTATGCACTCGCGTAGTATTTTGATCAGTGGACACACACGAGAGTCAGAAGCGAGTCCGCTGACACTCAAGCAGGGAATTTAACTCATTATGGCGTCACCTGAATGCAATTTTTCATGGCCTGTTGGATTTTACAGTTGGTGGATGGGCTGAATGGCCAGGCGGCCTTTAGCTGCAACCTGGATCAGGGCGAGATGAACAGTCCGGGCTGGAATCAAGTTTCTCAAGGTGTCTGGGGGCTGAGCTTGGTGTATGATTGTGCTGCCCAGATACTTGTGGCATAGTTTTAAACTGATACTTATTTTTCACTATTCAGCAGCTTCCTGAGGCTTCTCCGCAGTGGCTCTTCCCCTGAGGTAGCACATTGGAAGCTCCAGTCCGCACATTCCCTTTCCTCAGTGTTCACCGTCTTCCTGCCTGCCCGGTAGCGCTGAGTCTTTCCCACCACTCATCTCACACTGGCCCCCATTAATTGGCCACCCAATGTGAAATGAGCGGGGATGCTCACTGTTGGAAGCACTGTTCTGACCTGCTTCTAGGCCCGCTGAGTGTGCCTGATGAGTGAAAATTTCACCCAAGATTTCAGGCCAAAATTTTGGGTGGCATGGTGGCATTGCTGCCTCACAGCGCCAGGGACCCAGGTTCAATTCCCGGCTTGGGTCACTGTCTGTGTGGAGTTTGCACATTCTCCTCGTGTCTGTGTGGGTTTCTTCCGGGTGCTCCAGTTTCCTCCCACACTCCAAAAACGTGCTGGTTAGGTTGATTGCTAAATTGCTCCTTAGTTTCAGGGGGATTAGTGGGGGAAACACATGGGGTTATGGGGATAGAGCCTGGGTGCAGGCTTGATGGGCCGAATGGCCTCCTTCTGCGCTGTAGGGATTCTATGATTCGAAGTAGCACTAATATAGTGTGTTTCTGTATTTTCTTTGGAATTTGGTGTTTATTAGTAATAAAACTATTACAGATAGGGGGAAAAAGCTGTTTGATTGGCAGTCAAGAATCATTCAATCAAACGAGGATGAATCTATTGACTCTCCAATCAGTGTGGGAGGGGATACACCTTGAGGATGGATCCGTGAGCCAACCAATGGTGGGAAAGTCGAGGGGGGGGTGGGAACTGGTTCAGAATCATTTGGTGTAATCTGGAATATGTCCAAACAAATTGTAACAATTGTTGTCATAGTAACGGTACCTTTCCTGCTTGGACTCTGTTGTAAGGAATTCCCCACTAGAACAAAATAAAGCTGAGCTTAACTCCTGAGGTTGACCTTACTGGGTGCTGGGCACTCACTGTCAACAGATGAATGAGATTACACACAAGCAACAGTTCACCAAGGTCCTGCAGAGATAATGTATTTGCATAGGGCAGTGACATGCAGAGACATATATAAAGCTCTAAACACCGCAGTGCCACTGAATGTTATTGAAAGCTTCCATCAGCGTTTTACAGGTTGACTGTTAGAATAGAATATTGCTGAAGCTCCACAGTATTCCACGTGAAAGGGATTTAAAATCGTTGCAATTTATGTACCACTCCTGGCTTCTTATAAAAGAATAGTTTGTATAGTGCTTAGTCTTCCAAAAAGCCAATAACATGGCTTTCTTGACCCAGTCTTTTAATAAAATCAGCAGGAATCTTGTTCAGAGGCAATGATCTGCCTTCATTGAATTGCACCAACGTGTTCACAACACAGAAAGCAGTTGAGGACAAAACATTGTACATTTTCCAGGAGGAGTTAGGGGCAATTTAGCTCTTGCGGTTAAAGATTTCAAAGGATATGGGGGGGAAGTGGGAACAGGTTAGTGTGTTGGATGATCAGTTCCAACTCATAATGAATGGTGGAGCAGGCTCAAAGGGCCGAATGGCCTCCTCCTGCTCCTATTTTCCACGTGTCTATGTTCAGAGAGGGTATTGGGACATTGCATTGTGTAGCTGAGGTCAGCGGCTGCTTTGACTCTGAGATATAGACCCCTTCATCAGGGCTGCTTACCACAGTTCTGAATACTATCTGAATATACTATATATAGGGCGGCACGGTAGCACAGTGGTTAGCACTGCTGCTTCACAGCTCCAGGGTCCTGGGTTCGATTCCCGGCTCGGGTCACTGTCTGTGTGGAGTTTGCACATTCTCCTCGTGTCTGGGTGGGTTTCCTCCGGGTGCTCCGGTTTCCTCCCACCGTCCAAAGATGTGCGGGTTAGGTTGATTGGCCAGGTTAAAAAATTGCCCCTTAGAGTCCTGGGATGTGTAGGTTAGAGGGATTAGTGGGTAAAATATGTGGGGGTAGGGCCTGGGTGGGATTGTGGTCGGTGCAGACTCGATGGGCCGAATGGCCTCCTTCTGCACTGTAGGGTTTCTATGATTTCTATGAATGTATATGTCAGTGAAGCCGTGCATTTATATAGCACCTTTAATGGAGTAAATTACTTGACAGGAATGTGATCAATCAGAATTTGACACTGAGCGACATAGGGAAATATTGGGACAGAGCATCAGAAACTTGATCAAGGCTGAATATTTGAAGGTGGAGAGAGAGGGTGCGAGGCAGACAGGTTTAAAGGGGAAATTCCAGAGGCGGAGGCCTGGGCAGCAGAAGGCATGGCCACCAGTGATGGAATGATGAAGAGTTTGAGGAGTGCAGAGATTTGCTCAGGCCTGAGCTAGATATTGAAAATTCCTAACTTTGAAGTTCTGACATTTCTTTTGAAGCTGTACAGTGCTGTACTAACAGCAATGATATATATTTAATGATCATGTCCAGAATTATTCCTGTCCTTATTGACCTGCACTCCAGGATGTGACATTGAATGCTGCTGTAAACATCTGTCAGCAATTTGACTGTGGTAATGAATAAATGGCTACATTTTAATAGTAAAGACCACGAACTCCCCATGGCTGTAGCCTTGCAACCTACCCTGATCTGAACCATCTCGTAAGAAGTCTCACAACACCAGGTTAAAGTCCAACAGGTTTATTTGGTAGCAAAAGCCACAAGCTTTCGGAACAGGCTGTCCCTTCATCAGGTGGGTGGGAGTTCTGTTCACAAACAGGGCATATAAAGACACAAACTCAATTTACAAAATAATGGTTGGATTGTGAGTCTTTACAGGTAATCAAGTCTTAAAGGTACAGACAATGTGAATGGAGAGAGGGCCAAGCACAGGTTAAAGAGATGTGTATTGTCTCCAGCTGGGACAGTTAGTGGGATTTTGCAAGCCCAGGCAAGTCGTGGGGGTTACAGATAGTGTGACATGAACCCAAGATCTCGGTTGAGGCCGTCCTCATGTGTGCGGAACTTGGCTATCAGTCTCTGCTCAGCGACTCTGCGCTGTCGTGTGTTGTGAAGGCCGCCTTGGAGAACGCTTACCCGAAGATCAGAGGCTGAATGCCCGTGACCGCTGAAGTGTTCCCCGACTGGGAGAGAACAGTCTTGCCTGGTGATTGTTGAGCGGTGTTCATTCATCCGTTGTCGCAGCGTCTGCATGTTCTCCCCAATGTACCATGCCTCGGGACATCCTTTCCTGCAGCGTATCAGGTAGACAACATTGGCCAAGTTGCAAGTGTATGTACCATGTACCTGGTGGATGGTATTCTCACGTGAGATGATGGCATCCATGTCGATGATCCGGCATGTCTTGCAGAGGTTGCTGTGGCAGGGTTGTGTGGTGTCGTGGTCACTGGGTAGTTTGCTGCGGACAATGGTCTGTTTGAGGTTGTGCAGTTGTTTGAAGGCAAGAAGTGGGGGTGTGGGGATAGCCTTGGCGAGATGTTTGTCTTCATCAATGACATGTTGAAGGCTCCGGAGGAGATGCTGTAGCTTCTCCGCTCTGGGGAATTACTGGACGACGAAGGGTACTCTGTTCACCGTGTCCTGTGTTTGTCTTCTGAGGAGGTCGGTGCGGTTTTTCGCTGTGGCGCGTTGGAACTGTCGATCGATGAGTCGAGGGCCGTATCCTGTTCTTATGAGGGCATCTTTCAGCGTCTGGAGGTGTCTGTTGTGATCCTCCTCATCTGAGCAGACCCTGTGTATACGGAGGGCTTGTCCATAGGGGATGGCTTCTTTAACGTCTTAGGGTGGACGCTGGAGAAGTGGAGCATCGTGAGGTTATCCGTGGGCTTGCGGTACAGTGAAGTGCTGAGGTGACCATCCTTGATGGAGATTCGTGTGTCCAAGAATGCAACCGATTCCAGAGAGTAGTCCATGGTGAATCTGATGGTGGGATGGAACTTGTTGATGTTATCATAGAGTTGTTTCAGTGATTGTTCACCATGAGTCCAAAGGAAGAAAATGTCATCGATGTATCTATTGTATAGCATCGGTTGAAGGTCCTGTGCGGTGAAGAGGTCTTGTTCGAATCTGTGCATGAAGATGTTGGCATATTGAGGTGCAAATTTGGTTCCCATGGCTGTTCCATGTGTCTGGATGAAGAACTAGTTGTTGAAGGTGAAGACATTGTGGTCCAGGATGAAGAGGATGAGTTGTAAAATTGCATCTGGAGATTGGCAGTTGTCGGTGTTGAGTACTGAGGCAGTTGCAGCAATGCCATCGTCGTGGGGGATGCTGGTGTAGAGTGCCGAGACATCCATTGTGACGAGGAGCGCTCCTGGTTCAACTGCTCCATGTGTGCTGAGTTTCTGTAGGAAGTCCGTCGTGTCGCGACAAAAGCCGGGGGTTCTTTGTACAATGGGTTTCAGGACGCCCTCAATGTAGCCGGAGAGGTTCTCACACAGGGTCCCATTGTCATCACGGATGCCATCATCTCACAAGAGAACACCATCCACCAGGTACACGGTACATACACTTGCAACTCGGCCAACGTTGTCTACCTGATACGCTGCAGGAAAGGATGTCCCGAGGCATGGTACATTGGGGAGACCATGCAGACGCTACGACAACGGATGAATGAACACCGCTCAACAATTACCAGGCAAGAGTGTTTTCTTCCTGTTGGGGAACACTTAAGCGGTCACGGGCATTCAGCCTCTGATCTTCGGGTAAGCGTTCTCCAAGGTGGCCTTCACGACACACGACAGCGCAGAGTCGCTGAGCAGAGACTGATAGCCAAGTTCCGCACACGAGGACAGCCTCAACCGAGATCTTGGGTTCTTGTCACACTATCTGTAACCCCCACGACTTGCCTGGGCTTGCAAAATCTCACTAACTGTCCTGGCTGGAGACAATACACATCTCTTTAACCTGTGCTTAACCCTCTCTCCACTCACATTGTCTGTACCTTTAAGAATTGATTACCTGTAAAGACTCGCATTCCAATTATTATTTTGCAGATTAAGTTTGTGTCTTTATATGCCCTGTTTGTGAACTGAAATCCCACTCACTTGACAAAGGAGCAGTGCTCCGAAAGCTAGTGGATTTTGCTACCAAATAAACCTGTTGGACTTTAACCTGGTGTTGTGAGACTTCCTACTGTGTTTACCCCAGTCCAACACCGGCATCTCCACATCACTGAACCCTCTCGGCAGTGTTTTGGTTTTCATCTTATCCTTCTCTGGTGCACGTTTGGAGCTTAAGTCCAAAGGAACTTCTTTAAAAATGCATCTTCTCCTCTAGTTGTCTACGTGTTGCAGAATCAAATGTTTGAGTGTGTTGAAGAAAGAGATGAAGCATCAATATCAGACTATCTCTCAGAATTGTGAACAGAATTGTCAAACTTGGTTTGACTGGCAATATACGGAGTTTATTAAAGAAAGAAATGTGCAAATATATATATAATATATATGATTATTTAATAGAATGTGGGTGTCGCTGGCGAGACCAGCATTTATTGCCCATCCCTAATTGCCCTTGGGAAGGTGGTTATGAGCTGCCTTCTTGAATTGCTGCAGTCCATGAGGTGTAGGTTTCTTGCCTCTTGTGGTGTTACCAGCCCCGTTCTGCTGGTGACTAAATATGCATTAGGTCATTTAAATCTAATTAGTGAGTCCAGGATGCAATCGTCCGGGCTCACTTGTCCCTTCCCGCTCGCCGGTGAGGGTCACGTATGTCCACATCAATGGAGACCAGACATGATGGCATTGCCGGTGGGAGTGGAAGTCATTGAGGCCCCCCCGGGTCATCGGGGGCAGCCTGCACCTTGGCACTGCCCATCAGGCACTAGGCTGTGCCAAGGGAGTGGGGTCTGAGGGGAGGGATGGGGTCTGAGGGGTGGGGCCTGAAGGTCTGGGCCCACATCAGGGGTGATACCATGATGAGGTGGATCCAAGATGGGAAGGCAGAGGGGAAGCTACTCTGCATCTAGGGGTATCGGGGATTGGCTGGGGCAGTGATCATTTGGGGTGGGGACGGTGATTGGCTGAGGTGGCGTTTCAGGAGTGGGGACAATGTCTGGGTTGGGCAATCGGACAGGGCTACGATTGGATGGGGTGGCAATTGGTGGGGGGGGGGGGGGTGCTAGTTCAGCTTGTAACTATTCTAAGCCTTAATAGCTTATGCTCAGTTATCCAATTACTATTTGGAACTGAACCAACAGACACGCACAAAGCATTTACAGTCAAGTTAGTGTCCATTCCATCCTAACACTCCAAAGCTAACCCCTCTCTCCCATGCCATCCCCATCCCACATCATTCCATTCCTCCCACACCAACCAGCGCCACTCAAAAGTGTGAAAAGAAAAAAACTGTCTTATTACATTGGCTCCAGCCAAGCCATTTACAAATGAAATGTTGATTTCAATGCCTTTACAAGTTCAAAGAAAGCCATGTACAAAAGGATGTTCTGCTTCGTGCACTTTCCCTGAAGTTGGTGTGAAAAGCACTTTTGTTGTTCCTCTGATGGGTCAGAAGCTGCACTGAGACTCTGGAAGGATCTCCTCTGTAACTGGTGAAAGATGATCAAGAAGTAACCTAGCTAGGACTTTGCCAAGAGTTGGAAGTCATGCAATTATCCTGAAGTTGCTACAGTTCAACCTATCTCCTTTCTTGAAGATTGTTATTAAGTTAATTTGGAATTTCTTTATTGTGTCAGAGCTTCAGAAATAGAACATTGGAGAGGTGAACATGTCCCCTCCATATTTCAGAACTTCTGTTGGAATATTGCTGGGACCAGAAAATTGGTTGTTTTTCATCTGTTTGATGGCAGTTATCACTTCACCGAGTATTGGATCATTGTCAAGTTCACTTCTGGTTGTTCATTGTGGGAGACAACCAACAGGTACATCTCCAACTTGGACTTCTGAGTGAGTATGAGTACATGGCTTTCTTCAATCACACACAAACCTATGACTCAGTAACTAGACGCACCTTTTGGAAGGTTAATATCCACTAAGTCCATAAACATCATTCATTTTCCACATGGCAGTATTCAAATAACAGTAATATGCAATGTCTCTGCACACACCCCTTCCCTAGCAAAACAAACAGCTAACAGGGAGATGGAACACTATCCTCAATTTTTTTTTCAGCGGACAGCCATCCCTCGGAGTTGCACTGATGGTAATCTCTTCAACCTTAACAAAAATAAAGATAACAGCCACTTCTGTAACTGAACTACAGAATGCTGATTATGCACAAGTTTAAGTTTAAGTTTATTTATTGGTGTCACAAGTAGGCTTACATTAACACTGCAATGAAGTTACTGTGAAAACCCCCTAGTCGCCACACTCCAGCGCTGTTTGGGCATACTGAGGGAGAATTTAAAATAGCCAGTGCACCTAATCAGCACGTCTTTTGGACTGTGGGAGGAAACCGGAGCACTCGGAGGAAACCCACGCAGACACAGGGAGAATGTGTAGACTCTGCACAGACAGTGACCCTAACAGGGAATTGAATCAGGTTCCTGGTGCTGTGAGGCAGCAGTGCTAACCACGTGCCACTGTGCCACCCTAGCTAGTGCTCAGTCTTGAACAAGAACTACAATAGATAGTTGATGTATTCAGTGAAGGCCACGAGAGTAAGGGACTTGCCCTGAATTCCAGGAAGACCAAAGCCCTCTGGCAACCGACACCAGGGGCCCGATTTTACCATTGCGTCGCGCCCATTTTCGGGTGCGGAAACGTGGTAAAGTCGGGTGTGAGGCCATTAACGCGGTCCGCGCCCGCATCCGTGCAGATGGCCACTTTACCGAAACCCAGGAATGGCGGTGATCCGCTTTGCGCCCAAAACGGGCGCAACAGTGATTTAAATGCATTTGCATGCATTTAAATTGAATTAATGAGCTGCCTGCCGACCTTTATCAGCATTTCCCCCTTAACCACCACGTTTGCCAATCTGAAACGGCTCCCTGGATCAGATCAGTGGTGGGGGGGAAGGAGGGAGGCGGGTCAGATCATTCTGTGGTTGGGGGGGGAGGAGGGGAGTGAGGCCAGATCATTGTCTGGGGGAGTGGTGGAGGGAGGAGGGAGGTGGGTAAGATGTATCTCTGGGGGGGCGGGGGGCGGGGGGAGGCCTGATCGCTCACTTCTGGGGGCAGGAGGCAAATGGATCTCTGGTGGGGAGGGGGGCAGATGGATCTCTGGGCAGGAGGGGCGGTCAGATGGATCTCTGGTGGGGGCGCAGGGGGGGTCAGGGGGCTCCGCTGCCCTCTGCGGGTGATCGGTGGGGGGAGGGGAGCAGGGGTGGCGATCGGTCTGTGTAGCGGGGGGGTGGGTGGATAAGTGATGTGGGGGACAGTGATGTGTGTGGGTAGTTGGGGGGGGGGTGGATAAAGGGGACAGTGATATCTGTGGGGACCATCGCTCCCACTTTTCACTCCCGGGCCGCTTTCTCTGCTTTCTGTGGCCCGGGAGCGAACTGATTTTTTCTAACTGCGCATGTGCAGTTCAGAGCTCCGATCGTTTGGGGCGTGCTAAGCCCCACCCACAGCGCGAATGGGACTGGCGATTTTTTTTTGAGTTCGTATGGGAACGCCTGAAAGCAGATTTCCAAGTTGGATCTGCATTACACCCAAATTCAGCACTGAGGATGAAAATGGTAAAATCGGGCCCCAAATGTATCAAATCCAACGCCTTCAACTGAGATTCATGATCAAATGTTGGAAAAAACTCTTCATTTCCCATATCTTGGAAGCCATCTATCCCAAAGATCTGACATTGTTGAAGAGCAGCATTGATTCCAACGCTATGGTAATTACATCCATGAGCTTTCTAGAATCATGATTTTGGACCTGATACTAAATTCAAAATCTGTTGTTCAGTCAGTGATTCTCCTGACATTTCTCCATGGTGCTGAAGCTCGGACAACTTATAGAAGCTATATCAAGGCCTGAGAACAACATTATCAACACTGTCTTAGAGTTGTGAGTCAAGTGGAAGGACAAAAGGACAAAGTGGGGGGAGAGTGCTGTAAGATACAGTATAGACACAATATACATGCCAAGTATGGAGGCTATGGTAATCTCACATCAACTGAGAGGAATGGGATATGTCAGAATGCCCGGGTCAGGAATGTCGAAACAATGCTCTGCCCAAATCTATGAGAGGGAGCTTGTCTACATGAGGACCAAAGAAAACATTTCAATTACAATGTCAAAGCCTCTCTGAAGATCTGCTCTATTAACATCAGCGCATGGGAAGCCAATGCCCAATTGTGAGCAAGATGGCAATCCCTCATCAAAAATGTCAAGAGCTTCCAACCAACAAGAGCAGCCATTGAGAGAGGATGGTGAGAGAGATGGAAGGAGAGGACAGCCTTTGTCTGAGCCAACAATCTGGCACCACCTCTATTGGCCAACAACCAATGACCTCAATGAGAGTGAGGTTGTAAGGCTGAGATAGAACCCATAAAACATTGCCCATAATGCCAACCGCCTGAAAGAAACCTCCACATGAGGGATTGCTAGTGACAGTGATGGAAATTGCGGAAGATAGCCAAGGCTTGGTGTTGGGGGCTCTCCATATGATCCCTGCGCTCACTGAGTATTGCCTAGATATCAGGCAGCTAAAGGCTCCCAGGAACAAAACCTTCACCACAAGAATGGTCTGATATATAGACCCGAGAAGTCTCTCCAGCATAAAGAGCAAAAAGGAGTGCAGAGCCCTCCCCAAATTCACGCATCATGCACCCTTCTTACAACACTCCAAGCTCTGTGGATTAAACTTCTTCCTGCCTGTTCCTGAGCATGAACTCATGGCATTCTGGGATTGGATATTACGAGAGGTAGACCCAAGGATCATTCAGAATGGGTTCTGAGGTCTCTTTATCTTCAGACTGATGAACTGAGATTGCCGAACGATTCCACTCACCAGCTGAGTCCTGACAAATGTTGGCTGGCTTGGACACTGGAGTCAAAGCCAGGGTGGGTATTGTGTAGCAGAGCTGGGTGGAGAGTGGCGTATGGAGGTTAGTGGCAGAGAATGGATTCTGGCAGCAGCCTGTCCTCCTGTTCCTCCTCACTCCATGTTGAAGGGGGTTGACAACCTTTACTGGACAATTTCTTCAGCACCGTCCAATCTACAAAGGGTCGTGAATGAAGCCCAGTCCATCACGCAGACCAGCCTCCCTTCCATTGACTCTGTCTACAATTCCAGCTGTCTCGGAAAAGCAGCCAGCGTAATTAAGGACCCCAGGCACCCCGGACATTCTCTCTTCCACCTTCTTTCATCGAGAAAAAGATACAAAAGTCCGAGGTCATGTACCAACCGACTCAAGAACAGCTTCTTCCCTGCTGCAATCAGACTTTTGAATGGACCTACCTAATGGACAGTGTGAGCCTTTTTCCTCGGATGATGATGGCTAGCACGAGGGGACATAGCTTTAAATTGAGGGATGGTAGATATAGGACAGATGTCAGAGGTAGGTTCTTTACTCAGAGAGTAGTAAGGGCGTGGAATGCCCTGCCTGCAACAGTAGTGGACTCGTTAACATTAAGGGCATTTAAAGGGTCATTGGATAAACATATGGATGATATTGGAATAGTATGGGTTAGATGGGCTTTAGATTGGTTTCACAGGTTGGCGCAACACCGAGGGCCGAAGGGCTTGTACTGCGCTGAAATGTTCTATGTTCTATACCTCGCATTGAGTTGATCTTTCTCTACACCCTAGCTATGACGGTAGCACTACATTCTGCACTCTCTCCTTTTCTTCTCTATGAACGGTATGCTTTGTCTGTATAGCAGCAAGATATAATACTTTTCATTGTATACGAATAGGTGTGACAATAATAAATCAAATCAAATCAAATGGTTCCTTTTATGGAGCAGTTGATCCGGAGACTCAAATTGGTCTTAACAAATGTAGCAAACAGGGACTGAAATGGGTGCAAACGTGCTCAATTCAACATCAAAATGAAGCTAGCACTCATTTGAGACAATACCTGAGGCTACCACAAAAAAGACCTTGATGAATTTAGCAGTGAACTGAAGATAGGATGTTGCATTCATAAAGACATTGTCATTCTATTTGCTTTACAATCACGGTTCGCCTCGCCACAATGTTGAATTTCTGCTCTCAGATTCGCTCCCAGTAGCATGATGAGAGAGCTGCCAGGATAATGTAACTGCCATTAGAAATTATCCATCAAAGGCATTTTATGCATCAAAAACTGTAATTTCACGCTTTTCATTTTAAAATGTAAAGCTCACCTTGAGTTTGCTGAAGATTATTGTAGAACAAGCACCATTCATACCAAGGAAGCAGCCCCATTAGCACGTCATTTGAGTCATGTCATTATGAACGACTGTCTTTAATGTTTTGAGAATGAGGTTATGATAACTGGCATTCGAACAAAATAGTGTTCTCGGTATGAACGTACGCTAGGCTTCTCCCAAGGATGAGTTTAATACGTGCTGTTTCATTCACGGCTTTAATCAAAACACATCCTGAGTTCCTGACAGTCACCCGATTTTCAAAGTTCTTTGTTCACAACTTTTCCCCATGGGAAAGATTGGTCTGGATTTTGTGCTGGGTATCCAGCAGACCTGCAGTCCATTCACTCTGCAGGTGGAGAGGCCACTGAGGGTCATTCATCCCTTCCACAGAGAGAGCTCACATGCTGTCTCTGAGGGGAAGGTGGGGTGGGGGGAGGTGGGAAGGAGGGAGGTGTGAGATTCAGGTGTTGAAGGCCAAATGGGCTTGAAAAATCGCTTTCATTTCTTGGTAGAATAGAATAAATGGGAATGGGCAAATGAGATTTAACACTGGGAGGTGTGATGGGATACATTTAGGTAGGAAGATTGAAGAAAGGCGATAGAAACTAAAGGGTCCAATTCTAAACAGGGTACAGGAACAGAGAGAGCTGGGAGTCTATGTGCACCAATCATTGAAGGAGGCTGGGGAGATTGAAAAAGTGGCTAAAAAGACAAATAGAATCCTGTGATCTATAATAGAGGCATAGAGTACAGGAACAAGAACGTTATGATGAACTTTTTATTAAACAACTGGTTCAGCCCCAACAGGGGTATTGTGTTCAATTCTGGGCACCTCACTTTAGGAAGGATGTGAAGACTTTAGAGAGGGTGCAGAAAAGATTAAAACAATGGTTCCAGAAAGGAGAGACTTCAGTTACATGGACAGACCCGAGAAGTTTAGTTTAGTTTATTCTTAGTTTATATATTAGTGTCATAAGTAGGCTTACATTAAATTTGCAATGGAGTTACTGTGAAAATCCCCTAGTCGCCACATTCCGGCGCCTGTTCGGGTACACTGAGGGAGAATTTAGCATGGCCAATGCCCCTAACCAGCACGTCTTTCAGACTGTGGGAGGAAACCGGAGCATCCGGAGGAAACCCACGCAGACACGGGGAGAATGCGCAGACTCCACATAGACAGTGACCCAAGCCGGGAATCGAACCCGGGTCCCTGGCGCTGTGAGGCAGCAGTGCTAACCACTGTGCCACCCACAAAACGAATCTAAAAAAAAATCTAAAGCTATGCGTCTATTAACGGAGTCCAGAATACTATAAGCTTTATTAACTGCTCCCTCCACCTGTCCTGCCACCTTCAGTGATCAATGCACATACACACCCAGGTGCTCCCGCACCCTTTTAAGGATTTTACCCTTATTTTGTATTGTCTCTCCATGTTCTTCATTACCAAAGTCCATCACCTCCGGAGGGTCCACCTAGAATTTGGGCCCAAGTCTCTGGAATAGGAATCCAGTGGATGCCAGCTCAGAGGCAAGAATGATGTGCGGGTTAGGTTAACTGGCCATGCTAAATTGCCCCTTAATGTCAGGCGGATTCACTGGGTAAATACGGGGGTTTGCATGAGTAGGGCATGGATGGGATTGTGGTCGGTGCAGGCTCGATGGGCCAAATGGCCTCCTTGTGCACCGTAGGGATTCTATAATCCTCTGAATGATTCCAAGGCTGCCAAATAATATTGGCCAAATGCAAAGACAACGGCCATAAAACTGAGATGTATGGACTGCTTAACGGCGCGACTGATCCTGCTGAAACTGATAAGGGATTTATGGTTTGGTAACAGTAATAAACAGCCCTGTATTATTAGGAAAGGACTGTATACACTTTTCATAACTGACACTTTAAAGCACAACGTAAATTCTGAATCCACTGCAGAGACAACTTTTAAACATGTAGATTTACCAGAGATTCCGGTTAATTTTACATCGAGGAGATAAAATCAATACGGGCCGCAGTGTTCTGAAACCTCTCATACAGCAATGTTCCCAAGGTCTGGCAGTGGGCTGGGTGCACCACCTCTTACACATGTGTGTGTGACTCTGAGATCAGTATTTTCATCACAACAATTGGCACGACCTGTTAAATTTTGGGAAATGGCTTGTAAATATAAACTAACAGGGAATGGGTTACTTAGATTGAGGGAGGAACAGTGAAGTTAGCTGAACAAAAGAGAGTGGTCTGTGCTACAGTGGAGGGTCTGTGCTACAGTGGAGAGTCTGTGTTTAGTGGAGAAGAGTTTGTGTTTAGTGGAGAAGGGTTTGTGTTTAGTGGAGAAGGGTTTGTGTTTAGTGGAGAAGAGTTTGTGTTTAGTGGAGAAGGGTTTGTGTTTAGAGGAGAAGGGTTTGTGTTTAGTGGAGAAGGGTTTGTGTTTAGTGGAGAAGGGTTTGTGTTTAGTGGAGAAGGGTTTGTGTTAGGCTGGAGGGCAGGGGTGAGTAAATGATGAAAGTGATGAGAGTCAGGAGGGGTGGGAATGGAACAACAAAATAAACAAAAGGTCAGCCTTGAGGGGGTGACAATGGTTATACAGTCGAGGGGGGAGGGAAACATGGAAATCAAAAGAGGAGACGCCTCCCCGGCCTGGGAAAATGGTGGAAAAGTGTGGGTCGATCCCTGGATTACCCTGCCAGCCATGTACCAATCTGAACCCCAAGGAGCAGCTCACAACATCGTCCCTTCCCCTGCCCCTCCAGTCCCCGTGGCTTTGGTGCAGTCATTCTCCCATCTTAGCATCTAACGTGGAACTAAATTAGTGTTGCTGTCCCCTCTCCTGTGCACGATGCCTTTGAAGCTGGAAGTTAAACAGGATTCAGATCCTGTTATTAAAAACTGAATTACAGCTTGCTACAGATCTGGAAATACTCAGCAGGCCAGGTGAAAGGGTTGCTGATAGATTTTTTAAAAAAATTCAGCTTGGTTGAAAATGAGACACGCTGCTAGCTGTGACTGAGCACTCAAGGACACAGAGTGCAAGCTGTTAGTTCTCAGGCAGAAAGATCACAGGTGGCAGCTCTCAAAGTCTGTCAAACAATGTGGGGATGTTCTACCATTTGCTCTGACACCCAGTGGTCTGTAGATAACATAGGGAAGCGAGAAACTTACAGCTCGAATATCGTTTGTCTACTGAACCTCCTTATCTTGGGAAAATTAATTAAACACCAGGGCCATCTGACAAGGGAGGATAATTGATATCCACAAGTTGTTATGCTGTGAACAAATTGTAGCCGATAGTAAATTCGATTAGATAGCACGTAAGAGACTTTACACTGATTGGATATTATAATCAAGTAAACATGCACATGTTGTGATTGGTCAGTTCTACTCTTAGCTTTGCCTGATGTAAACCTAATCAATAGTCGTGATTGGACATAGATAATCAATAACAAACATACATCTTTGATTGATACATTCTAATTTCTTTAACTGAACCTGAAAGTATAACTGTGTAATTGTGGATCAGGCCTCTCCATTGTGTCACCAGCTGGAGCACTAAAGCCCTTGCTATAAGCACCAAATAAAGGCTGGTTTTAAACTCCTAAAGCTTTGTCTGGTCACTCAGGAGGTGTGGAGAACCAATAGCTTGCTGTCCATTTTTTCCCCAACAACACCAAGCAACATCTATGGTGAGCGAAACAGAGTTCACATCTCAGGTCATTGACGACCCTTCATCAGAACTGAGGAATGGTGGAAACATAATTGGTTTTGAGCAAGGTGAAAGCGAGGGGAGGGGAGAGGGTTGGAAGAAGAAGGGGAAGGTCTGTGGTAAAGTAGAGGGCAGGAGAGATTAAGCTTTCAGAGTAATGGGTAAAGACATTAAAGATGTGTCCAGATGAGGTGTGACCTTAATATGTTAGAATTTTTCATTAAGATGGAGAGTGAAATAGTTGATTCTGAGACTAGAGTCCTTGATATGATGGCCATGGGGGATCATCAATAGATCTCCCTGTGGGGGGGGGGCTGTGTAGAATACGAGCTCCCCGATTAGGCGAATAGAGGCTCGACTGATAGGGAAGGGGCAGCGGGGGTTTTAAAACCAGCTGGCTCCACTCAGGCTGGCAGTGGAAAGGGGCTGACCTACACTCTGTAGCTGCTGAATGGCCTCCCAACGCACTGTAAACAAAGGCTGATTGGTGACGGAAGACTGGCCTCGGTATGATTATTATAGTCCTGAATCTAAACAAAGGAATCTACAATGGTATAAGGTGTGAGCTGGCTATGATGGATTGGAAAAAGTTACTTATAGGGGTGGATCGGCAATGGCAAACCTTCAAAAAGCACATGAGTGAACTGCAACAATTGTCCATTCCTTTCTGTCTAAACCATGGTTTACAAGGCAAATTAGTGATAGTTATTTTTCATTCATTCATGGGACATGGGCGTCGCTGGCCGGCCAGCATTTATTGCCTATTTCTAGTTGCCCGAGGGCAGTTGAGAGTTAACCACATTGCTGTGGCTCTGGAGTCACATGTAGGCCTGGCTGGGTAAGGACAGCAGATTTCCTTCCCTAAAGGACATTGGTGAACCAGATGGGTTTTTCCGACAATCGACAATGGTTTCATGGTCATTGGTAGATTCTTAATTTCAGATTTTTAAAATTGAATTCAAATTCCACCACTTGCCGTGGTAAGAATCGAACCCTGGTCCCCAGAACATTAGTTGAGTTTCTGGATTAACAGTCTCACAATAATGCCACAAGGCCATAGTCTCCCCCTAGGAAGAAGCATATAAATTGACCATAACAAAAGCAGAGGTGAGGATTGGGAGCAGTTTATGATTGAACAAAGGAGGACAAAGGGATTGTTAAGAAGGGGAAAATAGAGTATGAGAGTAAGATTGCAGAGAACGTAAAAACTGATGTAAAAGTTTCTATCAGTAGAGAAAAAGATTGGTGTAGACAAATGTAGGTCTCTTAAGTCAGAAACGGGATTATATACTTTGGTTCAGACTTCACAAAGAGGGATACAATTAACGTACCAGAAATGTTGGGGAACACAGTGTTTCGAGATATGGAGGAACTGAAGGAAATCAGTATTAGTAGGGAAACGCCTGGCTGCAGTTATACAGGGCATTAGTGAGACCACCCATGGAATATTATGTGCAGTTTTAGCCTCCTTATCTGGGAACGGATGTTCTTGCTATGGGAGGAGTGCAGTGAAGGTTTCCCAAACTGATTCCTGGAGTGGCGGGACTGACGTATCTGGAGGGATTAAATCGGTTAGGATTATATTCGCTGGAGTTCAGAGGAATGAGGGGGGTTTATTAAGAAGCTATAAAATTCGAACAGGACTAGAGAGGGTAGATGCAGCAAGGATATTCTTGATGGCGGGGGAGTCCAGAACCAGGGGTCACAGTCTGAGGATATGGAGTAAACCATTGAGGCGCGTCTGATAAATAGACAGGGCTGATGTTGCGGGGAACAGAAGGCTTTTATTCGCTAAAAAGGAACGATGTGGAACAGACAATAAACAGAACAATACTGGGCATGAGGATCTCCCGACTGAGGCCGGAGGGGGAGGGCTGCAGCCTTTATACCCTGAGGGCGGAGCCTCCAGTTAAAGGTGCAGCCGAATTAAAGGTGTCAGGGAGTGTCTCATATACGAACAGTAGTGGCAACAATATATACAGCTCAACTGTGCCGAAGGCACGACAGTGGTTTACCACAACCATTTAGGACTGAGATGAGGAGAAATTTTTCACCCAGAGAGTGGTGAGCTGTGGAATTTGCCACTATAGAAATTAGTTCAGGCCAAAATGTTGTATGTGTTCAAGAAGGAGTTAGATATAGCTCTTGAAGCAAAAGGGATCAAAGGATATGGGGGGAAGGTGGGATCAGGTTGCTGAGTTGGATGATCAGCCATAATCATAATGAATTTGGAACAGACTCGAAGGGCCGAATGGCCTCCTCTTGCACCTATTTCCTACATGTCTATTAATGGTTTGAAAGCAGCTTTCTGAATGCAACAGGAAATAAACAAGAAAAACTGAACCACCAAAAAAAGACAAAATGGAGGCAGGGTTTGTATCTAAAATGATGAATTCAGTGTGGAGTTCAGAAGGACATAGAGTGCCGAGTCAAAAGGTCAGGTGCTGGTCCCCGAACTTAAAAGAAATACAAGTAAATCATTCTTGTTTCACTTGGATGGAGTGTTTGGACAGTGAGGAGGGGAAAGGACATATGTTACATTTGCTGTGCATGAACCAAAAGATGCCACAGGAAAGGGAGGGGGTGTTGGGGAGACTGAGGAGTGGGCTGTGGTGTTGCGGAGGGAACGGTCTCTTTGGAATATTTAAAGGGAGCGCAGGGGATGTTACATTTCGCAGTACGTGGCAACATAGTGGAGATGACAGGAATGACTGAGGATGATCTGTTGAATGTGGAGGCTGGTGGGGGGGAAGTTGAAGACGAGAGGTATCCTGGTTCAGTGAGTCAAAGGAAGAGGTGGGAACAGAACTGTAGGAAATGGATCAGACACAGTGGAGGGCCCTGTTAACCGGGGTTGGGAATAATCCTTGGTTGAAGCAAAGGGAAGACATATTGGAAGCGCTAGTGTGGAAGATTGCATTGATTGAATAGATACGATGGAAATGGAGAAACTGGGAGAGTGGAAATGAGTTCTTACAGAAAGTGGAGTGTGAAGCCTGTGAGCTTGTGGTGAATATTAGTTCTTAATCTATCTCAGAAAAGTGACACAGAGCAGTCAAAGAAGAGAAGGTGAAGGTGAGAGAAATTGGAAATAAAGTCAATGGATATTTCCAAAGCAGGAACTGGCATTGGTAATGTCATCAACATACCAACAAAAGGGATGAGAGAGGGTTCCTGAGTAGGACTGGAATAATGAATGTTCCGCATATCCCACAAAAAGGCAGCACAGCTAGGAGCCATGTGGGTAGCCATATCCACATCTTTATCTGGAGGAAGTGAGTGGAATTGAAGGAGACATTGGTCAACATGAGAACAAGCTCAGCCAGGCGAAGGAGGCTGGTGGTGGATGGGGACTGTTTGGGCCTCTGTTGAAGGGAGAAGCGGAGAGGACTCAGATCATCATGGTGGTCAATGGTGATGTGGAGGGATTGGAAATCCACCGTGAAGGAGAGAAGGTTAGAGCTAGAGAACTAGAAACTGTTGAAATGACGAAGGGCATCGGAGGAATCCTGGATGTAGGTAGGTTGGGAATGGACATGGGAAGAAAAAATAGAGTCACTGTAGGAAGAAATCAGTTCAGTGGGACAGAGAAAGGTGGAGTAAATGGGTCAGCTGGACAGTCCTGTGTATGGATGTTGGGAAGAAGGAACCTATTATATGTTGTTTAAGAAGGGAAGAATAGAGTATGAAAGTAAGATATCAGGGAACAGGAAAACTGACTGTAAAAGTTTCTATAGGCATGTATAGGAGAAAAAGATTGACAAAAACGAATGTAGGCCCCTTACAGTCAGAAACAGGAGAATTCATAATGGGGAATAAAGAAATGGCTGAGGAATTAAATGTGTACTTTGCTTCAGTCTTCACAAAGGAAGACATGAATAATGCACCAGAAGTGCTGAGGGAAACATGTTTTAGTGAGGAGCTGAAGGAAATCAGCATTAGTAGAGAAATAGTTTGGGGGAAATTGATGAGATTGAGCTGGATAAATCTCCAGGTCCTGATAATCTTCATTTAAAAAGAGTACTTAAGGAAGTGGTCCTGGAAATAGTAGATTCGTGACCAGAATGGTTGACGAGGGAAGGGCCGTGGATGTCGTCTATATGGACTTTAGTAAAGCGTTTGACAAGGTCCCTCATGGTAGGCTGGTGAAAAAGGTTGGATCTCATGGGATAAAGGTGGCTAGATGGGTGGAGAACTGGCTTGGTCACAGAAGACAGAGGGTGGTAGAGGAAGGGTCTTTTTCCGGCTGGAGGCCTGTGACTAGTGGTGTTCCGCAGGGCTCTGTATTGGGACCTCTGCTGTTTGTGATTCATATAAACGATCTGGAAGAAGGTGTAACTGGGGTGATCAGTAAGTTTGCGGACGACACAAAATTGGCAGGACTTGCAGACAGTGAGGAGCATTGTCAGAAGCTACAGAAGGATATAGATAGGCTGGAAATTTGGGCAAAGAAATGGCAGATGGAGTTCAATCCTGATAAATGCATTTTGGTAGAAATAATGTAGGGAGGAGCTATACGATAAATGGCAGAACCATAAAGGGTGTAGATACGCAGAGGGACCTAGGTGTGCAAGTCCACAGATCCTTGAAGGTGACGTCACAGGTGGAGAAGGTGGTGAAGAAGGCACATGGCATGCTTGCCTTTATAGGACGGGGCATAGAGTATAAAAGTTGGGGTCTGATGTTGCAGATGTATAGAACGTTGGTTCGGCCGCATTTGGAATACTGCGTCCAGTTCTGGTCGCCACACTACCAGAAGGACGTGGAGGCTTTGGAGAGAGTACAGAGGAGGTTTACCAGGATGTTGCCTGGTATGGAGGGGCTTAGTTATGAGGAGAGATTGGGTAAACTGGGGTTGTTCTCCCTGGAAAGACGGAGGATGAGGGGAGACTTAATAGAGGTGTATAAAATTATGAAAGGCATAGATAGGGTGAGCGGTGGGAAGCTTTTCCCCAGGTCGGTGGTGACATTCACAAGGGGTCATAGGTTCAAGGTGAAGGGGGGGAGGTTTAACACAGATATCAGAAGGACATATTTTACACAGAGGGTGGTGGGGGCCTGGAATGTGCTGCCAGGCAAGGTGGTGGAGGCGGACGTTTAAGACTTATCTAGATAGCCATATGAACGGAGTGGGAATGGAGGGATACAAAAGAATGGTCTAGTTTGGACTAGGGAGCGGCACGGGCTTGGAGGGCCGAAGGGCCTGTTCCTGTGCTGTATTGTTCTTTGTTCTTGTTCTTTGTTATTCATTGGTGGTTATTTTCCAAATTCTTTGGACTCTGAACTGGTTCCTACAGACTGGAGGGTAGCTAATGTAAGCCCGCTATTCAAAAAGGGAGGTAGAGAGAAAACAAGGAACTATAGACCAGTGAGCCTAACATCGGTACTGGGGAAGTTGCTAGAGTCTATTATCAAGGATTTCATAACTCAGCATTTGGAAGGCAGTGGTATAATCAGACAAAGTCAATATGGATTTACAAAAGGGAAATCATGCTTGACAAATCTATTGGAATTCTTTGAGGATGTAACTAGTAGAGTTGACTAAGGAGAACCAGTGGATGTGGTTTATTTAGACTTTCAGAAGACTTTCGACAAGGTCTCACATAACAGACTTCTATGTAAAGTTAAAGCACATGGGATTGTAGGTAACGTCTTGAGATGAATAGAAATCTGGTTAGCAGATAGGAAGCAAAGTGTTGGCATAAATGGGTCTTTTTCTAATTGGCAGTCAGTGACTAGTGGGGTTCTGCAGGGATCTGTGCTGGGACCCCAACTGTTCACATTATATATTAATGATCTGGAAGAGGGAACTGAATGTATTATCTCCAAATTTGCAGATGATACAAAGTTGGGTGGGAGGGTGACCTGTGAGGAGGATGCAGAGATGCTTCAGCATGATTTGGACAGGCTGAGTGTGTGGGAATGTGCATGGCAGATGCAGTATAATGTGGATAACTGCGAGGTTAACCACTTTGGTAGCAATACTAGGAAGACAAGTTATTAATTGAATGGGTGTAAATTGAGAGAGGTGGGTACTCAGTGAGATCTTGGGGTCCTTGTTCACCAGTCACTGAAAGTAGGCATGCAGGTACAGCAGGCAGTAAAGAAGGCAAATAGTATGTTGGCCTTCATAGTGAGAGGATTTGAGTATGGGGATAGGGATGTTTTGCCGCAATTGTATAGGGCGTTGGTGAGGCCACACCTGGAGTTTGTAGGCAGTTTTGGTGTCCTTATCTGAGGAAGGATGTCCTTGTTATAGATGGAGTACAGCGAAGGTTTACCAGGCTGATTCCTGGGAGGCAGGTCTATCATATGAAGAGAGACTAAGTCAGTTAGGATTATATTCACTGGAGTTTAGAAGAGTGAGAGAGATCTCATAGAAACTTAGAAAATTCTAACAGTGTTAGACAGGGTAGATTCAAAAAGAATGTTCCAAATGGTGGGGGAATCCAGAATTGGTGTTACAGTTTGGGGATAAGGGGTAAACCTCTTAGAACTGAGGTGAGGAGAAATTTCTTCACCCAGAGGGGGGTGAATGTGTGGAATTCACTACCACAGAATGTAGTTGAGGCCAAAACGATATCTGATTTCAAGAAGAAATTAGATATAGCTCTTGGGGCTAAAGCGATCAAGGGATATGGGGGGAAGGGGGGATCAGGACATTGAATTCAATGTTCAGCCATGATCAAAATGAATGGCGGAGCAGGCTCGAAGGGCCGAATGGCCTCCTCCTGCTTCTAGTTTCTATGTTTCTAATGTTCATCATGTAGGTTGCTTAGTTTAAAAACATCATTTATTATCCGGGACAAAGAAGGTTTACTCAGCTGCTATGTGTGATGGGAGTGTAATCTTATGAGGAAAGGTTGAGCAGGCTGGGCCTGTATCCATTGAACTTTAGAAAATTGAGAGGTGATCATAGAATAGAATCCCTACAGTGCAGAAGAGGATATTCAGCCCATTGAGTCTGTACCGATTCTCTGACAGAATATATTACCCAGGCCCTCACCCCCAACCTATCCCCGTAACCCACACATTTTCCACAGCTAATCCATCTAACTCCACACATCTTGGGACACTACAGGGCAATTTACCATGGCCAATCTACCTAACCTACACATCTTTGGAGTGTGGGAGTAAACCGGAGCACCCGGAGGAAACCCACGCAGACACGGGGAGAACGTGCAAACTCCACACACACAGTGACCCAAGGCTGGAATTGAACCCAGGTCCCTGGCGCTGTGAGGCAGCAGTGCTAACCACCTAATCTTATTGAAAAATATGCACTGGAGTTCTATTGCCTCCCCACCCCCCCCCCCCCCCCCCTGCCCCCTACCCCATTGCAAAATCAGAGCGGGCAAGGGGTGGATAATGGGAAGGTCCATTGATCTTGGGCAGGATTTTCTGGTCTCAGGTCGAGTGAGGCCTTAAAATCCCGCCCGTAGGCCGGAGTTCTCCAACCTCGCTCATGGCTGGGATTCTCCAGTTCACGGCTATGAATGGAAATTTGGCTGAGCGCCAAATTTTCCGTTCTCGCTGGCAGCCGTGGCGGGGCGAACAAGACTGGAGAATTCTAACTGTAAGACCCTGAGGGGACTTGACAAGTGGAGGCTGAAAGAATGTTTCCCCTTATGGGATAGACTAGAACTAGGGGGCACAGTTTAAAATTAAAGGGTCTCCCATTTGAGATGAAGATGATAAGAAACATTTTCTCTCAGAGGGCTGTGAACCTTTGGAACTCTCTCCCCACAGAGCTAAGGAAGACGAGCCAATGAACATATTTAAGGCAGAGGTAGCTAGATTCTTACTCACAAAGGAGTCAAAAGTTTTTGGGAGAAGGTGGGAATGTGGAATTGAAACCATAATCAGATCAGCCATAATCATATTGAATGGTGGAGCTGGCTTGAGGGGCTGAAAGGCCTATTCGTGCTTCTATTTACTATGTACATTGATAAGGCCTTAGGCAAGTTCCTTCACTGCTCTCTAAGCTCCGTTCAATAATGCTCAAACAATGGGATATGGTGCAGTCCAGATGAAGAGATTTTCTCAATGGGAGTGGAAGCCAGTGTGATTCCTGGACAGAACTCAAAGTTTTCCAGCCATTAAACTGTTAGAATTGTGGCCAAATGGCCAACGGACTGAATAACGAGGCGCGACACAGAATTGGACAATCTAAAGTAAACAGCAGTCAACAGCCTCCGCAACTAGGCTTGATGGGAATTCAGACAGGCCATGTTTAAAACAGGAGCACAGGTCAGAGGAGAGCTGTGGCAAGTCTGGGCTTGCCCTGAGGCTGAAACCGGACGTGCTGAGCCCTGACCAAATAAGGACAGTCTTTGTGTATTCCCCAGTTTTGACTAGACTCTCTGGCACCTCAGATTCCTGCCGTTACCTTATATGGAAAGGGACTACATGCACCCCGTGCGCCCAAGGATGGACACCTAGAGAGCCTAGAGAATCCCATTGGTTGCTGTGACTCCTGCTCGGTAATCTCATTAGCTCGAAACCAGAGAACCTTCCAGAAGGGCGCTAAGCGGGGGATAAGAAGAGACACCTGGAGGCCACCTCCCAATGAAGACTCTGGGCGTGACTTTACAGCCTCACTCGAGCAAGACTGGAAATTCCCACCCAAGGTCAACGGACATTTCTGTTTTCTGCTCTTTTTCCGCTCCGATTCTGTGGCGGGTAGAGTTCTGGCATTTGTGTTGGCAGCAGAGACACATCAAGGATCAAGCGAAGAATCGGCAAAGACCTGAGACCAACTTTCACCACGTGGAAGTCCCTGAGTTCAGAACTCAGTGAAGACCCAAGACCAAGATTCATACCCGATGGAGTGAATCTGGCCAGTTCAACATCATGGATAGTATTTGGATCTCAGATAAATGTGCTAGAATAGTTTTTATTTAAGTGAAAAAAGTTTCTTTTAATTATGGCATTTTGAAGTTTGGCACTAAAGGTATTAGAATAAAGACAAAGTTTATTTAAGTATAATTGCAAATTGACTCTTGTCCTTTGTTTATCTCTTAAGTTAGAGCACCTGGTCGAAGGGCCCGATTTTACCATTTTGATTCTAAATGCTGAATCTGGGTGCGATTCAGATCCGATTTGCAAATCTGCTTCAGGTGCCCCCATACGCACTCAGCCTGAAAAAACCCCGCGGGTCTGAATCGTGCTGTGGGCGGGGCTTATCGTCCCCGAATCGCTGCAGCTCCGATCGGAGCTTTGAACTGCGCATGCGCAGTGAAAAAAAAATTTGAAAAATGCTCCGCTGTCACATCGCTCCCGGGCCGCAAAAAGCGGATAAAGCGGCCCGGGAGCAGAAAGTGGGAACGATGGCCCCCACAAATATCACCCCACCCCCACAACATAACTGTCCCCCTTATCCACCCACCCTCCCGCTACCCAGACCGATCGCGACCCTCTGCCCCCCTTCCCCTTACCGATCGCCCGCAGAGTGGCAGCGACCCCCCTGCCCCTAGCCCCCCTGCCACCCCCACCCCCCCACCCCCACCCACCAGAGATCCATCTGGCCTCTCCCCCCCACCAGAGATATATTTGACCCGCCTCCCTCCTCCCCCCCACCACCGGAGAATGATCGGGCCTCTTTCCCCCCCACCAGAGAATGAAGTGATCCACCCCCCCACCCCACCCCCCCCCCCAACCACCGATCTGAGTCAGAGAGCCGCTGGGAAGCTCAGAACTTACCTCTTCAGAAGCTGGAGTGCCCGAAACAGACCTTTGCCGAGCATGTCTGTTTTGTGCCAAATCTGGATGGCCGAACGCAATGGTAAAGGGGGAAGTGCTGGTAAAGTTGGGCGGGCAGCCAATTAATTCAATTTAAAAGCCTGCAAATACATTTAAATCGCCGTTATAGAGTTATCGAGTCATAGAGGTTTAAAGCATGGAAATAAGCCCTTCGGCCCAACTTGTCCATGTCGCCCTTTTTTTTAAACCCCTAAGCTAATCCCAATTGCCCGCATTTGGCCCATATCCCTCTATACCCATCTTACCCATGTAACCGTCTAAACGCTTTTTAAAATACAAAATTGTACCCACCTCTACTACTACCTCTGGCAGCTTGTCCCAGACACTCACCACCCTCTGTGTGAAAAAAATGTCCCTCTGAATACTTTTGTATCTCTCCCCTTAAACCTATGCCCTCTAGTTTTAGACTCCCCTACCTTTGGGAAAAGATATTGACTATCTAGCTGATCTGTGCCCTTCATTATTTTATAGACCTCTATAAGGTCATCCCTCAGCCTCCTATGCTCCAGAGAAAAAAGTCCCAGTCTATCCATCCTCTCCTTATAACTCAAACCATCAAGTCCCGGTAGCATCCTAGTAAATCTTTTCTGCACTCTTTCTAGTTTAATAATATCCTTTCTATAATAGGGTGACCAGAACTGTACACAGTATTCCAAGTGTGGCCTTACCAATGTCTTGTACAACTTCAACAAGATGTCCCAACTCCTGTATTCAATGTTCTGACCGATGAAACGAAGCCTGCCGAATGCCTTCTTCACCACTCTGTCCACCTGTGACTCCACTTTCAAGGAGCTATGAACATGTACCCCTAGATCTCTTTGTTCTGTAACTCTCCCCAATGCCCTACCATTAACTGAGTAAGTCCTGCCCTGGTTCAATCTACCAAAATGCATCACCTCGTATTTATCTAAATTAATCTCCATCTGCCATTTGTCAGCCCACTGGCCCAATTGATCAAGATCCTGTTACAATTGAACCTTTTCGGACGCGGTTCGGATTGTGGCCATTTTCGGGCCTTGGTAAAGTAGGCATCTGCGCGGACGTGGGCGCGGATTGCCTCATGCCCGACTTTACCAGGTTTTCGTGCCCGAAAACGGGTGTGATGCAATGGTAAAATCGAGCCCAAAGTGTCCTTTCCAGCTAACATAATGAAAATGAATGCATGGAAACTTGGGGGAGTTGCAGATCAGGTTTTGCTGATCTTTGCTCCTGGTTTTCAAGCTAAATTTGTGCCCCTTGATTCTGAGCTAAGCCTCTGTGAGGAGCAGAATCCCAGAAACTTGTCACCATAATATCAAATGGAATCATGTGAAATCCATTCACGCAAAATTAGAAGCAAAAATAAAAGATCAGATGCTCCTGGAAAGGGCAGCAATGATCACATTGACTATGGATACGTTAACTGCTAATTCACTTACCTTCCATATGATTGGCTCGCTACCTCAGACAGGGCTTGATCTAACTGCCTCTTAAAGACATGCAGTACCCAGTACACCAGCCAGCAATATATTCCATATTTCAGAGTCTCACTCCTCTCCGGGAAAGGGCAATGGTTCAGCATTCGGTCCATCCCTTCTCTGACGTGCATTAAATGATTGACCCCCTGGTCCTTTTCAAATGTCAAGCTGAAATAATAGGCACGCAATCCAGTCCTTTATTTTGTAGACCTCTATCAGGCTGCTTCTCAGTTTATACTGCTCTACAGTAAATAGACCCAGCACCTTAAGTCTATCTGAATAACTCATAATCCCTACAATGCAGAAGGAGGTCATTCGGCCCATGGGTAAAGCACCTTACCCATGCCTTATCCCTGTAACTTCACATATTTACCCCCGCGTATCCCCCTAACCTTGGGACACTAACGGGAAATTTAGCATGGCCAATCAACCTAACCTGCACATCTTTGGACTGATGTACTTCAAGATAGTAATCATTCCCTTAGACCTTCCTAGAACCTTTCTAAAGCCAGGTGCAGTACTCCGGTGACACATGGGCTAACTAGAATATTTCAATACTTGCAATATATGTTTTCTAAGTATTAGACTCCACACACATTAACAGCATAAACGGTTGTTCATTTAGTGCATGTTGAATTGTCAAAGAATACTGTCCAAGGAAGCACAGATTCCACTGCAGCAGCTGACAATCTAAGGGTTAATATGTCCAGTCAATATAGATTGGTCTCAGTGATAGATCCATTCTAGCAGGATCCTCTGATAATCAGTCAGCATCAGAGCCAATACAACACCTTATTCCCTGGTGTTGGGTAGTGATGGACTTCCCAATCCTTGGGGGGAAAAAGCTGGAGAAAGGTCCACCCGTATCAGCAATAAATCAAAGGCAAAATTGAGGAAAACATTGTGAGATTTAGGAAAGTGAATCACCTCGGGCCAGCTTTATGGGGCATCTGCAGCTTTAGTCTCAGTGTTTTAAGTTTAAGTTTATTTCTTATTGCCACAAGTAGGTTTACATTAACACTGCAATGAAGTTGATACTGTGGGAAGTGATATCAGCTTCTGTCCCCCTTGCTGGACTTGTGCGGTGGGCTGTCCTGCAGCCTTGGCTGTGCTGTGGATATGTGACACTGAGGCCTGAATTACAGCTTTAGTGTGAAGCAGGAGGGGATTGCCTGGGGATGGGGTTGCAGGCTGGGTATGTGGAGAATAGGGAGTAGCATTCCCCCACACTACCCCCATGAATGGTTCCGTCACATTGTACCATTGCCACTCCCTATTCTATATGAGAATCCGTGTCCTTTTGCAGGTATCAGTAATGCCTGAGATAGAAGCTAATTGCTATATTCCAATATACATTCATCATGCAAATACATCCTCCGTGGCATATTGGAGATGGGTCAGAGAGGGATTTCTTTTGATTTGTGATTAAATCAGCCAAATTAAAGCCATCTTTCCTGTTTTCTAAACGCTCCCCAAAAAAGCTGCCAGGACTCCATTCAGCTTGCTGCTTATAGCAGAGACAATATCACTGAGCCCCATTTGATTCCATTTTCTTCTGTGTGTCAGCTGTGGGTAATCGATCTTTTACAAGATTATTAATTACTCCTTTCCTATTACATAATACTAGATCTAAAACGTCTGTCAGCTCCCCAAACATATTCCTCTAGAAAATCATTCTGAACACTCTCCACAAACTCATCCTCCACAACATTAGTGCTCAGTTCTGGTCTCCTTTTCTGAGGAAGGATGTTCTTGCTCTCGAGGGAGCGCAGTGAAGGTTTACCAGGCTGATTCCGGGGATGGCGGGACTGATGTATGAGGAGAGGTTGACTAAGTTAGGATTGTTTTTGCTGGACTTCAGACGAATGAGGGGGGATCTCAAAGAGACTTATAAAATTCTAACAGGACTAGACAGGGTAGATGCAGGGAGGATGTTCCCGATGGTGGGGGAGTCCAGAACAAGAGGTCACAGTCTGAGGATATAGGGTAGATCATTTAGGACGGAGATGAGGAGGCATTTCTTCACACAAAGAGCCTGTGGGTGAGCCTGTGGAATTCATTACCACAGGAAGTAATTGATGCCAAAACATTGAATGTATTCAAGAGGCAGCTGGATATAGCACTTGGGGTGAATGGGATCAAAGGTTTATGGGGAGAAAGCAGGATTAGGCTATTGAGTTGGACGATCAGCCATGATCGTAATGAATGGCAGAACAGGATCAAAGGGCCGAATGGCCTCCTCCTGCTCCTATCTTCTGTGGTTCTATGTTTCTATTAGATTGACCCAGTCTATGTGCAGACTACTTACTCTATTACCCACACTACATGCTTCTCTAATCACCTGATTAATACCATGCCCCACCCTATCACTACTATTTGGTGGCCTATAAATAACTCCTATCAATGTTTGCTGTTTCTTAGCTCCATCCAAACAGATTCCACATTTTATTTTTCTGATCTGAGATCCTCCCTAACTAAGGTACTGATCCCTTCCCTGATGAACAATGCCACTCCACCTCCTTTTCTTTTTGCCTGTCCTTCCTAAATGTCGTATACCCTTGACTATTCAGTTTCCACTCCTCGTCAACCTGTAGCCATGCGTCCATAATGATAATTAGATTAATACCCATTTACCTCTATCTGTGCCTTTAAATTTCCTGTCCAGTTGTCAGCACTGCGTATATTTAGGTAGAGTGCTCTTATCTTTGTCTTTTTAATATTATTCTGCACTATAAGCCTAATTGATGCTTGTCTTGTTACACCTGCTTGCTCATTTCACTTGCTACATTTCTACTTCCTGTTACTAGCTTTATTTCCTTCCAACGTGAGAGCAACCCCTCTGGTTCCCATCCCCCGAAAAGCTAGGTTAAATCCTCTTCATCACCACTAGCAAACCTACCTGCGAGGATATAAGCCCCTGTCCTGTTAAGGTGTAACTTGTCCAGTTTGTATAGGTCCCACCTGCGCCAGAACCCTTCCCATTGCCTGAGAAATCTGATGTCCTCTCTCCGACACCAATTTCTAGCCACATGTTCAATTGGTCAATCCTGATATTCCTATGCTCATTAGGAAGTGGCACTGGGAGTAATCCTGAAATCACCGCTCTTGAGGTCCTGCTTTTTAATTTCCTTCCGAACACCCTTAAATCTGTTTTCAGGGCCTCATCCCTTTTCCTTCCTATGTCTTTGGTAATAATGTGGATCATGGCCTCCATCTGTTTACCCTCAGAAGAATGCATTGAAACTACTCTGTGATCCTGGCACCAGAAAGGCAACTTGCCATCCTGGAGTCACATTTACTGCTACAGAAATGCCTGCCCGAGACCCTGACTACTGAATCTTCCTCACTCTTCTTCCTCCCTTCCTGTCACACTGAATCACTGCTGGTGCAACAGGCTTGGCTGTGGCTGCATCCCCTTAAGGAACCATCACCCTCACCAGTATCCAAAATGGGAAAACCAATTAACAAGCAAGATAAACTCGGGGGAATCCTGCTTTGCCTGTCTGGTCATCTGAGACTACCTGCTGGTCATCCACTCCCTCTCTGTCTGGATGCTCCTAACCTGTAATGTGACTATCTCTTTAAATGTGCTGTCCATGCAGTTCTCTGTCTCACATGGTATGGCCATGACTTCCCACATATCGCAGGATGCACATTCCACTTGGCTGAGCTATCTTGTCATACTGGAACATGAAAAGCAGTTAAAATAAACAGAATAACATACCAGTTACCCATCAATCAACTTCCTCCCTTATATAAAAATAAGAACCAGCTATTCCAGGCTAAAGAAGGTAAGAAAAAGAAAGCAGCCCCTCCCTCACTAAACTCCATCATTCACCATACTTCCACTTTACACTCAATACAGACGAGGCAGCACTGAGGAAGGCCTCTTTTTATTTTCATTTAAAATAACAGTAATGATTATTTATTAGTTATAAGCAGACTTACATTCACACTGCAATGAAGTTACTGTGAAAATCCCCAAGTCATTACACTCTGGCACCTGTCCGGGTACACTGAGGGAGAATTTAGCATGACCAATGCACCTAACCTGCAAGTCTTTCAGATGTGGGAGGAAACCAGAGCATCCGGAGGAAACCCACACAGACACGAGGAGAACGTGCAAACTCCATGCAGATAGTGACCCAAGCCGGGAATTGAACCTGGGTCTCTGGCACTGTGAGGCAGCAGTGCTATGCTAACCACTGTGCCACTGTGCCGCCCCAGCTTTGGAAAACCAGTGTCAGTTAGCTACCTGATTAACTAGCTGCAGTTGCTCTCAGAGAGCTTGTACCCGTGTTTTAAGGCTGGAATAAGACTCACACTCTTAACTTAAGGAGTAATTTTTAGTTATTTGCTAAATTACAGAAAAACCTGGATGTTAGATAGAATTTATCCCTTAACTCTCTCTTCATCAGCTCTTATGGTGGCACAGTGGTTTTTATGGTGGCACAGTGGTTAGCACTGCTGCCTCACAGCGCCAGGGACCCGGGTTCGATTCTGGCCTTGGGTCACTGTCTGTGCGGAATCTGAATGTTCTCCCCATGTTTGAGTCGATTTCCTTAGGGTGCTCCGGTTTCCTCCCACACTTCAAAGTCCAAAGATGTGCGGGTTAGGTTGATTGGCCATGCTAAATTAACCCTAGTGTCAGGGGGAATGGCAGGGTGAATATGAGGAGTTACGGAAATAAGGCTTGGGTGGGGGTTGTTGTCGGTGCAGACTCGATGGGCCGAATGGCCTCCTTCTGCACTGTAGCGATTCTACGAATTTCGTGAGAGGAAACATTCTCTCAATACCTATCCTGTCAAGCCCTGTCAGAATCTGGTGAGTTTTGACAAGATCATCTCTCATTCTTCTAAACTCCAATGAGCACAGGCCCAATCTGCTCAACCTCTCCTCGCCAGCCAGACCCCTCTTCCCAGGAATCAATCTAGTGAACCTTCTTTGATCTGAATCCAATGCAAGTATATCCGTCCTCAAAAAATAGAGAGCAAAAGTACACAGGTGTGGTCTCAAGGAAGCCCTGAACAGTTTCGATAAGACCTCCCCACCTTTCTATTCCAACCCCTGGCAATAAAGGCCAGTGTTCCATTTGCCTTCCTAATTGCTTGCTGCTCCGATTGATGGTTTAGCTCCTGCTGCTACTCACCCCGTTCCTCAGTTGAGGGTCCAAAGTAAGTCTCTACAGGCAGCACCCAGGCTGAACTGATGCTTGGCAGATGGGAACTGTAGATCAGAAGCACTCAACTGTAAATCACATCCGAAGCAATGAAAGCACGCTCTCGGAACAAGTGAGAGAAATTGTTTCGCTTAGGCAAGGAAGCAGGTATGAGTTCTCACCATTTGAAAGACTTCTTGCCCATCACATGCTCAGCTGCCTGAAATCCAACCTTCCCCTCACTTTGGTTTTCCTGGAAAGTTCCATCAATCCTTGGAAACCTGTGTTCAATTCAAAAATCCCCAGTAAAAGCAGCAAATAATAAGGTCTGTATGTATTATAGTTGCCAGCCCCCCTCTCCCACAGGGCTTTCCCAGCCAAAGCGGACCACGATGAGGCTAAAGATGGATGTTTGTTGATTGTTACTTGATTCCCAATGTGTCATCAATTTCAGCCCCTTCCAGCAGTTGCCCACACTCATATCTTCAGGTTAAAGCACACACCCTCGGTTTTTCAGCGAGACACGGTGTAAATTAAACTCATTATCTCCTTCAAAGTTAGAGTGTCACAATCCTCTTCCACTGGTTACCATAGAGATTGGCCAGCAAAGCATACAAAATGAGTTGGAGGTATTAGAATATTTGACACGATATCACCAGTGAAGATGTTCATTCTGAATGGGGTTGGCATTGCAATATGCAACTTACATTTCTGACAGTTAGATTCTTAATTGGGTCAAACCGACTGCATTTTAGTGTGTAAAATTCACCAGAAAAGCCTCTGCTGGGAATGAGCCTGAGAAACTAATACAGCGAATATCAATTATTGGCTTTTCTTTTCAAAACAAGGGATTGATTTCAGATATTGTCTTCACTGGAGAGTGGAGATTGTGAAGCATTTTCACATCGAGTCAATGCAGAGTGTATGGGAAGTTTTTGCAGTTGATTTTCTTCTCTCCCCATAGGTTAAAACATCCCGAAACGACAATAGGGAAATTTGGCTGATGGAAAATAATGAGTCCCAGAACTTGTCAGCTCGCTCGTCACTTAGTGTGGCTCTCCGAGGGCATGTGTGTTTTCATTTAAATTGCATATTTGATGCGATTTGCTGCATTCTATGCTCAGTTCCAAGGAGGGGCCTGATAGAAGTCTTTAAAATTACACAGGAATTTGTTAGAGTAAATGTCGTGAAGACATTTTCACTTGTGCGAAAGAAAAAAAGCTCGGGGACATTAATCCACAACTCGTCACCAGTAACGAATTCAAGAAGATCCTTTACCCAGAGACAAATGTGGAACTCGCTGCTTGAAAGAATAGTTGAGGCAATTAGCATAAGATACATTTAAGGGAAAGCTAGATGTACACAGGAGGGAGAAAGGAAGGGGATGTGTTGATGAATATAGATGAAGAGCAGTGGGAATAGACACACTGCTTTCTGTGCCACCTAGAGCAGTTAAGTTAAATGATCTGTTTTCATGCTGCGCACTCCATATAATTCTCATGTAATAAGGGGGCAAATCTGGAACTTTACATGATGCACATACCCCGTGTTCAGTTCAGCCATCCGTACTCTGGCCTGTGGGGCAAGAGATCTGTTAAAGTAGTACTCCTTCATTTTGGTTGAGTTTGCTTTGGGGGCCTGTTGGGATTGATAGAGTGCTCCACTCTGACTGGGAATTGAACAAAGATGTTATATGTGGAGCTGAGTCCACAAAAAGATCAGCCATGATCTTATTGAATGGCGGAGCAGGCTCGAGGGGCCAGGTGGTCCTAGTTCTTATGTTCTTATATAATCGCTCTGGAACCAGTGAAAGAGGAGTAATGCCTGTGTAGGCTTGGAGCGGCAGGCATGCAGTTCCAAGCCACCTACTGCTAGCAGGCCTGCAGCCAATCTCCAACAGGGAGAGAGAGCGCTGTCTGTAACTGTCAGTGTCGCCAGTCAGCCTTCCAGCCCCCGGCTTGTCCCAAGCAGCCACATAGACATCCACTGTGTTTCCGACATTGCCCTACCCATTATCCCGTCTTCCTGCTGGTTTCATCCTTGATCTTTTCCCAGCTCACCTTGCCCGCCTGCTCCACATCTTGTACCTCATGGAACTCACTGTCATGTAAAGTAGGTAGACGGAATAGATGGATTTAAGAGGAGGCTAAATAAACACAAGGAAGGGAGGAATGGAAGGAAAGCGTTATCACTAAATCATAAGAAATAAAACTAGGAGTAGGCCATTCGGCCCATCGAGCCTGCTCCACCATTTGACAAGACCAAGGCTGATTGGATTGCAACCTTAACTTCACTTTCCTGCTTGTCCCTCATGAGCCTGAAATAACTCCTCCGAGGCCGGTGTCTCTTCACCAAATTTAGATTTATTTAAACAGTCGACAACACTCTGACAGGTACGTCCTTCAGAGTATAAGCCCCGAGTGCCAGTAACCCTGACACTCCACATTATGTAAACAGGCAAGGCTCCTTGATTGGACAAGCCATTACTGTCTCAATCAGGGAGCTCGTATTCTAAGAAGTCCACATCGTAGGCCCTGTTAAAGTCAGTACAAACCCCTAACTACCTTGGGTGGGATCACTGAAGGTGACCAGCCGCCCACACAAAACGTCGCAGACATTGGCAGGACTGGGACATCCCACCAGCCACCAATGGTGAGCCGCCTCTGCCCCCGGAGAAAATGCCATGGGGATTAGTGGGTGTGGAGGGAAGGGTGTAAGACCTTACCCACTGTAGATCAAACAATCTGTCAAACTGAGCCTTGAACATATTCAGCCCCCACTGCTCTCTGTGGAAGAGAATTCCACAAACTAACAACCCTTGGAGAGAGAATATTCCTCCTCACCTTCACCTTAACTGGGAGAGCCCTGGTCTTTAAAATTTGCCTCTTGGTTCCATAAGAGGAAACATCCTCTCAGCCTATCCCGTCAATCCCCCTCAGGATTTTATATGTTTCAATAAGATCTCATTCTTCTAAACAGCAATGAGTATAAGCACAGACTGCTCAACCTTTCCTCCCAAGAATCAGCCCAGTGAACCTTCCCTGAATTGTTTCCAAAGCAGGTATAGCTTCCTTAAGTAAGGAGATCAGAATTGTACACAGTACTCCAGATTCAGACTCACTAATGCCCTGTAAAGTTGGAGAAAGATTTCTCTACTTTTAAACTCTATCCACCTTAAGATGAAGGCCTATGTTCCATTTGCCTTCCTAATTACTTGCTATACCTGCAGAGTAACTCTTTGTGATTTCTGGACAAGGATAGCTAGATCCTGGTACCTAAGAAAAACCAAGCAGCGTGCCTTAATGACTATCGGCCAGTGGCACTGATATCCATCATTATGAAGTGCTTTGAAAGGTTAGTCATGGCACGAATCAATTCCAGCCTCCCGGACTACCTGGATCCACTATAGTTTGCCTACCGCCACAAGGTCCACAGCAGACTCCATTTCCCTGGCCCTGCACTCAACCGTGGAACACCTAGATAACAAGGACACCTATGTCAGACTCCTATTTATTGACTACAGCTCAGCCTTCAACACCATTATTCCCACGAAACTCATTTCCAAACTCCGTGGCCTGGGCCTCGGCTCCTCCCTCTGCGACTGGATCCTGAACTTCCTAACTCACAGACCACAATCAGTAAGGATAAGCAACAACACCTCCTCCATGATCATCCTCAATACCGGTGCCCCACAAGGCTGTGTTCTCAGCCCCCGACTATACTCCTTATACACCTATGACTGTGTGGCCAAATTCCCCTCCAATTCGATTTTCATGTTTGCTGACGACACCACCGTAGTGGGTCGGAGCTCAAACAATGATGAGACCGAGTACAGGAATGAGATAGAGAATCTGGTGAACTGGTGCGGCAACAATAATCTCTCCCTCAATGTCAACAAAACGAAGGAGATTGTCATCGACTTCAGGAAGCGTAAAGGAGAAATGCCCCTGTCTACATCAACGGAGACAAAGTAGAAAGGGTCGAGAGTTTCAAGTTTTTAGGTGTCCAGATCACCAATAACCTGTCCTGGTCCCCCCATGCTGACACTATAGTTAAGAAAGCCCATTAATGCCTCTACTTTCTCAGAAGACTAAGGAAATTTGGCATGTCAGCTACGACTCTCACCAACTTTTACAGATGCACCATTGAAAGCATTCTTTCTGGTTGTATCACAGCTTGGTATAACTCCTGCTCTGCCCAAGACCGCAAGGAACTACAAAAGGTCGTGAATGTAGCCCAATCCATCACGCAAACCAGCCTGCCATCCATTGACTCTGTCTACACTTCCCGCTGCCTCGGCAAAGTAGCCAGCATAAGTAAGGACCCTATGCACCCTGGACATTCTCTCTTCCACCTTCTTCTGTCGGGAAAAAGATACAAAAGGCTGAGGTCACGTACCAACTGACTCAAGAACAGCTTCTTCCCTGTTGCTGTCAGACTTTTGAATGGACTTACCTTGCATTAAGTTGATCTTTCTCTACACCCTAGCTATGACTGTAACACTATATTCTGCACTCTCTCATTTCCTTCTCTATGAGCGGTATGCTTTGTCTGTATAGTGCGAAGAAACAATACTTTTCACTGTATGTTAATACATGTGACAATAATAAATCAAATCAAATCAAATCCTTCTGTAGCACAACATTCTGCAGTCCCTCTCCATTTAAGATGAAGAGGGGTGGGTGAAACCCATGTGGAACATAAACATCAGCACAGAAAAGCTGGGCTGAATTGCCTGTTTCGGTTTCTGTTTGCAGTCTCAATGTAACACCTTCTCTTTGATCTACTCCCACCCCAAACCTTGACCACTCAACTCCCCTTCCTGAGCCATAGTTTTATGATCAACTAGTATCTAAACCATTCTGAGGATTTACCTTAAATACCCACAGCTTTGAATTTGATGAACAGTGTTTTGTGTGAAACTGTCATAGAATCATAGAATCCATAGAATCTCTACAGTGCAGAAAGAGACCATTCGGCCAATCGAGCCTGCACCGACAACAATCCCAACTGGGCCCTATCCCTGTAACCTCATGTATTTACCCTGCTAAACTCCCTGCCATTAAGGGGCAGGTTTCCCAAGCCGCAAAAAACTACAAAAGATTGTGAATGTAACCCAATCCATCATGCAAACCAGCCTCCCATCCAATGACTCTGACTACACTCCTCGCTGCCTTGGAAAAGCAGACAGCATAATTAAGGACCCCACGCGCCCGGACATTCTCTCTTTCACCTTCTTCCATCTGGAAAAAGATACAAAAGTCTGAGGTCACGTACCAACTGACTCAAGAACAGCTCCTTCCCTGAGCCTATCATATATTAAGCTGATCTTTCTCTGCATCCTATCTGTTAATGCTTTTGAATGGACCTACCCTGTGTTAAGTTGATCTTTCTCTACACCCTAGCTATGACTGCAACACTACATTCTGCACTCTCCCATTTCCTTCTCTATGAACGGTATGCTTTGTCTGTATAGTGCGCAAGAAACAATACTTTTCACTGTATTTTAATACATGTGACAATAATAAATCAAATTAAATCAAATCAAAACTTGAGCATGGCCAATCAACCTAACCTTTGGAGTGTGGGAGGAAACTGGAACACACTGAGGAAACCCACGCAGACACAGGGAGAATGTGGAAACTCACATAGTCAGTCACCTGAGGGCAGAATTGAACCCGGGTCCCTGGCACTGTGAGGCAGCAGTGTGTGTAAATGATCCACCCCTCCTGTAATATCCAGTCTGATGTTTCAGGTCGGTGCCCCTTTGTCAGAACTGAGAATACTTAGGGATGTGGCATACATTATTTTCCAATTAAGTTAGATTTTCTTTCATGACGCCCTGCTTGTAGAAGTTGTTCAAATTTTGTCTATAACTGCAAAAAGTAATTCAAAGTTGATCAATTGTTAATTCACAGGGAAGTCAACCTTTATTTGTAAAATCTTTCTTCACACTAACCTTGACTTCAAAGCAAAATGAGAGCTAAGGACAGGCTGGTAAGCATCTTCTTTAGTTTCTCTATTTCAGTGTTCTGTAAGTAGAAGTTTTGTGTAGTTCATTTTCCCATCACGATCTCTCTAAAACATTTGAGTGGCTGCATCCCTTTAAATTCCAGCTGCAGTCCTTTGAGCGTTGCTGCTGCACAATTCCCCGCCATCTTTTCCTCCACGGATGTAAGACCCTGGTACCTAACCCATTGTGGACTGGGGGCTTTAAGGAGAATACTTAGTTAGGGCACACCCTGAAAATTCCTCAGAATTTGGTCTGGAGGGGAAAGTAAAGTAAAATGAAGTTTATTTATTAGTCACAAGTAAGGCTTCCAGTAACACTGCAATGAAGTTACTGTGAAATTTTCCTAGTCGCCACAGTCCGGCACCTGTTTGGGTCAATGCACCTAACCAACACTTCTTTCAGACGGTGGGAGGAAACCGGAGCACCCGGAGGAAACCCATGCGGGCATGGGGAGACCGTGCAGACTCCACACAGACAGTGACCTAAGCTGGGAACCGAACCCAGGTCCCTGGCGCTGTGAGGCAGCAGTGCGAATCACTGTGCCACCGTGCCGCCCATTTGTTTGACTTGCAAGAAAAATCATCCTTGAAAAAAAAAGTACACCTTCTTTACTTTTCATCGAGAACTTATGACAATCTGACGGAAGATGCTACATGATTCTTCCTCTGCCATGTTAAAGAAAAAGACTGTCAGAAGCATCCACTTTTTCAATTAGTTTCACCCCTGACATGTGGTACCAAGGGTTTTTGGCACAATTGTAAAAGCTTATGCGATAAGAAGTAGTAAAGTTTTAAAGTTTATTTATTAGTCACAAGTAAGCCTACATTAACACTGCAATGAAGTCACTGTGAAAATCCACTAGTTGCCACACTCTGGCGCCTGTTCGGGTACACTGAGGGAGAATTTAGCATGGTCAATGCACCTAACCAGCACGTCTTTCAGACTGTGGGAGGAAACCGGAGCACCTGGAGGAAACCCACGCAGATACGAGGAGAATGTGCAGACTCCGCACAGTGACCCAAGCCGGGAATCGCACCCAGGTTCCTGGCACTGTGAGGCAGCAGTGCTAACCGCTGTGCCACCGTGCCAGCAATGTAGACTCTGTGCATAGGAAGGTGTCTCGCTATTGAGGGCTGAGAATTACTTCAGTCAGGTAATAGCACCATCAGCTGCCTCAAAATGAGTTGTGTTTGCATTGTGCACAATGGGTGGCAGGGTCATTTGAGACTTCACAAGGTGGGGTGGCGGAGCGGGGGGGGGGGGGGGTTGGCTGGTGAATGTGGCAGAGACACCCCCAGGATCTCCAGGTAAGGGTCCCATACCCAGGGTTACAAACCATAATGATTTTAGTCTGTGATAGCGGAATAGTTAGAGCCTCGAGGGACAATGGCTGTTTGCAAGAGGAAGATCCTTCGGGAAGTGGACTTTGTATATCCTTTAAACACTCCTGAGGCAGGCAACAGGGAACCACCCCATGTATTCTTATCCTTGGTCACATTGCTCATTGTTCAGTGAAGTTGACAATAGGGGGATTGTGGGGCCTTTGGGCTGAGATCAAGCTTGGATCAAGCCCTAGGTGGGGTGCAATGTCTTATCAGCTTGGATCTTGTTTGTCTCTCTTGTGAAGATCATGATTTGGATTCAATCGGAATTTGAATTTGATGTTTAGAACAAGCAAGGAGATGAATTTGGGTTTGCCCGGTCCATGCTGAGCATTGGCTTTGTAACTTTAAGGATGGAGTAAAAAAATCAAATGAACAATTGAAGAGGAAAGCCCAGGATTGCGAGGCATGGAGAATCGAGCAGAGAACCTGTCTCTGGGCAGATCATTACTACAAAGGCTGAGCTATTTGGCAGCAGTTTGTCTGTACTATAGGACCTTCAATAAGGTGGGGCTCATGTGTTCATTCTGAACAGTCCACCACATTGAAAAGTATGCCTGTGCCCAATAATTATATCCAATGAGTGGACTTAACTCCTGTTTGACTTTCCCTTTACCAAACTGACGCAGTAAATCAGGCCTCCACGCTATTGAGTGTGGCAACTCGGGGATTTTCACAGTAACTTCATTACGGTGTTAATGTAAGCCTGCTTGAGACGCAAATGAATAAACTTTAATAATATCTGAATCTTCATGAAGCAAGCAGAAAAAATATAGCAAGCAACTTTTGACAGTTTTAAGCAACAGAAAATTTCCAAATTAATACAGAACAGGGTAGTATAATTTTCCACAGGTATGAAAATTAAATAATTAAATATTAGCATATATTTATATTGAGTTGTTATATTATGCAAAACAATGTCTGATTATTCTTTCTGAAACTGACAGTGGAAGAATTTTAAATGCTTTTAGTTTGAATCTTCAAGAAATAGAAGCTGACACTATTTATTATTCCATGTTGCAATTTTCCTGAAGTTATCTGTTACTTAATGATCCTTAGAAGTAATTACAAATATGAATTCGAACTTGAATTTGACTGAGGTCCGATTATTCAATTATCACATTTTTTCATTTACTCTGCTTCAAGGAGTTTCACCCGCAGTCCTGCATAATTATTTCAGGCACACTTGTGTCAATTAAATATAGATCATGAGCAGTAATGGAAATGAGATGAACAATGGAAGGAACGTTTCGTATTGCTAGCTTCAACAAACTGTGAACAAAATGAAGCCTCCTTCAAAAGCTGCACAAATGAAATGGTACATGAATAGCACGACAAATAATCTTCAGCTCAGAAAGAGCTGAGTGATTTGACAGAGGAATCGAAGTTTCATTATAATAACAGAGTTGGAACCTGCATAATTATCCGGAGAGGACTCCAGTGAATTGTGTTTGCATTATTACCCATATGGTGTAGTGTTTTTACTTTTGATAATGTGACAACTAATGTGACAGGCAACATTTCTTTAGCATGCATTCTGCAGAAACAGTGCACTTACTCTGGGAAGCCCTACTTTCTGTTAATTGTGTTTCATCTACTTAAGTTGCCTTGGCTGTTGAAGAGAGAGTATTTGCATTTATATTGGGCATTTCAGCGAATCATAGAATTAAAGAATGGTTACAGCACGAAAGAAGACCATTGTCTTTTCGGTGCTAGTTCTCCTCAAGAACAAATCAGATGGTCCTACTCCTCAGCCCTTCCTCTGAGTCCCATTCTTTCCCCTTTATGTTTATTAAGCAAGTAGGCTTACATTAACACTGCAAAGAAGTGTTGATGAAGTGAATTCCCCTAGTCACCGCACTCTGGCACCTGTTCGGGTACACTGAGGGAGAATTTAACATGGCCAATGCACTTAACCAGCACGTCTTTTGGACTGTGCCCAAGCCAGGAATTGAACCTGGGTCCCTGGCGCTGTGAGGCAGCAGTGCTAACCACTGTGCCATCCTGCCGCCCTTCAGCTGCTCATCCAATCCCCTCATGAAAACGACGATTGATTCAGTCCCCATCCCTCCCCCAGGCACAGCATTCCAGATCCTAACCACTCACTGTGTGAAAAAGATTGCCCCTCTGTCACTGTTCCTTCTTTTGCCAATCACCTCAAGCCTGTGTCCTCTGTTTCTCGCTCCTGCTGCCAGCGGGAACAGTTTCTCCCCGATTACTCCATCCAGACCTCTCGTGGTTTTGAGCACCGCTATCAAATCTCTTCTCAACCTTCTCTTGTCCGAGGACAGTGATGCGCGACAATCAAGCACGTGGAACAAGGCTTCAGTATTGAAGGCTTTTATTGTCAAACAATGGAACTAACTAACACGAATACACCAGTTCAGACTGAAGGGGTCCTGCCGGAGCAGAGGGTCTTATACCTCTCCTCCGGAGGCGGGGCCCCACCGGGATGTGCCATAATAACATTTACAACAGGTAAACACCCTAACCCAACAACATTGTACAACCCCCACAGTGACAACACCCTAACCCAACAGTAACATAAGAACAACCCCCAGTGGTAACCAACGATGGTTCACCACATTCACCCCTCCTTTAAAAACAAAGGCCGGCGGGGTGCAAAAAACAGGTCATATGTACAAAATTCACAAGTCCAGACGGTCTGGAGGACCGCACCGTCGCTGTGATCTCCTCAACACCGGTTGCGAAACCGGAGCAGGTGCTTGCGGTGGCGTTCTCTCCAAAACAACGTCCGGCTGTCCCCTCAAGGACTCCCGGGCCGGTTGGCCCTGGTGAGGCGATGGTGCAGGGGATCCTGGAACCTTCGGTGGTGGCGCCGATCTCCGAGTCTCAGGCAAGCTGTACATGGGAGTATAACTGTTATGCACTGGTCCCGGTGCTGACCGCGCCACGTCTGGGGAAGAAATGAGTAGTAGGGGATTCGTGACAGGGGGTATGGGAGCGACAGGAGTTGCTACGTCCCCTGCGGGCGCCAGGTCTCGAATGGAGACAGTGTCCTCTCGCCCGTCAGGATATGCCACATAGGCATACTGAGGGTTGGCGTGGAGGAGTTGGACCGGTTCGACCAAGGGGTCGGACCTGCGAGCCCTCACATGTCGCCGCAGAAGGACGGGTCCTGGGTACGTCAACCAGGCTGGTAATGAGATCCCCGAGGACGACTTCCGAGGGAATGAGAACATCCTCTCGTGGGGAGTAGCATTGGTTGCCGTACACAGGAGGGAGCGGATAGAATGGAGCGCATTTGGAAGGACCTCCTGCCAACGGGAGACTGGAAGGCCCCTGGATTTCAGTGCCAGTAGGACAGCCTTCCAGACTGTAGCATTCTCCCTTTCCACCTGTCCGTTACCCCTAGGGTTGTAGCTCGTGGTTCTACTAGAGGCAATCCCGAATGAGAGCAGGAATTGCCTCAAGTCGTTGCTCATGAACGACGAGCCCCTGTCGCTATGAATGTAGCAGGGGTACCCGAACAGGGTAAAAAGCTCACTGAATGCCTTGATGACGGTGGCAGTCGACGTGTCCGCACAGGGGACAACAAACGGGAACCGGGAGTACTCGTCTATTATGTTGAGGAAATAGACGTTCCGGTCCGTTGAGGGAAGGGGGCCCTTAAAATCCACACTCAGCCTCTCAAAAGGGCGAGTGGCCTTGACCAATTGTGCCCGGTCTGGTCGATAAAAGTGTGGTTTGCATTCTGCGCAAATCCGACAGCTTCTCGTCACTGACCTGACATCCTCCACCGAGTAGGGCAGGTTGCGGGCTTTGACGAAATGGTAGAGTCGGGTGACTCCAGGATGACACAGGTCATTGTGGAGGGCCTTCAAGCGGTCCTCCTGCATGATGGCGCATGTTCCGCGCGAGAGGGCATCCGAGGGCTCATTGAGCTTCCCTGGACGATACATAATATCGTAATTATAGGTGGAGAGCTCAATTCTCCACCGCAAGATCTTATCGTTCTTGATCTTGCCCCTCTGCGTGTTGCTGAACATAAACGCCACGGATCGTTGATCCGTGATCAGAGTGAACCGCTTCCCCACCAGGTAATGGCGCCAGTGTCTGACTGCCTCCACAATGGCCTGAGCCTCCTTCTCCACCGCCGAGTGCCGAATTTCGGGGCCTTGAAGGGTGCGGGAAAAGAACGCGACGGGCCTGCCTGCCTGGTTTAGTGTGGCGGCTAGGGCGAAATCAGATGCATCACTCTCCACCTGGAAAGGGATGGATTCATCCACTGCGTGCATCGTGGCTTTCGAAATGTCACTTTTCAAAGCCTTGAAGGCCAATTGGGCCTCCGGCGTGAGTGGGAAGGTCGTGGACTTGATGAGCGGACGAGCTTTGTCCGCGTAGTTGGGGACCCACTGCGCATAGTACGAAAAGAACCCGAGGCATCTCCTCAGTGCTTTCGTGCTAGCGGGCAAGGGAAGTTCAGTGAGGGGGCGCATACGGTCTGGATCAGGGCCAATGACCCCGTTTTCCACCACGTATCCAAGGATGGCTAACCTGCGCGTACGGAATACGCACTTCTCCCTGTTATAGGTCAGATTCAGGCGAGATGCGGTGCGCAGAAAGTGTTGGAGATTCGTGTCATGGTCCTGCTGGTCATGGCCGCAGATGGTGACGTTATCCAGGTACGGGAAGGTAGCCCGCAACCCGTTCTGGTCCACCATTCGGTCCATAGCACGCTGGAAGACCGAGACCCCATTGGTGACACCAAATGGAACCCTGAGGAAATGGTATAGATGACCATCCGCCTCAAAAGCCGTATATTGTCGGTCCTCTGGGCGGATGGGGAGTTGATGGTAGGTGGACTTAAGGTCTATGGTAGAGAACACTCGGTACTGCGCAATCTGATTGACCATATCAGAAATGCGCGGGAGAGGATACGCATCCAGCTGCGTATAACGGTTAATGGTCTGACTGTAGTCGATGACCATCCGAGGTTTGTTCCCACTTTTGACTACCACGACCTGCGCTCTCCACGGACTAGCACTGGCCTGTATGATCCCTTCCTTGAGGAGCCGTTGAACCTCAGATCTAATAAAGATCCGGTCTTCAGCACTGTAACGCCTACTTTTAGTAGCGATGGGCTTGCAGCCTGGTACCAGATTCTTAAATAGGGATGGTGTAGTGATTTTCAGAGTGGAAAGATTGCATGCGGGGCGCTTTGGGCAATTTGGAGGCTGTGGCTGATTCCCTACTGCCAGTGAAGGGAGTGGCCCACCGTACTGTAGGATCACACTCTTCATGTGGACCATAAAATTTAGTCCGAGGAGAATTGGCGCACAAAGGTGAGGTAACACAAGGAGCCTGTATTGCTCGTAAATTGTGCCCTGTACCTCTAGAGTTACCATACATCGTCCTTGGATCGGTACAGACCGGGACCGTGATGCCATGGAAATTGTCTGCTTGGCAGGGAGAACCCGGAGTCCACACCTTTTAGCAGTGTCAGGGTGTATGAAACTCTCGGTGCTCCCACTGTCAAACAGACAATTCACAGTTCGACCATTTACCTTGATATCCATCATTGAATTCTCAAGCCTGTGGTGCTTAGTCTGGTCCAGGGAGATCGACGCCACCGTTGGCCCCTGGGCGTCACTGCATGCCGCCGATGTTGATGCTGAGGACCCCTGCTGGTCGCTCCTAGTTGTCGTGGACCATGATGGCCGCCCCCATGAATCGCACGTGGGCGAGGGCGCCAAACGCAGCGACTCCTGGTGGTCTTCCTCCTCCTCCGTCAGCCACGATGGCGCCGTCCTGGATTCGCACGTGGTCGGACCTCGTGGGTACTGCGACGCCGAAGGAGATTGTCTCCGTTCTGGAGGGTTACAAGCAGCACTGCCGTTTTTGGACTTCGACCTGCAAACTTTACCGTAGTGGCCTTTTTTACCGCACTGGCTGCAGATTGCCGTTCTTGCAGGACACTGTTGCCGTGGATGCTTGGCCCCACCGCAAAAATAGCATCGCTGGCCGCCTGGGGCTGCCGCCGTCGTCGGATCGATCTGGGAGCGCGAGTTTGCGGGGCGAGGAGGGAGTTGAGCTTGCTCTTACCACGTTGACTCCACGTGGTCCTCGGGGTACAGCGCCAAGCTTTTCGACGCCGCTTCCAGCATCTCAGCCATCTCCATCGCTTGGGTCAAGTCGAGGTTCCCCTTTTCCAGTAATTTAAGCCGGATGTACGAGGACCCTACCCCTGCTACGAACGCGTCTCGGGCGAGGTCGTACATGTATTGTTCGGCTGATACGTCTTTACAATCGCAACCCCTGGCAAGTTGCAGGAGCTCATTGGCGTAGTCCTCCATGGTTTCACCCGACTGCCGACGTCATGTAGCGAGGAGGTAACGAGCGTGTATCTCGTTGGGTGGTTTCGTGTATCGTTTCTTCAAGAGCTCGACGGCCCTCGGGTAAGTGGTAGCCGCACGAATCGCGAGATAAATCGTGTCGCTTACCCTTGCGTGGAGGACTTGGAGTTTGTCGCTGTCTGTAGTAATAGCTACAGAGGCAGCCAGGTAGTCTTCGAAACACTTCCACCAGTGGTCGAAGGTGTTAGCGGCACCGACCGCACGTGGGTCCAACGCCAGACGATCTGGTTTCAAGATCTGTTCCATACTCTTTTTTTTGTACAGCTGAGAGTTTTCTGTTTGACAATAAAATTGATGCGCGACAATCAAGCACGTGGAACAAGGCTTCAGTATTGAAGGCTTTTATTGTCAAACAATGGAACTAACTAACACGAATACACCAGTTCAGACTGAAGGGGTCCTGCCGGAGCAGAGGGTCTTATACCTCTCCTCCGGAGGCGGGGCCCCACCGGGATGTGCCATAATAACATTTACAACAGGTAAACACCCTAACCCAACAACATTGTACAACCCCCACAGTGACAACACCCTAACCCAACAGTAACATAAGAACAACCCCCAGTGGTAACCAACGATGGTTCACCACAGACAGCAACCTCAGATTCTCCACTACATCGATGTAACTGAAGTCCCTCTTCTCTGGAACCATTCCAGTTAATTCACCAGGTTGATACCAGAGATGAGGGGTGTTGATTATGAGGAGAGACTGAGCAGATTGGGTTTGTACTCATTGGAATTTAGAAGGCTGAGGGGGGATCTTATAGAGACCTATAAGATAATGAAGGGGCTGGATAGGGTAGAGATGGAGAGATTCTTTCCACTTAGAAAGGAAGCTAGAACTAGAGGGCACAGCCTCAAAATAAAGGGGGGTCAGTTTAGGACAGAGTTGAGGAGGAACTTCTTCTCTCAGAGGGTGGTGAATCTCTGGAATTCTCTGCCCACTGATGTGGTGAAGGCTACCTCGTTGAGTATGTTTAAATCACGGATAGATGGATTCCTGATCGGTAAGGGAATTAGGGGTTATAGGGATCAGGCGGGTAAGTGGAACTGATCCACTTCAGATCAGCCATGATCTTATTGAATGGCGAGGCAGGCTCGAGGGGCTAGATGGCCTACTCCTGCTCCTATTTCTTATGTTCTTATGTTCCAAACCCTCTCTGAAGTCTTCACATCTTTCCTAAAATGTGGTGCCCAGAATTGACCCAAGACATCGGGATGTTCCAAAGTGCAAAGCAATGTTATAATGTAGAAAACAAAGCATCCAATTTGCACATAGCAAGATCCCATAAACAGCAATGAGATAAATGGCCAGACCAAGGTGAGAGGGGGAAAGTTTAAGGGAGATGTGCGGGGGAAGCTTTTCATGCTGAGTGTGGTGGGTGCCTGGAACGCGCTGCCAGAGGAGGTGGTGGAAGCAGGCCCATTAGCAACATTTAAGAGGCATCTGGATTGATAAGTGAATAAGGAGGGAGTAGAGGGATAGGGACCGAGCAAGGGCAGAAGATTTTTTTCTTTAGTTTAGTTAGGGCATCATGATCAGCACGGGCTTGGAGGGCTGAAGGGCCTGTTTCTGCGCTGTACTTTTCTTTGTTCTTTGTCATTTGTTTTTGCTGTTAGTTTAATTATAATTCAGTCGCCATGGTCCCAGATGACTATAGACTGCCCTTTGAGGGGGAGAGCTGACTGGTGGTGATTTAACCTGACAATCACCACACCTCAGGTGAGGGTTAAGGTTAAGAAGGCAGTGCCTTCATGAATAACCTGAACCTGTACGGGAAATAAAAATGTCGGCTAAGGCGCCAGGAATCTCCCCTGCTTATCATTTCTACTCTACCTGTGAGGGCAGACAGGGCCTGTTTAATATTTTGTCTGACGAATGGCACCTCTGACAGTGTTACACTCCCTCATTGCTGCACTGAGTATCAGTTTAGATATGCACTCAAGTCTCGGGCTTGAAACCATGACTTTGTGGTTTAAAGATGAGAGTTCTATCATGGAGCTACCCAAACATAATCAAATATTATTAAAGTTACATTTGATTACTAACCTATGTGTTCCTACTGGAGGGATGATGGAGGTGGGGGTAGGGGAGAGGGTGAGGCGTGGAAAATATATATAGAATCTTTGGCACCAAATTGTTTTCATGTTCACAGATTGGAACCAAGTCTAAATGCTAGATTTGGTAATACCATAGTCAGCTTGGTCTGCAGTATTCATAAATAGATCACCATTTAATTGTTTGGCAGTGCAAAACTTGCGTATTACTGAAAAAAAGAGATATGTTGAAGCTTTTCATCTTGGACCCATCAGGACACTTCATACTGATATCAATATAAGCGGAAAACAAGCATTTATACATTCATTCGCCAGAGCAATACCTTGACTAATCAGGGTCTAGCTGCATGGTTTAAATTTCAAACAATGATTGGCAGTTAACTGTCAGTCACCATCAACTGGTGCATTCTGCATGGCAACACCTCTACCAATCAGCATCCACTTGCCAGTCAATCAGCATTCTCCTCTCATACGACATAAGTTGTTGTTTTCCTCGTACCCGGGTATTCCTGTGAAATGTCCTGATGAGTGCAAGATGAAAAGCTTCAACGTGTCTCTTTTTTCACCGATGCTGTAATTTGTAATCAATCCCATTCACCTGTTGTAACAATGGGTCCTGCTTGTCCAATCCCAGAAGCAGGCTTTAGGCTCTCCTCATTCCCACATAACCCTAACAAGTTGGGTGATCCAAGCTGGATGAGAAGTTAATAGTTTACCAGTGCACTGGTAGACAATGCAATCTTAGCCAGTTAATCACTACTACAACCTTTTGAAATGCCTGGCTGTTGTCAAATTCTGCTGAATTGCTCTGAAATGGTATGCTTCCACAACATTTGATCTTGCACCTGATACAAAAATGCCTTAAGCATTTAATTGTTATTATTTTAGCAAATTGCAAGAAAGAGTAAATGTAAGATTTCATTATGCGCATCTAAAATACAACAGAATGGAGTGGACTGGAAGAGATGTTAATGTGGCTGATGTACAGTATGTGATCATCAGAAGGTGAATATTTGAACATTTATTAAAAGAGGAAGACTCACTCATCCCATAATAACTATCAGCACACACAAAAATTACATTGAAACAAAATTACATTCAGCGCATTCCTTATTTGCTGTTTATACATGATTCTTCCAACGCTCTCCTCACTGATATTTTATATTCTACACTCTGTAAACTTCAGCTCATCTGAAACTCTGTCATCCATGCCCCAAAATGCCCCATTCACTGACCCACAATGGCTCCTGAGCCATCAACACCTCATGCTTAAAATACTCAACCTTGTGCTCAAATCAATCCATGCCTGCCCATCTCTGTAACTTCCTCCAGCCCTACAGCTAACCATAGAATCCCTACAGCGCAGAAAGAGGCCATCCGGCCCATCGAGCCTGCACCGACTCTCCAAAAGAGCATCTTACCCAGGTCCTTCCCCTGACCTAACCTTGTAGCCCAGCGCATTTACCTTGGCTAATCCCCTAACCCACACATCTTTGGAGTGTGGGAGGAAACTGGAGCACCCGGAGGAAACCCCCACAGACACGGAGAGAATGTGCAAACTCCACACAGACAGTGACCCAAACCGGGAATCGAACCTGGGTCCCTGGTGCTGTGAGGCAGCAGTGCTAACCACCGTGTCGCCGTGCCGCCCAAAGTTGCTGTGGCAACATACACTTTTCCAGGTAAGATGTAGCCCAGAGCTCTGGATAGTGATGATAGAGTTCTTTCCGTCACATGGCTGACCAGGAATCTCTCCCGCTCTTACTGCCTGCCTGTGGCGTGTGCTTGGAAGGATTTACGAGTTGATAATCGAGCTGTTTAACCGTGTTACGAGCGCACTTTCCTCGACCATCAAATCCTGGGAGGGACTTGAACCCAGAGCTTCTGGCTTAGAGGCAGGGACATCACCCACTGCGCCACAAGACCTCCTATTCCTTCACAAAAACAGAAAATGCTGGGAAAACTCAGCAGGTCTGACAGCATTTGTGGAGCGAGAATTGAGCCAATGTTTTGAGTCAGGATGACCCTTCGTCTAGCAGTATTTTGCCTTCATCTCCTCTTCCTTGTCTACTGAAGATTATGAGTGGCATGGACAGAGTGGATAGTCAGATGCTCTTTCCTAGGGTAGGAAAGTCAAGTACTCGGGGACATAGGTTTAAGGTGCGTGGGGAAAAGTTTAGAGGAGATGTGCGAGGCAAGTTTTTTTACACAGAGGGTGGTGAATGTCTGGAACGCGCTGCCCGGGGAGGTGGTGGGAGCAGGTACAATAGCGGCATTTAAGGGGCAACTAGACGAATACATGAATAGGATGGGAATGGAAGGATATGGAAGGATATTTAGTTTAGGCAGGCATCATGATCAGCTCAAGCTTGGAGGGCCATAGGGAATGTTCCTGTGCTGCACTGTTCTTTGTTCCTTGAATTTGATAATAAATAATAAAATTAAAATGATAAGACTAAAAATCTCAATTAAAAAAGTCACGTACAGCTTGCCTTGCCACTTTTACCATGTTCCTGCTGAGTAAAAACAACCGGATTGACATAGTTTCCCATCGTCCCAGTTCTGGCCTCGATTATTCAAAAGCAAACTCCAATTGGAAAGGCCAGTTATGTTTTACAAAATCGACAACATGATTCAATTGAGAAACAACTCTTATTAAATACAGCAGGCCAGAAACAATCCCCCGAGTGGAATTCAGTTACCCACAGCCTCGCCACATGTGATTCTCACTTTAGCCTGGTCAAACTTCTTTCTGAACTTTGTTTCTGAAATTATTTTGTTGCTTTTACCCAGGATTGGCTAATTAGCCTCGCGTTGAAGAGATGGAAAAGGTTAATTGAGTTTATATTTCTGTTCCCTCAGACTGTTTTCCACTTTGTTGATGTACATGGGTGTAACGAAGGAGCTCTACAGGAGATGTCAGTGATTTAATAAATTGCTGCCTAAGCGCAGTGTTGTGCTGTGCTTGCTCGTTGCTGAGTGCCTGATGTTTACCATACACAGTTGGAGAACGATTAGAGGAGGCTGCTTTGAAGCATGTTTAACTTGACTTGTATCATGGAGACCTGCACACACACTGCAACCCATGCTCTCCTCAAACAAACCACTCCAGAAGGGTCCCTTTCCCAAGGTGTTGCTCCACTCCCATTCAACAGCCACTCAATGGTGGGGGAAGGGGTGGGGGGGCAGGGGGAGGGGGGGCGGGGGGCGGGGGGGGGGGGGGTGGGGGTGGTGGGGGGGGGGGTGGGGGTGGTGGGGGGGGGGGGGGGTGGGGGAGGTGATTTCAGCGTCACTGGTTTTATTTCTATGAACCCGACACTGGATTTATGAAGACTGCTCCTTCAACATCATAACTGTGCTGTGGTCAGGGTAAGAGTCAGGGGTCAGGATGTATAGGGACTGGGGTGTACAAGGGTCAGGGTTCAAGGTGTATAGGTGTTGTGGGTCTGCAAAGGTCATGAGTTAGGATGTGTAGGGTTCAAGGTGTAAGACTCAGAGGGTATGGCTCAGTGTTCAGGGTGTAGGGTTCAGGGTGTAGGGTTCAAGGTTCAGGGTGTAGGGTTCAGGGTGTAGGGTTCAGGGTTCAATGTTCAGAGTTGGCTGAGGGGAGACTTAATAGAGGTGTATAAAATGATGAAGGGGATAGATAGAGTGAACGTTCAAAGACTATTTCCTCGGGTGGATGGAGCTATTACAAGGGGGCATAACTATAGGGTTCGTGGTGGGAGATACAGGACGGATATCAGAGGTAGGTTCTTTACGCAGAGAGTGGTTGGGGTGTGGAATGGACTGCCTGCAGTGATAGTGGAGTCAGACACTTTAGAAACATTTAAGCGGTTATTGGATAGGCACATGGAGCACACCAGGATGATAGGGAGTGGGATAGCTTGATCTTGGTTTCAGATAAAGCTCGGCACAACATCGTGGGCCGAAGGGCCTGTTCTGTGCTGTACTGTTCTATGTTCTATGTTCTATGTTCAGGGTGTAAGATTCAGAGAGTATGGCTCAGTGCTTAGGGTGTAGGGTTCAGGGTGTAGGGTTCAGGTGCAGGGTTCAGGTTCAGGGTTCAGGGTGCAGGATGCAGGGTTCAGGGCTCAGGATGCAGTGTTCAGGGTGTAGGTTTCAAGTTTCAGGTGTAGGGTACAGAGTTCAGGGTGCAGGGTTCAGGGTGTAGGTTTCAAGGTTCAGGTGTAGGGTACAGAGTTCAGGGTGCAGGGTTCAGGGTGTACGGTTCAGGGTTCAGGGTGCAGGGTGCAGGGTTCAGGTTCAGGGTTCAGAGTGCAGGATGCAGGGTTCAGGGTGTAGGTTTCAAGGTTCAGGTGCAGGGTACAGAGTTCAGGGTGCAGCGTTCAGGGTGTACGGTTCAGCGTTCAGGGTGCAGGGTTCACAGTTCAGGGTGCAGGATGCACGGTTCAGGGTTCAGGATGCAGTGTTCAGGGTGTAGGGTGCAAGGTTCAGGAAGTGGGGTTCAGGGTGTAGGGTTCAGGGTGTAGGGTTCAGTGTTCAAGGTGTAGAGCTCAGGGTGTAGGTTTCAGGGTGTAGGGTTCAGGGTGTAGGGTTCAGGCTTCTGGGTATAGGATTCAGGGTGTAGAGTTCAGGGTGTAGGGTTCAGCGTGTAGGGTTCAGGGTGCAGGGTTCAGGGTCCAGGGTATAGGGTTCAGGGTGTAAGGTTCAGGGTGTAGGCCTCAGGGTGTAGAGTTCAGGATGTAGGGTTCAGAGTGTATGGTTCAGGGTTCAGGGTGTAGGATTCAGGGTGTATGTTCAGGTTGTCGGGTTCAGGGTTCAGGGTGCAGGGTTCAGTGTGTAGGGTTCAGGGTGCAGGGTTCAGGGTTCAGGGTTCAGGATGTAGGGCTCAGGGTGTAGGGCTCAGGGTGTAGGATTCAGGGTTCAGGATGTAGGGTTCAGGATGTAGGGCTCAGGGTGTAGGGCTCAGGGTGTAGGATTCAGGGTTCAGGATGTAGGGTTCAGGATGTAGGGTTCAGGATGTAGGGTTCAGGATGTAGGGTTCAGGGTGTAGGGTTCAGGATGTAGGGTTCAGGGTGTAGGGTTCAGGCTTCAGGATGTGGGGTTCAGGGTGTAGGGTTCAGGGTGTAGGGTTCAGGATGTAGGGTTCAGGGTGTAGGGTTCAGGCTTCAGGATGTGGGGTTCAGGGTGTAGGGTTCAGGGTGTAGGGCTCAGGGTGTAGGGCTCAGGGTGTAGGATTCAGGGTTCAGGATGTAGGGTTCAGGGTGTAGGATTCAGGGTGTAGGTTCAGGGTGTAGGGTGTAAGGTTCAGGGTTCAGTGTGCAGGGTTCAGGGTGTAGGGTTCAGGGTGTAGGGTTCAGGGTGTAGGGTTCAGGGTTCAGTGTGCAGGGTTCAGGGTGCAGGGTTCAGGGTGTAGGGTTCAGGGTGTAAGGTTCAGGGTTCAGTGTGCAGGGCTCAGGGTGCAGGGTTCAGTGTGTAGGGTTCAGGGTGCAGGGTTCAGCGTTCAGGGTGTAAGGTTCAGGGTGTAGGGCTCAGGGTGTAGGGTTCAGGGTCCAGGGTTCAGGGTGTAGGGTTCAGGGTGTAGGATTCAGTGTTCAGGATATAGAGTTCAGGGTGTACGATTCAAGGTGTAGGGTTCCATGTTCAGGATGTAGGGTTCAGAGTGTAGGGTTCAGTGTTCAAGGTGTAGAGCTCAGGGTTCAGTGTGCAGGGTTCAAGGTGTAGGATTCAGGGTGTAGGGTTCTGGGTGTAGGATTCAGGGTGTAGGGTTCAGGGTTCAGGGTGTAGGGTTCAGCGTGTAGGGTTCGGGGTTCAGGGTGTAGGGTTCAGCGTGTAGGGTTCAGGGTTTAGGGTTCAGCGTGTAGGGTTCAGGGTTTAGGGTTCAGCGTGTAGGGTTCAGGGTTTAGGGTTCAGGGTGTAGGGTTCAGGGTTCAGGGTGTAGAGTTCAGGATGTAGGGTTCAGGGTTCAGGATGTAGGATTCAGGATGTAGGGTTCAGCGTGTAGGGTTCAGGGTGTAGGATTCAGGGTGTAGGGTTCAGGGTGTAGGGTTCAGGGTGTAGGATTCAGGGTGTAGGGTTCAGTGTTCTGTGTATAGGATTCAGGGTGTAGGATTCAGTGTTCTGTGTATAGGATTCAGGGTGTAGGGTTCAGTGTTCTGTGTATAGGATTCAGGGTGTAGGATTCAGTGTTCTGTGTATAGGATTCAGGGTGTAGGATTCAGGGTTCTGTGTATAGGATTCAGGGTGTAGGGTTCAGTGTTCTGTGTATAGGATTCAGGGTGTAGGGTTCAGTGTTCTGGGTATAGGGTTCAGGGTGTAGGGTTCAGGGTTCAGGGTGTAGGGTTCAGCGTGTAGGATTCAGGGTTTAGGGTGTAGAGTTCAGGATGTAGGGTTCAGGGTTCAGGGTGTCGCGTTCAGTGTTCAGGGTTCAATGTTCAGGGTTCTGTGTTCAGAGTTCAATGTTCAGGGTTCTATGTTCAGGATTCAGGGTATAGTGTTCAGTGTTCAGAGTATAGGGCACAAGGTTCAGGGTTCAGGGTGTAGGGTTCAGAGTTCAGGATGTAGGGTGTAGGGTTCAGTGTCTAGGGTTCAGAGTGTTGGGTGCAGTGTTCAGGGTGTAGGGTCAGGGTGTAAGGTTCAGGGTTCAGTGTTTTGGGTATAGGCTTCAGGGTTCAGGGTGTAGGGTTCAGGGTTTAGCGTTCAAGGTATAGGGTTCCGGGTTCAGGATATAGGCTTCAGGGTGTAGGGTTCAGTGTTCAGGGTGTAGGGTTCAGGGTTCAGTGTTTTGGGTATAGGCTTCAGGGTTCAGGGTGTAGGGTTCAGGGTTTAAGGTTCAGTGTTCAGGGTGTAGGGTTCAGGGTTCAAGGTATAGGGTTCAGGATGTAGGGTTCAGGGTTCGGGGTGTAGGGTTCAGGGTTCTGGATTCAGAGTTCAGAGTTCAGGGTGTAGGGTGTAGGGTTCAGGGTGTAGGGTTCAGGGTTCAGAGTATCGGGTTCAGGGTTCAGTGTTCAGGGTGTCGGGTTTAGGGTATAGGGTTCAGGATGTAGGGTTCAGGGTTCGGGGTGTAGGGTTCAGGATTCAGGGTTCGGGGTTCAGGGTGTAGGGTTCAGGGTGTAGTGTGTAGGGTTCAGGGTGTAGGGTTCAGGGTTCAGAGTATAGGGTTCAGGGTTCAGTGTTCAGGGTGTCGGGTTTAGGGTGTAGGGTTCAGGATGCAGGGTTCAGGTTTCAGGGTGTAGGGTTCAGGGTTCAGGATTCAGGGTTCGGGGTTCAGCGTGTAGGGTGTAGGGTTGAGGGTGTAGGGTTGAGGGTGTAGGGTTCAGGGTTCAGTGTTCAGGCTGTGGGGTTCAGGGTTCAGATTGGGCAGGAAGTGGAGCTCAGTGAAGAGTGACATTCCATTCATCCTGGATACTGGTTTTGCCAGGAGCAGCACCCAGCATATCTAAAAATGAAGCGTCAGTCTGGTGAAGCTATAACACAGGACCACTTGTCTTCCAAACAGGCTAAGTAGCAACTAAGACACAGAGCTAAGCTATTCCCCCGCCAACAAATCAGATCTAAGCTCCACAGTCCTGCCACATCCAGCCATGAACGGTGGTGGACAATTAAACAACTCACTGGGGGAGGCTTCTCAAATATCCCCATCCTCAATGACGAAGGGACCCAGCACATCAGCGTAAAAGATAAGGCTGAGCATTCACAATATAATTCACAAATAATCTCAGCCAGAAGTGTTGAGTGGATGATCCATCTCGGCCTCCTCCAGTGGTCCCCAGCATCACAGATGTCAGTCTCCAGCCAATTCGATTCACTCCAAGTGATATCAAGATACAGCTGAAGGCACGGCATACTGCAAAGTGGGCCCTGACAATATTCCGGGAGTGGTACTAAAGACTCATGCTCCAGTACCTGCCGCTGCCCAAGCCAAGCTCTTCCCACACAGCTACAACACTGGCACATAGCCGACAAGGTGGAAAATTACCCAGGAATTTCCCAAGAAACAGGATAAATCCAACCCAGCCAATGACTGCCTATCAGTCTACTCTCGATCATCAGTAAAGTGATGGAAGGGGGCATCAACAGTGCTGTCAATCAGCACTTACTCAGAATAACCTGCCCACTGATGGCCAGTTTGGGTTCCACCAGAGTCACTCAGCTCCGAACATGGACATAGGAGCTGTACTGCAGAGGTGCGAGTGACAGCCCCTGACATCAAAGCAGCATTGACCGAATATGGCATCAAGGATCCCTTGAAAAACTGGAATCAATGGGAATTGGCAGAAAACTCTCGCAAAAAGGAAGATGGTTGTCATGATTGAAGGATTGATGATTGGTACGATTGAATACTTGAGTGTGTGGAAGGTAAAGCTTGAATGTACATGGATTTCCATGGGAGAAGAGCATTAGAAGGAGAGAGTCAAAGCTCGGAGATGGATCCTTGGTGACAACATCTGAGAGAAAGTGTGGTTTGGGAGAAGATTCCAAGGTGTGTTCTTTGAGAGTGGAGGTTGGAAACCCTCGTGTGAAATACAGAGTTCCAGTGAGACCAATTAGCTCACAGTGTGACAGACGTCTGGGGGGAGTTGATGAGAGATCCATTGAAGTCATGGGTGGCATCTGTCATTTGGTTTCAGAGTGTGGTTTGGCTGACCACAATTTGCCTATCGGTTTATGTAGACTGTGTGCTGACTGAGCATTACAGTACCAGATAGATTTTGTAACTTGTGTTATCCTCACAAATCTGTCTATACCTGTGAAGGGATAGTGGGAGTGAAGGAGTGGTGTATTATAGTTCACCCTTCTTTGTTGAATAAATGTTTTATTCTTTTGATAAAGAACATCATCAGGCTCTGTGAATCTGTTCAGTAGCTGTCCTCCACGCTTCTAAATAAAAAATAAAAGTTGGGATCTAGCAAGCCCAGTTCGACCTTGGGATTTGATTTGTCCAGTCCCAGCACCACCTGGAATTGTAACAATCCTGACTTGGAAATATATCGCCGTTCCTTCACTGTCAATGAATCAAAATCCGAACAGCACTGTGGGTATCCCTACACCACATGGACTGCAGCGGTTCAAGAAGACAGCTCGCCACCATCTTCTCAAGGGCAGTCAGGGATGGGCAATAAATGCTGCTCTAGCCAGCGATGCCCACATCTCTTGAAAAAAATGTCCAACCAGCTTCTCTGTAGTCGGGGGGAAGACATTGCAGAGCTTGTCCATGCCAAATAGCAAAGCAGCCACACAGGCACCCACCAATGATGGAGCCTCTGTCAGGTGCCATGGCAACATAGTCTACCACCATGTTGTTCCATTTGGCTGGTTATCATGGCTGACTTTCTGGGCTGCCGACTGCTTGAAGCTCAGGCCACCGGCCTTTTACTGAGGGGCTGATGTGGTGTGTTTCTAAAGTGCATTCTGGAGGCTTGCTTCAGGCTCATTCATCAGAACAGAGTGACATCAATTCAGCTCATATTTAACCCGCCAATGAAACATAGAGCTCATCAAATCTCGTAAATAAGTCCGATGTAAACTGATTTCTATTCACGTCTGAGTGAAATGGACCGTGAACGCTGGTGAATTATTGAGGTCTGTCGGGGGAATAAAGTTCCGCTCACTGCCGGCGTGTTCTCGCAATGCATCAACGCTCCCAGGTGCTTCCAGATGGGAAAAGTGGAGAGTGAGAATAATTTCTATTACTTTAGATACATTTTCACTTGGCATCATTCATTACAGATTCAAATCGACCAAATTTGACACACAAAACAATCCAACACTTGGCAAAAGATATTCAGAGATCACCTGTTTCTCTGGGGTATGAGCGACATTAGCCAATGCCAGTGGACACCATGTTGGCGTGGGTGACTTGTCCATCATGCTGCCCATCTCTCCCCCCACCCCCCCGAAATAGACAGTGGCCTTTTTTTTTACATTTCTATTTATTAAGTTATAACAATAATCATAACGAATAACAATGCAGAAAATAGCTTACAGTGCAGCAAACATTTAATACAGCAATGTGGTTGACTCTCAACTGTCCTCTGAACAAGGGCAACTAGGATTGGGCAATAAATGATGCCCATAGCCCACGAATGAATAAAAAAAAACTTACATTTGGAAGAGAAAAAAAATGAAAAAGTTAAAAAAAGCCCTCTCTCGCCCCAAAAATTAAACAATCGGAAAATCACAGGACACATATAGTTTCACATGGTAACTTGTAGTTTATTTATGTGTCACAAGTAGGCTTCCATTAACACTGCAATGATGTTACTGCGAAAATCCCCTAGTTGCCACACTCCAGCACCTGTTCGGGTACACTGAGGGAGAAGTTAGCCAATCCACCTAACCAGCACGTCTTTCGGGCTGCAGGAGGAAACCGGAGCACCTGGAGAAAACCCACGCAGACACGGGGAGAATGTGCAAACTCCACACAGATAGTGACCCAAGCCGGGAATCAAACTCAGGTCCCTGGCGCTGTGAGGCAGCGGGGCTAACCACTGTGCTACCGTGCCGCCCTAGTGTTAGTTATATGAAAGTAGAGAGCTGTAGCTCCTCAAAATAATCTAGGCAAGCTTGCCAGTCATAGGAACATAGGAACAGGAGTAGGTCATTTAGTCCATTAAACCTATTCCACAATTCAATGAGATCATGGCTGATCTGTGGCTTAACTCCATGTACCTGCCTTTGACTCATATCCCTTAAGACCTTTACTTGTCAAAAATCTATCTATCTCTGGGCTGTTGAGATGTTGGAGTCCCACATGGGCCTCTGAATGTGAAATCGTGGCTTGAGTGTATGGAGCAGGAACCTCGCTGGTGTTGAGTGGACAAAGCAGTGATGCTTAAAGAAACAACTAAAGATCCCTTAAAAGGCAGCCTGGCTAATTTTTGTTCTACCTTTGTGCTCCCAGAAGTAACCATGATCGACTAAGACTCCATGTCCCATCCCTTCTCTCAACCAAAAAAACTCTGACCCATTGTCAGTCACTCTCGAGGCATTGCTAACCCCCCAAACCCCACCTCCATCCAACCCTGAGCTGCCATTGGGCTCACCATAGAGCCGGATGATTTCTGATGCTCCCTGACTGGTGAACAGTGATGTTCGCCGGAATTCTACAGCCCCGCCTGTGACGGAATCGGAGCAGGCGAGGGGCGGACAGTGGAAATATCTGTTGACCTCGGGTGGGATTTTACAGCCTTGGGTCGAGCAAGGCAGTAAAATCCCGCCCAGGGAGTCTGTTTCTCGCCTCCAGTTTACCGGTGCTCTTTCACTGAGGCCTAAAGCTGGCTTTACATCTGCTTTGGGCACCCTTTGACCTGCTCCACCTTGAAGATCAAAATTACAAAAGAATAAAAATCTTGCCTTGATGTGGTCTTTCACAACATCCCCAAAGCATGTTCCAGTCAATGAAGTCCTTTGAAACATAGTCATGGGCTGCATCGCGGCAACCAATTTGTGCACAGCAAGCTCCCACTAACAGAAACATGAGAATGACCATCGTATCTGTATTTGGATCTGGGATAAATGTTGGCCAGGATACCAGGGGGAGCTCCCTGTTTGTCATCAAACAGGACATGGGATCTTTTACATCAACCTGAGAAGTGGACGCGGTATTTGTCTCTAGGGTTGTCATTTTCACTCTCTCCATGGCAGCTAATGCGTTCTCTTAAACACACAGAGCTAAACATGCATTCAACAGCAGGCAGGCCTCACCACCACTGTTATTTAAATCATCATCCACAACCGGCAGGTCAGCTGCTGATGGTCTTCTGCTGGCTGTGTTTGAGTTTGTGGAGGAACTGGGTGTTTGAAAAGACTTGGTCACAGTCGGTAAAGTCTCGAGGAAATGATGCTGTACACGGGAGGACATTGTGACTGCGAGAGCTCTGATCAGATTCATTCCTGGTCCTGGGTTCTTTGGTTTCAATTCCGCTTGGACAGCAGCCTGAGAGTGAGATGGAGCAGAGGCAGCAATGTTAAGGATAAGCTGCTGACAGAGCGAGGAGGGGGAGAAGGGCTCTCTCGGAGGCCTTATCCAGGTGGGTCCTACAGGAACCCTTTTCTTATCTAAGCCGGGAGCAGAGCCTACATTGTCTGTGATTCATGAAGGAGTTGCTAACGGAACTCTGTCACCTCTTTGAAAGCAGCCCTCCAGCCCCAGCACTGGGTGGGGATGAGGCTGCCAGTAGCTGTGGAGATGATTGTGACCCTGAATTTCATTGTGTGGAGATCACTCTCGACTGGAACAGGCAGCACCTGCTGTACATTCTGCGTCAGAGAGATGACGGACTCTCTCTATACCAGGAGAGGATTGTTCATTGTGTGTTGTGTCTGAACAGAGAGACATGGGCGGAATGTACATGTGGGCTAAGCCAAGAAAGCCGGCTTCAGCATGGTGCCATCAGGGGTGCCATCAGCAGCAGATCCATGACTTAGCGGGTGTCACTTCTCAATGCTGAGATGAACCATAACCACAAAGGTTACTACTTGCTGAAGATGCAGTTGTTGTGTGAATGCTCTCGATCCTGGCATCAGACGTGATGCTTTCATTCTGTGCCTGTCCGCAGTTCCACCAGTACTCGAGCCACCACGACAGGCTGACTGCAGGGGTAATCAAGGGTTATCCTCTCTACATCTGACTTGTGACTCCCCCATTGCAACCCAAGGAGAGCCACATTGCCACAAGAAACATCACTGAGCACAGGGGTGCTGAAGCAACAGCCACTGCCTCGATTCCCCTGGGGGCAGCCAATAAAACTCAGCTCAGTGCCTCTCCTGATTATTGATGGTCACGGTGAATCCTTCTGAGCTTGGCCATCACCTTTGGCACCAGGGACATGGTGAACAACCCTGGAGAAACAGAGGAGGTGGAGGAGAGAGTTGGAAAGAGGGAGGGAGGGAAGGAGACAGCACCTCCGTGTTGCAGGTGGACTGTCCACAAGCAACTCACTGGATTCGGGTTCCTCTGAGGACAACTCTAAATCTTCAATGTACAACACACATCTTTACTGTCTCTCTGTGAATGACTATCACAATCTTCTCTTGGCCACAATGTTGAAATGAACACCATTACAAAACCACCTTTCTGTATCAATTTATCCAACAAAATATCCAATACTCTATATAAAACTCTGTTTTTCACCCTGGGACCCTTCAGTGCCTGTCTTGTGGGTGTGGTTCCTGCCTAGTGCTCCTTCAGCAGAGCTAAATCCTCCCCCCATTGCAGTAGCATGGCTGATGACTTTCAGTGGGAGAGACTGTGGGTGATCTTACAGGATGGTTTGGCCAACTTTGGGCTTTACATGCCTGGCTTCAGACTGGCCTACATCGATATGAATGGTAATGACAGCAACAGCAAGGGTGCCAGTGGAGGGGAAGTAGTGAGAGCAGGAATACTTGCCTTCATCGTTTGGGGCATTGAGTATAAAAATTGGCAGGTCATGCTGCAGCTGTACAGAGTTATAGCTAGGCCTCATTTGGAATATTGTGTCCAATTCTGGTCGCCACACTTCCAGAACGATGTGGATACTTTGGAGAGGGTACAGAAGAAGTTTACCAGGATGTTGCCTGGCCTGGAGGGTATTAGCTATGAGGAGAGGTTGGATAAACTCGGTTTGTTCTCACTGGAACGATGGAGATTGAGGGGTGACCTGATAGAGGTTTACAAGATCATGAGTGGCATGGACAGAGTAGATAGTCAGAAGCTCTTTCCTCAGGTAGAAAAGTCCAAGTACTAGGGAACATAGGTTTAAGCTGTGTGGGGAAATGTTTGGAGGAGATGTGCGAGTCAAGTTTTTGCGAGGGTGGTGAATGTCCGGAACGCACTGCCTGGGGAGGTGGTGGGAGCAGGTACGATAGCGGCATTTTAGGGGCATCTAGACAAATACACGAATAGGATGAGAATGGAAGGATACGGACTCCATAAGTGCATACGGTTTTAGGTTAGGCAGGCATCACGATCAGTGCAGGCTTGGAGGGCCGAAGGGCCTGTTCCTGAGCTGTACTGTTCTTTGTTCTTTATACTGTTATTCCGAGAGAGGACAACAGATTCATGTTCCACGGAATTGTTGCCACTCCCCGAGATAGTACCTCAGACAATCCTACTAATCTGGAGCATGGACCTCTGGGCTGCTATGAGAGTATGCAGACCCTTGGAGCACTGGTATCTGTAGCCACTAGGTGACAGTCCTACTCTGCATGGCACCAAACAGAGCTCCCCTGACCTCAGCCTGAGCATCCACTGTAACATGGAAGAGGTTTCCTGGCGTCTGTTTGTGGAGATATTGACCATCAGATGCTGCATCATGGCCCGGACTACAAGAGCTATCATGGATTTGGCTGCCATTTCCACAGAGTATAGAATGTGTTGCAAACTGTGCACAAAGCCCAGTGCCAGTGTAATATCGTGGAAAGAGTGGTGAGCACCAAGTGGTGTAATGAAAGAATGATTTATTAGAAAGACATGACTATTTACAGAGGGTGAGATAGATGCTATCGATTACTGTGACTCCAGTCTCCAGACTGCCTGGGAGAATTCGCACTCAACCCCTGGATTCACACCTTCGGCCCGATTGGCCAAACAGCTCACATGATGCTCCGAAAACCCGACCCTTAAAGGGGCTCGCTACTACATCCCTCTCCCTTTATGTCCCATATTAACACATGTCAACAATAGTTAAACCAGTTACAAGACAACACCGCGATATAAATATAGATGAAATATTTAGCACCACGCATTATAAAGTCAGTCTGGGAGTGACACAGCTCCATGTGAGGTACCTCAGCAACATGGACAGATACAGTTTCACATCCAGAAATCGGTCCTCCAGCTTGTAAAGGTGCATCAGTGCCGAACACTTCACCGATTCCCACTGGATTACCACTCAGCCCTTCCTCAGGCTGATTTGTTTCTATACTGCTTTCAACCACAATAACATCACTGGCGGGTATACTCGGAGTGGACTGCCCCACTGGTTCCCAATGTGACTCCCTTCTCCTCAAGTAATCCAGATGCTTCTTCTGTATTTTACCTTGAACTTTGACTTCATACAATCATCCTTGCCACAACATCACCTGGGACCCAACTCTGACCCATCCCAAGGTCTTTGGCACACTAGATCATCCACTTCGAATGTTCTCTCAGGCTTTGTAGAATCATGGGGGGGGGGGGGGTGATTTTCCCCCCCAAAAATTGAAGTGCTCATTGGATGGGAAAACAGGAGGTTTTCTTGCCTGTTTTTTGGACAAGATTAGTGAAATGATTTTTCGGCACTCAGTGCACTACAGGGTCTGCCAGGGATTCACCAGTGGGGGGGAGTGGGGCCTAATTCCACTTGAGAGGTCGGCAGCAGAGTGCTCAGGGTGCCATTGGGTGTGCACCAATCTCCCAGTATACCAGGAGATTGGTTGACATGCCCTCCCCCCACCCTGATCGCGGCCTCCTGATCGCCGACCCGGAATGGCCGGCCTCCTGATGGTCGACCCTGACCTCTGATAGCCGGCCCTGGCCTCCTATCACCGGTCCCACATCAGCCCCCGCCCCCCAGTGCAGAGTTTCCCCTTCCCTCCCCTCCAGCTCCCTGTGGTCTAACCCCACCCCCATTTGGCCCCACCCCTGTAAGGCCTTGCTCCTTTAGGCCCTGCCCTGTGGACGCTGCTGACACATTCTTTGGGGCTGGTGCTTTTTTAATGGCCTTAACTTTCTTTTCCATCGGATGCAAATCTTGTGCATCTACTCTAAACCCTAAATAAGTCACCTCATCTGCCCAAGGGACACTGCTCCCCTGCCCCCGACCTCCCGGGGAGGCCTCAATGGCCTCTGGTCCCACCAACGAGGCCATCACGTCAGGTCCTGATTGCTGGGGACCATGTGTGATCCCTGCCGGTGTGGACCTTCACCGGCGAGGTCCGAAACATCGGTGTATCGGGACAAGAGTGCACTCGGCTCGCTAAATAGATTTAAATTAGACAATGAATATTGTAATGAGCCTCGCGCCATTCCCCGTGTGAGGTTCATCACATCATAAACAATGGCCTGGGAAGATCGCAACCGGCCAGAAGCTGGTCGCGATTCCCGCTTTTGGCCTCCTGCTGACATTTCCCGCCCCAGTACGCTACTCAACCAGTGTAGCGAGGCAGGAAAATTGCGGCCATGATGTTTCTTTTCCACAGTCTGCTTTGCCTCCATCTCCCCCGCCAAATTTGGAAACACCTGGTTCGAATATGCCTCCCCTTCAGCAACTCAGCAGGAGTTCCTCTGGTGGTCATGTGGGAAGTTGTTCTGTAGCTGATAAGAAACATGGTAATTTGGTCTGTCGGGATGCTGGTGATTGCATCTTCATTGCTGACTTATAAGTTTGCACCGCTCTCTCAGCGAGTCCACTTGTAGAGGGGTGGTACAGAGCGGTAAGTATACACTTAATGCCATTTGATGACATGAAATGCTGGAACCTCTCGCTGGTAAATGCTGACCCATTGTCCGAAACCAACACCTCTGGAAAACCATCGATGGCGAAGGCTTGCCTTAACTTTTCCACTGTTGTCAAAGAAGTCATGGATTTCATTTCATAGATGTCCAGACATTTCGAGTGTGTGTTCACAATAAGTAGTAACATTGCCCCCAAGAATGGGCCTACAAAATCAGTATGGAGTCGTGCCCACGGCTGATCTCACCACTCCCAAGGATGCACCTTTTTTTGTACTGGCATTGGTAGCAGTGTTTAACCATGCTTTCCATGTCTGTGTCTAACCCGGGCCACCACACATAGCTGCGAGCCAGCATTTTCATCCTGGACATCCCTGGATGGGCGCTGTGTAGTTCCCCCAATAATAACTTCCTGCCGGGCATGGGGATGTTCACTCTCACTCCGCACAGAAGGGCACAGTCTTTACAGCTCAATTCATTCTTCCTTGTTTGAAAAGATTTTAGTTGTTCAGTCATTCCAGCCTTGCTTGCCCCAAAACCGGAAAATCCCGCCCGAGGTCAATGGACCTTCCCATGGTCCGCCCCTTGTCCGCTTCGATTCCCGTGGTGGGTGAGAACGCTAAAACTCATCCCTCTGTCGTAACGCCAGCCATGAAGAACCATACACTTAACTCTGGACAGTGTTGGATCCTTCTGAGTCCAATGTTTGATCTGTTGTGACCACTCGGGTAGTGTGTTGAGGAAATTCAAGCCAGGGAAAAGTTCTTGGTGGTACTGGTTGGGGACAGCGTAATTTCCGGTAGTGGGAGTTGCCTCAAGGTGTCTGCACTTGGTATTTGTGTCGCTGGTCTGTGTTGGAAGGTATATTCATAAGCGTCCATCAATAAATTCCTTCATTGTATCCTTGCAGACACTACTGGAGGGATGGTTTTATCTTCTCTAAATAAGCCTGGCAGGGGTTTATGATCAGTAATTATGATGAAATGTTGTCTGCAAACATATTGTTGGAATTTCTTTACCCCATAGATGATGGCCAACCCCCCTTTCTCGATCTGAGAGTATGCCTTTTCAGCATCAGTTAGGGTTCTCGAAACATAGCTGACGAGTCCTTTATTTCATGCAACAAAACAGCTCCAATGTCATAAGGAGATGCATCACAAGTGAGAATGATTCCTTTTGAAGGGCTGAAATGGACTAAAAGGCTGGATAACTGCAGGGATTGCTTCACTTGTCTGAAGGCCTCGCTTTGCTGTGTCTACGAGTATCATCTTTGGTGTTGTTTTAATAATGCATGTCGAGGCATCAGCACTGGTGACAAGTTTGGAAAAAACTTCCTGTAATAATTTACCATTCCGAGGAAAGATTTTAACTCTGACACATTCTTTGGGGCTGGTGTTTTTTTAAGGCCCTAACTTTCTCTTCCATCGGATGCAAACCCTGTGCATCTACTCTAAACTGTAAATAAATCATCTCATCTGCTTTCAAGATGCATCTCTCTCCCTTTAATCTTACTCCAGCTTCCTGGAACCTTTTGAAAACCTCCTCTAGGTTGGTCAGGTGTTCCACTTCTGTGGCTCCTGTGATTAGCACATCATCCAAGTAAACCACTACCTGAGGTAAACCTTGCAATAGGCTCTCCATTGTGTGTTGAAAGATTGTACAGGCTGCTGAGACTCCGAATGGCCATCCGGTGTACTGGGATAGGCCCGTATGTGTATCAATGGTGACAAACTCCCTGGATGCTTCATCTAGCTCCAGCTGCTGGTACACATCACTCATGTCACTGAGCATAAGTTAGGCCCCCAGCTAGCTTGGCGTACAGGTCTTCTATTTTAGGTATGGGATACCTGTCCAATTTAGCCACCTGATTGACCATTAATTTATAGTCCGCACATATTTGTACAGTCTTATCTGGCTTCAGTATTGGTGCAATGGGAGCTGCCCACTCTGTAGCTGCCATTCTGCCCACTCTGCAAACTGCACAGGTCTGATAATGCCCAAATCTTCTAACCTTCTAAGTTTGGTTTCCAAGTTCCAGACCAGGGCACAGGTCTTGCTCTGTAAAATTGTGGTGTGGCCTTGGTATGTTCGTAAATTTTGGCTTTCAAGCTTCAGATTTTGCCTAGTTCTTTCTGAAACACCACCTGAAGTTCCTGTTCTTGAACTTTGAATATTTCTACCCAATTCAATTGTATTTCTGGAAGCCAATCTCCTTCCAGCAAGCTTGGTCCTTGGCCCTCAGCTACAATTAAAGGCAGTTGGGCAGACTGCTGTCTATACCTGACAGGTACTGATGTTGTTCCCACAGTCTATATAACCCCCCCCCCCCCCCCCCGCCCTGCCCCCCAATATGTCACCAGCCTGGGGTTGCTACATTTTTAATCCCTGGGGCTGGACCCTCGCCGTAGGGATCAATACGTTTGTTCCCCCAATACTGAGGGGGAGGTTCCCGTGTCGACCTCCTCTGTGAGTGGATGACTGTTAACCATCAGTACGATTGTGATGGGAGCCACTTTGTCCACCTTAACATTATTCAGCCTGTCTACATCTGAATCTTTTTCCAAATTAATCACTACGCTGTGAACTGGAGATTGATTTTTTTTCCTCTCGCACCGGGCACGACATAACCTTGCACTTGCTTCTTATCTCCCCTTCCTGCCTCTCTGCCCCTTCCTGCCTCTCTGCCCCTTCCTGTCTCTCTGCCCCTTTCAGCCCCTCTGCCCCTTCCTGTCTCTTTGCCCCTTTCTACCTCTCTGCCCCTTTCTGCCTCAGGTGTATCACACAGCTTCCTTTAGCCTACACTTCCCCTGGGGGTGGGTATCCCCCACACTGATAGCATTCTTCATAGTTCCTTGTTTGTAACTGAATTTCCTATCCCTCTCCACTCTCTCCGCTCCTGTACTTTGTTAAACTCTGTGTGGTGAACCATCGTTGGTTCCCACTGTGGGATTGTTCTAATGTTGTTGTTGGGTTGTTCTAATGTTGTTGTTGGGCTAGGGTGGGATTGATACACCTGTGGTTGTTACTGTTGTGGCACATCCCAGTCGGGCTCCGCCTCCTGGGAGAGGTATAAGACCCCCTGCTCGGGCGGGACCTCTTCAGTCTGCGATAGTGTGTTAAAGTTCTGTTAGTTCCATTGTTAGTTAATAAAAGCCTTCTTTTACCGAAGCTTTGTGCCTCGTGTCCAATTGATGCGCATCACTCTGCGCCCACACTCATGGCACTACTGTCATTAACAGTTTCCACCCAAACTTGCTAGACCTCACCATGTTTACGCTCTGAAGTTCCATTGTGCTTTAAGAGGATGTGCCAGTTTGGAGCTGGACTCTTCCAGCTCCCTTGACAGTGACAGTAGCTCTCTGGCAGCTCTGACAATGCACTGAACATTTCTGTGTTCACTCTGCCTGCCTGATCCTGAGCGCTGCCCCGTTTAATTTTATCTTCCAGGTTCTCAGCAGCAGGACTTAAGTGGCCTCACCCACCTGGCACACAGTGTACCCTTCCCCCCTGGTCTATCTGCAGTACCCTTGTGCCCTGTGTCTCGCCAGATGCAGATCCTCCCACTGTGCTGACCTCTGAAATACGCAGAGTGTTAGTATCGGAACAGACGGCTGGGAGTATGAAATCAAGTGATGACATTTCTTTGTTATCAATGTCCTGTTCCTTTTTGACCTTTATGCTCCCATTCCACTACCTGGCCAAGTGACAGTTTTGGGCTCTCCAAAAAGAGCAAGGCAAAGTGTAGGGTTGTGGGGAGGTTAGTGGTTGCAAAGTAATAGGTGCCTGCATATACCACCTGCAGCTGTGGGATGTAGGGCTAAATGGGATGGAAAAGATGGAATTGGAGGGAACACACCCTCATCTTCTTTGGCATCAGCTCTGCCAATGACCATAGGTTAAAGTCCAACAGGTTTATTTGGTAGCAAACGCAAAAGAGTGGCTTTTGTTACCAAATAAACCTGTTGGACTTTAACCCGGTGTTGTGAGACTTCTTACTGTGCTTACCCCAGTCCAACGCCGGCATCTCCACATAATGACCATAGGCTCAGAGATGGCTGCTCCACTGATGTGACCTCTGTACCCTCCAGTGGGCTGAGGGCATGCAACAATGCCTGACCCTCTCCAGTAGCTCCGGTTGTTCATTCCCTCTCACTTTGTAAACATTGCTCTCACCACAACCCTACCCTTGTACTTTTCACTTTATGGACACCCATAAACTGTCATCTGACCAGGCAAGAGAGAGGGATGTGTGTCAGTGAGTGTGGGTGCAATGTGTGTTGTCTGCAAATTTTCCAATATTGCCCCCCACGTTCATGTCCAAATTGTTAATATATAACACAAACACAAACAGCAAAGGTCCCAAAACTGAGCCCTGAGGAACACCATTTGAAACAACTTTCCATTTGAAAGGCCATCCATCCACCATTACCCTTTGTTTCCTGTTACTAAGACAAAGTTTTATCTCGATCTGAAGTCTGACCTCGTGGTTTATGGTGGACAGAGAATCACTACTCAGGGTGTAACTACCCTTTGTCAGTCGGAAAGACGTGCTGGTTAGGGTGCATTGGCCATGCTAAATTCTCCTTCAGTGTCCCCGAACAGGCACCGGAATGTGGCGACTAGGGGATTTTCACAGTAACTTCATTGCAGTGTTAATGTAAGCCTACTTGGGATACTAATAAATAAGCTTAAACTCAAACTTGTGAACAAGGAAACTTTGACTTCCACATTGTGAATTGGAATGTAAAGCCAGTGTGCAAATCCTACAACACACCCACAAATAACAATGTACAGCAATGTACTCAAATGCTGGGTCATTGGCAAACTACCTGTCGTGTATCATGTGCGATTAAATGACTCAGTTCCACTGACAGTCTGTGCTCCAAGAAGAGTGCCAGTAGCCATGGGATGAAAAGTCACTGATCAGCTGCAACGTATGACCTGCATTGGGGATAATTCCCCCAGTAGAGGAGGTCACAGAATGGGTCTCAGCAATGGTAGCAGCAAACTTTATCGAAATGAGGGTCTCTGAAGTGAGAGACCACATTAAAAGCTAAAGTTGCCATGCAATCTGCCCCTTTTAAATCTGCTCTTTCTTATGTATACTTTCCAGCCGAGTGTTTTGGATCAGTGTGGAGAATATATCTTCTGTTGCTATCCTTTGGGAATAGCTCACAGTTCTAAATCAGTAATATTAAGTGTCTGGCATAGGTACACAGCACTAACTGCAGATAATCAGTCAGTGTTTCTCCCCAAGTTGGGTGTTGAAAGGTAATTAAAGCAGACATGTTGATGTGTCTGGCACGCAGCGGATGGTGTTAGTCATTTTCTGATGTTAAAACCTTGGTAAAGGAGGTGAAGCTGGTATTCTGTACACATAAAATCAGTGTTGTTATTGGGGTAGGTTTTCCAAGTTAGGAAAGGAATTTTCTTGGAGTCAATCCTGACATTTGGCTGTACCCTCACTGAAAACCCCTTCACACCCAGAGATAGAAATTGTGATAGGTTTATGGTGGAAAAGCTGGGCCAGTTTGGAAAACATCCTGGCTGAGGGTTCAACTTCATGAAAAATATACACAGGATGACACAATATGGAAATGGTATCATTTGAAATGGGATCGGGCTCAGCTTCTGTTAAAGCTGACAAAGCAAATACGTAAACAATGTCGAAGGAATGCAGATAGAAAGAAAAATACCCGATTGCAATTTGGGTTTTCTCCTGACTCCTTTTATTCATACAAACTATTTCTATTACTTCCAAGTCCTGTCTGATCTGAAATGTTAAATTTTGCCAGAATCAATAAGGTTAACATCTTCCCTTTTGACTTGAATATTTTGCTTGAGTTGTCAACTTTGCGCAACTTCTCTTTCTAAATAAGAAAAAAATAACATTGTGTATCCGTCCATAACATTCAGGCTAAAATTATAAGTCAAATTTATTACAAGACTTAAACTGACACTGAAGTAAAGGAAAACAGAGAAGTTACTGATACTGATATTTATAAAACAACAAAGATTTAGATCAGTCCATGAGATTTAAATAGTCTTTTATTCAGACCACCAGTCAATGGCGAGATGTTTTATTTTGGTGCTAAGGATCCACCAGAGGGAGAAGGAATGCTTTCCAGAATAATCTGCAGGAGGTATTCAACTGCTACCTCCATTACTGACTGCTCAAACGGAAGTTTTTTCTATTCATTTGTGGGACATGGGTGACGCTGGCTAGGCCAGCATTTATTGCCCTTCGCTAATTGCCCCTTGAGAAGGTGGTAGTGAGCTGCCTTCTTGAATCGCTGCAACCCACGTGCTGTGGGTTGAATGTCGTTAGGGAGGGAATTCCAGGATTTTGATTCAGCGACTGCGAAGGAATGGCGATAGATTTCCAAGTCAGGATGGTGAGTGGCTTGGAGGGAACTTGCAGGTGGTGGTGTTTCCATGTGTCTGCGGCCCTTGTCCTTCTCGATGGTTGTGGTTGTGTGTTTGGAAGGTGCTGCCAAAGAAGCCTTGGAGAGTTCCTGCACTGCATGTGTGCAGGATGCGCTAGTAAAATAAATCCATTTTCTCACAGTCACTGAACAATTATTCACAAAAATTATGCTTTCTACAGCTGCATTAAAAGCTCCTTTAACATTCACACCAAGTTGGTGATTAACAATAGAACTACTATAGAATAATGCTCAGTTTTCCATTCCTGCTAATGAAATCACATTTTTAGAAAGCTGATATTTCAAAACAATCCTTTTGTGGGGTTGTTAGTGACTTACAAGTTGCCACGGAGATTGAATACTTCTGCTGCTCTTCGAAAAACAGAACAACAAACGACCCGATTGCTTTCAAAGCAAATGGGTCTGCTTTGGAGAGTTCTAGAATGATCCAGTGCTGACTGAATAATTTCATTTCATTTTCGACAGCACAAACTCACTCTTGCTGCCTTTTAGATTTCATTAAACTTAAAAGATAGAAATAATAAACTAATTACAGTGGACCTGACAGGGCTGTTCCACTTCCCATCATCTCCATGCCTAATCATAGAATCCCTACTGTGCAGAAGGAGACCTTTCGGCCCATCCAGTCTGTACCAACAGCAATCCCACCCAGCCCCTATCCCCGAAACCCAGGTATTAACCCGGACAATCCCCCTGACACTAGGATCAATTTAGCATGGCCAATTAACCGAACCTGCACATTTTTGGACTGTGGGAGGAAACTGGAGCACCCGGAGGAAACCCACGCAGACACAGGGAGAACGTGCAAACTCCGCACAGACAGTCACCCAAGCGGGGAATCAAACCCGGGTCCCTGGCGCTGTGAAGCAGCAGTGCTAACCACTGTGCCACCGTGTCACCCCATGTCAATAAAAAGGTGCCCAAGAATCTTGAGTCTGCGATACAAGGATGTCATGATGCGGAGATGCCGGCGTTGGACTGGGGTAAACACAGTAAGAAGTTTAACAACACCAGGTTAAAGTCCAACAGGTTTATTTGGTAGCAAAAGCCACACAAGCTTTCGGAGCTCTCGGAGTTTTGAAATGACAAGGATGTCTGCAAGGGAGATGCCGCTTTGACCGGAATCAGAGTCAATATCTGGGAAGCTCTTGCTGCTGACCAGAATTTCTAAAGACAAGCAGTCAGGAAGGGTGTGGAAAAAGCAGAGGACAAAAGAAATGACCAGGATGTTGGAAAAGGGAGCTGGTTGGAAGACGAACAAAACATCAGTAAAATAAAAGCAAAATACGGCGGGTGCTGGAATCTGAAACAAAGACAGAGCTGCTCTGACGAAGGGTCATCCAAATTCGAAACGTTGGCTCTATTCTTTCCCCACAGACGCTGTCAGACCTGCTGAGATTTTTCAGCATTTTCTGCTTTGTGTTGAAAACTGATGCAATTCTACAACTCATCCGCTTCATTCTGGATCACCTTTAACAACCAGTTCTTCATCCAGACACACGGAACAGCCATGGGGACCAAATTCGCACCTCAATATGCCAACATCTTCATTCACAGGTTCGAACGGTGTTGTAGTCCATTTGTGGGGTCAGAGAGAGAGAGAGAGATTCTTGGTTGTGTAGCACCCTTTATACCCCATTGGGTTTCGCGCTCCTTTTGGCCATTGCCAATCAATCGATCAGGACTTGATCACCCTGATCGATAAAGTCCAATTGGGTGCTGGCACACCAATCTCTGAGTCTGTCTGCAGGTGCTGGGGGCACGTAGAATACACACCTCCCTTCCAAATAAGGGGTTACGGCGCCCCTATGTCTGGTAAACAACCCAGTTTGACCAGAGAGTCTATTTTGTCCTGGAACATAGAACATAGAACAGTACAGCACAGAACAGGCCCTTCGGCCCACGATGTTGTGCCGAGCTTTATCTGAAACCAAGTTCAAGCTATCCCACTCCCTATCATCCTGGTGTGCTCCATGTGCCTATCCAATAACCGCTTAAATGTTCCTAAAGTGTCTGACTCCACTATCACTGCAGGCAGTCCATTCCACACCCCAACCACTCTCTGTGTAAAGAACCTACCTCTGATATCCTTCCTATATCTCCCACCATGAACCCTATAGTTATGCCCCCTTGTAATAGCTCCATCCACCCGAGGAAATAGTCTTTGAACGTTCACTCTATCTATCCCCTTCATCATCTTATAAACCTCTATTAAGTCTCCCCTCAGCCTCCTCCACTCCAGAGAGAACAGCCCTAGCTCCCTCAACCTTTCCGCATAAGACCTACCCTCCAAACCAGGCAGCATCCTGGTAAATCTCCTCTGCACTCTTTCCAGCGCTTCCACATCCTTCTTATAGTGAGGTGACCAGAACTGCACACAATATTCCAAATGTGGTCTCACCAAGGTCCTGTACAGTTGCAGCATAACCCCACGGCTCTTAAACTCCAACCCCCTGTTAATAAAAGCTAACACACTATAGGCCTTCTTCACAGCTCTATCCACTTGAGTGGCAACCTTTAGAGATCTGTGGATATGGAACCCAAGATCTCTCTGTTCCTCCACAGTCTTCAGAACCCTACCTTTGACCCTGTAATCCACATTTAAATTTGTCCTACCAAAATGAATCACCTCACATTTATCAGGGTTAAACTCCATTTGCCATTTTTCAGCCCAGCTTTGCATCCTATCTATGTCTCTTTGCAGCCTACAACAGCCCTCCACCTCATCCACTACTCCACCAATCTTGGTGTCATCAGCAAATTTACTGATCCGCCCTTCAGCCCCCTCCTCTAAGTCATTAATAAAAATCACAAAGAGCAGAGGGCCAAGCACTGATCACTGCGGCACTCCGCTAGCAACCTGCCTCCAATCCAAAAATTTTCCATCCACCACCACCCTCTGTCTTCGATCAGACAGCCAGTTACCTATCCAATCGGCCAACTTTCCCTCTATCCCACACCTCCTCACTTTCATCATAAGCCGACCATGGGGGACCTTATCAAACGCCTTACTAAAATCCATGTATATGACATCAACTGCCCTACCTTCATCAACACACTTAGTTACCTCCTCAAAAAATTCTATCAAATTTGTGAGGCACGACTTGCCCTTCACAAATCCGTGCTGACTATCCCGGATTAATCCGCATCTTTCTAAATGGTCGTAAATCCCATCCCTAAGGACCTTTTCCATCAATTTACCAACCACCGAAGTAAGACTAACCGGTCTATAATTACCAGGGTCATTTCTATTCCCTTTCTTAAACAGAGGAACAACATTCGCCATTCTCCAGTCCTCGGGCACCATCCCCATGGACAGCAAGGACCCAAAGATCAAAGCCAAAGGCTCTGCAATCTCATCCCTTGCCTCCCAAAGAATCCTAGGATACATTTCATCAGGCCCAGGGGACTTATCGACCTTCAGTTTATTCAAAACTGCCAGGACATCCTCCTTCCGAACATCTATTTCCTCCAGCCTATTAGCCTGTAACACCTTCGCTTCCTCAAAAACATGGCCCCTCTCCTTGGTGAACACTGAAGAAAAGTATTCATTCATCACCTCGCCTATCTCTACTGACTCCATACACAGGTTCCCACTACTGTCCTTGACCGGCCCTAACCTCACCCTGGTCATTCTTTTATTCCTCACATAAGAGTAAAAAGCCTTGGGGTTTTCCTTGATCCGACCCGCCAAGGACTTCTCGTGCCCCCTCCTAGCTCTCCTAAGCCCCTTTTTCAGCTCATTCCTTGCTAACTTGTAACCCTCAATCGAGCCATCTGAACCTTGATTCCTCATCCCTACATAAGCTTCCCTCTTCCTTTTCACAAGACATTCCACCTCTTTCATGAACCATGGTTCCCTCACTCGGCCATTTCCTCCCTGCCTGACAGGGACATACCTATTAAGGACATCCAGTATTTGTTCCTTGAAAAAGTTCCACTTTTCATTAGTTCCTTTCTCTGACAGTTTCCGTTCCCAACTTATGCCCCCTAATTCTTGCCTAATCGCATCATAATTACCTCTCCCCCAATTGTAAACCTTGTCCTGCCGTACGGCCCTATCCCTCTCCATTGCAATAACAAAAGACACCGAATTGTGGTCACTATCTCCAAAGTGCTCTCCCACAACCAAATCTAACACTTGGCCCGGTTCATTTCCCAGTACCAAATCCAATGTGGCCTCACCTCTTGTCGGCCTATCCACATATTGTGTCAGGAAACCCTCCTGCACACACTGCACAAAAACTGCCCCATCCGAACTATTTGACCTACAAAGGTTCCAATCAATATTTGGAAAGTTAAAGTCCCCCATGACAACTACCCTGTGACCCCCACACATATCCATAATCTGCTTAGCAATTTCTTCCTCCACATCTCTATTACTATTTGGGGGCCTATAGTAAACTCCTAACAACGTGACCGCTCCTTTCCTATTTCTAACCTCAGCCCATATTACCTCAGTGTGCAGATCCCCCTCGAAGTGCCTTTCCGCAGCCGTTAAACTATCCTTGATTAACAATGCCACTCCTCCACCTCTTTTACCAGCTTCCCTACACTTAGTGAAACATCTATACCCCAGAACATCCAACAACCATTCCTGTCCTTGTTCTACCCACGTCTCCGTAATGGCCACAACATCGTAGTCCCAAGTACCAATCCACACCCCAAGTTCATCTACCTTGTTCCGGATGCTCCTTGCATTGAAGTAGACACACTTCAACCCACCTTCCTGTCTACCGGTACCCACCCTTGACCCTGACACCTTCCCCAATACCTCACCACCCTCACTGACTTCTGGACTACAACTCCTTTTCCCACTCCCCTGACAAACTAGTTTAAACCCCCCTGAAGAGCCGTAACAAATTTCCCTCCTAGGATATTGGTGCCCCTCTGGTTCAGGTGCACCCCGTCCTGTTTGTACAGGTCCCACCTTCCCCAGAATGTGTTCCAATTATCCATGTATCTGAAACCCTCCCTCCTACACCATCCCTGCAACCACATGTTTAACTGCACTCTCTCCCTGTTCCTCAACTCGCTATCACGTGGCACCGGCAACGTACCAGAGATTACCACATGTTTTGTCTTGAAGATGACCCATATGACCCATATGAAGATGACCCTGTTTGTCTTGGAGATGACCCATATCCTGTGTATTCACCCATCCGGGTTGCAGCCTGTTTATCTCTGTCCTTTAGGCTGCAGCCTGTCATTTTAGTTCGTGCCCAATTGTCCCAGAGTGTTTTACAAATCGCCATTTTAGATGGCCCGTTTGGCCACAACGTGCCGGATCATCGACACGGATGCCATCATCTCATGTGAAAACACCATCCACCAGGTACATGGTACTTACTCTTGCAACTTGGCCAACGTTGTCTACCTGATACGCTGCAGGAAAGGATGTCCCGAGGCATGGTACATTGGGGAGACCATGAAGACGCTATGACAATGGATGAATGAACACCGCTCGACAATCACCAGGCAAAAGTGTTCTCTTCCTGTTGGGGGACCCTTCAGCAGTCACGGGCATTCGGCCTCTGATCTTCGGGTGAGCGTTCTCCAAGGTGGCCTTCACGACACACGACAACGCAGAGTCGCTGAGCAGAGACTGATAGCCAAGTTCCGCTCACATGAGGACAGCCTCAACCGGGATCTTGGGTTCATGTCACACTATCTGTAACCCCCACGACTTGCCTGGGCTTACAAAATCTCACTAACTGTCCTGTCTGGAGACAATACACATCTCTTGGTAACCTGTGCTTAACCCTCTCTCCACTCACATTGTCTGTACCTTTAAGACTTGATTACCTGTAAAGACTCGCATTCCAACCATTATCTTTTAAATTGAGTTTGTGTCTTTATATGCCCTGTTTGTGAACACAACTCCCACTCACCTGACGAAGGAGCAGCGAGTGGCTTGTGCTACCAAATAAACCTGTTGGACTTTAACCTGGTGTTGTGAGACTTCTTGCTGTGTTGAAAATACCAGTGAAGCTCAGGCCAACACTATTGATCTACACCAGCTGTGGAAGGGACTGTCACTTAACAAACAGCCCGTGCAGTCACAACAGACAATGATCAATCGGGAAATGATGGACAGCCTGAGTGTAATCATCATCTCCAGAGGTGGGAGGCTGCCAGAGGGAGGAATGTCAATAATACAATGGTTTTTCACACAGTCGGCATGTCTCAACTTTTCCCTCTTTGACATCCCTCATTTTGTTTTCTGGTGAGACCGACACTGTGTTTTGCAAAGGTATCAGTTTTGGTTCAGTGATAGCGTTCTCACCTCTGTGTCAGAAAGATCCTGGCTGCTGGGCTGGTTTTGTTGGTGGATTTAGTGTTTATCTCTGTCCTTTAGGCTGCAGCCTATCATTTTAGTTCTTGCCCAATTGTCCCAGAGTGCTCTACAAATCGCCATTTTAGGTGGCCCGTTTGGCCACAGTCCCCCCTTTGATCCTGAACGCGAAGCGTGATGGATCACAAACTCAGCACCAGTATCTGTCAGGAATTCCCCAGTCACTCAACAGTCAAGTAAGGCCCAGGCATTGGCATGCACAGTAATAATACATTCCTACAACATATTCCAGAAGCGGCAGACAACAACACAAATACAAACAGCCACATATTCTAAATATCATTATTACAATAAGCTAATTACCCACAAATACAGATAATCAGATCTTCCAAACAGCATTATTACAATAAACTAATTATAAACTAACGTTCAAACAAACATTAGAATAAAGTATTCGCAGATCTGAGGCACATTTTGGTAGTAGGATTTCCAACGGCTCATTCGTGCAAGTCGCAAAATGTCCGGCTTCCTTTAAACATTGCTGGACTGAATTAGAGGGGACCGTGGTTCAAGGGCGGACCCTACGTCCTGCCTCCGGGTGATCCTCTTTTTCCATCGGCTGAATTGGACTGTGAGGATGATTAGGTATACCAGGGTGAACAAAATCAGTACTACCACCAGGTGTGACATTATGCAGACAAATGGATGGATTTGGATGTTTGAGCCCCAGTTCCAAATGTCATCCCACCAAGAGGTGACTTTAATTTCTTTAATCCTCCTTTTCACCTCTTGGGTCTGCTGTATTACTTTGATGAAGGTTCTGCGGGCTGTAGCCAATTTTGCCTGAATTAGGTTCAATTCCTCTGGCAGGAGTTTTAGGCTTATGTCATATTTCTCATGGTACTCCCCTTGAGTCTGTTGGAGCTCGTCAGTGGCGTTCAAATCTACCCTCTCCCACTTATGAATGTCTATTAGTTGAATGAGGCCCACCCTGTGTGGTGAACCACTGTTACTACATGTATGTACCTGGACACACCCATGCTGCACCTGGCCCGAGACTCCTCCCTTTCCACCTGGGACCCCTCCCTTTCCACCCAGAGTGGGGTATAAAGGTGATGGTCCCTCCTCCTTACCTCAGTTCAGACCAGGTCAGCTACAAGGGTGTACTCCTGTTCTCAGTGAATAAAAGCCTATTAGTTTTCCCTCACTCTCAGAAGCCTATGCGTCGTAATTGATAGTGCATCACCCTGGCTGGTATGTCTGGTTTGATACAGAATGTAGTGTTAGTAATGTTACAATGTGTCGTGCCATACTGATATTGTTTCAGGGAGGTGGTGAGACAGTATCTCCCTGCTCCCTTGTAAGCCACCCGAGTTATGTCTGTGTCCAGGCTGCGAGCTTCTACTGAGCAATTTAGGCTAGTGTTTGTTCTGAAGCCACACAGTGCATGCTCATTTAAGTAAACTGGGTACGGGCATGCGATTACTTCGTCAGTTTGCTGACATCTGTCCAGAGTAGTGCCTATGAGCCTCCCTTCTTTCTCCTCTGCGTACGGTAAAGTGCCGTCGTGCCCTATCCAGATATCCTCATGGATAGTCCCTATATTTTCCACTTCAAAGACCCTCAGTCCGATCCGGTCATCAGTGATATTGGGGAGCCCTAATATCATTCCCAGGGCTTTCCCTGGAGTCCCTTTGCAGTCGTCATTGAACCAGACTTTGGTCAACTGTCGCATCTGGCAGCCAGATAACTCGGGGTGTTTCTTACCTGTAAATAAGTGTTCCATCTATTCGTCACTAATCCAAGATGGAACCTGTCCACTGCGTACCTGCTCTAGGTTTTCCCTTAACTGTTCTATCATCCACTGACCATATGCACTACATAAAGTCTGGTTCTGTTGTCAGTCATCATCCTCTAATTTTTCCCTGATAATTTGATTGACTGTCTTGGCGTGTCCTTCTAACACAGCGACCATGTGGCTGCTGGCTGTGTTCCCAGTCAGTTCCCCTTCAGCATCTTGCTGATTGTCCTCATTGATAGAACTCAGTGTCTGTTTAACCTGTTGGGTCAGAACCCTAAGTTTATTGTCCAGGTCGGCTAAATCAAGGGCGTTGATGGTCGCTACCCCTGCCCCGTATGCTGTGGCCACGTCATTGACTAACTCACTCCTGGATCCTTCCTCTCTTTCATCCATTCCTACCTTCCGTCCTAACAGTCTGCGAGTTAAGTGGAGGTATAGTCTCTTAAATTGGGGAGAGCACCACTCTGGCGGTTGGGTCCAAGCTATATCCATCGCCACAGGTACCAATTCATGGTGGATGTTGTCATACAGGGTTTTCCCTGTGTGTTTTAGTATCAATCCATTCTGTGGTCCGGGCGTGGCTTCAGGACAAATCGAGTGGGAGGGGTCTGGGGTTGGCTTCGGCCCAGTTCTTATTTCATACAATGCAAAGTTCTCCTCTATGAGTGTCCCGGGACACCGCTGCCCGAGCCCCAATCCTCTTTCTGGGCTGTTGGCCAGACATCCGATTTCAGGGCACCCATTATTTGAAAATCCCCACCAATCCCCTTCTACGGTGACACTCAGATAACATTCAGTTGAACTGCCATTTGGTTTTTTGTATACCAGCCGCTGGTTGTTACACCCAAACATTATACTCTTCTCGGGGTGCACCCATAACACACCCTCCTCACATTCCCCCCGCGTCAGGTGGGGCAAACCATAAATAACCGGGATACCACAAGTTTATCTTGCTTGGAATGTCCTGTGTGCTTATCCCGATGATGAGTCCGATGAGGTAGATCGTAGGTTGCATCTCTGTCATCGTCCGTCGCTGTCCTGAGGAGATAAATGCAATTTCTGCTGTTATCGCATCTAATATTTGATGTATATACATATATTTAAAGTATCCATGCCCCCCGCTTTTTTTTGAACACTTATTTGAGAGTGGTGTGGTCAGGAGGACCCGGGTATTTCAAGTGTCACTTGCATGTCGTAATTTTTTAAATTCTAATTGTGGAGCACTACGGAGCAATTCTTTTGTTCAGATCGATGAATAGACGAGTCGTGGGGTTGTCAGAAAAGAGCTTATTTAACTGGCCAGCAAAATCAAGGTTTTAGTCTAGCAGCAGTCACCATTAACTATAGGGATTCGAACAGCACTGGAGTCGGTCTGTAAGGACCTGAAGAAGTGTCCATTCTATAAGTGTGTTGGAGTTTGAAAGCGGGCCGCATGTAAAATTTAGCACAAGTGCCTCTAAGAGTTGAAAATGTGTCCCTTTAACATTAGGGGTAAAGAGATGGCCCTTCTATCATTAGAACACTGGAAATAAAATTCTCAGTGTCACTTGGAACGCAGAGTAGCTGCATATTGTACCAGGCTTTTGCACTGTAAGAGTTTTGTTTGTTTCATTTCCTGTTGAAAATGTGGCTCAGTCGCCTTGAAGATTTTAAAATTTAGCACAGCTGCCTCAAAGATTTTAAAATGTAGCAAAGCTGCCCAAAGATGTGTATAATTGGCTTAATGTTGTCTTAACTAGAGAAAACTGGTGAAAGAGCTGGCGTCGGATTATATAAGTAACCTGGTTAATCGTGCTAGCAGTATACAACTGCTTGTAAGCGGGTGCTTCCATCAGAGATTCGTGTACCTTGCATTGGTCTGTAGTGTAGGCTGAATTTCATCATTTGGAGCACCTTAGATTCCTTCATTCAGCATTTCCATGAACCAATTGCCCAACAGAGACTCATCTTCTGAATCATTTGTCTCATGGGGCTCCATCATTATCTCCTCACCTGGTTTCCATACCTGGTCTGTTCGTTGGACTGCACTGTGGGGTCTGCGTTTGGATCAGGGTTCAGGGGTCCTTCATCCTCGTGTCCCAGTCTAATTAATCTATGTGTCTGGTCCCTTATCCATGTGGGGGATGCAGCATCGGGTGTCCCCATCAAAATAACCCGGTGTCGTTTAGTCAGGGCCTCACTGTTGGGTCTGGGGCTGTTAAGGTTTATGTTTATGGGAGAATCCATATTGCTGAGAGGGTCGATATCTGGCGAGTTGCGCCAGTCCTCTAGAGTGCGCAAGTCTCCTATTATGTCTGGGTCGATCAGTACCCCTAGGGGCACTTCAGGTGTGGACGAGGCTCTGGGCTGTAGTGTGGTCGGGGTAATGGTCTGGTCTGAACCTGAAAGTGGATGAGAAGGTGTCCGGGGAAATACATTTCCTGGATGGGGCCATTCCGGTCGCCTAGTGTCATCCTCCCCTATCTCTAATGAGAGATGGTGGAAGTGATTATTCTGAGTCCCGTAAGCTTTCAGTTGATTGACGTGGAACCAACCAGTTTTCCCGTTGGCGATTAGGACTTTATACACTGAGGGGCTTATTTTGTCGGTGATGGTGTGGTGACCTGCATATCTCGGGGACAAGAAAGAACTGGGGTTGTAGAGGGAAAGCATCACCTGCTGGCCAACTGTATATTCTACTGGGTGTACCCTTTTATCGAAATATGCCTTGCTCTGTTTCTTTTTAACTCCTAATCGGACAGCCGCGGCTAACTGGGCTGCTTTAATGTTTTTGGTTATCTGCTGGACGGCTTTCTTGTGGGTGAGCGCTGTGATTGCAGCTCAGTTAAATCAAACCCCAATAAATATTCAGCTCCCCTCATAGGTCGGCCAGTCATTAAGGTGTGCGGGGTGAATCCGGTAGAACTGGAAACAGTGTTGTGTACCATCATGAGGGCAAAGGAAGGCACTGTATCCCATGTTGTGTTGTTTTGCTGCACCGTCTTTCTAATTATCCCTTTTAGCGTTCGGTTCATGCGCTCTACGATTCCACTGGATTGTGGATGGTCGGCGATATGGAATTTCTGCTTGATGCCAAACATCGCCATAACGTTCTGCATCACCCGCCCGGTGAGATGTGTCCCTTGGTCGGACTCTATGCTGCGGGGAAGACCCCATCGTGTAAACACCTGCTGGGCTAATATCTTTACAGTTGCCTTAGTTGTGTTGGATCTAGTGGGGAATGCCTCGACCCATTTGGTGAAAGTGCCTATTATTACCAGGATGTGTTTAAATCCATTCCTATATGGCAGTAGTGAGCTGATATAATCAATTTGGAGATTTGTCCAGGGGCCTTCTACTGGGCGTGTGTGACTTAGCTCCGCTTTTCTGGCACCCCTATCGGGGTTGTTCTGGGCACAAATTAAACAATTGTCAATATAATGGGCAACATCATCGTGCAGTTCGGGCCACCAACATAATTCTTTTAATCGCTCGGTTGTTGTCTCTATGCCCGGATGGCCATGTCTGTCATGGTACTGGTAGATGAGCTGATTTCTGTCCTGGGTAGGGACGATGTATGTGCCTGCCTTTAATATCAAACCATCCTGAATCTGTATTTTGTCCTTCCATTTCTCATATGGGGCTGGGTAGACTCTGTCTAAAATTTGTTTTAGGGAACTGTCAGTGCGCTGCGCCTGGACCAGGTCGGTTATATTAGTTTGGCAGATGGTCACAGCGTTTACTCGCTCTCCTACAGGTGGCTGCCAAAACTATCCCGTACGAGCACCGGCTTTGGCTAGTGCATCAGCCTTACAGTTACCAGGTGGGGCGGTCCTATGGTGGCTTCTAACCTTAATGATCCCATATGTGCGCCCTTCGGTGGCCTGCAGAACGTATTTTAATAAGGGGGCTGACGGTAGGGGCTTTCCGTCCGCAGATACAAAGCCTCTGGCTTCCCATAACGGTAGGAACTCAGTCAGGCTGTTGCACACGTACATACTGTCGGAGTGTATGTTGGCAGGGGTTGGAAATAGGTCTGGGTGACTCACTACGTCTGCGACTGCTGCTAGTTCAGCAGCTTGAGCACTCAGATGGCTGGGTAGTTTGAGGGTGAGTTCTATCAGTGGCTGTCACTGTTGATTTTCCACATAAATGCCACATCCTGTGATTCTGGTCCCATCCTCTATGGTGGATGAACCGTCTACATAAATTCTCATGGCTGAGTCTGTCCGTTGGGTGGCTGTTTGTTTTGTTCCTGATCGTCTCTCCTGTTGTTTCGGGATAAACGGACCTGTGGGGTCCTTTGTGGCTATAACCTGACACTCATGCGGATCTCCCCCATAATTTAAATTATCTGCCAGGAACGTGGGCACTTTGGTTCGCTTTACAGTGATGTCCCTACCCTGCAGTAGTCGTGTCCAACGGGCAGCACGGACCTGGCTTACTGAGCCATCTTTAAGGAGGCCATCCAGCAGAAGCTGGGTTGGGGTGTGTTCAGTGAAGACGGTTATTGGGTTCAGTCCGTGATATAGGCGAAATGCTTCGCGGCCCAAAATACCACGAGCAGGTGTCGTTCACACCCGGAGAAGCTTGTTCGACTGGGTCCAATACTCGTGAGGCATAGGATACTGGGTCTGGTCTACCATGTCTTTCTTGTAATAAAACTGCTGAAAGTGTGTGGTTGGTAGCTGCAACTTCTAAGGCGTATGGTAGATCTGGGTCAGGGACTAGTAAGGCTGGCGCTGTGGCGAGGGCGCGCTTTAAATCGGTTACTGCAGCTGTGTGCTGCACAGTCCACTTCCAGGTTGCGTTTCTCTTTAGCAATTGGGACAGTGGGACTGCCTTGGTGGCGAAGCCGTCTGTATGGTTCCGACAGTACCCGACTAGACCTGGGAAAGATCGGAGGGCACTCACATCTCGGGGCAGTGGAAGGTGCACTATGGAGTCTATCCTTTTCTGTTCGATCTCCCTCTTCCCATGGGTAATCACTGTACCTTGGTATATAACCCTGGGTTGCAAAATTTGGGTCTTTTTTGGGTTGACTTTGCAGCCTAATGAGTGGAGCAGTGCGAGTAATTCATCCAGCAATGTTATATGTTCCTCTTTGGTATTAGTCTGTAACAATAAATCATCTACACATTGGACCAAGCACTCAGGTCGGGAAAACGTTTCTAAACTGGTAGCTAGTCGCCTGAGGAAGGTGGACGGGGAATTATGGAAACCCTGTGGTAGGCAAGTCCAAGTGTATTGCTGTCCTTGGAAGGTAAAGGCAAACTTATACTGGCAAGACCGACTTAAAGGGATGGACCAGAAGCCGTTACTAATATTGAGTACCGTGAGAAACTTTGCCTGGGCTCCCTGTCTCATCATGGTGACAGGGCTTGTGGCTACTGTGGGGGCCGTGAGTGGGGAAACCTTATTTAATTCCCGGTAGTCGACCGTTAACCTCCATGATCCATCTACCACCTTCACAGGCCATATCGGCGCATTATTTGTGGATGCCGCTTGTCCCAACACCCGCTGCTGTAATAGACTATCAATTACTTTGGCCACCTCCCCCTCTGCCTGTCTGGGGAAACTGTATTGTCTCTGTGGTTTCGGGTCCGGCCCTTCAATTAACACCTCCCCAGGTACCTGGCCACAATCGTGTTTATGCCGCGCAAACACCCCATTGTTTCTTTGAAGCACCTCCCTGATGGCTGGATCACTGCTAATCGTTAAGGGATCAAACCAGAATTCACCTATTGTGCTAACCCTATTAGCATACGTCCTGACTGGAATGATTGATGGCGCTCTGCTAAATGTAGCCATCTGCCAAATGCATCGATTAGCTGGATCGAATGAAAGATTACATTTATTCATATAATCGGACCCCAGGATGTGTTCAGTGCTTGGGAGAAGGTCAACTAACACCATCGGATGGTCACACACCATGTTAGGCGGACCTGTACAGGATCTGTAATGCGTCCCTCCTGCATATGTCCAGTGAATCCACTGAGTGTAATTGTGCCCGTAGTTGGCCAAGGGATGTCTGTTTTTAATTTTGATACATTCAGGGTGGTTCGGGAGCCTCCGGTATCCCAAAGGAATTCTACGAGGTGGCCACTTACCTCGCCATTAACTAGGGGTCTCCCTACACTATCCCACCTGGTGCTACAGACCCAGGTTGGGGAGGCCGGGCACCGTCAATCTAGGGTTCCATAGGCGGGGACAGTTGGATACAGTGATGGGCTCGTGCTTACGGTATGCATGGGGTGACTGGGACCTTCCATCGGTGATGGGCAGTGCTCTCTCTCGTACCTAGGAGCTGCCCTAACTGGTGGAGCCGGTGGTCCTGCTAGTCTCGGGGACCGTGTATATGGTGGCGGGGGTCTCCTACAATCTCGAGCGAAGTGTCCTGGCTGCCCGCAATTAAAACATGTCCCTCTATCTTTCCCCAGGGCTGCTGTGTAAGGTGGAGCTGTACCTCTCTGGTGTTGGTGATCCCCTCTACCCTCATTTCTCCATACTGGACCCTGGATAGCCCTCATTGGAAGCATTCTTGCCTCCCTTTCTGACCGTGACATTGGGGCTCCCTGAACTTCCTGTTCCCAGACTCGAGCTAAGCGTCGGAGAACCCATGCTTCATTGTGTGTGGTCTCCGCGGGGTCAAAATTAGCGCAGGTTTTCTTGCCTTCCTCTGTGGTGTGTGAGACTAATGTCAACAAAGAACAAAGAACAAAGAACAGTACAGCACAGGAAACAGGCCCTTCGGCCCTCCAAGCCTGTGCCGCTCCTTGGTCCAACTAGACCAATCGTTTGTATCCCTCCATTCCCAGGCTGCTCATGTGACTATCCAGGTAAGTCTTAAATGATGTCAGCATGTCTGCCTCCACCACCCTACTTGGCAGCGCATTCCAGGCCCCACCACCCTCTGTGTAAAAAACATCCCTCTAATATCTGAGTTATACTTCGTCCCTCTCACCTTGAGCTCGTGGTCGTCACTTCTGATCTGGGAAAAAGCTTCCCACCGTTCACCCTATCTATCCCCTTCATAATCTTGTACACCTCTATTAGATCTCCCCTCATTCTCCGTCTTTCCAGGGAGAATAAACCCAGTTTACCCAATCTCTCCTCATAGCTAAGACCCTCCATACCAGGCAACATCCTAGTAAACCTTCTCTGCACTCTCTCTAATGCCTCCATGTCCTTCTGGTAGTGCGGCGACCAGAACTGGACGCAGTACTCCAAATGCGGCCTAACCAGCGTTCTATACAGCTGCATCATCAGACTCCATTTGGATGAATCAGCCTCATTTAATCTAGCCCGATCTAATTCCCCATATACTCCCATGAAGTGGATCCATAAACGACCGGCAAAGGCAGTCGGATGTTCCCCTTTCCTCTGTCTACACTTATTTAACCCATCTACAGGATCCCCTTTATTAAATCCGACCGCGATCAATATCACTTCCTTAATTTCGTTTAAGGTTCCTTCCCCGACATTTTGAGGAGTTGCCAGGGCAGACCGTACAGACTTGCTTAAGCACATGACTATCAGCTTCACCTCTTCCCTTTCATCTAGCCCATGCATCATTTTCTGCTGTCTAACATCCTCAAAGAAACTGTGTGGATCAGCTGAAGGCTGAAAAGTTGTGATTTTATTTGTGATTTCGGCCAACTGTGCCACCGTAAACGGGGTCGTGTATGTAACAGCTGGGCCCTGAGACTCGTCTACCCGACGTTCAGTTGTCACTGGGTGGATCGGTACTGGAGGTGAGTCTGGGGGCGCAGTGGGTATGACTTCCCCTGGGGAAGATGGTGGTGGACCCCAATCCTCGGTTTGCGTAACGTAAAATCTAGCATTCTCCTTTAACTTTCCCCAATCCGCATTCTCTATCTCCTCTTCCTCTACTGTCCCGAAGGTTCACATAAATCCGTTCTGAACCGATAACAGGGATTCCAGCCGTGAAGTTTCTCGCTGGCATTTGGAGTGGTCAGCGGTGGCCTGTCTCTGTTCTTTACTGGCTTGATGTAGCGCTTTTATTGCCGCCTGCAGGTCAGTGCACTCAGCTTCCAATCGTGCTACTACCCGCTCGGCTTCACCTTTGGCCAAGACAGCGCGCTGGGCAGCTTGGTAAGCTCTCTCATACTGGGTTTGAAAATTGCCCAGATGTAATAAATTTGCCTGGTTGGTTCTCCTTAATTCATCTACCTCTCTGTCCTTTTCGGCTCTTATCTGCCCTATCCTCTCCTGCTGCTGTTCCTTTAGTTTCGTAATCTCCTCCTCCTTTTCCTCCTGTTCCCACTTCGATTCCTCCAGTTCCTTACGAACTGTGTTTAATTGCTTTTCTGTTCCTAGCAGTTGTCCTAAGCAGCTCACAATGGCAATTTCTTTCTCACTTTTGTCTGCCTGTTTCCCCTGAACTTTCCTCAGATCATCCCAATACTTCTGCCCTAGGGATCCCGGTCCCGTCTCAGTATTGGCACAAGATTCTGCCCATGGGGGCCACCCTTTCTTAATAAATTCCCTGATTTTTGTTTCCCATATGGGACACTTCTCTGTCTCTGTGCTGTTTCCTGCCATTCTATATTCAACGACAAGGGGTGTGGAGTTGATCGGACTGCGGGTACGGCTTTGGGCAATGTTCCGGTCCTAATCCCTCCAGATTCTAATGTAAACCTACGGAGTTTACCCTATCGTCCTTGTTAGTAACAATGCATGCCCAATAAACAATTTCCCGAAAGCAGTTATTTGTCCAATAAGGAGTTTACACCTGTTGGCTCTGAGTTTTAAATAATCGTTCATTATAGATTCTGCGGGATTCGATATCGGAGCAACAAAGTTACTTCTTGTCGATGTCCCGGCGGAGTCGCCAATTGTTGTGCCTGCCGCACAGTCTGTTTTAACCCTTATACGGTGGACAGATAACTGCAAATAGACGTCTTGTTCGTACAACCAATATTTATTTAAGACACACATACAATAATCACCCACCCAACCAACAATAAGTTATCTTACGGAAATACTAAAGTTCAAATCCAATACAAGACCTTGACTTAACTTTGCATGACTGGCAATTAGATATTGGCCTTTATCTGTGCGCTGGTCTCGGTCGTCCTCTGCGTGGTCTGGTCCTTTGGTCTGGTCTGGCACTCTGGCTCTGGTCTTCCTTCCTTCTTGGGTGTGGTGGCTCTCCTCGTGCTGGTTGTCACTGGCAATGGTCACCGGTGTTGTAGCCTGTTTGTGGGGTCAGAGAGAGGGAGAGAGATTCTTGGTTGTGTAGCACCCTTTATACCCTGTTGGGTTTCGCGCTCCTTTTGGCCATTGCCAATCAATCGATCAGGACTTGATCACCCTGATCGATAAAGTCCAATCGGGTGCTGCCACACCAATCTCTGAGTCTGTCTGCAGGTGCTGGGGGCACGTAGAATACACACCTCCCTCCCAAATAAGGGGTTAGAAATCATAGAAACCATAGAAACCCTACAGTGCAGAAGGAGGCCATTCGGCCCATCGAGTCTGCACCGACCACAATCCCACCTAGGCCCTACCCCCACATATTTACCCGCTAATCCCATTAACCTACGCATCACAGTACTCTAAGGGGCAATTTTTAACCTGGCCAATCAACCTAACCCGCACATCTTTGGACTGTGGGAGGAAACCGGAGCACCCGGAGGAAACCCACGCAGACACGAGGAGAATGTGCAAACTCCACACAGACAGTGACCCGAGCTGGGAATCGAACCCGGGACCCTGGAGCTGTGAAGCAGCAGTGCTAACCACTGTGCTACGGTGCCCCTATGTCTGGTAAACAACCCAGTTTGACCAGAAAGTCTCTTTGATCCTGGAGATGACTCATATCCTGTGTATTCACCCATCTGGGCTGCAGTCTGTTTATCTCTGTCCTTTAGGCTGCAGCCTGTTGTTTTAGTTCTTGCTCAATTGTCCCAGAGTGCTTTATAAATCGCCATTTTAGATGGCCTGTTTGGCCACAACGTGCCGGATCATCGACACGGATGCCATCATCTCACGTGAGAACACCATTCACCAGATACACGGTACTTACACCTGCAACTCGGCCAACGTTGTCTACCTGATACGCTGCAGGAAAGGATGTCCCGAGGCATGGTACATTGGGGAGACCATGAAGACGCTGCGACAACGGATGAATGAACACCTCTCGACAATCACCAGGCAAGACTGATCTCTTCCTGTTGGGGAACACTTCAGCAGTCACGGGCATTCGGCCTCTGATCTTCGGGTAAGCGTTCTCCAAGGCGGCCTTCACGACACACGGCAACGCAGAGTCGCTGAGCAGAGACTGATAGCCAAGTTCCGCTCACATGAGGACGGCCTCAACCGGGATCTTGGGTTCATATCACACTATCTGTAACCCCCACGACTTGCCTGGACTTGCAAAGTCTCACTAACTGTCCTGGCTGGAGACAATACACATCTCTTTAACCTGTGCTTAACCCTCTCTCCACTCACATTGTCTGTACCTCTAAGACTTGATTACCTGTAAACACTCGCATTCCAACCATTATTTTGTAAATTAAGTTTGTGTCTTTATATGCCCTGTTTGTGAACTTACCTGACGAAGGAACAGCCTGTTCCGAAAGCTAGTGGCTTGTGCTACCAAATAAACCTGTTGGACTTTAACCTGGTGTTGTGAGACTTCTTATTGTGTTGAAAACACCATTGAAGCTCAGGCCAACACTATTGATCTACAGCAGTTGTGGAAGGGACTGTCACTTAACAATCAGCCTGTGCAGTCACAACAGACAATGATCGATCGGGAAATGATGGACAGCCTGAGTGTAATCATCATCTCCAGAGGTGGGAGGCTGCCAGAGGGAGGAATGTCAATAATACAATGGTTTTTCACACAGTCGGCATGCCACAACTTTTCCCTCTTTGACATCCCTCATTTTGTTTTCTGGTGAGACCGACACTGTGTTTTGCAAAGGTATCAGTTTTGGTTCAGTGATAGCATTCTCACCTCTGTGTCAGAAAGATCCTGGCTGCTGGGCTGGTTTTGTTGGTGGATTTAGTGTTAGAGAGACATGAACCAATCATGCAGAGACTTATAAACCCCCACCATAGAATTCAAATTCAGTTCACACATTTGGGAGATGAACAGCAGGTGTTCGGAATAGCGACTATACAGCCACCTGATTGTCAGAAAAGTCCAGTTGGTTCAGTCTTGTCCTTTAGAGGAAGAACCTTCCATCCTTACCCAGTACATCATTCAATTCTCATTTCAATGTGGTTAACTCCTAAATGCCCTCAGTGCCCAGCATCCTTCTCGAGGGGCAATAACTGTTGGCCATGCCAGTATAGAATCAAGGAATCTACAGTGCAGAACGAGGCCTTTTGGCCCATCGAGCCTGCACCGACAATAATCCCACCCAGGACCCAGCCCTGCAACCCCACACGCTCACCTTCCCAGTCCCCCTAACACTAAGGGGCTATTTAACATGGCCAATCAACCTAACCTGCACATCTTTGGGGTGTTGGAGGAAACCGGAGCACCGGGAGGAAACCCACGCAGACACTGGGAGAACGTGCAGACTCCACACAGACAGTGACCCAATGACAGAATTGAACCTGGAGCCCTGGTGATGTGAGGCAGCAGTGCGAATCACTGAGCCACTGTGCCATAATACCTACATAATTATAAATTTAAATAAAAACTCGAAATGGTTTGGTCTTTATTTTGATATAACTGGTGTGGAGGTGTGACGTTGTCTGGATCAATTACCCTAACATTTTATGGGAGGTCTTAATGTTGGACAGCAGTTGGAGGGAGCTGGGGGACACCTCGATCGTAGTGACTTGCAGACTAATCCCATCATTTCTACGATGATTTTCTCAAAGTACAGGCGGAGAACATGAAGGGCCTCATGATTATATTATGTTGCAAAGTGTTTCACAGGCAATGGGATACTTTGCGAGGGGAGTCACTGTTACAGTAGAGAATGTGGCAGCCATTTTGCACACAACACAAACAGCAAGTAAATAAATCACTAAATGATTACTTCATATGTTGGTTGAGGGAATAAATATTGTTCAGAATCAGGTGACCAACTCCACGGGATAAAAATAAGGGAAACTTCGTGAGAGGAGTAGAGGGATGCTGAGAGACTTGAGCAGGAGGGGAGGTGGCCAATAGCAGAGTGAGGGAGGGGGCAGGGCTCGTCCTGATGAGACCTGCTCAGCCCACCAGTACCCCCAGCCCCCCATGTACCCGGCCTCCACCTTCCCCTGCCTACATGACTCCTCTCTCTCAGACTCCACAAACTTCAAGCATGCCAGACCCTAGTAGCCCTCCCTTTCCCGACTGCCCACCCTCCCCTTCAAGCGTATCTAGATCCCCATTCCCCTGCTTGGAACTCGTCCTCCCTATCGGACTATCTGGTCCTCCCCCCTCAGGCCTTTCTCAACTGCCCAACTCCATCAGGCCTGCCCGGATCTTCCATCATCAAGCCTTACAAACCTCCCTTGGCTGCTAACTCCCACTTTCGGGGAGCTAACGGCCCGACCCTGCTGGAGTGAAGGGGAGCAATCGGGGCCCCCCAGGGGATCAGGCACAGGGGGTGGTGCCCCCTGGACATTGGCACCCTGGCAGCCACGATCACTGCCGCCCCTCCTCCCCCACCAATCCTCATGCAGAGTGGCAGTGGGTCCCCCCACCCTCACCAATCGCCCCCTAGGCCCCACCCCCATCAGGCCCTGCCCCTTGGCACTGTGCTATGCCTGGTGGGCAGTACCAAGGTGCTCCCTGGACATTGGCATTTTGCCCCTTGGGCAGTGCCAGTGGGTCCAGCCTGGCACTGCCAGGGTGCCAATGCCAGGCACCTTGGTACTGCCCACCAGGCATAGCGCAGTGCCAAGGGGCAGGGCCTGATGGGGGTGGGGCCTAGGGGTGGGGAGACCCACTGCCACTCTGCATAAGGATTGGTGGGGGAGGAGGGGCAGCAGTGATTGTGGCGGGCTGGGGCGGGGGCGGGGGTGGGGGCGGGGGCGGGGGTGGGGGCAGGGGGTGGGTGGGAGTCAGCCTGCTGAGGGGTCTAGCAAGCATTGTCATTTTAGAAATCCCTGGGTGGCTGTTACCCAATTCGGTTGGTATCGGTCAATGGCCTGGATTTGGGATAACCACCTGGACTCGCCAGAAGACGATACCATCCTCACTGCTCAGCTCTGGATATTGGGAAGTATAAGGACCGTGTGGTCCATCACTTAGAACAATATGGCATAGCTTTGCCAACATGGGATGCTTTTGCAACCAAACCTGAATTTGCTGAGCGGATGCTGGCAGTGTTACCATGACGTTCAAAGTCATGATGACTTCATCCACCTTTGGTGGTAAAGGTAGTCCCGTGCTCACTAGGCAACTCAAAGCATTGGCGATCTATCTCCCTGGATGATGTTCTATGGTGTATATTAATGGACACCTTACAGCAGTGCCCAGCGTTGGATCTGGGTTGGTGCGATGGGAGCAATCACTTTGGCTTCCTTGAAGAGGCCCAACAGAGGTTTGTGGTTGGTCACTATGGTGAAATGCGGACCGTAGATGCACCGGTGGAACTTTTTCACCGCACCATGGCCAAACCTTCTTTCTCGATCTGGGCATACTGATTTTCTGCATTCAACAGGGTTCATGATGTGTATACAACTGGACATTCTGTCCCACATCCTAACGGTGCCATTGTTCCTATTCCATGGGGGAGGTGTCACAGGTTACGATGAATGGTCTCAGAGGCTCATTGACAGCAATTGTTGTTTGACATTTGCAAAGACTTTCTCATGTGACATTTGTCAAGATCATTTCTGATTTTTGTAGCAGGACATGGAGGGCTGTTTACTGGGTGGCCAAGTCCGGTAAGAATTTTCCATAGTAATTGGTGAGACCAGGAAAGAGTTCAACTTTGTTGTGTTCCTTGGAGTTGGACACCCTTTTATAGCCTTCACCTCCTCTTCAACAGGATGTAATCTGTCCTTGTCAACTCTGTACCCAAGGTATGTCACCTGAACACACATTTTTCACTTTTTAGTCTGACCCCAGCCTCAGAGAAACACTGTAAGACCTCCTCCAAACTCTCCAAATGTTCCCTAGCAGCAGCTCCTGAGATTAAAATGTCATCCAGACGGTCTGCTACTCTGGACATCCCTTGAAGGATGTTCTTCATCACCCTTTGAAAAATGGTGCAAACTGAAGACACCCCAAAGGCCAAGCGAGTATAATCATATAGTCCTTTGTGAGTATTTATGGTGACATACTTCCTGGAGCACACCTCAAGCTCCAAGTAGAGGTAGGAGTAGTTCATGTCTAATTTGGAAAGTATGTGACCGCCCCCCCCCCCCCGCACCCCCCCCCCCTCCCCCCGCCCCGCCCCTAGTCAGCTTCGCATACAAGTCTCTATACGTAGCACAGGGTGTCTGTCTAAGGGGAGGCTCTGTTGGCCATCAATTTATAATCCTCACAGAGACAGACTGAATTGTCAGGTTTTAAAACTGGGATGACTGGCATACGCCCTTTCTGAAAATTGTACTGGGCTATAATGTCACGTTCCTCTCGACATTCCAATTCGGCCTCTACTCTGGCAGGTAGGGCATAGGGACTGGCTGTGCGTTGAAGTATTTAGGTCGGCCCTCTGGGCCTACATTGATCTTGGCCCCAGCACCTCTAATCTTCCTGAGGCCTTCTTGGAATACTTCGGGATACTTCCCAATGACTTTATATAAATTGCCAGTACCCACTTGAAAGATCTGTTGCCAATCCAGGTGGATTTTCTGTCACCAGTCCCTTGCCAAAGACTGGGGCCTGGTCCTTGCACCACTAATAGGGGGAGTCTGTTGCCTGTGTGTAACTGGGAGTACAGTGGTCCCAACAACATGTAAGGGCTCTCCAGTGTATTGGCCAATCTAGCCTTGGTGACCCCAGGTTTAAAGACAAGGTGCCCAGTCAGAGTTGCCTAAAGGTTTGCTCTCCAATAATAGATACAGTGGTCCCTGTGTCTACCTCCATGTCTAGAGGGTAGGCATTGACCCGGAGTTTAATCTTTATTGGAGCCACTTATGGTGTTGTGACGCAATTTAGTTGCATCAATTCATCATTCTCGGGCTGGTTTATTTGCAAAGCCCTGTCCTGAGATGACTTCACCTTTTGGCCAGGGTGTTACGCGTTTTACCTGTTTCAGTAGCCTTGTCTGGGCAAACACAATGACTATAAGCGCAGCACAGAATGTACTTGCTCCTCACTGTGTTGTGGAGAGACTTCCCATCTGGTTCTGGAATCTCGCGACCTCCTCATCATAGAACATAGAACATTACAGCGCAGTACAGGCCCTTCGGCCCTCGATGTTGCGCCGACCAGTGAAACCAATCTAAAGCCCCTCTAATCTACACTATTCCAATATCATCCATATGTTTATCCAATAACCATTTGAATGCTCTTAATGTTGACGAGATCCCCCTTTCTTGTCAGTAAATGGGAGATGCGAGTGTTATCCGATGGGTCTTGGTTCTGTGGTTTGGGGGGTTGCCCAAGACTGAGGACAGTACTGTCTAAGAGACCCTGAAGCTCCTGGGCCCCTTTCCTTGCATTTTTGTGAAAAAGGGCCAGTTTTATAGCCTTCTTAATGTCCAGATTCGACTCGCTTCCTATTGGTCACAATATTATTTATTCCACATACTAAGTGTTCATTAACAATTCCTGAAGTGCTGACCTGTTTCACGGTGTTCTGCCAATTTCTGCAGTCTCGTCAAGAATTCAGGGACTGGGGTTCCCCAAGGGAATCTACCTGCCGTGTTAAACCTGCAGCATTGCAATATGTGGAGATGCCGGCGTTGGACTGGGGTAAATGCCATGGCATTTGCTACCAAATAAACCTGTTGGACTTTCACCTGGTGTTATTAAAACTCTTACTGCATTGCAATATAACAGACGGTTTGTGGTCGTAGTTGTTTGCTACCAAATCTATCCACTCATTAAAGGATTTTGAATCCGGGGCAGCCGGGTAGGTTAAACTCTTTGTGATACTGCAAGTCGGGGCCCCACGTGCGGACAGGAGGATGAGTTTTTGTCAGTTGCCCCCTTCTATCCTGTTTGTTCAGAAGAAGTATCTCCTTTTTTCAGCGTACTGGGGCCAATCCTCCACACCCAAATCATACGGTTCCAGTTTCCCAAACAGCAGCATTTTCAATGTCTTCCTGTTATACCGTCTTACTGGGTTCATTAATAGGCAAGGTTATCAAAAACTTTCCTTGTTCCTCATCGCCAATGTAATAGCTCAGGAAGCCCAACTGGAAAGGAACGGCATTTATTGTTTAACATAAAATAAAGTCACTACTCCGTGGCGTACATACAATAAGTCCAAACCAGGACAATAGCTCTGCAGACCCGGTGTCTGCCTTATAAAGGGCTCAGATGATGAGTTCCAGCAGGGTAGGCCATTGCCTGTTACCAAGGGAACTCGTATTCAACGAGCCCCACAGAGAGATCAATTAGATGGAACTCATGGCGGTTATCACACTCCGCTATCAAATGCAGGGCAGTTGCATCCTTCCAGAGATTTTGAAAGGTAATCTGCACAGTGTGTGCTTCAAGGTTCTTTTCAAGTGCAATGTGCATCCTAATAGATACTTTGTCGTGCTTGACAGCACGTGGCATGAGCTATTCTCTTGTCAAGGCTGCATCAGTCAATTTGTGCCAGAGTCGGGTCTGAGACATTAATGACTGCACCTTGAGGCTGTTACAGCAAACATCCGCAGCAATTCTCCCAAACAAGAAAGTGAAGCGACATATAGTCAAACACAAGGAGCTGTCCTCTGAAGACAAAAGGAACATGTCCAGACATTGAACCTTCTTTTCACCCCGCCACCGCTGCAGCGAGAATGAAGAATTTGGCGCTCTGCCAAATCTCTATTCAGTGCGGTGAGACAGGAGAATCCCAGCTGCAGGCAAGGTGGGAGAATTCTGGCCGTAATTAGTGGGCTTCCTCGCCATGTCGTACCTCTCCATATTTGGAATTGCATCCCTCTGCTTTTCAAAAACAGGAAACAAGGGAAAGAAAGGCACAGTGGCACACAGGTTAGTATAGCTCCCCCAGGGGTGTGGGGGAGGGGGCAGAGCGGGGGAAGTCGAGGCTCAAGTCTGAGCAGTACCCTGCTACTGCACCCTGGCACTGCCCAATAGTGTCAGGGGCAGTGTCAGGGGACAGTGCTGGAAGGGCCCTCAGTGGAGCTCCATGGGGAAGTTTGCCTTATTGGTTTGGGGGTTCCGCTTTTGTGTGTGCAAGGATGTTGTCCTTGTGCATTTGGGAGGGGGGGTGTCCCTTGTGTCCATGGGGGGAGGGCACCCCTATCTGTGGGGGAATGGCGATGGAGGTGCCCCGTATCCATGGGGGGGAACGTTCCCCTGTGTGTATGGGGAAGCTTCCTATGTTTTATGTCAGAGCGGCGGCGTCACGAGCTCAGGATTTCCGGCTGCGGCTGTTTCTGGCCCAACCTTGCCAGCGTGGTGGCGTGGGCCATGCCTTCAGACCTTTTAGCAGAATGTTGGATTGTCTGGACAGAAACCCCATCTGGGCAGCTGGTGAACTGTACACTGCTTTCTCGCCTCAACCAGCACTGTCACAGAGAATGGAGCATTCTGCCCAAGAGAGGTATAGACAGGTTAGGTGAATGAGCACAGATTTGGCAGATGCAATATAATTTAGGAAATTGTGAGTTATGAACTTTGGTAGGAAGCACAAAGGAGCGGAAGATGATTTAAATGGAGAAAGGCTGCAGAAAGCTGCAGCACAGAGGGATTTGGGGGTCCTCGCGCATCAATCACTAAAAGCTAGCACGCAAGATCAGCAGGACATTGGGAGGGAAAATTGAATTTCAAAGCTAGTGGAGTATAAAAATAGGGAAGCCTTGCTAAAACTATACAAAGTACTCATTAGACTCCCCCTGGAATACTGAGAGCAGTTTTGGTTCCCTTATCTAAGGAAAGACATACCAGCATTGGAGAGTTCCAGAGAAGGTCCACGAGGTTGATCCCGGGTTTGGAGGGATTTTCTCATGAGGAGAGGTTGAGTAGGTTGGGCCTTTACTCATTGGAGTTTAGAAGAAGGAGAGACAACCTTATTGAGACATACCGGATGCTCAGGGGGCTTGATGTCATAGCATCATAAAATCATAAAATCCCTACAGTGCCGAAGGAGGCCATTTGGCCCATCGGGCCTGCACCGACTCTCCAATAGAACATCCTCCCCTGGTCCTATTCTCGTAACCCCATGTATTTACTCTGCAAATCCCCCTAACTCACACTAAGGGGCAATTTATCACAGGCAATCCACCTAATCTGCACATCTTTGGAGTGTGGGAGGAAACTGGAGGAAACCCACACAGACATGGGGAGAATGTGCAAACTCCACACAGCCGGGTCCCTGGCGCTGCGAAGCAGCAGTGCTAACCACGGTGCCACCATGTCGCTGTGAGGCAGCAGAGTTAACCACTGTGCCACCGTGTCGCTGTGAGGCAGCAGAGTTAACCACTGTGCCATCGTGTCGCTGTGAGGCAGCAGTGTTAACCCATTGTGCCACGTGTTCTTCTCCCATGTGTAGAGTAACAGGGAAACACATGTAATGCTGATGTAATAATTATGTCAGATCACATGATGGGGGAGCTCGGGATGGAGGAGCAGCTCCAGTCTTGTGTAAAGGCCCAATTGTGCAAACATTTGTTGTAAATAAAGAGCGGTCAGGGAGTGGGAGGGCAGGGAGCGGGAGGGCAGGGAGCGGGAGGGCAGGGAGCGGGAGGGCAGGGAGTGGGAGGGCAGGGAGTGGGAGGGCAGGGAGCGGGAGGGCAGGGAGTGGGAGGGCAGGGAGTGGGAGGGCAGGGAGTGGGAGGGCAGGGAGTGGGAGGGCAGGGAGCGGGAGGGCAGGGAGCGGGAGGGCAGGGAGTGGGAGGGCAGGGAGCGGGAGGGTAAGGGGTAGGAACATGGGGAGAGCACGTGTGGTGAAGGAGCTCATGAGAAGCAAAGCCCTCCAAAGATTCTCCCACTTATTCTTGACTCTGACACCCAGCTGCAAAGTCTGTCTTGTCACAAGGCATTGCCAAGGGGAATGAACCAGAGAATTGCTGTGCCTAAGCTTCTGTTAAGTTGAGGAAGTTGCCTTGTTGACCGACCTTGTTTGAATTTGAACAGAAACTTGGCATTTAACTGCTCACAGGTGCATTTTCCATGGCACCGCCTTTATCAATTTACTGTCCATTTGCCAACCAATCAACACCCTCTTTTTGTGCGGTACAAATTATTGTTCCCTTTACTATTGATATTATTGTGAGTTCTGTCCTGATGAGCACAAGATGAAAAGCTTCAGCAGCATGTCTCTTTTTTCAGCAATACAACATCAAGCACTCCCTGTGGGAGGAGGTTCCATATTTGCACCACTCTCTGGATAAAGAAGTTTCTCTTGAATCCTCTGTTAGATTTATTTAAAAAAACCTCAATTCTGCACTTTGGGGCGGCACGGTAGCACAGTGGTCAGCACTGCTGCCTCACACTGCCAGGGACCAGCGTTCGATTCCCGGCTTGGGTCACTGTCTGTGTGGAGTTTGAATGTTCTCCCTGTGTCTGCGTGGGTTTCCTCCGGGTGCTCCGGTTTCCTCCAAAAGACGTGCTGGTTCGGTGCATTGGCCGTGCTAAATTCTCTCTCAGTGTACCCGAGTAGGAGCTGGAGTGTGGCGACTAGGGGATTTTCACAGTAACTTCATTGCAGTGTTAATGTCAGCCTTGCTTGTGAATAGTAATAAAAAAATTAAAACTATTAGATTTATTAGTCTTATATTTACAGCTCCCAGTTTTCCCTTCCCTTTGTCTATTCTATCAAACCCTTCATAATTTTAAATTGTCCCCCTCAGTCTTCTCGCTTTTTTGCTGGAAAGCAGTCCCGGCCTGTGTAATCTTTGCTAACAGCTGTAATGTCAGTTATTGATCGATTAATTTATAGATTCATTGGGAACATTTCGGTAGTTTTTTAATTAAGTTGCGAATGGCTTGCCCACTAAGGTGATTAGAGTGCCAGCAGCAGTCAGCCTAACTGACACATCGCAGCACAATGTTTTCATTCCTGGCTGAAGACACTTGCCTGCGGACGGTATTTTTGCGAAATCTTTCTCAACTGACCTTTCAGGAAAACTATCCTCTGTGTGAGTAATGATGAACAAACTGAGTAACTCTCAGCAAAAGAGTCAGGGATGGATCAAGCTGCTGAGTGTATTCAGTGCCCCCAAGCTTATGACAGAAATAGAGCTAATGATTGGTGAAATATTGCTGTAGCATGAGCAGGAATTGCTCATGTGCAAGGTTCACTGGGAAGTACAGAGTCATAGAATCCCGACAGTGCGGAAGGAGGCCATTCAGCCCATTGAATCTGCACTGACAACAATCCCACCCAGCCCCTATCCCCATAGCCCCACATATTTACCCTGCTAATCCCCCTGACACTAAGGGGCAATTTAGCGTGGCCAATCCATCTAACCCATACATCTTTGGACTGTGGAAGGAAACTGGAGCACCCGGAGGAAACCCATGCAGGCACGGGGAGAATGTGCAAACTCGAGACAGACACTCACCCAAGCCAGGAATTGAACCTGAGTCCCTGATGCTGTGAGGCAGCAGTGCTAACCACTTGTGCCACCATGCCACCCATATAAAAAAATATTTTGAACTTGGGCACATTATCCAGACTGAGGCTCCAGTGTGGCGTTGGTGGGGTGCTACACTGTCAGGGATGTGACCTTTCAGGCGAGACATTAAACTGAGGCCCCAACTGCCCTATCAGCAGGATCCGAAAGATCACATGGTCCCATCTGGAGAAGCCAGGGAGTTCTCCCAGAGGAGCTGCTTAACATTTATGCTTTAATCATTGAAAAAACTTAGCATGTGATGCGCATCAATTCGACACGAGGCACAAAGCTTCGGTAAAAGAAGGCTTTTATTAACTAACAATGGAACTATCAGAACTTTAACACTCTATCCCAGACTGAAGAGGTCCCGCCCAAGCAGGGGGTCTTATACCTCTCCCAGGAGGCGGAGCCCGACTGGGATGTGCCACAACAGTTACAACCACAGGTGTATCAATCCCACCCTAGCCCAACAACAACATTAGAACAACCCAACAACAACATTAGAACAATCCCACAGTGGGAACCAACGATGGTTGACCACATTCACCCCTCCTTTGAGAACAAAGGCCGGCGGGGTACGAAAACAGCCTAAAATGTCAACAGATTATAAGTTCAGACGGTCTGGAGGATCGCACCGTTGTTGTGACCTCCTCAATACCGGCGGTGACACTGGAGTAGGCACTTGCGGTGGCGTTCTCCCCAAAACGGCGTCCAGCTGTTCTCCCACGGACTCACAGGCCGGTTGACCCTGATGAAACGGTAGTGCAGGGGATCCTGACACATTCTGCGGTGGCGACGATCTTCGGGGCTCAGGCAAGCTGTGCATTGGAGTAAAACTGTTAAGCACTGGTCCCAATGCTGTCCGCACCACGTCCGGGGGAGAAATAAGGGATAAGGGATTCGTCACTGGGGGTATGGGAGCGACAGGAGTTGCTACGTCCCCTGCGGGCGCCAGGTCTCGGATCGAGACTGTGTCCTCTCGCCCGTCAGGATATGCCACATAGGCATACTGAGGGTTGGCGTGGAGGAGGTGGACCTGTTCGACCAAGGGGTCGGACTTGCGGGCCCTTACATGTCGCCGCAGGAGGACGGGTCTTGGGTACGTCAACCAGGCTGGTAAAGATATCCCCGAGGACGACTTCCGAGGGAATGAGAACATCCTCTCGTGGGGAGTAGCATTGGTTGCCGTACACAGGAGGGAGCGAATGGAGTGAAGCGCATCAGGGAGGACCTCCTGCCAACGGGAGACTGGAAGGCCTTTGGACTTCAGCGCCAAAAGGACAGCCTTCCAGACTGTAGCATTCTCTCGTTCCACCTGTCCATTACCCCTAGGGTTGTAACTCGTGGTCCTACTAGAGGCAATCCCGTATGAGAGCAGGAATTGCCTCAAGTCATTACTCATGAACGACGAGCCCCTGTCGCTATGGATATAGCTGGGGTACCCGAACAGGGTAAAAAGATCACGGAATGCCTTGATCACCGTGGCAGCCGACGTGTCCGCGCAGGGGACAACAAACGGGAACCGGGAGTACTCATCTATTATGTTCAGAAAGTACACGTTCCGATCTGTTGAGGGAAGGGGGCCCTTAAAATCCACACTCAGCCTCTCGAAGGGACGAGTGGCCTTGAACAAATGTGCCTGGTCAGGTCGGTAAAAGTGCGGTTTGCATTCTGCGCAAATCCGACAGCTCCTTGTCACCGACCTGACGTCCTCCACCGAGTAAGGCAGGTTGCGGGCTTTGACAAAGTGGTAGAGCCGAGTGACCCCAGGATGGCACAGGTCATTATGGAGGGCGTTCAAGCGATCCTCCTGCGTAGTAGCGCATGTTCCGCGCGAGAGGGCATCCGAGGGCTCATTGAGTTTCCCTGGACGATACATGATATCGTAGTTATAGGTGGAGAGTTCAATTCTCCACCGCAAGATCTTATCATTCATGATCTTGCCCCTCTGCGTGTTGTTGAACATGAACGCCACGGACCGCTGGTCCGTGATCAGGGTGAACTGCTTTCCCGCCAGGTAATGGCGCCAGTGTCTGACGGCCTCCACAATGGCCTGGGCCTCCTTTTCCACCGCTGAATGCCGGATTTCGGGGCCTTGGAGGGTACGGGAAAAAAACGCGACGGGCCTGCCCGCCTGGTTAAGTGTGGCGGCCAGGGCGAAATCAGATGCATCGCCTTCCACCTGAAAAGGGATGGATTCGTCTACCGCGTGCATCGTGGCTTTCACGATGTCGTGTTTCAATTCCTTGAAGGCCAATTGGGCCTCTGGCGTGAGTGGAAAAGTCGTGGACTTAATAAGTGGATGGGCTTTGTCCGCGTAGTTGGGGACCCACTGCGCATAATAGGAGAAGAAGCCTAGGCATCTTCTCAGTGCTTTTGCACTAGCGGGCAAGGGAAGTTCAGCAAGGGGGTGCATACGGTCTGGATCAGGGCCAATGATCCCGTTTTCCACCACGTATCCCAGGATGGCTAACCGGCGCGTACGGAATACACACTTCTCCCTGTTGTAGGTCAAATTCAGGCGAGATGCAGTGCGTAAAAAGTTCTGGAGATTTGTGTCATGGTCCTGCTGATCACGGCCGCAGATGGTGACATTATCCAGGTACGGGAAGGTAGCCCGCAGCCTGTTCTGGTCCACCATTCGGTCCATAGCACGCTGGAAGACCGAGACCCCATTGGTGACACCAAATGGAACCCTAAGGAAATGATACAGACGACCATCCGCCTCAAAGGCCGTGTAATGTCGGTCCTCTGGGCGAATGGGGAGTTGGTGGTAGGCGGACTTAAGGTCTATGGTGGAGAACACCCGGTACTGCGCAATCTGATTGACCATATCAGATATGCGCGGGAGGGGATACGCATCCAGCTGCGTATATCGATTAATGGTCTGACTGTAATCAATGACCATCCGGGGTTTGTTCCCGCTCTTGACCACCACAACCTGTGCTCTCCACGGACTAACACTGGGCTGTATGATCCCTTCTTTGAGGAGTCGCTGAACCTCAGATCTGATGAAGATCCGATCTTCAGTGCTGTAACGCCTACTTTTAGTAGCGATGGGCTTGCAGCCTGGTACCAGATTCTGAAATAAAGAGGGTGTGGTGATCTTTAACGTAGAAAGATTGCAGGCGGGGCGCTTTGGACAATTTGGAGGCTGCAGCTGTTCCCCCACTGTCAGCGAAGGGAGTGGCCCACCGTACTGTAGGATCACACTCTTCATGTGGACCATAAAGTTTAGTCCGAGGAGAACTGGTGCGCAAAGATGCGGCAACACAAGGAGCCTGAATCGCTCGTAAATTGTGCCTTGCACTTTCAAAGTTACCACACAACGTCCTAGCACAGCGACAGACCGGGACCTTGATGCCATAGAGATTGTCTGTTTGGCAGGTTGAATCTGGAGTCCACACCTCTTCACAGTGTCAGGGTGAATAAAGCTCTCAGTGCTCCCGCTGTCAAACAGACAATAAATTGCATGACCATTTACCTGTATATCCATCATCGAACAATCAAGCCTGTGATGCTTAGCCTGGTCCAGGGTGATCGACGCCACCGTTGGTCCGTGAACGTCACTGCAGGCAGCTGAGGTCGATGCTGAGGACCCCTGCTGGTCGCTCATGGTCATCGTCGACCAAAATGGCCGCCCCCATGAATCGCACATGGGTGAGGGCGCCAAACGTAGCGACTCCTGGTGGTCATCCTCCTCCGACTCCGTCGACCGCAATGGCGTCGTCCTGGACTCGCACGTGGACGAACCCCGTGAGTACTTCGACGACGATGGTGATGATCCCCGTTCCGAAGGGTCACAGGCCGCACTGCCGTTCTTGGGCTTCGATCTGCACACCTTTGCATAATGCCCCTTTTTACCGCATGAGGTACAGACTACCGCTTTAGCGGGACACTTTTGTCGTGGATGTTTGGCTCCTCCGCAGAAGTAGCACCGCGGGCCGCATGGGGCTGCAGCCGTCGTCTGGTCCACATGGGAGCACGCCATAACACTACACTTCAAGCCCGTGGGGCGAGGAGGGATTTGCGACTGCTCCTGCCACGTTGTTTCCACGTGGTCCTCCGGATACAGGACCAAGCTCTTCGAAGCCGCCTCAAGCATTTCAGCTAATTCCATAGCATGGGTCAGGTTGAGATTTCCCTTTTCTAGCAGCTTGAGACGGATGTATGAAGACCCGACCCCGGCCACAAACGCATCTCGGGCGAGGTCGTACATGTACTGCTCAGCCGACACTGCTTTGCAGTCACAGCCCCTGGCTAGCTGCAAGAGCTCATTGGCGTAATCCTCCATGGTTTCGCCCGACTGCCGACGTCGTGTAGCGAGGAGGTAACGAGCGTGGATCTCGTTAGGAGGTTTCGTATAGCGCTTTTTTAAAAGCTCGAGGGCCCTCGGGTAAGTGGTGGCCGCACGGATCGCGAGGTAGACTGTGTCGCTTACCCTCGCATGGAGGACCCGGAGTCTGTCATCATCTGTGATGACCGCTGCGGAGGCTGCCAGGTAATCTTCAAAACACTTCAGCCAGTGGTCGAAGGTGTTAGAAGCGCCCACCGCATGTGGATCTAGCGTCAGACGTTCTGGCTTTAGGATTTGCTCCATACTCTCCTTTCTTTTTTTTTCTTCCGTCGAGAGTTTAATGTTAGTTAATAAAATTGATGCGCATCAATTCGACACGAGGCACAAAGCTTCGGTAAAAGAAGGCTTTTATTAACTAACAATGGAACTATCAGAACTTTAACACTCTATCCCAGACTGAAGAGGTCCCGCCCGAGCAGGGGGTCTTATACCTCTCCCAGGAGGCGGAGCCCGACTGGGATGTGCCACAACAGTAACAACTACAGGTGTATCAATCCCACCCTAGCCCAACAACAACATTAGAACAATCCCACAGTGGGAACCAACGATGGTTCACCACAGCATGTCCTATATTTAAGGAACAGAGTTTGCAGCAACAGTTATCCATTCCTTTCTGATGCAAAAACACAGCAAGAAAAGTGGCCCAGCCAAGGTTTATAAAAGAAATTAAAGATTATTTTAGATCCACAAAACCTGGTGGGGGTGGGAATGTGAATGGTGAGGATGATGTTAAGAGGCTTCAAGGTAATTTGGGTAAGTTGAGGGAATGGGCAATTATATGGCACACACAGTATAATGTGGATAAGTGTGAAGTTACCACTTTGGACAGAGAAACAGAACGGCAGAGTATTATTTAAATAGTGATAGACCGGGAAACGTTGATGTACAAGGGTCCCGGGTGTCCTAGTACACCAGACACTGAAAGCAAGCATGCAGGTACAGCAATTAGTTAGGAAGTCAAATGGTATGTTGGCTTTCATTGCAAGAGGATTTGAGTACAGGAGTAAGGCTGTCTTACTGCAGCAGACAGGGCCTTAATGAGACCACCCACCTGGAGCATTGTGTGCAGGTTTGGTCTCCTTATCTAAGAAAGGATATACTTGCCACGGGCGGCGCAGTGGTTAGCACTGCTGTCTCACAGCTCCCCGGGATCTGGGTTCGATTCCTGGCTTGGGTCACTGTCTGTATAGAGTTTGCAGTTCTCCCCGTGTCTGCATGGGTTTCCTCTGGGTGCTCCGGTTTCCTCCCACAGTCCAAAGATTTGCGGGTTAGGTGCATTGGCCATGCTAAATTGCTCGTTAGAGTTCTGGGATGTGTAGCTTAGAGAAATTGGCAGGATAAATATGTGGGGTGGGGTCTGGGTGGGATTGTTGTCAGTGCAGACTCAATGGGCCGAATGGCCTTCTTCTGCACTGTAGGGATTCTATGATTCTACGAGTGTAGTGAGGTTCACCAGGTTGATTCCTGGGTTGGCAGGATTGTCAAATGAAGAAATATTGGGTTGACTGGGCCTGTATCCATTGGAATTTAGAAGAACAAGATGGGATCTAATTGAAACAAATAAAATTCTGACAGGACTGGACAGACTGGAGGTGGGGACGATGTTTCCCTGGCTTGGAGGTCTGGAACAAAAGGTCACAGTCTCAGGATATGGGGTGGAGCTGAGATGAGGAGAAACTTCTTCACTAAGAGAGTGGTGAACCTGTGGAATTCTTGCCCACAGAAGGCTGACTATATTTAAGAAGGAAATATGGAGATTTCTTGAGTCTAAGGGTGTCAAGGGTTATGCGGAGAGTGTGGGTGTATGGCGTTGAAATGGAGAATCAGCCATGATCACCTTGAATGGTGCAGGAGGCTCTAAGGGTCTAAGGGCCGTCACACTTCCTTGACGCTGTTAACTCAGTGCAATCCCGGCCTCTTGTCTCTCACAGCTCATGAGAGTCAAAGGTCACAGGTCATGGATCAAAAGGTCACAGGTCATGGACCCAAAGGTCACAGCTCCTGCTGCTGTGGCTCTGTGCTCAGTTACCCAGTAATGGCAGCCTAAAGGGGTCAGTATGTGCAGAGTCTGTTTTTACAGCTCTTTACTCGATAGAGTTTATTTATTTACTGGACACAGTCTCAGACGTTTCCCTGAAACTGTCCACAGTGTTTCTCGGAAAGTTTGACATGAACTGATTTAACTATTTTACATCGTTTCTTGTCATTTCACATCACTTATCCAAAACTTTGACTAACGTTCAACTGAGTTTATCCATCATGTTACTCACATTCCAATGTTAACAAATACACTGAAGGAAATGACAAGTCTTACGTACCATAATTATAAAAAGAAAACTTAATCCTACATCAGGATTATCAATCAGGATGAAGCTGAATGTTACTGCTCCATGAGTGAGTTCACTCTTGAGTGTGTGCACAGTGCACTGGGAGATCAGGGCGCCTGTGCAATGGCGCCCATAGAGCTCAGTAGCTGGCTTCCCAGTGAGAATAGGCTTCGTTCCTCCCCCCCCTGGCGGGAATCATATCTGGACTCTTTCTTTTACTAAGTGCTGCATTTGGGAGCTTGCTCAAAAGATTGGTGCGATTCTCCCGTTTTCATGCTCATTCAGCACTTAGATCTTTTCAGTAAGGTTGCCCCTGGAATCTCCCAACTACGGAGATCTGAGCATGTGCAACTTTTGGACGGGCGCTACATAGCCAGCCCTAGTGGCCTCCAGTCAGTTTGGGTCCTTACACAAGAAACATGGAAGTAACAGAGAGACAGCGTTACAATGAAACAAGACAAACAAGCCAAGTGAAATAAACAACATCAAATGTGGGTTTTTAAGAATGTGTCAGAAGACCAGTGACTGGGCTCTCTGTCACATTGTTCCTCCGAGTGCACTATGGGATCCCAGTGTCAATGAGGGCTTTCAATGGACTATGGAACAGCTGTCTGCAGGGAAACATTGTAAAGTCATTGCCAATGACATCCTGCTCTGTGATTGCACAATGCAAGAACATGATAGTATGACAGCATAATCCAGGACCCCACACACCCTGGACATTCTCTCTTCCACCTTCTTCCATCGGGAAAAAGATACAAAAGTCTGAGGTCACGTACCAGCCGACTCAAGAACAGCTTCTTCCCTGCTGCTGTCAGACTTTTGAATGGACCTACTTTATATTAAGATGATCTTTCTCTCCACCCTAGCTATGACTGTAACACTACATTCTGCATCCTCTCCTTTCCTTCTCTATGAATGGTATGTTTTGTCTGTATAGTGCGCAAGAAACAATACTTTTCACTGTGTACTAATATATGTGACATAAGAACATAAGAACATAAGAAATAGGAGCAGGAGTAGGCCATCTAACCCCTCGAGCCTGCCCCGCCATTCAACAAGATAATGGCTGATCTGAAGCGAATCAGTTCCACTTACCCACCTGCACCCCATATCCCTTAATTCCCTTATTGATCAGAAATCTATCTACCTGTGACTTAAACATATTCAACGAGGTAGCCTCCACCACTTCAATGGGCAGAGAATTCCAAAGATTCACTACCCTCTCAGAGAAGAAGTTCCCCCTCAACTCTGTTCTGAACCGGCCCCCCCTTATTTTGAGGCTGTGCCCTCAAGTTCTGGTTTCCCTTCTAAGTGGAAAGAATCTCTCCACCTCTACCCTATCCAGCCCCTTCATTATCTTATATGTCTCTATAAGATCCCCCCTCAGCCTTCTAAACGCCAACGAGTACAAACCCAATCTGTTCAATCTCTCCTCATAACAATAACAATAGACAATATCAATAGACAATAATAGACAATAATAAATCAAATCAAAAATAGTGCATGTCTGAGCTTGGTCTTTGACAAGATCAGGACCATACAGTTGAAGTTGAATCCTGCTAAATGCAGACTCAGGGTCAGCCCGGTCATGTACACGGGCCACCTGCTTACCACTGATGGTGAGAGCTGGATAAGACAAAGGTAAATGTCCACTCCTGAGGAAAAGGATGCCTGGCAACGTTTCCTCAACATGATGAACTTATCTGTCAAAGTTCATTCCCTGTGACAGTGAGGCAACTGAACACTCTGTCAGCTGCTCCGCCAGGATATAGAATGGTGTCAACAGGAGTACCACAATGCTGCATTCAATAACTCCAGGATCTGCTGTCAGCCTCTCCAGTGTTACAATACTCCAGTGCCTGAGCTCCTGTACTCTTATCAGCAGACGCCTCTCAGCACAGTCTTGGAGCAGTGTGTATCCAGAATGGTGGACCAGTGGCTTCTGTGTCAATGTCCCTCACTGACATGGAAACCCGCTGAGCCCAGATAGTAAAATATCTAATAACTCACTCACATTAGTCTGAGAGATTTTAACTCTTTACATAACTTTAGACAGATAAGGTGATTATGATTTTGCATAGCTACATCATTAAAGAATTTACATTGCTCTTCAGACACTAGCTCTCTCTGTGTGACTCTCACACAGCATGGACTACATCAGAATGCCTCAAAAATACAACAGCCCTTTTCAAATACGTCATGAATACAGTTAACATTCCTTTCTCTTAGTACATGCATGCTTTGGAGCTTGCATGGGGAGGCGATGGCCTAGTGTTATTATCGCTAGGTTATTAATCCAGAATATTCAGCTAATGTTCTGGGGACCTGGGTTCGAATCCCGCCATGGCAGATTGTGGAATTTAAATTCAATTAAAAAAAATATCTGGAATTAAGAATCTATTGATGGCCATGAAACCATTATATGGATGTCGGAAAAACCCAACTGATTCATTAGTGTCCTTTAGGGAAGGAAATCTGTGGTCCTTACCTGGACTGGCATACATGTCACTCCAAAGCCACAGCAATGTGGTTGATTCTCAACTGCCCTCTGAACAAGGGCAACTAGGGATGGGCAATAAATACTGGTCAGCCAGTGATTCCCATTAGATATCTTACCACAGTAATTATTGATCAGGTTCCACTTGAGTTTTCACACTGAATGCCGATTATTAATTTCAGTACGAAATGTTTGATTTGATTTGATTTATTATTGTCACATGCATTAACATGCAGTGAAAAGTATTGTTTCTCGCGCGCTATACAGACAAAACATACCGTTCATAGAGAAGGAAATGAGAGAGTGCAGAATGTAGTGTTACAGTCATAGTTAGGGTGTAGAGAAAGATCAACTTAATGCACGGTAAGTCCATTCAAAGGTCTGACAGCAGCAGGGAAGAAGCTGTTCTTGAGTCGGTTGGTACGTGACCCTCAGACTTTTGTATCTTTTTACCGAAGGAAGAAGGTGGAAGAGACAATGTGTGGGATGCGTGGATCCCTTAATTATGCTGGCTGCTTTGCCGAGGCAGCGGGAAGTGTCGACAGAGTCAATGGATGGGAGGCTGGTTTGCGTGATGCATTGGGCTACACTCATGACCTTTTGTAGTTCCTTGCGGTCTTGGGCAGAGCAGGAGCCATACCAAGCTGTGATACAACCAGAAAGAATGCTTTCTATGGTGCATCTGTAAAAGTTGGTGAGAGTTGTAGCTGACATGCCAAATTTCCTTAGTCTTCTGAGAAAGTAGAGGCGTTGGTGGGCTTTCTTAACTATAGTGTCAGCATGAGGGGACCAGGACAGGTTGTCGGTGATCTGGACACCTAAAAACTTGAAGCTCTCGACCCTTTCTACTTCGCCCCTGTTGATGTAGACAGGGGCATGTTCTCCTTTATGCTTCCTGAAGTCGATGACAAATGTGACAGTGGTGATATTGTTTAGCACAGGAACACATTTTCCGGCCAGTACACTATGTCGTGGCTCTGAGGAGGGAGATCTCCTGGAACTGAGTTAGCGGCGTTCCCCCACACCACAGCACGAGAGGGCAGAGTATCTCCTGTCTGCTACACATGGCCAGCTATTGATTTCATTGGTCAGGAAATTGTAGGGCGTGTCCCTGTGGCTTGTAATAGAACATAGAACATTACAGCGCAGAACAGGCCCTTCGGCCCACGATGTTGCACCGACCAGTTAAAAAAAAAAACTGTGACCCTCCAACCTAAACCAATTTCTTTTCGTCCATGAACCTATCTACGGATCTCTTAAACGCCCCCAAACTAGGCGCATTTACTACTGATGCTGGCAGGGCATTCCAATCCCTCACCACCCTCTGGGTAAAGAACCTACCCCTGACATCGGTTCTATAACTACCCCCCCTCAATTTAATGCCATGCCCCCTCGTGCTGGATTTCTCCATCAGAGGAAAAAGGCTATCACTATCCACCCTATCTAAACCTCTAATCATCTTATATGTTTCAATAAGATCCCCTCTTAGCCGCCGCCTTTCCAGCGAAAACAATCCCAAATCCCTCAGCCTCTCCTCATAGGATCTCCCCTCCATACCAGGCAACATCCTGGTAAACCTCCTCTGCACCCTCTCCAAAGCCTCCACATCCTTCCTGTAATGTGGGGACCAGAACTGCACACAGTACTCCAAGTGCGGCCGCACCAGAGTTGTGTACAGTTGCAACATAACGCTACGACTCCTAAATTCAATCCCCCTACCAATAAACGCCAAGACACCATATGCCTTCTTAACAACCTTATCTACTTGATTCCCAACTTTCAGGGATCTATGCACACATACACCTAGATCCCTCTGCTCCTCCACACTATTCAAAGTCCTCCCGTTAGCCCTATACTCAACACATCTGTTATTCCTACCAAAGTGAATTACCTCACACTTCTCCGCATTAAACTCCATCCGCCACCTCTCGGCCCAACTTTGCAACCTGTCTAAGTCTTCCTGCAAACTACGACACCCTTCCTCACTGTCTACCACACCACCGACTTTGGTGTCATCAGCAAATTTGCTAATCCACCCAACTATACCCTCATCCAGATCATTAATAAATATTACAAACAGCAGTGGCCCCAAAACAGATCCCTGAGGTACACCACTTGTAACCGCACTCCATGATGAATATTTACTATCAACCACCACCCTCTGTTTCCTATCCGCTAGCCAATTCCTGATCCAATTTCCTAGATCACCCCCAATCCCATACATCTGCATTTTCTGCAGAAGCCTACCATGGTGAACCTTATCAAACGCCTTACTAAAATCCATATATACCACGTCCACTGCCTTGCCCCCATCCACCTCCTTGGTCACTTTCTCAAAAAACTCAATAAGGTTAGTAAGGCACGACCTACCTGCCACAAAACCATGCTGACTATCACCTATCAATTCATTACTCTCCAAATAACTATAAATCCTATCCCTTATAATTTTTTCCAACATCTTGCCGACAACAGAAGTGAGACTCACCGGTCTATAATTCCCGGGGAAGTCTCTGTTCCCCTTCTTAAACAATGGGACAACATTCGCTAACCTCCAATCTTCTGGTACTATACCAGAGGCCAACGACGACCTGAAGATCAGAGCCAGAGGCTCTGCAATCACTTCTCTTGCCTCCCAGAGAATCCTTGGATAAATCCCATCCGGACCAGGGGATTTATCTATTTTCAGACCCTCCAGAATATCCTGCACATCCTCCTTATCAACTGTAATACTGTCTATTCTACTCCCTTGCAACCCAGTGTCCTCCTCAGCTATATTCATGTCCCCTTGCGTGAACACCGAAGAGAAATATTGGTTCAATGCTTCACCAATCTCCAATAATGGCGTGTGCTGATGGAGAGGTTTCTCAGCTAGTATACACTCCAAAAAGTGAATAGCTTCTCTCCAGGAGGGGAGCTAGAAGAGTTGACTAGGATCAAGGAACTAATTGATGGGGGGGAGGATGCAGGGGTAAGGGGAATTACAAAATTAATGGTAGAGGAGAGGGTGCAAGTGAATGAAGGCGGTAATTTAGATAAGGGAGTAGAGGGAGAGGATGTTCGTGACTCATCAAAGCGGGTCCAGATAAAAGCTGGAATAAGGACACTTTGCCTGAATGCACGAAGCATTCGGAACAAGGTAAATGAGTTGATGGTGCAAATCAGCACAAGTGGGTACGATCTAGTGGCCATTACAGAAACGTGGCTGAAAGGTGACCAGGACTGGGAGATGAATATCCAGGGGTATCAGGCGTTTAGGAAGAATAGACAGGAAGGAAAAGGTGGTGGGGTCGCGCTATTAATAAGAGATAATATCAGGGTAGTACTGAGGGATGACATAGGCTCTGAGGAACAAAACGTGGAATCATTATGGGTAGAGATGAGGAATAGTAGAGGGAGAAAGACACTAGTAGGTGTGGTATATAGGCCCCCAAATAATAATGTTGAGGTAGGGAGGGCTATAAACAAGCAGATAAGGGGTGCGTGTAAAAACGGAACGGCAATAATCATGGGGGACTTCAACATGCACATTGACTGGCAGACTCAAGTCGGTAAGGGTGGAATGGAGGAAGAGTTCTTAGAATGCTGTCGGGATAGTTTCCTTGAACAGCATGTTACGGAACCGACGAGGGAACGAGCTATTTTGGATCTGGTATTGTGTAATGAGGTAGGTAGAATTAAGGATCTTATTGTGAAGGACCCTCTTGGGTCTAGTGACCACAATATGGTCGAATTTCTGATTCAGATGGAAGAGGAGAAAGTTTGGTCCCAAACCAGTGTCCTCTGTTTGAACAGAGGGAAATATGATAGGATGAGGGATGAATTGGCTAAGGTAGACTGGGAGAGCAGGCTGGCAGGTAGGATAGCTGAGGAACAGTGGAGGATTTTTAAGGAGATCCTTTTCAGTTCTCAGCAAAAATATATTCCAGCAAAAAACAAGGATTGTAAGAAAAGGGAGAACCAGCCGTGGATAACGAAGGAAATAAAGGAGAGTATTAAAATAAAAACAGCTGCGTACAGAGTGGCCAAAAATAGTGGAGAAACAAGTGATTGGGAAAAATTTAAGAAACAACAAAGAGAGACTAAGAAAGCGATAAAGAAAGGAAGGATAGACTATGAAGCTAGGCTAGCAATTAATATAAAAAATGATAGTAAAAGTTTTTATAAATATATAAAAAGGAATAGAGTGGCTAGAGCGAATGTTGGACCCTTGGAGGACGAGAGGGGGGAGTTAATAGTGGGAAATGAGGACATGGCTGAGTCTTTAAATAAGTTTTTTGTGTCGGTCTTCACGGTGGAGGACACAAATAGTTTGCCAAATATTAACGATAGAGGGTTGGCAGCAGGAGAAATACTTAATATAATTAATGTTACCAGAGAGGCAGTGCTGGGTAGACTAATGGGACTGAAGGTGGACAAGTCCCCGGGTCCAGATGGAATGCATCCCAGGGTATTGAAAGAAATGTCAGAGGTAATAGTGGATGCGTTAGTGATTATTTATCAAAACTCGTTGCATTCTGGGGTAGTGCTGGTTGATTGGAAAACGGCTAATGTTACGCCGCTGTTTAAAAAAGGAAGGAGACAAAAGGCAGGTAACTATAGGCCGGTCAGCTTAACGTCTGTAGTAGGGAAAATGCTGGAATCCATTATTAAAGAGGAGATAGCAGGGCATCTGGATAGAAATGGTTCGATCAATCAGACGCAGCATGGATTCATGAGGGGAAAGTCGTGCTTGACGAACATGTTGGATTTTTATGAAGATGTGACTAGGGCGGTTGATGGAGGAGAACCGGTGGATGCGGTGTTTTTGGATTTCCAAAAGGCGTTTGATAAGGTGCCCCATAAAAGGCTGCTGAAGATTAGGGCACACAGAGTTGGGGGTAGTGTGTTAAAGTGGATTGGGGACTGGCTATCCGACAGGAAGCAAAGAGTCGGAATAAATGGGTGTTTTTCCGGTTGGAGGATGGTAACTAGTGGCGTGCCGCAGGGATCGGTACTCGGGCCGCAACTGTTTGCCATTTATATAGATGATCTGGAGGAGGGGACGGAGTGTAGGGTAACGAAGTTTGCAGACGACACAAAGATAAGTGGAAAAGTGAATCGTGTGGAGGACGGAGAAGATCTGCAGAGAGATTTGGACAGGCTGAGTGAGTGGGCGAGGATATGGCAAATGGAGTATAACGTTGATAAATGCGAGGTTATACACTTTGGAGGAAATAATAACAAATGGGATTACTATCTCAATGGAAACAAATTAAATCATGCTACCGTGCAAAGGGACCTGGGGGTCCTTGTGCATGAGACGCAAAAGCCCAGTCTGCAGGTACAACAGGTGATCAAGAAGGCAAATGGGATGTTGGCTATATCGCGAGGGGGATAGAATATAAAAGCAGGGATGTCTTGATGCACCTGTACAGGGCATTGGTGAGGCCGCAGCTGGAATACTGTGTGCAGTATTGGTCCCCTTATATGAGGAGGGATATATTGGCATTGGAGGGAGTGCAGAGAAGGTTCACCAGGTTGATACTGGAGATGAGGGGTTTGGATTATGAGGAGAGGGTGAGGAGATTGGGTTTGTACTCGTTGGAGTTTAGAAGGATGAGGGGGGATCTTATGGAGACTTATAAGATAATGCGGGGGCTGGATAGGGTGGAGGCGGAGAGATTCTTTCCACTTAGTAAGGAAGTTAAAACGAGAGGACACAGCCTCAAAATAAAGGGGGGTCGGTTTAAGACAGAGTTGAGGAGGAACTTCTTCTCCCAGAGGGTGGTGAATCTCTGGAATTCTCTGCCCACTGAGGTGGTGGAGGCTACCTCGCTGAATATGTTTAAAGCGCGGATGGATGGATTCCTGATCGGTAAGGGAATTAAGGGTTATGGGGATCAGGCGGGTAAGTGGTACTGATCCACGTCAGATCAGCCATGATCTTATTGAATGGCGGGGCAGGCTCGAGGGGCTAGATGGCCTACTCCTGCTCCTATTTCTTATGTTCTTATGTTCTTATGTTCTCCACAGTCTTTGATAGCTGGAGCTGACAGGAAAGTGACTTTAAGTGAAGAGCTTCCAATGTACATATTATACAGCCAGATAGTGTCACAGTGATAATACCACGAATGAATAAAAAGGATGAATTGTATAATTAAGTTATACCTTATCATAATGTCTAATTCAGGAAAATCTACATCATACCAGGGTAGAGGTGGCACAGTGGTTAGCACTGCTGCCTCTCAGCACCAGGGACCCAGGTTCGATTCCTGGCTTGGGTCACTGTCTGTGCGGAGTCTGCATGTTCTCCCCGTGTCTGCGTGGGTTTCCTCCGGGTGCTCTGGTTTCTTCCCACAGTCTGAAAGATGTGCAGGTTAGGTGCATTGACTAAAAATGTTTAGGTTAAGCGAACTGGCCGGTCTAAATTGTCCCTTAGTGTCCAACGATGTGTCGGTTAGGTGGACGATGGGAAGTGCGTGGGGTAATGGGGTTATGTGGTCAGTGCAATACATATAGGCTGGAATTTTAGTGCCCTGCCCCCATGGGAATCGGAGTGGGTGAGGGGCAGACAATGGGATGGTCCGTTGATCTCGGGATTTTACAGTTTCGAGATGAGTGAGGCCGCAAAACCCTGGTCACTGAGTCAGCTTGGGACTTGATGCCTCACTCCCACGACACAAGCTTAACACTGCTACAAAACTCTTCTCAGTTCTGAAGGAAAGTCATGTGGATTTGAAACATTAACTCTGTTTCTCACCCCACACAAGTTGCCAGACCTGCTGCATTTTTCCAGTATTTTCTGTTTCTATTTCAGATTTCCAGCATACGCAGTATTTTGCTGTTATTACAAACAGGCCTGTCTTTGAACCCTTGGTGAGTGTGTTTGGTAGTCTTGTTACTCATGGGAATCGCTCCTCTGGCCCACCTGTATCAGAAGGCCAAGTTAATGCCAATTTCCGTGCAGTTTTTCGGACAGCTTTTGTACAGGGAAGCTGCACTCACCAGCCTTGAGACTTTTTCAGATTTATTTTGTATGTGGTAATGACTGCAGGAGAGGAGATGTTTATCTGATTCTATCCTAAAATTGGCAAAAGTTATCATTCATGCGGTTTTACGTATCACCTGAAAAATGGTTCAGAAGAGTAGTTACTTAATTGAGTTTTCCACAGCAATGACTCGCAATCTATTCTCTGCAGCCTCTCTGTTTTCAGTTCTAATCACCAACCAATAATCTAGAATCCCAGGTGCTTCTGCTTACATCAGTTGTTTATAGCTGTTTTCTGTCTGAGCAGTTCATGAAGAAAAGCAGACTTATTAATATAGTTATATAAATGACATTTGCTGGCAAGAAAAGGAACCTTTGAGGATTTAATCTCCACATTCGTGCAGCGAAAGATAAAGCAAAAGGAACTAAAATCTTCACAGGGTGAGATGCCCATCCTTCCCCTCACCCACCAAGGGAACCTGAGCCCCCACCGCCATTCCCTGAACAGTGAGTGCGGGCTCAAGATTGCACCCCCACCCCCAACCCCCGGTAACCAATCCTTTATCCATGTTAATGTGTTACCTCCTCTAGTACACCATGTGCTCTTATGATTTGTAGACCTTTCATCAAATACCATTTGGAAATCCAAAAACATCACATCTACAAGTTCCCCTTTATTTGGACATGAAGACACACCTGACCGCCTCTGGTTAAGGCCCGATACCTCTGCTTGTGAACTATCTTGCCCTGTAAGAGGGATGGAACTGTGTCAATGAGCTTTGTACAATTGTTTAGCTGATGTGGCTGTCTTGGTTGAATAGCTGGCAGTAGGTGAGTGATGGGGGTGTGATGCATTGAGTAGTGTCAAAGGCGAATGGTTCAGTTGGTAGGATATGGTATTTGAAGGTTGTCAGGAATTTGCCTAGCAGCAACAGTATCAAGAATATAAAAGGCCTGAAAGGTGGAAATCTGCCTAGCAACAGTAACAGGCAGCTTTTCAGGGGCAGGCAAGACTTGAAAGTGATCAGGACATTCCAAAGGTATGAGAGCATCTGAAGATGATCAAGTGTGAATTGCTCTAGGAGTAGAAACAGATTACTTAGATGGCTGTTATAGAGATGTTAAATTCTGCAAGCAGAAACAGTTTAGCTAAATGACTGGGTGATTCAAGGCTATGGAAATGCTAAGTCCATAAAAGGAAATAAATCAAGATATGTAGACACCCGATTCTCAAGTTTGAAATAACAAGAGGTGATACAGTATAACTGTTACCCCCCCTCCCCCCTCAGAAACAGACAGACCAATTCAGACCTCACAGCCAGAAGCCAGCCTGTAACTCACAGCCAAGAGGCCAAGACCCATTTCATAGCCAAGCTCCTGTAACATCTTTTACTTCTTAGAGCTGCTATAATGTTGCATCTAAATCTTAGAGGCAAGGCATTTCAGGAAACCTTTGTAAAGGCAATTTAAATGTCTTGGCTGGAACAGGAAAAGACGTTTCTTAACTTGATCATCAGCCCTGCATCGTGTGGTAACTATAAGCTGAATTTGACTTATAGAGTTACTTAATGTAGATGTTGTTTGTGAAAAGGAAGTCTAAGGGAGTTCAGGGTTCTCCCTTATCTTGCAACAAGGGGTAATTTCTACATAAAGTGTGTGTGTGTGTTTTAGTTATTCCTCAACTTAGCTATCTTAGAGTATTATAGTCCTTCTTGTTATGTATCTTTATTTTCTTTTAAATTAATACATATTCTTTAATAATGGTTTGTATAACCACAGGACTGGTTCCTCACTGGCTTTTACATTCCACAGCATTCCAAAACACAATATGCTACCATGAAGCGGCATTTCAAATTTGGAAACCCTCAGAGGTAACTTCAGCATGGCTCGTGACAAGGACATTTACTGAACTCATGTGAAGTTATTGAACTTATTGCATTGTGGCATCTTGATCATTGGGGCTTGGCTCCAGGCGATGATTGCCATAGTTATCTGCCTCCACTGCTTTCTGACTGTGTGTCTGAATGTCTTCCTGGCTTCCTGTGGATGCAGGACATCTCTCCTCCTTTCCAACTTCACACCCTACCACCCCCCCAGGGCATCCAGTTCATCTTTGGAAACTTGCAGCCCATCGCCTCTCTCTGTGTTTGGGTAGTATTTGAAGTTTCCTGCTCCAGCCACAATGTCCCTCCCATTTACCCAGAATGGGGCAGCATTAAGTAGTGCAGGCTAACCTCAACCACTAACCACTCACGACATTGGATCCAACCAATCGACAGCCCAGTGAGTGCTGGCTGGTCACTGAAGTCATTTAAAAAGTGGGCAGCATGAAACTGGCCTGCAGCCAGTGTTACATTGCATCGACATGGATTAAATGTACAGTGCTGTCCCTGCACCTGTTTACAGGCGGGGTTGTATTTAATGCTTATTATATATTTAAAAGGGCTGCAGGTTGCTTTAAATGCTGATCACATGATTTGATGGTGATGTCATTCGGGTTTGCAGAGGCCGCTATTTTACTTTCAGTTTGTATTCTGCAGTGCAGAGAACATCTCTTTCAATAAAACCTATTGTGTGTTAGTCTGAATCTATGCATGCAAACTAAGTCTTTTCTTTCTGTTACAGCCCGTTACATTGTTAGGACATTACAACACCCGTGTGTGCAAAGGATGACTCATTGGAATGCAGCACCTATTCAGAATAACTGGGAGAATGAGTGACGGTTTAGAAAGCTCACCATATTAGTCAGTGCCACTGTTGTTTAACACAGCTGCCTTCATTTGTTTTGTTTTGGAATAAATGACATGGAATTGAATAATTACATCTCGGCCTAGGCTCTGATTTCGACCTAGCAACCACCAGTGTTAGTGCTTCAGCCAATAGGTGGCAGAGGAAGTTGTTCTCGCTCTGACAGCTACTGCTGCACGTGGATAACTGAGTGCTCCATCACCTTCAAAACACAACTGGAAGGTTTTATTGATTTTTTTTTGACAGCGCTAAACTTGTTAACTTTGATTAGGGCCTATTTCCAGCCTAGACACTTCCACCACCACTGCCATCCACTGGTGTTCATTGAATTACACCAGCCGTTGGGTGACCTCACCTTGAACTGCAGTAAAAGCCATGGCCGTTTCGGGAATCCTGAACAGTTGACAACATGTCATTACTTGCAACCCAGAAGCAATGGGTTGAGGTGATACAAGTGAGCTGATACTGGCTCCCACTTTGTACTTTCATGTCAAGTTGTAATAGCAGGAAGGAGTCTAACAACACCAGGTTAAAGTCCAACAGGTTTATTTGGTAGCAAACGCCACTGGCGTTTGCCACTAAATAAACCTGTTGGATTTTAACCTGGTGTTGTTAGACTCCTTACTGTGTTTACCCCAGTCCAACGCCGGCAACTCCACATCAAGTTGTAATAGGACAATCCTTACCCTTTTAGTTCACTATTAATCTGTGGACTCAGGGAACTGAGCTGCCAGACTGGCAATCTTTCTTTATCAAATTAATATAAACCCAACAGAAGCTGTACCAATGAGACAGGCACCTCCATTATCATTAACAGCAAACTCAGGATTTGATTTGATTTATTATTGTCACATGTATTGGGACACAGTGACTGGCCCGGATGGGGTTCCCGGACGTGTACTCAGGTCCAGCGCAGATCAGCTGGCGGGGATATTCACAGATATCGTCAACCTCTCTTTACAACAATCTGAGGTCCCTATCTGCTTGAAGAAGATGACCATCATCCCAGTACCTAAGAAAAACCAAGCAGTGAGCCGGTGGCTCTGACATCCATCATTATGAAGAGCTTCGAAAGGTTAGTCATGGCACGAATCAATTCCAGCCTCCCAGACTACCCGGATCCACTACAGTTTGCCTATCGCCGCAACAGGTCCACAACAGATACCATCTCCCTGTCCCTGCACTCAGCCCTGGAGCACCTGGATAACAAGGACACCTATGTCAAACTCCTATTTATTGACTGTAGCTCAGCCTTCAACACCATTATTCCCACGAAACTCATCTCCAAACTCTGTGGCCTGGGCCTCGGCTCCTCCCTCTGCGACTGGATCCTGAACTTCCTAACTCACAGACCACAATCAGTAAGGATAGGCAACAACACCTCCTCCACGATCATCCTCAACACTGGTGCCCCACAAGGCTGTGTTCTCAGCCCCCTACTATACTCCTTAAACACATATGACTGTGCGGCCAAATTCCCCTCCAATTCGATTTTCAAGTTTGCTGATGACATCACCGTAGTGGGTCGGATCTCAAACAATGATGAGACAGAGTACAGGAATGAGACAGAGAATCTGGTGAACTGGTGCGGTGACAATAATCTCTCCCTCAATGTCAACAAAAAGCAGAAGATTGTCATTGGCTTCAGGAAGTGTAAAGGAGAACATGCCCCTGTCTGCATCAATGGAGACAAAGTAAAAAGGGTCGAGAGCTTCATTTTTTAGGTGTCCAGATCACCAACAACCTGGTCCCCCCATGCCGACACTATAGCTAAGAAAGCCCACCAATGCCTCTACTTTCTCAGAAGACTAAGGAAATTTGGCATGTCAACTACGACTCTCACCAACTTTTACAGATGCACCAAAGGAAGTATTCTTACTGGTTGTATCACAGCTTGGTATGTCTCCTGCTCTGCCCAAGACCGCAAGAACAAAGAACAAAGAACAGTACAGCACAGGAAACAGGCCCTTCGGCCCTCCAAGCCTGTGCCGCTCCTTGGTCCAACTAGACCAATCGTTTGTATCCCTCCATTCCCAGGCTGTTCATGTGACTATCCAGGTAAGTCTTAAACGATGTCAGCGTGCCTGCCTCCACCACCCTATTTGGCAGCGCATTCCAGGCCCCCACCACCCTCTGTGTAAAAAACGTCCCTCTGATGTCTGAGTTATACTTCGCCCCTCTCAGCTTGAGCCCGTGACCCCTCGTGATCGTCACCTCCGACCTGGGAAAAAGCTTCCCACTGTTCACCCTATCTATACCCTTCATAATCTTGTACACCTCTATTAGATCTCCCCTCATTCTCCGTCTTTCCAAGGAGAACAACCCCAGTCTACCCAATCTCTCCTCATAGCTAAGACCCTCCATACCAGGCAACATCCTGGTAAACCTTCTCTGCACTCTCTCCAATGCCTCCACGTCCTTCTGGTAGTGCGGCGACCAGAACTGGACGCAGTACTCCAAATGTGGCCTAACCAGCGTTCTATACAGCTGCATCATCAGACTCCAGCTTTTATACTCTATACCCCGTCCTATAAGGGCAAGCATACCATATGCCTTCTTCACCACCTTCTCCACCTGTGTTGCCACCTTCAAGGATTTGTGGACTTGCACACCTAGGTCCCTCTGTGTTTCTATACTCCTGATGACTCTACCATTTATTGTATAACTCCTCCCTACATTATTTCTTCCAAAATGCATCACTTCGCATTTATCCGGATTAAAATCCATCTGCCACCTCTCCGCCTTTGCTTTTATCTGTATAGCGCACAAGAAACAATGCGTTTTGATTTGATTTGATTTGATTTGATTTATTATTGTCACATGTATTAACATACAGTGAAAAGTATTGTTTCTTGCGTGCCATACAGACAAAGCATACTGTTCATAGAGAAGGAAAGGAGAGAGTGCAGAATGTAGTGTTACAGTCATAGCTAGGGTGTAGAGAAAGATCAACTTAATGCGAGGTAGGTCCATTCAAAGGTTTGACAGCAGCAGGGAAGAAGCTGTTCTTGTTGGTTGAGATTATTGTCACCGCACCAGTTCGCCAGATTCTCTATCTCATTCCTGTACTCTGTCTCGTCATTGTTTGAGATCCGACCCACTATGGTGGTGTCGTCAGCAAACTTGAAAATCGAATTGGAGGAGAATTTGGCCGCACAGTCATAGGTGTATATGTAAGGAGTAAAGAAAGGTGGGTTTATGGATTAAACCCTTTGCCCACACATGGTTGTCTCATCATTAATGTTCTATGAATCCTGTCCATATTTTTTCTACAGTCCAATATGTAATTTGGGTATAAGGTGAGCACATCCACACTCACACAGGCCGATTCTCCTTCTCATACTCACGTCCCAGTTCTGTCTATTTTTGGTTCTCCAGGTGCTTCAGGTGTTTGAGCAGTAAGGTTGGCCTTGGGGGCCAGTAATTTCTTATCCTTCCTGATATTTCTCACAATTAAGAATCTGCCATGCCTGAACTATTATCAGCTCTGCTCAATATCTAACCCTCAAACCAATCTAAAAGACTGATAAACTGAGTCCAAACACAGTCCAAAGCTATGCAGATTAGGTGCACTGGCCATGCTAAATTTGCCCCTTAGTGTCCCTAGTGTTAGGGGGAATAGCTGGGTAAATGTGTGGGGTTGTGGGGATAGGGTGGGGAATGGGGCCTGGATAAGATGCTTTGTCAGAAAGTCAGAGTAGGCTCAATGGGCTGAATGGCCTCTCTCTGCACTGTAGGGATTCTATGATCTATGATCATTATAGGCCTTTCAGCCCCTGTAGAATCCCTACAGTGCAGAAGCGGGCCGTTTGACCCATTGACCCTGAACCGACAATGATCCCACCCAGACTCTATCCCTGCAACCCCATATATTTACCCTACTAATTCCCCTGACACTAATGGCCAATCCACCAAACTTGCACATCTTTGGAGTGTGGGAGGAAACCGGAGCACCCGGAGGAAACCCACGCTGACATGGGGAGAATGTGCAAATAGTGACCCAAGCGGGGAATTGAACCCGGGTCCCTGGCGCTGTGAGGCAGCAATCATAGAATCATAGAATCATAGAATCCCTACAGTGCAGAAGGAGGCCATTCGGCCCATCGAGTCTGCACCGACCACAATCCCACCCAGGCCCTACCCCCACATATTTTACCCGCTAATCCCTCTAACCTACGCATCTCAGGAGTCTAAGGGGCAATTTTTAACCTGGCCAATCAACCTAACCCGCACATCTTTGGACTGTGGGAGGAAACCGGAGCACCCGGAGGAAACCCACGCAGACACGAGGAGAATGTGCAAACTCCACACAGACAGTGACCCGAGCCGGGAATCGAACCCAGGACCCTGGAGCTGTGAAGCAGCAGTGCTAACCATTGTGCCACCGTGCCGCCTCTCTCACTGTTTGAGGGAGTTGCCATGCACAAATTGGACACCAATTTTTCTATATGACAATAATAACTCCACCCCATAAGTTTATTGTTGACTGTAAAGTGCTTTGGGATTGTCCTATGGTCCTGAGTTTAAAGTTTAAAAAGTTTAAACTTTATTTATTAGTCACAAGTAAGGCTTCCATTAACACTGCAATGAAGTTACTGTGAAATTCCCCTAATAAATAAATAACTAATAAATAAACTTTAAACTTTATCATTGACTGTGAAGTGCTTTGGGATTGCCCTGTGGTCCTGAAATTCACTATATAAAGGCAAATATCTTTTTTTCCCTCTATCCTTCTTTCTGCCTTGACTTCATTGGGCATTCCATTTCCCACTTTCTCCTGACAACACTCTTGATTCCACAACTCCTCTGTCCTGGGTTGGGTTGTAGCTGTTAATACGGTAATTCACAGGACGTACCAGTATTCTATCTTGCTTGCTATCCTTAACATAACATACTTACATTCTTAAATTGGAAGAATTCTAATGACATCGAATCATTTGGTAATATACCTTCACATCTGGAACATAAGGGAAAATTTTAACTGTTCTTATTATCAGAAAGGGGAGTGAGCTAGTGGTTCAAATGGAGTCACCCTACTTGACCTTTGACAGATAAGGATATCAAGGAATCTGGGGCTGAATGGCCTATTCCTCTTCCTAATGTTTCTGTGTTTGAGGGGCTGAATGGTCTACTTCTCTTCCTAATGTTATTATATACTTTCTGGAGTGATTGTGGTGTCTGTCTCTTTAAGACGGTACAGCAGAAGAGAGTCACCTGACTTGAAGGACCAATGGGAACTGAGAGTGAATGATCACCCCAGAGGGTGGAGGCCCCTCTTGGAGAATCTATCTGGAAGGCACGTAGTAAGCATGAAAAGGACTGGAGCAGCTGACAGACTGCTCCACGGCAGCCTAGGGCTGCAAACTCCTGTACCAAGTTTCTCTTTATCAATGAATGACTTTAGTTCCTAACAAAGTCTGAAATCTCTTGACGACATGAGAAGAACCACTACATAACACCTTCCCGCTCTGATGCTGCTGATTCCCAATTTCAATGCGCCTGGGACCCTGGTGGTATTTTAGCTAAACTCCTGAGTGGAGTATCAGCCACAGGCTGTCTTGCAGCCAGCAAACTCTTGAAAGTAAGTGTCCTCAGTGAGACAGGGAAAAGCAGGAGCATGTTTCCACAGGGAAATTCAGGCCTTTTATTCCAGGCTCCCCCTCACCCAAGCCCCATGTCTCTTAGAAAACATTCCTCCCTGCCCTCCTCTATTTAACTTGCTGACTGATTCAAACATTTTAAAATCTCCCAGCGGGAACACTACTTGAATCTGTCAGATTAAAGGTGACCCTCTAGAGTAAATAGTAAGATCAGTAAAAGCTCATTGGCTCAGGCAGAGTATTAACAGAATCAAACAAAACAGGAAAATCTAGCTTTAAAAAGTCAGCACAGGCACAAATGATTCTTCCTATGCTGCAATTTCCTTTCTATTCATGGTCGCTGGCTGGGCCAACATTTGTTGTCCATCCCTAATTGCCCTTGAACTGAATGGCTTGTTAGGCCACTTCTGAGTCAACCATACTGCTGTGGGTCTGGAGTCGTAGGCAGAGCGTAGGCCAGACCGGGTAAGGATGGCAGATTTTCTTCCCTGCAAGGCACTGGTGGACCAGATGGGTTTTTTCTTTATGACATAGGCTTCATGGTCATCATTAGACTCTGAATTACAGATTTTTATTGATTTCACCATCAGCCACAATGGGATTTGAACCCAGCCCCCAGAGGAGCACCCCGAGTTTCTGGATTATTAGTCTAGTGACAATACCACGACACCAGCACCTCCCCATTCAACGATTTGTTGATTCTCGTTCGGCACGGGCAGTGCCAGTGGATGTGCCTGAAGAGGTGGGGTCTGAATGGGCAGGGCCTATGGGGTGGGGCTTGAAGGGGTGGGGCCTGGAGGGGACCTGAATGGGGTGGGGCCTGGAGGGAGTGGGACCAGGCTGGGGCAGCTCAATTGGGGAGGGAGGGAGGGGCGGCCCGCTGCACACTCTGCAGCTGTGATCGGTGGGGGGACAGAGGCAGCTCGCGATCGGCTGCAGGTCCCCATAATTGTGGGTGGGGCGGGTTGTGTTGGGGGTGGTTGGTCCGGATTGTCTCCAGGTCTGTCAGGCCTCTGCTGTTTGAACTGTGCATGTGCAGACACAGAGGTCTCTGCTGCTGGCTGGGGAATTAAACCATGCCCACTACCTCTAGTAGCTAGAAACAGTCTAGCCCATTTTTTCATGCAATATGTGCACAAGATTGGGATTGAAAACTCACCCAAAAAACATCTGCGACTCTTCTATTTTCACGCCAGCTGGACACTTAGAATTTATCTTGTAAAATGCCACCCTAGGAGTGGCTTGTTGCATCCTCCATAGTGCATGATAAAGTCCACCTATGATTTGATTGAATGTTGGAACAGGTTCCAACTCTTCCAACTGTTAGAACAAAGAACAGTGCAGCACAGGAACAGGCCCTTCGTCCCTCCAAGCCTGTGCCAATCATATTGTCCTATGCAGACCAACCACCAGTATCCCCTGTGATCTGAAATTGGCAAAGGGATTGGGTCTTCAGCCAAAAGGAAGAACATAAGAGCTTGGAGCAGGAGGAGGCAATTCGGCCCCTCGAGCCTGCTCCGCCATTCAATATGATCATGGCTGATCTCATCTCGGCCTCAACTCCACCTTCCTACTCGTTCCTAATAACACTTCATCCTGCTGCTAATTAAAAACACTATCTCTACCCTGTCAATCCCCTTTAGCATCTTATATACCTCGATTAGATCTCCTCTCATTCTCCTAAACTCCAGTGAGTATAGGCCTAAACTACTCAATCTCTCCTCATAAGACAAGCCCTTCATCCCTGGAATCAATCTAGTGAACCTTCTCTGAACCGCTTCTAATGCGTTTACATCCTTCCTCAATTAAGGCGACCAAAACTGTACGCAGTTCTCCAGATGTGGCTCACCAAGGGCCTATACAAATGCAACTGCACTCCCCTACTTTTATACTCTATTGCCAAATATCTATTTGCCTTTCTTCTTACCTGCTGTACCTGCATACTAACTTCCTGCAATTCATGCACAAGGACTTCCAAGAAGGGACTGAACTGATGAACTTCCTGCTGGAAATGAATCCCAGGAGAGGGAGGATCTCTCAATTCCAAATGCTTCTGCTTCCATGGACTGAGAATGAGCCTGTATTTCCTCTCTCTGTGTTTCCTCCCAGACAATGCTTGATGCCTAAAATGGTGTACACCAGAGGCCGCCCTTGTGTCTTTGGAGAGCTGGGATGGTGGCACAGTAGGAAGTATTCAGGGTGTGTTCAGATTCGCACAGGCCAATCATGTGATCAAGCTCAGGGAGCAGAGACCAGATTCGGGGCTGCAGCGAAGGAGGATGAAATGCAACATTGGTGTCTGCCCGAAGCCAGCAGCATTGCATTGGCTGCCCGATTCCCACAGGAAATCGGGGTTTTTAACAGGAGGTGAGTGATCCCACATCACCAGGTTTACACTGCTGGAAATGAATGTCACTCACAGCATCCAGATCACACGCCCTTCCAGAGCGCCTCAACTCTGGACTCACTGAAATCGCCTCATTGTTCCTTATTGAAAATTAAAGTCCATTCCCACTCTAGTCAAAGTTCAGACATCCTTTGCCGACATTTTCTAATGAGTGGTGGTTTAGAGTCATAGGCTGGAATTTTACCGGCACCCCTGTCCTGATTCCAGGGGTGGGTGAGGCTCGGAGAACGGCATTCTCTGTTGGCCTTGGGCGGGATTGTACAAAGCTTGGGTGGACATGCCAGTAAAATTCCACCCATAGAATCACAGAGGTTTCCAGCATGGAAACAGGCCCTTCAGCCCAACTTGTCCATGCCATCCTTTTTTTTTAACCACTAAATTTGTCCCAATTGCCCGCATTTGGCCCATATCCCCCTCTACCCATCTTACCCATTTAACTGTCCAAATGCTTTTTAAAAGACAAAATTGAATCCGCCTCTACTACTACCTCTGGCAGCTTGTTCCAGACACTCACCACCCTCTGTGTGAAAAAATTGCCCTCTGGACGCTTTTGTATCTCTCCCCTCTCACCTTAAACCTATGTCCTCTAGTTTTAGACTCCCCTACCTTTGGGAAAAGATATTGACTATCTAGCTGATCTGTGCCGTTCATTATTTTATAGACCTCTATCCTTAAGCCCCCTATGCTCCAGAGAAAAAGGTTCCAGTCTATCCAGCCTCTCCTTATAACTCAAACCATCAAGCCCCAGTAGTATCCTAGTAAATCTTTTCTGCACTCTTTCTAGTTTAATAATATCCTTTCTATAATAGGGTGACCAGAACTGTACACAGAATTCCAAGTGTGGCCTTACCAATGTCTTGTAAAAGTTCAACAAGACGTCCCAACTCCTGTATTCAATGTTCTGACCAATGAAATCAAGCATGCCGAATGCCTTCTTCACTACCCTGTCCACCTGTGACTCCACTTTCAAGGAGCTGTGAACATGTACCCCTAGATCTCTTTGTTCTGTAACTCTCCCCAACACCTTACCATTTAGCACCAGGTGTTGACCTATTTATGGTCAGCTTTGAACTAACCAGAAAACCAAGGCATTCTGTATGTGTCCAGCAGCGATACATTATACAGTGTGCACGGTAAATATGATACAAATTGTGGAACACCATAGTGGTAATGAGAAAGCTTTATCGGCTGGAGTAGAGTAGAGCAACTTCACTGTTATTTCATTGTAAAATGAATCTTTTGTGGTTACACGTGCTAAATACATCAACTTCCATATAACCTTCAGTGTGCGTTCAACAACACATCCTGTCTTCACTGCTGTATTTTTTTTAAAGTAAATTGAATTGCTTATGTGAGTGTTATTGTGTTATAAACTACCTCAATGCCATTAACATTTAGAAAAGGAGCCAAGATTGTTTTGATTTTTGCTGCGTTGCATCTTCAGCCCTGACCCGGGGATAACGCCTTTCTGAGCTGGGTTGTTTCCATTGTGTGAGATCTGGGACAACGAAAACTTTATGCTGCAATAATCGAGGGAATCTTCAGGAGGGGGATTGTTATTCTGAACCGGTCACTTATTGAAAATTATCTGATGAGAGATTTCATTGAGCTATCTAAAAGGCTACAATGCTTCAAGCTGGAGGCTTTGAGGACTCTGTTGCAATGCATTTACAGTTGGCTTCCAATCAAAGCATTTGCTTCTGTCAGCATTCTTCAGCCACATTTGGATTGATTGACCTTCGTTTTGTTTGGGACTTTGTCTGGGGATGTCTGTCATCAAATCCCTACTGTGCAGAAGAGGCCATTCAGTCCATCGAGTTTGCACCGACTCTTGAAAAATTCTTTAATTTCATGAATTAGGGAACATCCCCTCATAGAGGACGGAAATTTAACCTTGGAAAAATTGAAATTGAAATTGCCATGCTTGATGTGAAGCGGTTACATAGAAATGCACTCTCAGACCCAGTGCCCGACAAACTCAAGTGCAAGACTTACAAAGAGACCTAAGCAGTCACTTGCCCCATTGTGGTCAGATGCCCAGAGAAATGTACCCAAATAGTGTAGATACCCATGAATTCACGATGCCATATTGTCCAACTTGAGGGTAAAAGTGCAGCTCGTGCTCAAAAATGTGTCACTTTGCAAAGGTGTGCAGCTGTTGGAGAAGTAGACTTCATCAGTTTGACACAGAACACAGACTCTAAAGCACCAGGTCATTTTAAGGAATGCTCCGTTGAAACCACAGACATCTCACTGTTGTTCCTCATCAATATTGGGGTGAAAGTATTGATATTGATACACTACTCATTGTTATTGTTTGCAAATATCTCTCACTTCTGTGACAGACACTCTTCAAGATCACAATGCCCCAATTCTTCCAGTTTTGGCAACAATCAATGGTTCCTGTCTACTACAAGAATGTCACCTTAGACAAGTTCATGTTCAATGTAACCAACCTTACCTTCAGGGAGGTAAACCTGTTGTATAGGCTTATCTTTAAACTCATTGACCATTGTTGATCAGGTGGGCAGAGCAGTGGCAGATGGCATTTAACCTTGATAAATGTGAGGTGATTTGGAAGAAGTAACAACACAAGAGCGGTCAGCACGGTGGCACAGTGGTTAGCACTGCAGTCTCACAGCGCCAGGGACCCGATGCGATTCCACCCTCGGGTCACTGTCTGTGTGGAGCTTGCATTTTCTCCCGTGTCTGCGTGGGTTTTCTCCGGGTTCTCCGGTTTCCTCCCACAGTCCAAAGATGTGCGGGTTAGGTGGATTGGCCATGCTAAATTGCCCCTTAGTGTCAGGATAAATACATGGGGTTATGGGGATAGGGATGATTGAGATTATTGACGGTGCAGGCTCAATGGGCCAAATGGCCTCCTTCTGCACTGTTGGGATTCTTTGAAACTTCTATGATATTTCTAAGGATGGACCAAAGGGTCTTTTCAGTGCTGTAAGGCTCTATGACTATGACTCTATGACTTACTATCACACAATTGTGCCAGTTTTGCAAAATTGAGACTGGTGCCATTTACGATCCATGCTGAGATGTCACAGGAGCTGAAGTGACTCAAAGCTGACAGTACCATTGAGAGAATTCACTCTGCCTTGGAAATTGAACCCAGTCATTGCATGATGCAAAAATGACAAATTTGAACTGCATATTGACCTTAAGGCAGTCGGCAAAGTAATCCTTCCAGAGAAGTATCTGCTTCTTGAGGTCCAGGACCTTTCAGCATCGTTTAGTGACTCCACCATCTTCCTGAAGCTTGAACTGCATACCACTATTGGTGAAAAGCTGATATCTTACAGCTTTTGTAATTCACAAAGGCATGTTTCAGTAGAATGCCCGATGAATGAAGTTCAATACCTACTGGATTCCAGAAGATAATTTCTTCAGTCTTTTCAGATGTTTATGGGATGCTCAGTCTACTTGATGATGTCATTGTCCATGGAGGGGATAAAGCTGAACACAATTAGCAGTTATCACAAAACCCAACTCACAAAACACAATTTCACACTCAACAAGGACAAATGCACATTCATTAATGGTCTGGAAAATGGAACTGAGGGCATGGTTGCTAAATTTGTGGATGATACAAAGATATGTAGAGGGACAGGTAATGTTGAGGAAGTAGGGAGGCTGCAGAATGACTTGGACAGGTTAGGAGAGTGGGCAAAGAAGCGGCAGATGGAATACAATGTGGAAAAGTGTGAGGTTATGCACTTTGGTAGGAAGAATAGAGGCATAGACTATTTTCTAAATGGGGAAAGGCTTCAGAAATCTGAAGCACAAAGGGACTTGAGAGTCCTGGTTCAGGACTCTCTTAAGGTTAATGTGCAGGTTCAGTTGGTAGTTAGGAAGGCAAATTCAATGTTAGCATTCATGTCGAGAGCGCTAGAATACAAGAGCAGGGATGTACTTCTGAGGCTGTAGAAGGCTCTGGTCATTTGGAATATTGTGAGTAGTTTTGCCCCATACCTAAGGAAGGGTGTGCTGGCCTTGGAGAGGGTCCAGAAGAGGTTCACAAGAATGATCCCAGGAATGAAGGGTTTGTCATATGAGGAGTGGTTGAGGAGTCTGGGTCTATACTCGATGGAGTTTAGAAGGATGAGGCGGGATCTAATTGTAACTTACAGAATACTGAGAGGCCATGATAGAGTGGATGTGGAGAGGATGCTTCCACTAGTGGGAGAGACTGGAACTCGAGGGCACAACCTCAGAGTGAAAGGGTGCTCCTTTAAAACTGAGATGAGGAAGAATTTCATCAGCCAGAGGGTGGTGAATCTGTGGAACTCATTGCCACAGAGGGCTGTGGAGACCAGGTCATTGAGTGTCTTTAAGACAGAGATAGATAAGTCCTTGATTAATAAGGGGATCCGGGGTTATGGGAAGAAGGTAGGAGAATGGGGATGAGAATCATAACAGCCATGATTGAATGGTGGTGAAGACTCAATGGACCGAATGGCCTAATTCTGCTCCTATATCTTATGGTCTTATGGTCCTGAGATTGACTGTCTAGGGTACAGAGTGACAGCAGCTGGAGTAAAGACCGCACACACAACGCCAAAGCCATTCATGTTCTTCCAATCCGTCTAATCTGAAAGATCTGGCATCATTCCTCAGCACTGCCAACTTTTTTCACAAGCTTGTTCCGAGGCACTCAGAGATCATGCAGCCTGTCCGAAAATTGCAGCTTAAAGAAACCTAATAGGAATGGACAGTTACACAGCAAACAGCATTTGACATGTTAAAGGCAAAGGCAGCATCTCCAACAATCCTCGTTCTTTTCATCCCACATGTGGAAACATCTGTCACAACAGATGAGATAGGAGCTGTACTCTCACAGTCCGTGGAGTGAAACGAATGATTAATAGCTTCTATAGAACACCCATTGTTGGAGGCTGGATGCAAATACTCTACCCTGCGTCTACGCCCGTGAACACTGGCACATGCATCCCTCTGTTTAAAGTTTATTTATTAGTGTGACAAGTAGGCTTACATTAACGCTGCAATGAAGTTACTGTGAAAATCCCCTAGTCACCACTCTCCAGCGCCTGTTCGGGTACACTGAGGGAGAATTTAGCATGGCCAATGCACCTAACCAGCACGTCTTTCGGACTGGTTGTAAGTTCTCTGGTAGAATGTTCACTGTCCAAGTGCTGGCTACCTCATCAGCCAAGTCCAATACTGTCACCTATGATTCTTTCTTTAAAATACCTTGGTCAACACAGTTAATGCCACAGGGGGCAGAACAGTTTCAATACTCTTACTGTAAGCTGAAGAGAAGGACAGAGCTGATGTTGAACAAACTGCCTTAAAGGGGATATTTATCCACTGGAACACAACATAACAAATGATCAATCGTTCACACAAAGAAACTGAAAATTGTTGCACAGAAAACGAAGGTATTCCACACAAATCGTTAAAGGAGCAAAATCAATGGTGCTGATAATCATCAATGATCAACTCCCCCAGCAAAACAACTTGCCCTCCATCTGTGATTAACCATCTCTGACTTGCTATCATCAGCAGAAAGATGTCACTGAGCAATATTCGTGAAAGAAGACATAATGTGACACGTTGATGCTGGGGGCTGAGAGTACTCCAGTAGTTCACAATGATTGACACACCAACCATTCTATTTAGAATTCATAGGCGACCAATTAGATAATGAGCCTTACCATAATCTAAACAGAACATGCTGCAAAGGTGGCGCAGCAGGAGCGGCATGGTGGCACAGTGGTTAGCACTGCTGCCTCACAGTGCCAGGGACCCGGGTTCGATTCCCGGCTTGGGTCACTGTCTGTGTGGAGTTTGCACGTTCTCCCCGTGTCTGCGTGGGTTTCCTTCGGGTGCTCCGGTTTCCTCCCACCGTCTGAAAGACGTGCTAGTTAGGTGCATTGGCTGTGCTAAATTCTCCCTCAGTGTACCCGAACAGGCGCCGGAGTGTGGCGACTAGGGGATTTTCACAGTAACTTCATTGCAGTGTTAATGTAAGCCTACTTGTGACTAATAAATAAGTCGTGGAGACAGAAACGGGATTAAAGGGATGGATTTTCGCAGAGTCGGGTTCACTCTGCAGACCTTTAAAAATGTTGGCTGGGACCTGATTGCCGAATTCCCAGCCCCATTCCCGTGCTCCTGATCTTTACCAGCGTGCAATAAGGGTACGGGCTGGTGCGAGTTACGGGACTGCACCCGTGCTCTGCACTCGCAACGTGGCCAGCTCCATTCCAGGGAGAGCCCAGTCCTCTGACATTTTCATGGAGTCAGACCAGCTTTTCAAGGACTTTATAGTTCACAACTTGTAGATCACCCAGTGGAGACTTTGTGAAACAGAGTCTGGATGGGGTAGCCTTTTGGAAGCTAAGTTCAAAAGTCTTATCTATGCCCCCACCTACTCTCCAAAGTCCCCATACCCTCCATGCCAACCAATGCTCCTCCAACTGTTAGAATGTAACCAATGATAGCATCGGATCTGTTGTAGTGTGACCAATGGTAACAAGCTGTAAGGGTCAGCTGACCTAGTAAACTATGTAACCAATGACACAAGATGTGGTGGTCAGCTGACCAGCTGATTCAGTATAAATAAGAAGCTGTTGGGGTTTGTGGGAGCTTGGAATGGCCTAGGGTGAGGCCTCAAATGTTGGAGTAATGAAGTTTCTTTATTTAAACCTTTTTCTTTGATTTATAATTTGGAGTAAGTTGTGTTTTATTTTATTGCCTACAACTGAGGAGTTCCTTCTGGTGAATAAACACCAACCAGCCCCATGCCTTGAGAGTCCCTTGTGGAGTCTCACTTAGGTGAGGCTGCACTCTGGATGAATTTGAATAAATTACTCAATACCAAGCAATGTTATCAAACAGCAATCTTTATTTGAAAACTATTAAACAATTATTAGTGCATAAAAGAAAATCAAATAACATTATTTGAAAGGAAGAAAAAAAACATGCTATTTAAAAATGTTACCCCAGTTGTTCTGTTCACGAAACCATCTCAAAAGGTAGAAATTCCTCTTGGTTCACACATCAAATCTTTTGCATGGGTGGGCACTCTGGCCACTGTTGACCACTCTTCCTCCTGCTGTCTTGAGTGGCTGATGAATCCATTCTGACTGCAGTCCTGACCGTTGGATGCTGTGCCTCTTTCAGTCCAACCTCTGGCTCCATTCCAGCCTTTCGAGGCTTCTAAGCAGATTTTCCCCACACAAGGGGCTGGTAAATATGAGTCCTTACCAAATTCTCCTCACAAGCACCACAAGGCCTTGCAGATGTCAGAGTACACAAGTTATTTGCACATTTTTCAATGGTGCCTCCCATCAGCCATCAATCAGGTTGTATGTCCGTCAATCAGACTCCATCTCGTGATTCCGTTACGTAGTTGACCACCGCACGTTCAAGGCTATACATTGTCCTGGTTTGTGTTTCAAGGGTCATCTATTGCAATAAGAAAAAATATTTCTGATAACAAAGGACAACTTTTAGTTTAGTAGTCTAGCTTGAAAAGGGAAACAATGATGTAGACCAAATATTAGCTGTGAATGGCCAATATGAATTTTGAAAACAGTTAATAATATCACTATTGATTACTCATGCTCAATCATTTGAATTAATGAAATCACAAGCACACTTTGTTTTAAATCAAGGTCTACAAAATAACTTTAAATATTCAAACTGGCTTAGAATCAAGAGGAAAGCAAAAATAAAATGCAAAAATACAACATTGCAAAGGTTAGTGGCTGCAGATCTCAGGCTAACAGAGCCCGGACATCCATTAAAACAGCTGTGCATCAGGGAATACTGAAAGGCCTGGGTTGAGTGGACATGGGGAAAATGTTTCCATTAGGAGAGACTAGGATCCGAGGGCACAGCGTCAGAGTAAAGGGGCAACCCTTTAAAACCAAGATCTTCAACCAGAAGGCGGTGTATCTGTGGAATTCATTGCCACAGAAGGTGGTGGAAGTCAAGTCAGTGAATTTATTTAAGAACGATAAATAGGTTCTTGATGGCTAAGGGGATCAAAGGTTACAGGGAAAAGTGGGAGAATGGGGTTGAATGGCAGAACAGACTTGATGGGCCAAATGGCCTAATTTTGCTCCTATATCTTATGGTCTTATGACTTCTGGAATATCTTGATTGACAGTTCTTTCTCTTTTGGGCGGCATGGTAGTACAGTGGTTAGCACTGCTGCTTCACAGTGCCAGAGACCAGGGTTCGATTCCACTGGGTTGGGTCACTGTCTGTGTTGCGTTTGCACGTTCTCCCCGTTTCTGCGTGGGTTTCCTCCGGGTGCTCTGGTTTCCTCCCACATTCTGAAAGACGTGCTGGTTAGGGTGCATTGACCCGAACAGGTGCTGGAGTGTGGCGACTAGGGGAATTTCACAGTAACTTCATTGCAGTGTTAATGTAAGCCTTACTAATAAATAAACTTTAAAAAAACTTTTTACTTTAACTTTGATCTATTCTGTCAATTGCGCAATCGGTGGCACGGTAGCACAGTGGTTAGCACTGCTGCTTCACAGCTCCAGGGTCCTGGATTCCCGGCTCGGGTCACTGTCTGTGTGAAGTTTGCACATTCTCCTCGTGTCTGCGTGGGTTTCCTCCGGGTGCTCCGGTTTCCTCCCACAGTCCAAAGATGTGCGGGTTAGGTTGATTGGCCAGGTTAAAAATTTCCCCTTAGAGTCCTGAGATGCGTAGGTTAGAGGAATTAGCGGGTAAATATATGGGGGTAGGGCCTGGGTGGGATTGTGGTCGGTGCAGACTCGATGGGCCGAATGGCCTCCTTCTGCACTGTAGGGTTTCTATGATTTCTATGATTTCTATGAATTGTCGGAGCAGTGACAATACTTTTGGATTGCTGCTCTGATCCGATTTCTTTCACACAATACCAGAGCTCTGCATTTCTCACCGAGACCTCTGAAATAGGCCTCTTCAGAAATGCAGTGCACCTGTTTTTGGAGTCCTTCTTCACAGGGCAGGATTATCAGGGGAAGCTACACGATGTCCCCTTTCCACAGCACAAGCTGTCACATTTTGGTAACTCTTCATTTACTAACAAAATGAGAGGCTTTGGGACATTTAAATATATTTTCACAGTGTTAGAGTGAGTGAGGTATGCTGGGCAGGGTGGGCAAGGTGGCAGTGTGGTGGGTGGCGGGTGGTAGGTGGCAGTGTGGTGGGTAGGGTAGTTAGGGTAGTTTGCGGGTTTTACATTGGCATGGAGTGCATGAGCGGCTATGTGAATGGATGGGAGGCGGCATGAGTTGGTACGGATGGGGCAAAGGGAGTGTGTGGGGGGGGCTGAGGGGTGAGAGCTGTTTTTTGTTTCTTTGATTTAATTTTAACTGGGACAAGATCCCAGAGCATGGAGGTGGAGCCCACCCCCACAGGGGTTAAGGAGCTGAGGTGGTTTCACGCGGATTTTTTAATATCTTAAGGTAGGCTTTTCTTCAGTGGGCTGAAACCAAAGTTAAAGAATCACATCGAGAGTCACAGGGAGTGATTCTCCCAGCCCGCTGCGCTGCTGTTGTAGCGGACGCTGTTTCACCGGCTCCCTGCTGGGCGCCATGGCCTCCGTGTGTCTCTGGCAGCCGGATTTCCAGCGCTGTCAGCTCCGCGCCACAAATCGGCACAGAGCTGCCTAATCTATTTAATATTGATATATTTTAATATCATTAACAGGCCCGAGACTGAAGTCTCTGGACCCGCTAACCTCTTCCCCCATCGCTAGCCTCCCCCCCACTAGCCTCTACCCCCCCCACTAGCCTCTTCCCCCACCGCTAGCCTCCCCCCCACTAGCCTCTACCCCCCCCACTAGCCTCTTCCCTCCCACTAGCCTCTTCCCCCCACTAGCCTCTTCCCCCACCGCTAGCCTCCCCCCCACTAGCCTCTTCCCCCCCTAGCCTCTTCCCCCCCACTAGCCTCTTCCCCCCCACTAGCCTCTTCCCCCCATTAGCCTCTTCCCCCCACTAGCCTCTTCCCCCCCACTAGCCTCTTCCCCCCACTAGCCTCTTCCCCCCCACTAGCCTCTTCCCCCCTAGCCTCTTCCCCCCCACTAGCCTCTTCCCCCCACTAGCCTCTTCCCCCCCACTAGCCTCTTCCCCCCACTAGCCTCTTCCCCCCACTAGCCTCTTCCCCCCACTAGCCTCTTCCCCCCACTAGCCTCTTCCCCCCCACTAGCCTCTTCCCCCCCACTAGCCTCTTCCCCCCACTAGCCTCTTCCCCCCACTAGCCTCTTCCCCCCACTAGCCTCTTCCCCCCCACTAGCCTCTTCCCCCCACTAGCCTCTTCCCCCCACTAGCCTCTTCCCCCCCACTAGCCTCTTCCCCCCACTAGCCTCTTCCCCCCACTAGCCTCTTCCCCCCCACTAGCCTCTTCCCCCCCACTAGCCTCTTCCCCCCACTAGCCTCTTCCCCCCCACTAGCCTCTTCCCCCACCGCTAGCCTCCCCCGCCCCCCCCAACCAGGGTTAATTCCCTGGCAGCCCAACCCCATTGGAGTGAAGGGGGGACAATTGAGGTTCCCCAGAGAGTCGGGCACCGGGGGTGAGTTGCCCCCTGGACATTGCTACCTTGGCAGTGCCAGCCTGGGCCCCCAGCACTGCCCAAGGGGCAAAGTGCCAATGCCCAGAGGCACCATGGTACTGCCCACTGGGCATCGAGCAGTGCCAAGGGGGGGCAGGGCCTAATGGGGATGGGACATAATGGGGTGGGGCCTAATGGGTATGGGGCCTCCGGGGCGGCGAGGAGGGGCAATTGGTAGGGGTGGGGAGTTCCGCTGCCACTCTGTACTTTAGGCTGAATGACAGAGGGAGGAAAGTCAGCTGGTTGGGGGTTGTGTCAGCCTAATGGGGGAGGGGTCGGGGCTGCGGCGGGGGGGTGGGGTTTGAGACTGCGGGGAGGTGGAGGTCGGGGCTGCTGGTGCCGGAAGGGACCAGGGGAGAGGGGGGTTAATGAGCATGTGCCGATCTCGGCACTGACAGATCAGTGCATGCGCAGTGGCCTGTTCAGCGATATGCTGTTGGCCTCTCCAGTGGGAATAGGCCCTGTCCACTAATTTTTGAATTGATTTACGCTGAGGCACTCTGCAGTGTACAGTGTGTGGGAGATTCATTCTGAAACTCCTGCTGAAAAAACCAGCAGGATTTACTCCAGTTTTTATACAAATTCGACACTTCAAATTTTTTTTGGGAGAATCGCCCCCATAAGTCATAGAGATATACAGCACGGACGCAGGCCCTTCGGCCCAACTCGCCCATACCGACCAGGTTTCCGAAATAGAACTAACCCCATTTGCCTGCGTTTGGCCCATATCCCTCTGAATATTTCCTCGCCATGTACCTGTCCGAATGCCTTTTAAATGTTGTAATTGTACCCGCCTCTGCCACCTCCTCTGGCAGCTCATTCCATCTACGCACTACCCTCAGGTCCCTTTTAAATCTTTCCCCTCTCATCTTCAACCTATGCCCTCTAGTTTTGGACTCCCCTACCCTGGGGAAAGGATCTTGACTGTTCACCTTATCTGTGCCCCTTGTGATTTTATAAACGTCAGTAAGGTCATCCCCTCATCCTCCTACGCTCCAGGGAAAAAAATCCCAGCCTATCCAGCCTCTCTTTACAATTCAAACCTTCCAGTCCCAGCAACATCCTAGTAAATCTTTTTTGCACCCTTTCCAGTTTAAGAACATCCTCCCTATATCAGGGTGACCAGAATTGTACGCAGTGCTCCAAATGTGACCTCACCAATGTCCTGTACATTTGTAACACAACGTCCCAACTCCTGTACTCAATGCTCTGACTGATAAAGGCAAGTGTGCCAAATGCCTTCTTCACCACCCTGTCTACCGATGATGCCACTTTCAAGGAACTATGTACCTGCACCCCCTAGGTCTCTCTGTTTGACAACACTCCCCAGGGCCCTACCATTAACTGTGTGAGTCCTCTCCTTTACAGTGGTTAGGGCTGAGGTGACTGGTATCCATTGGGCCCAAGAATCTCAGCTGGATCTCAATCTGCTGTATGGAGTTGCACTCCAGTCCCTGGGTCGCTCAGGAATGAAGTCCAATGAGGAACTGGCAATACTGGCACTGAGCCAGGGGTTACTCCTTCTGGGAGTGAGTATCCTGTCAGATGGCAATCCAGTATCTGGAGACATATTCCAATCCCTATGTACTGGAACTTTCTGGAATGGGGCGTAAGAGGCAGGAAAGCTGGCACTAAACCAAGAGCTTTCTGTTATAGATCCTCACTGTAAAGTGTAATGTGGCATGACCTCATAATGGTTTGGCGTTGATCAGGATTTGATGCTTTGAAAGCTCCTCCTATCTTAAAGCTTTGAAGATTTGTCCTTATGAAACCGCACATCCTTGACCTAATCACCAACGGTGCCATGGGAGATTGACTAGCCTAATATAATTATGTGTAGCTGTATTTTGTTACATCCATCACATAGCTGCTAAGGAAAGTGTGGCATTTCTATTAAAAATGTAATCATCCCCTAAAACATAGGGATAAATCACATAGGATCGATAAAAATCCATTAAACCGTGTGATGCTAGTTCTGGCCGACCATTATATTAATGTAAATGAGGACAAAGCGTCAAAAACCTCTGGTGGAATAGTCGCCCCAAATCAGCTTTCTGGATGTTAATTTATTTCCTTCTTCTCCAGTTTCAGTGCATCTATTTGAACAAAGCCTTGATTAGATAGCTCGGGATATTGGTCACGTATAGAAGCAACACCACTACAGTGTAAGAATTAAGATCTGCTTGCTCAATCTGTCTATGCCATTAAACAGTCATTACAATCCTTTCTGGCAGTCCGATTGTCAATATTATGTGAGATTTTAATAGTTGATAAGAGGCTAGAATACCATTAGTGACATTAATAATACATTTATTGTGAAGTCTGCATCATGAGAAGGCTATTAGCACAATATTCCCAATTCAGATATGGAACTGGCAATTAGCGCTTTGCATTATTGTACTCGGTGTTTGAAATTACTCAGACTTTGCTGCAATGTTCTGAGAATGATAATGTAGATAAAAAGAAACTATTTCCTCTTGTGGGAGAGTCCAGAATGAGGGGACATACAATGTTGGAGCTAGGTCAATCAGTGGGGTAATGTCAGGAAATATTTATTTTGTAGATGGAGAAAGAGCAACTACAACAATGATTTTAACAACAATAATGGCAATAGTGTTTTAAAATGGCTATTCTTGCTTAGAATGAAGCATGCTGGGATTCCTGGTCAACTTGTAATTAAAACCAGGTTGCAAAGTTACTGTAAGTCATGACCTGGTTTGGGAATTGTGAACTGAAGCCTCCTGCGTTGACCAAATATGGGAAGTCGTTTATGTTGACTTAGACCTGATGGCACCAAGTGTATGTGGGCGACATGCTAACTGAACCAAACATAATGGTGTTGTTTGCAAATAATTTCATTGGCTGTTGGAGTTGTGTGATCGGTTCCCGTTGGATGCCAGAGGATCTTTTGCAAGATTTTTGAACATTTTTGAGGCTGAAAGGCACATGTGTAGCCTTTGTTTCTAGCAACAACTCTCGAGATCAACCATCACAAGATGAAGTGTGCCCTGAAGAACATTTTCAGAGAGAGCGTCAGGACAGATTCTGCATTGGAACAAATTTGACCACTTCATTCTAACTGGATTCACTTTCAGTTAAAGAGCTAATGTTCAGTTAAGAGTTAAAGTGTTGTGATTGTTTTGAGTTTGAGTTGGTACCTAAAGTGTTAAATAAAGGGAGATTGTTAAGAGAATTAAGAGTCGGCTCCTGTCTTTGTTAGATTAAACTGGAATGCTTGTCGGGTGTTTAAATTAGTAGCCGAACATAATTGAAACCTAGAAACTAGGAGCAGGAGGAGACTGCTTGGCCCTTCGAGCCTGCTCCGCCATTCATTTTGATCATGGCTGATCATTGAATTCAATATCCTGGTCCCCCCTTCCCCCATATCCCTTGATCCCTTTAGCCCCAAGAGCTATGTCTAATTTCTTCTCGAAGTCAGACAACATTTTGGCCTCAACTACATTCTGTGGTCGTGAATTCCAGACATTCACCACCCTCTGGGTGAAGAAATTTCTCCTCACCTCTGTCCTTCACTTCATTCTTCACAAAGGATGGTGGAACTCTGGAATGCTCTCCCCACACAACAAAACTGCCATTGATATGTTTTTAAAAGCAAAATACTGTGGGTGCTGGAATCTGAAACTGAAACAGAAAATGCTGGAAAATCTCAGCAGGTCTGACAGCGTCTATGGAGAGAGATGTGTTGATTTTCTTTGCTTTCAGCTCTGACGAAGGGTCATCCAGACTCAAAACATTGAATCTATTCTCTCTCCATTGACATGGAGGAACTGGACAGATGGAATTGGACAGATGGAGGAACTGGACAGGAGGACATGGAGGAACTGGACAGATGGAATTAAGATACAGATTAACCCCATATCTTAAAATGAGAGATATGCCAGTTGGAAATCAGGAAGCAGATTTCAGACTAAAGTGTGTGAGAGTCTGGAATATATTCCCCCAGTTGGGACACAGGGTTTAAGGAGTATAGAGCAAAGGCAGGCAGATGGAGCTATGATCCAACAGGAGGGTGAAGCAGGCTGGAGGGTCTGAATGGCTCTCTCTTGTTCCTAGTGAACCGGGGATGAGTAATTTAATGGATAAAGGCAAAATACTGGCAGATGCTGGAATCTGAAACAAAAACAGAAAATACTGGAAAATCTCAGCAAGTCTGACAGTGTCTGTGGAGAGATCTCTGACGAAGGGTCATCCAGACTCGAAACGTTGGCTCTATTCTATGTCCACATGCTGCAATTTTCCAGCATTTTCAGAGGTTGAATAGAGTAAATGAGAAGAAGCTGTGTTGGTGAGGTGGGAGCTCAGTAACTAGAACACACAGACTGAAGGTACTTGATAAGAGAAGCAGGGTGCAGATGAAGACAGCAGATGTGATATTAGTTGTCCCCTGATTTCAAAGGCTCTGGCCTTTCTCATTCGTTTGGTACTTGGTACTTTATCAAAGGACATTTAGACATGTTAAATTAATTACATTATCCTGCAATAGAAACAGAAGATGCTGGAAATACTCAGGTCTGGCAGCATCTGTGGAGAGAGAAACAGAGTTAATGGCTGCGATTTTCCCCAAAAATTATCAAGTGTCATAATGGCAAGAAAACTGGAGTGATCGCGTGGATAGCATAGCAATCGTCCCACACTTTTTTTGGGAGAGTGCTGAGTTGCGGCCAGTTCTGAGAGGCGCGGGGCCTGAACAGGCCGGTGAGCCTGGCTGCAAAATGATTGGGCGCTGTTTTGAAAGGGTGCCCCGATCTGACAGTGCACTGGGAAAACCCCTCCCTCTCCTCATGGACTTCGGAAACCCCCCCCCCCCACCCCTCATCGGCAGCATGTTTCCCACCCCCTTCCAGTCATGGATCACCAGAATCGGAGCATTGGGGCCCTCCCATTGGGTCCCCCTTCATGACCCCTGACATGCTGCCCCTTCATGGTTCCACCCCTTCATGCCCCACCCCATCATAGCCTCTGCCATATCAGGCTCAAAGGGCTGAATGGCCTACTCCTGCTTCTAGGTTCTATGCTTCTAGTTTCTATTCCCCACTGAGGCCCCACCCCCTTGACCCTGCCCCTGGTGCAATGAGGACATGAGTGACCTTAGACTTCCATTGGATTAATGCTTGCCAAAAGTGGTTTGCCATTGCCTCCTGCAGTATATCTGACCAGAAAACTCTCCAAGAAGCATATTGGAAGGATTTACAGGCTGTCAATCAGCCTATGAAGACACCTTCTGTAGCTTCAGTCTCAGTGGAAAACCCTAAAATCATCTCCCCGAGAGATCGGGACACTATCACTGCACCACCAAACCTCCACTGTGAGATGTGTTACAAATACTGAGACTTGTCACTGCTGTTCACAAACATAAAATAGAATCTTTCTTTATTTTTTGTGTATATTTATGTTTCATTATACACTTAGCGTGTGGATATGACTACTTTCAGGTGGGGAGGGTCACTGGATACCGTGCATTGCGTTGTTTTATTACAAGAAACACTTGAAGCATTGCAGAAGGTTCAACAAAATGACTGAGGATGATCTCAGACTGGGAGGTTAGAGCTATTAGCAGTGATTAAACAGACTGGGGGGGTCTTTCCTCCAGAGAAAATAGAAAGCTGATCTGATCGAGGAAGTTAAGGAGAGCATTAAAGGTGAAGTTATATTAGCACGTGAGGGAGAAAGGAGCAGAAAGATACTGTGGCTGGAATTTTCCCGTCGCCGCTGCGGGACCAGAGCATCCCATTTCCATGAACGGCTGGAAAATTCCGGTCAGCGGCTCAGAGCCTCTGGTCTCCAGGGGGTCGTACCCGGCAGATCCTCCAGAGATTGTACTCGAGGACCCCTGGAGGCCCACATGCAGGAGCTATCTGGGAAGTGCCTGGAAAACTCAAACTTCCAATGACAACAATAACCCTGCACCGTGAATCATCGGAAACTCTGATGTTCTGACTCTCTTATCAGAATAGTTACCCAGGAAAAGCTTCAAGAATTAAAAAAGCTTCTAACTCCTGGGTACCCACCCCCTTGACTACTCCCTCTACCCCGACCATCCGCCCCATACATCCCACCCTGTCGACGACCACTCGACTATCTCGACATCCACTGACTACTCTCCTGACCCACCATCCCCCTCGACTATCCTTCCAACCCCCCAACTCCCACCCGACTACACATCCCCTCAATGTAGTCCCCTGATTCTTCTGACTAACATTCTGACCGCCTGACCTCTCAATCAGTCTCCTCCCCGACAGACCCCCTGATCCCCCATACAAGACTCCATTCTAACACCTGCTGAATGACTGCTCGACCTCCCTGACTGACCATTCGCCACACTCCGGCGCCTGTTCGGGTACACTGGGGGAGAATTTAGCACGGCCAATGCACCTAACCAGCACGTCTTTCAGAGTGTGGGAGGAAACCGGAGCACCCGGAAGAAACCCACGCAGACACGAGGAGAACGTACAGATTCCACACAGACAGTGACCCAAGCCTGGAATCAAACATAGGTCCCTGGCGCTGTGAGGCAGCAGTGCTAACCACTGTGCCACTGTGCTGCCCTGTGCCGATTTTGAGTGCGTGACAAAATTAAGCAGCTTGTTTTAAGCCCTGGGCAGGTCGGTGAATGGTCTGTGTTGAAGAAAATGGGTAGTGAGGTTATTTCTAGAGATTTTTTCTTATTCATTCATGGCGAGGCTAGCATTTATTTCACATCCCCGTTTGCCCTTCAGAAGGTGGTGGTGAGCTGTCTTCTTGAACCACTGCAGCTAATGTGATGTAGGTACACCCACAGTGCTGTTAGGGATGGCGATTCTGATCCAGCGATAGTGAAGGAATGGCAATATATTTCCAAGTAAGAAGTCTCACAACACCAGGTTAAAGTCCAACAGGTTTATTTGGTAGCAAATACAATAAGCTTTCGGAGCTTGCTGCTCCTTCGTCAGATGGAGTGGTCTCTGTTCTCCAACAGTGCACAGACACAGAAATCAAGTTACAGAATACTAATTAGAATGCAAATCTCTACAGCCAGCCAGAGATCGAATCTCTACAGCCAACCAAGATCGAATCCATATTCACAACTTGCGCTCAGGACGCAGACCAGCTGCGAAACTCTGCCAAGCAGACGAGACAAAGGAACTACACCATCTACATGCACACCAAGAACAGGAAACTTGAGAAACTCGGCATCACCACCAGCAGCAACCAAGCCTCCCCCGGTACCACAGTAGAAAACAGCACCACTGCAGGAAAGTCCATTGTCAACTTATCGGACTACACACTTCAGCCAGACGGCATTTCCACATCAATATATTTCCAAGTCAGGATGGTGAGTGGCTGCTTTGTCCTGGATGGTGTCAAGCTTCTTGAGTGTTGTTGGAGCTGCACCCATCCAGGCAAGTGGGGAGTATTCCATCACACTCCTGACTTATGCCTTGTAGATGGTGGACAGTCTTTGGGAAGTCAGCAGGTGAGTTATTCAATGCAGGATTCCTAGTCTCTGACCTGCTGTTGTAGCCACAATGTTTATATGGCTAGTCTAGTTCAGTTTCTGGTCAATGAAAGCTCGCACAATGTTAATAGTAAAAGATTCAGTGACGACAATGCCATTTAATGTCCGGGATGATGGTTAGATTCTCTCTTTCTGGAGATAGTCATTGCTTGGGACTTGTGTGGCATGAATGTTTCTTGCCACTTGTTAGTCCAAACCTGGATATTGTCCAGATCTTGTTACATTTGAACATGGACTGCTTCAGTATCTGAGGAGTCACGAATGGTGCTGAACATTGTGCAATCATCGGCGAACATCCCCACTTCTGACCTTACGATGGAAGGAAAGTCATTGATGAAGCAGCTGAAGCTGGGCCCTAGGACACTACCCTGAGGAACTCCTGCAGAGATTTTCTGGAGCAGAGGTGATTGAATTCCAACCAACATAACTATCAGCCTTCATGCCAGATATGACTCCAACCAGCGGAGAGTTGATGCCCATTGACTCCAGCTTTACTAAGGCTCCTTGATGCCACATTTTGCCAAATGCTGCCTTGATGTCAAGGACACTCATTCGTATCTCACTCTGGCATTCAGTTCTCTTGTCCACGGTTGAACCAAGGCTGTCATAACGTCAGGAGCTGAGTGACCCTGGCAGGAGCCAAACTGAACATTAGTTAGTAGGTCATTGTTGAGAAAGAGTTACTTGATAGTGCTGTTAATGACCCTTTCCATCACTTTACTGATAATCGAGAAAAGGCTGATGTGATGATAATTGGCTGGTTGGATTTATTCTGTTTCTTGTGTATAGGACGTACCTGGGCAATTTTCGATATTGCCGGGAGATGCCAGTGTTGTAGCTGAACTGGAACAGCTTGGCTAGGGGAATATCAAGTGCTACAGCACAAAACTTCAGTATTATTGCCAGAATATTGTCAGGGCTTATAGTCTTTGCAGTATCCAGTGTCTTCAGCCATTTCTTGATATCACATGGAGCGAATCAAATTGTCTGAAGACTGGCATCTGTGATGCTGGGGACCACTGGAGGAGGCATAGTTGGATCATCCACTTGGTACTTCTGGCTGAAGATTGTAACAAATGGCCTTATCTTTTGCACCTTTGTGCTGGGTTCCCCCATCATTGAGGATGGAGATATTTGTCGGAGCCTCTTCCTTTAGTGAGTTGTTAATTGTCCATCGCCCATTCACAACTGGATGTGGCAGGATTGCAGAGCTTAGATCAGATCCATTGGTTGCGGGATTGCTTAGCTCTGTGGAAAATTGTGGCAGGTGAGTGCAGTTCTGATGGCCCACTGCGCCTCATGGATGCCCAGTTTTGAATTGCTAGATCTGTTCAAATTCCATCGAATTTAGCACAGTGGCGGTGCCAACAACATGATGGAGCATATCCTCAATGTGAAGACGAGACATGAGAATTCATATGGTCTGGAGTCAATGGTAAGGACTCCGAGGGCAACTCTCTCCTGATTATGAACCTCTGTGTTGCCACTCCTGCAGATATACCCAGAGATGGTGGTTTCCGGGACATTTTCTGTAAGGTATGATTCTGTCAGTATGCCAAGGTCAGGCTGTTGCTTGACCACCCTGTGCACAAGCCCCAGGAAGTTAATAAGGAAGACTTTGAAGGGTCAACAGGGCTGAGTTTGCCTTTGTCATTTCCAGTGCCTAGGGCGATGCCAGCTGATGCATTTCATTCCTTTGAGGCTTTTCAGTGGTTTGATACAACTGAGTTTCTTGAGGGCATTTAAGAGTTGCCCACATTGCTGTTGCTCTGGAGTCACATGTAGGCCAGACCAGGTAAGGATGGCAGATTTCCTTCCCTAAAGGACGTTAGTGAAGCAAATGGGTTTTTACGACAATGGTTTCCATGATCGTCATTGGACTTTTAATTCCTGATTTTTATTGATTTCGAATTTCACCATCTGCCATGGTGGGATTTGGACCTGGGTCCCCAGAGCATTACCCTGGGTCTCTGGATTACTAGTCCAGCAACAACACATTATCCCCTTCCCCGAATTAAATTGCAATTGAAACAAGCATTTGCTCAGGGGAGGTGGCCTATAGAATAAAAGTTTCATAGAATCCCTACAGTGCAGAAGGAGGCCATTCGATCAGCATCGAGTCTGCACCGACCACAGTCCCACCCAGGCCCTATTCCCACAACCCCACACATTTACCCTGCTAATCCCCTGACACTAGGGTCAATTTAGCATGGCCAATCAACCTACCCCGTACATCTTTGGACTGTGGGAGGAAACCGGAGCACCCGGAGGAAACCCACGCAGACACCGGGAGAACGTGAAGTCTCCGCACAGACAGTGACCTGAGGTCGGAATTGAACCCGGGTCTCTGGTGCTGTGAGGCAGCAGTGCTAACCACTGTGCCACCGTGCTGCCCCAAAAAATGAAAAAGAACCCATGTGGTATTATCCTAGTATTAGCCTAGTGGTATTACCGCCAGACTATTAATCCAGAAACTCAGCTAATGTTCTGGGGACCCAGGTTCGAATCCCATCATGACAGATGGTGGAATTTGAATTCAATAAAATATATCTGGAATTAAGAATCTACTGATGACCATGAAACCATTGTGATTGTTGGAAAAACCCATCTGGTTCATGGAAATCTGCCATCCTTACCTGGTCTGGTCTACATGTGACTGCAGAGTCACAGCAATATGGTTGACTCTCAATTACCCTTGGCCAACTAGGGATCATAGAATAGAATCACTACTGTGCAGAAGAAGGCTATTCAGCCCATCGAATCTGCACCGACAACAATCCCACCCAGGCTCTATCTCAGTCACCCCACATATTTACCCTGCTAATCCCTCTAACTTTTGCATCCCGGGACACTAAGGGGAAATTTAGCATGGCCAGTCAACCTAACGCACACATCTTTGGATGGGCAATGCCAGCCAGTGACGCCCATGTCCCACGAATGAATAAAGGAAAAACTAGATTCTGTGCAGAGTTCCGCATTTGCCTCTTCGGGTTCAGACTGAGAATCTTTAGAAGATTGGAGCTGGTTCCAATAAACGTTCTGCTTTTTGTGGGAGTTTTTCTGTTGGCTGGAGGCTCATTGCCAGATCTGCTGGGTATATTCTGCTCTGTGTAATATATTCAGTGTGACATAAAATTTGTGAATTAAATGGGATAATCAAGCATGCAGGACAAGATGCTTGTTCAATTTTCAATCTGTATAAAAGTTTTTTTTTTCTGCGTGCGATCTAATTACTGAATTTTGGGATGCTGAAAATCTAATGGTGTTGAGATCATTTTATGTGAACAGTTGAGTAATTTTTATGGATTCCTTTTTATGAACTGGATACTTCCAGCTTGCGTGAAAGCATATTAATCATTTTTACATGATGCCGAGCACTCATAAATAATTAAGACAATCATCTTCTTTCAACAGCAGGAGGAAACAAACAAACATTTAATTTTCACAGCTCGTCTATATTTCCTCCATATTCCGCACCTCGATTAAGAATCCACAAGGAGTAAATATTCAGATTTCATTATTTTCATGTATTATATTAATTGCTTTACAAGACGGCTCAATTTACACCGGGCGATATATGAAACAGCTGACAACTCCTTTCAGCCTGAATAAACCCCACGCGCTGACTTTCAAACTATTTTTAAGTCATTTTAATCTCCTTGATTAATTTCAGACAAAGCATCTGAAAACAAATTAAGCCGCATCTCCTCGGAGTTTGATTTTTGTGTGATGCGCGCTAGGTTTCAACAGGGCCCTCCTGTACAATAGCCTCAACCGCACGCATATTTAACAAATGACGCAGGATGGATTTTTGCCTCAGTGCATTTTGTTGTGTTTTTGAATGCAAGGTTACTCGTGTGAAGTGAAAAGAGGCAAGGAGAAAATTGAAGAGGATCCATTACTGTGTTGGAGCCTTCCTGATTTTCCTCTCATATCCAAAGATGTGCAGGTTAGGTGGTTTGACCGTGGTGAATTTGCCTCTTAGGGCCCGATTTTTACCATTTTCATTCTAAGTGCCGAATCTGGGCGTAGTACAGATCCGACCTTGAAATCCGCTTTCAGGCGCCCCCATACACTTTCAGCCATCTCCAGTCTGATCCGCGCTGTGGGCGGGGCTTAGCGCTGCCGGAACGATCGGAGCTCTGAACTGTGCATGCGCAGTTCGAAAGAAATTTGAAAAAGCGCGCCCGGGTCGGGAAAGAAAAAGAAAGCAGAAAGCGGAGAGAGCGGCTCTCTGACACAGATCATCCTCTGGGGGGTGGGGGGGGGTGGGGAGAGGAGGGGGTGGTGGGGGGAGGGAGGCAGGTCAGATGTATCTCTGGGGGGGGGGGAGGAGGAGGAGGCGGGTCAGTGATGTGGATCATTGATGTGCCTTGCACTGGAAGTCGCTCCTGTGCTAATTTTATTCTGGTAGTCACAGGAAGAAGGAATCTTGTAGCCCTGTGATGACTTCCACGGTTAGGTGAAAGAGAGCCTGGGAGTTTTAGAGAGGTTCTGCTGTAAAGAAGGCAGAAAACAATAGCCAGCTATCTCAGGTCACTGATATAAACCTTTGATCAGACAAATGAATCTTGCAGGCATTTCTCAAAGAGAGGAGATTGCTTATCGGTCAATTTCAAAAAGTTCATGCTAATCCTGGGCAGTGGGGAGTATTTTCAAGCAGAGTTAATAATCTGATTGCTGTCCTGTCGAGTGCAATTCACTGAAGCCAGAGCTCTAATCAGTCTGGGGTCTTGCAGTCACATGTATCTCTGGGGGGGGGGCGGGGAGGAGGGAGGTGGGTCAGAACATCCTCTGGGAGGGGGGTGGAGGAGGTAGGTGGGTCAGAGGTATCTCTGGGGGGGGGGGCGAGAGGGCTGATCATTGTCTGGTGGTGGGGGGGGAGGCCCGATCACTCCCTGGTGGGGGAGGGGGTGGATGGATCGCTGGTGGGGGAGGCAGGGGGGTCCGCTGCCACTCTGCGGACGATCGGTGGGGAGGGAGGGGGGCAGGGGTGTCTGCTGCCACTCTGCGGGCGATCCCTCCTCCCCACCGGAGGAACGAATCCCTCCTCCCGTAGTGGCCGCATGTCCACTCCGGGAGGAGGGATTCATTCCTCCGGTGGGTGGGAGGGATCGTCCGTAGAATGGCAGCGGACACCCCTGCCCCCCTCCCTCCCCACCGATTGCCTGCAGAGTGGCAGCGGACCCCCCTACCCCACCCACCAGAGATCCATCCGTCCACCCCACCAGTGAGCGATCGGGCCTCCCCCCTACCACCAGACAACGATCAGCCCTCTTGCCCCCCCCCCCCCCTCAGAGATACATCTGACCCACCTACCTCCTCCTCCCCCCCAGAGGATGCTCTGACCCGCCTCCCTCCTCCCCCCCACCCAGAGGATGCTCTGACCCGCCTCCCTCCTCCCCCCCCCTCCCAGAGGATGATCTGGGTTAGAGAGCCGTTGCAGGCTCTGAACCCGCTTTGGAGGTTCCCCTGCAAAATATAAATCGGCTTCGGATTTTTATTATGCAGTTCGCTAAAAGCGCGGATCCGGAACGGAACAGAAGAAGGTAAAATGGGATTTGATGATAGAGTTGGGCAGGCGGTTCATTAAATTGATTTAAGTGCATGCGCAGAACGGATCCGCGCCAGAATCGGGTGTCGGTAAAGTCACGATTTGCTCGGACGTGGGTGCAGATCGCGATAAAGGCCTCACACCCGATTTTACCGTGATTTCGCGCCCGAAAACGGGCGCAAATTGTTGGTAAAATCGGGCCCTTAGTGTACAAAGATGTGCAAGTTCAGTGGATTGGCCATGCTAAATTGCCCCTTAGTATCCAAAGATGTGCAGGTTCGGTGGATTGGTCATGCTAAATTGCCCCCTGGTGTCCAGGTTAGGTGGATTGGTCATGGTAAATGTGGGGGGTTATGGGAATAGGGCAGGGGAGGGGGGCCTGGGTAAATACTCTGTCAGAGGGTTTGTTCAGACTCGATGGGCTGAATGGCCTCCTTCTACACTGTCGGGATTCTATGATTCTATGACGTGGGGAACTGCTTCTGGGCTTCTTTCTGTTGAGATTTCTTGGCCAAGATGTGCATATATCGCCTACACCGGGTATACCTTCCTCAGTGCACTGTGTGTAAAAGGTTGATGCTTGGTTTATGTGTAACACTCCCTGCCTCTATTTCTGCAGTGTGGAGCGAACACATTTGCTGAAAATCTCTGTCCTGATTTGCAGCTGGGATTCTCCGATGCCGCTGAAAGTGAATGGAGTTTTGGCTGGAACGCCACATTCTCTGTTCTCACTTACAGCGGGACGGCCACAGAACGAGTTCGGAGAATGGCACCCATTATTGTTAGTTTTAGTCCATTCTCAGGGTGTGGCTTCATTTCCCATCCCCAATTGGGTCACAATCCTGGAACTTCTTTCCTAACAGCACGGTGGATACACCTACAGCTCAGGGACTGCAGCAGTACAAGAACAGTAAGAAGTTTAACAACACCAGGTTAAAGTCCAACAGGTTTATTTGGTAGCAAAAGCCACACAAGCTTTCGGAGCTCCAAGCCCCTTCTTCAGGTGAGTGGGAATTCTGTTCACAAACAGGGCATATAAAGACACAAACTCAATTTCCATGAATAATGGTTGGAATGCGAATACTTACAGCTAATCAAGTCTTTAAGAAACAAAACAACATGAGTGGAGAGAGCATCAAGACAGGCTAAAAAGATGTGTATTGTCTCCAGACAAGACAGCCAGTGAAACTCTGGGTTCATGTCACACTATTTGTAACCCCACAGCCTGCCTGGACCTGCAGAGTTTCACTGGCTGTCTTGTCTGGAGACAATACACATCTTTTTAGCCTGTCTTGATGCTCTCTCCACTCACGTTGTTTTGTTTCTTAAAGACTTGATTAGTTGTAAGTATTCTCATTCCAACCATTATTCATGTAAATTGAGTTTGTGTCTTTATATGCCCTGTTTGTGAACAGAATTCCCACTCACCTGAAGAAGGGGCTTGGAGCTCCGAAAGCTTGTGTGGCTTTTGCTACCAGATAAACCTGTTGGACTTTAACCTGGTGTTGTTAAACTTCTTACTGTGTTTACCCCAGTCCAACGCCGGCATCTCCACAGCAGTACAAGAAGACAGCTTATCGCCACCTTCGGAAGGGCAACTAGGGATGGGCAATAAATGCTGGCCTCGCCAGCGATGCCCACATCCCGGAAATGAAGTTTAAAAAGCAGAGAACTGAAGAGGATCAATCAGTGTTGGAGCTTCTCTGATTGTATTTGGTTGAAGCTCTGTGGTTTGCCTGGTCACTTCAGAGGGCAATTAAAGGTGATTGGTGAGTTTCTGGAGCCAGATAGAGGCCAGTCCTGGTAAGAACAGCAGATGTGCTTTCCTCAAAAGGAGACAGCAATGTAAGTAGTTCAATGACAATTGTCATGTCAATAGTTAAAGATATAAGACAGAACGTTCCGGCTGTTCACGCTGGTGGGATCTTCCGATGCCACCAATGGTGCGCCCCCCCCCCCCACCACGGGTTTTCCAGCAGCATTCAACAGGAAACCCCATTGACAATGGCAGGACCAGGAGATCCCCCCCGCTGGCCTTTGGTGGGCTGCCTTCGCTGCCGTGAAATACATGGCAAGTTGTGTGAAAGATCCGCCTATTGTTTCACATTGTTGTTAGCAAGAAGATAGTAACTTGGAGGAGGTGTAGTAGAAAGGGTTAACTGCTGGATATCCTAATCGATGAGGCACATGATGGTGTGACACTGACGTCAGCCAGTCATGTGCTGGGTATAGAAATTTGTGAGGTAAGTGGGGAGGGCAAACAAGGCAAAGGATTACACTATGAATGGTAGGACCCTGGAAAGTGCTGAAGGTCAGAGGGATGTTGGATTGCACGTCCACAGGTCACTGAAGGTGGCGGGACAGGTAGATAAGGTGGTTAAGAAGGTGTTAGGGTCCCAGCTTGAAACCCCAGGATGTATTATGAAGCCAGACTGGATCCCGACAATTTTCTATTTTGGCATTAGTGTGAGGATAAGATGTTCTAATCCAGACGCAATTCTACTGACAAACCAGGGAGCTTTTACCAAAACAAATTATGTTTAACAACAGTTCAACTATAACAGGCGCAAAACAGATCTGAATTCTAAACATAACCCTTACAAGAAAAATGATATAAATAAACCTCTTTAAGGCACAATATCATCACAGTATCGTCACAAAGGCAGACGGGATATTTGCCTTTATTAGCCAAGACATAGAATAGAAAAGCAGGGAGGTCATGCTGGAACTGTATAAAGTGCTCGTTAGGCCACAGCTAGAGTCATTTTGCCCATGTCATACTCCCCCCAACCCACCACTTCCACCACCCCCACCAATTCCAGTTCTGGTCACCGTACTATAGAAGGATGTGATTGCACTGCAGAGGGTGCAGAGGGGATTCACCGGGTTGCTGCCTGGGCTGCAGGGTCTGAACTCTGAGGAGAGATTGGATCGGCTGGGGATGGTGTCACTGGGGCAGCGAAGGTTGAGAGGGGACCTGGTAGAGGTGGATAAGATTATGAGGTTCATAGCTGGGGTCAGTAGTGAGGCACGTTTTCCATCAGTAGAAGGGTCAATAAGCAGGGGGCAGAGATTTAAGACAAGAGGTAGAAAGGTAAGAGAGGAGTTGAGGAGGAAGATTTTCACTTAGAGGGTGGTGAGAGTCTGGAACTCACTGCCCGAAAGGAGTCAGAAACTCTCGTAACATTTAAGAAGTATTTAGATTTGCACTTGCGCTGCTATAACCTCCAGGGCTATGGGCCAAGCTCAGGACAATGGGATTAATGTAGTCAGATCTTTGTTGACTGGCATGGACACGATGGAATAGTCTCCTCTCTGCTGTAAGCGTCTACGGATATTTGGATCTATGAATCTATGTATTATAGGCAGCAGGCAGGTTGCCCAGGTTGCCTTTGCTGTAACTCAGTATGTACATGTTTTAAAGAGTGTAAATAGACTAGTTTTTAAGTAGATATCCTGATACCACCTACAGCCCTATCTTGCTAGAATCTTGGCTTAGCACATTTACTACAAGGACCACTGCTGTTCGTGATACATTTTAATGACTTAGACTTGAATGTGCTGGGCACCATTTCAGAATTGGCAGCTGACACAAAACTTGGAAGGGTTTGTGAAGTGTGAGGATTTGAAGTCAATGGTAAGTGAAATTGGATGGGTGTGAGATGAGCGATCTGTCCTGTACCTCCTGCTTTAACATCGTGCTAAAGGAATGACTAAATATGTGCTTACAGCTTGGTATATCATCGAACAATCTCCTAATCGCAAGGCTGGCCACATGTTCTATCATTCTGGGTTGTGACTAACAGTCTGGTGTTTCTTAATGCTTAGTGGAGCAGATAATGATACTGAGGAAGTAGATGAATGTACAGAAAGTGCACTACTTGAATCTTTAAGCACAGACCATATAACACACAAAATGTCATCTTTTATCAACTCCACTTTTATTATTTTCATCTCATTCTACAGAAACCTCAGATGGTTAGTTTCCCTTAACTGACTTCTAGATTCAAGCATCGACACTACAGGACAAATCCCACCTCACGTCAATATTGCAGCTTACTTGCTGCGATCAATTATTGACGAGTATGAATGAGGTACACCACTCACGCCATCATTTTTAATACTTCCGATTTATCACAACCCCAAGCCTTGTGGTTGGACAGCAGCAGTGTAATACTAGATTTCCAGTTATACAACGGGAAATTCATTTAACCTCGATTCAACCTGCAATAATTTACACCTCTCCTGGTTACATCTTTTGTTTGATTATTTGTTCCCCCATTTCCATTCTCTTCTCTTTCACAAACATCACTTTTACCTTTAACCTCTCCTGCCTCAAACATTCTCTATCATTTTGCCCACGTCATACTCCCCCCAATCCCCCACTTCCATCACCCCTGTCCCCACCAATTCCACCCCTGCCAACTCCACCCCCATTCCCACCACCCCTTTGAGAGCCCACCACCCCCACTAACCCCACTGAGAGCCCACCACCCCCACCAACCAAGAGGTAGCAGAGAAGGTTGAGAAGGTTGATAAATGTGAGGTGATTCATTTTGGTAGGACAAATTTAAATGTGGATTACAGGGTCAAAGGTAGGGTTCTGAAGACTGTGGAGGAACAGAGAGATCTTGGGGTCCATATCCACAGATCTCGAAAGGTTGCCAGTCAAGTGGATAGAGCTGTGAAGAAGGCCTATAGTGTGTTAGCTTTTATTAACAGGGGGTTGGAGTTTAAGAGCCGTGGGGTTATGCTGCAACTGTACAGGACCTTGGTGAGACCACATTTGGAATATTGTGTGCAGTTCTGGTCATCTCACTATAAGAAGGATGTGGAAGCGCTGGAAAGAGTGCAGAGGAGATTTACCAGGATGCTGCCTGGTTTGGAGGGTAGGTCATATGAGGAAAGGTTGAGGGAGCTAGGGCTGTTCTCTCTGGAGCGGAGGAGGCTGAGGGGAGACTTAATAGAGGTGTATAAAATGATGAAGGGGATAGATAGAGTGAACGTTCAAAGACTATTTCCTCGGGTGGATGGAGCTATTACAAGGGGGCATAACTATAGGGTTCGTGGTGGGAGATACAGGACGGATATCAGAGGTAGGTTCTTTACGCAGAGAGTGGTTGGGGTGTGGAATGGACTGCCTGCAGTGATAGTGGAGTCAGACACTTTAGAAACATTTAAGCGGTTATTGGATAGGCACATGGAGCACACCAGGATGATAGGGAGTGGGATAGCTTGATCTTGGTTTCAGATAAAGCTCGGCACAACATCGTGGGCCGAAGGGCCTGTTCTGTGCTGTACTGTTCTATGTTCTATGTTCTATGAAATGCTGTTGTTGTAATGCCCAGTAAGAAGTCTCACAACACCAGGTTAAAGTCCAACAGATTTATTTGGTAGCAAATACCATAAGCTTTCGGAGCACTGCTCCTTCGTCAGATGGAGTGGAAATGTGTAATGCACATTGTTGTAATGCACATTGTTGTAATGCACATGGACTCCCAAAAAGGCATTTGATACAGCTCTGCACAATAGACTTGTTACAAAGTTACAGCTCATGGAATAAAAGGGACAACTTGTAGATTAGAAACCACCAAAGGGCCACCAAAAAGAGTAAGACTAAGAAATATAAAAACAAAATATAGCTTTTATAAGTATATAAAAAGGGAGAGAGTAGCTCAAGTAAATGCGGGTTCCCTAGAAGCAGGGACAGGAGAAATTATCATGGGGAACGAGGAAATGGCAGAGGCATTGAACAAATATTTTGTGTGTCTTCGACTGTGAAATCTGGCAAATCGCCAGGACCTGACCCTAGGGATCTAAAAGCTGCAGAGATAGTGGACGTATTCGAGTTCTCAAAGTTCTTTAGCTGCAGGAAGGTCTCATCAGATTGGAAGCTGGCAGATGTTGCTCTGTTTTACACTGAATATTGGAGTGCTGCAAGGATCAGTGCCTGGACCTCAGCTATTTAAAATCTATGTCAATGACTCAGGCAGAGAAAGAGAATAATAAGCTTGTTGATCACACCAAACTAGGTGGGAATGTAAGCTGTGGGCAGGACACAGAGAGGCTGCAAAGAGATATAGACAGGTAAAGTGAATGGGAAACATGATGGCAGATGGGGTAAAGCATCCAGGAATGTGAAGTTATTCACTTTAGTTGTACAAATAGAAAAGCAGAATATTTTTGAAAGGTGAGAAACTTGGAAGTGTTGATTTTCAAAGAGGCTTGGGTGTGCTAGAAGGAGGAATGCAGAAAGTTAGAATGCAGGTGCAGCAAGCAATTAGGAAGGTGACTGGCATGTTGGCCTTTATTGTAAGAGGATTGAAGTACAAGAGTAAACAAGTCTGGCTCCAGTTGTACGGGGTTTCAGTGAGACCACATCTGGAATAGTGTGCGCAGTTTTGGTCTCCACATTTAAAAAGGATCGACTAGATAGAAAGGATACAGTGAAGGTTCACTAAATTGATCCCTGGGATGAAGAGTTGTCCTATGATGACAAGCTGAGTAAATTGGGCCTATATTCTCTGGATATAGAATCATGAGAGATGACCTCATTGAACCCCCACAAAATTCTGAATGGTGGATGTTGAGAGATTGTTTGCCCTGGCTGGGGAATCAAACATGGGGGGTGGCAGGGGTGAGGGGGGGGGGGGGGGGATATTATCACAGTCTCAGGATAAAGGGCAATCATTTAGGCAATCAGAGGCTTGTGAAGCTTTGGAATTCTCTGTCCCAGAGGCTTGTGGATGCTCCATCGTTGAATATATTTAAGGCTGTGACAGACAGATTTTTATTCTCTCAGAGAATCAAGGGGTGCAGGGAACGGGCGGGAAAGTGGAATTGAAGCCCAAGATCAGTCATGGGTGAATTGAATGGTGGAGCAGGCTCGATGGGCCACATGGTTTACTCCTGCTCCTATCTCTTGTGCTCTTGTGTGGATTTGGAATTGGCTGACAGGAAACAGAGAGTAGTGGCTCATGGATGTTTTTAGGGCTGGAGAAAGGTTTCTAGTGGAGTTCCCCAGGGGACTGTGTTAGGACCATTGCTTTTCCTGATATATATTAATGATCTAGACCTTGGTGTAGGAGGGGACATTTTCAAAATTTGCAGATGATATGAAACTTGGTCACACTGTGAACTGTGAGAGGGATCATGTTGAATTTCAAAAGGAGGAGACAGTTTGCCAGAATGGGTGAAGTTCAATACTGAAAAGTGCGAAGTGACACAGAGACTATATAAAAGAAAGGATGCAACGCTAAACAGGATGCGGGAACAGAAGGATGGGTATATATGTGCATATGTCATTGAAGGTGGCGGGGCAGTTTGAGAATGTAGTAAAGCACACAGTATCCTTTATTATTTTTATCAATTTATTTATTAGTCACAAGTAGGCTTACATTCACACTGCAATGAAGTTACTGTGAAAATTCCCTAGTCGCCACACTCCAGCACCTGTTCGGGTACACTGAGGGAGAATTTAGCATGGCCAATGCACCTAACCAGCACGTCTTTCGGACTGTGGGAGGAAACTGGAGCACCCGGAGGAGACCCACACAGACACGGGGAGAATGTACAGACTCCACACAGACAGTGACCCAAGCCGGGAATCGAACCCGCGTCCCTAGTGCTGTGAGGCAGCAGTGCTCGCCACGGTGCCAGGGTATGGATTACAAGAGCAAGAAGGTTTTGCTGAACTTATATAAATCACTAGATCAGCCTCAGCTAGAGTATTGAGTCCAGAGCTGGGCATTGTACTTTTGGAAAGATCTGCAGGCATTGGTTACAGAGCAAATTATTCCGGGATGGGGAACTTCAGTCATGGAGATAAATTGAAAGGTTAGAACTGTCTTTCTCGGAGAAGAGAAGGTTGAGATGAGATTTGATGGAGATGTTCCAAATTGTGAGGGTTTTGGACAGAGTAAATAGAGAGAAACTGTTTCCACTTGTGAAGGAATCGATAATGAGAGACCACAGATTTTCAACAACTGGCCAGAGGCAAAGATTTTATGAGCACAAACTTTTCACACAGTGAGTGGTTAGGGTTTAAAATGCTTGAGATTGTGGTGGACACAGGTTTAATTGAAACATTCTAAAGGGATTTTGACTGTTATCTGAAAAGGAAATTTTGCAGGGTCATGGGGAGAAGGTGGGAGATAGTGAATTGTTCAATTGTTCATTTAGAGAGCTGGTGCAGGCACAATGGGCCGAATGGCCTCCTTCTGTGCCGTAATAATTCTGTGATCTGGTCTGTCGTGCCATTCTCTCCTGCCTAGTATTTGTGGCCTACCTCTTTGGGAGTGCCCAGTCTCTTTTATTCCACCATATCTCCATCAATGGCTTTACCTGCCACTGTATGGTCACTTCTATTGTATCCGAGACTCCATCCCTGTTTACTTCCTCTTCATTTATAGGCCGTGATGAGGAGATGCCGGCGTTGGACTGGGGTGGACACAATAAGAAGTCTCACAACCCCAGGTTAAAGTCCAACCCGTTTATTTGGAATCACAAGCTTTCAGAGAGATGAATCATCTGATGAAGGAGCAGTGCTCCGAAAGTTCGTGATTCCAAATAAACCTGTTGGACTTTAACCTGGTTTGTGAGGCTTCTTACTGTCATTTATATGCGATACCTTAGTGCATCATCTTCAGATATAGGGAGGCTTCCCTAGATGTTGCTAACATCTAAGGATGTAACTTCTGCATTTTTCTTAACTGCGTGTTGTTAGGCTGAAAATCAAACACTAAGTTATGGATGAGACAGAATTTCCTTGAAGTGAATATCAGGAAGACTGAAGTCATTTTTTGTGCCAAAGCCCAACCCTCCTGCTATTCCCACAGCCAATTCCCAATGCTTTTCTAACTGGTCTTCAATCTTTATTTTTCCTTAAATGTACACCCGTCAAAACTCTGCAGCCCCAACCCTGACTCACACCAAGCTCTGTTCACTCACATCCCTGTGCTCACATACATACAATAACTTGCAGGGCCTCACTTGTAAAATCCACAAACTTCTGTTCAAATCTGTTTGCCCTTTCCTATCTCTGTAACTTCCTCCATCCCTGCAACCCTCGAAGAACTCTGCCTTCCTCCCACCCTGGCCCTCTTGCTGATTTTCTACACCCACCATTGACAGGCTGTGTCTTCAGTCACCCAGACCATAATGTCTGGAATTCCCTCCCTCAGCCTCTCCACCTTGCTCTGTCTCCACATCTTCCTTTAGGATCCTCCTTAAAACTCGCCTCATTGATGAAGATTTTGACCACTTTTACTGATGTGACTCGGTATCAAAATCTGAGAATGTTTCTGAGGAGTACGTGGGAGATGCTAAAGATGCTATATCAATGCAAGTTGTTGTTGCTACGGAGTTCAGGCTGAACTGGTGTGAACTCCCCTTTATGTAACTTTGATGTTCCTTCAATCTCGTGTCGAATTTCAACTCTTGAACCTCAGCAAGGATCAAGACTGCTTCCATTTACTTTCGTAATATTATCTTCCTCCTCCATTAGCCCCGCTGTCACTGAACCCCTTTCCACCCCTCCTTCCAGCTTATCATTTGTAGTTTTCTGTCCAGTGCTCCCCACCCTCACCCACTTCCTCCCACGTCTGACTTCAATCAGGCTTTAAGCCACCTCTCTTAACCTTCCCGTAAAGGTTTTATATCTGATTCCTCTCCTCCTTCCTGCTGCTGTTGTTAGCACATCAAGTTATAAACGAGTCTAGCTGAAATAAAATCGTAAATATTATTTTCCATACGCCTTGGTTCAGTGGTTGCAATCTCGCTCTGAGTCCGTAGGTGGGTGAGTCAAAGGCTGGTAAAGGAATCCGTTAATGAAAATAATCCATTTACCCAAGGTTCTATTTCATATTGAGCTCTTATACACAAAAATAAAACCTGCAAATGCAGCTGACTGATAATATCTGTGGAACGACAACTAATCTGTTAGGCAGTAACTATCAGTGTATAAAATGGCTGTGGATAGTTCTCATCTTTTTATACATACATTGGCATGTTCATTCTTTTGGGGTGGCACGGTGGCACTGTGATTAGTGCTGCTGCCTCACAACGCCAGGGACCCGGGTTCCATTTTGGCCTCGGGTGAGTATGTGAAGTTTGCACATTCTCCCCATGTCTGTGTGGGTTTCCTCCGGGTGCTCCGGTTTCCACCCATGGTCTGAAAGACGTGCTGGTTAGGTGCATTGACCCAAACAGGCGCCGGACTGTGGCGACGAGGGGAATTTCACAGTAATTTCATTGCAGTGTTAATGTAAGCCTTACTTGCGATTAATAAATAAACTTTAGTTTGCACGTTCTCCACGTGTTTGCGTGGGTTTCCTCTGGATGCTCCAGTTTCCTCCCACAGTCCAAAGACATGCTAATTAGGTGCATGGGCCACGCTAGAAAATTGTCCCCCAGTGTCAGGGGGATTAGCAGGGTAAATGCATGGGGTTACGGGATAGGGCCTGGGTGGGATTGTGGTCAGTGTAGGCTCGATGAGCCGAACAGCCTCTTGTGTATTGTAGGGATTTTATGGTTCTATGATACTTTTCTTTATATATGAATAGATCTTAATGTTATGCCCTCAGATCATGCTGTGGGGCCTATCTCAAGCTACCTTGTGCTAATCTTACACAACAGAAATCAAAATAACAATTTAGTGTCTGGAGAAAATCAGAAGATGAAACAGAAAGAAGTGATCCAAAAAGTTCAGCACAACTGACTAACATTCAGCACCACAAGCCCTCAGTACAAGAGGATTTGGATTACTGCAATTATATGGAGCCGTGGTGAGATTGTACCTGGAATATTGTGTACGGTTTTGGTCTCCTCACCTAAGGAAAGTTATTTTTGCCAAGGTTCACTAAACAAATTCCCAGGATGTAGGGATTGTCCTGCAAGGAAAGATTAAATAGCCGGTGCCTTTATTCTCTGGAGTTCAGAAGAATGGGAGTTGATCTCATTCAAACATACAAAGGTCTTACAGGGCTCGACGGGGTAGATACAGGAAGGATGGCTCCCCATGCTGCAGGGGGGGAGTGGGGTTGTTGGTGGATGGAGGGAGCAGTCTAGAGTCAGAGCACACATTCTCAGGATAAAAAGCAAGCCATTTAGGACTGAGATGAGGAGGACTTTCTTCACCAAGAGGGTGATGAATCTTTGGAATTCTCCATCCCAGAGGGCTGGGGGAAGCTCAATCACTGACTATCTTTCAAGATTGAGATCGATAGATTCCTCCTTATTAAAAGCATCAAGGAATATGGGGATAGTGTTACAGTCCCAGCTAGTGTTACTACTGAATGGGGAAATCCCAGAATGGGACCTTGGCTCAGAAAATGTAGATGAACAGAGCAACAGGACGGCCAATGAGCTTTAAACAACAAAAGAAAAACATTTATTAAACATGAAAGGTTTGACAATAATAGAATACCCCTTCACTCCCAAGAATCTTCACAAGTGTACACAGATCTTAACACAGGTTATAAAATATATCTTATGCTATAATGTTTTCAATCAACACACAGTTCCTGTAACCCAACAGTCTAACTGCGGTCAGACAATATCCCACTCTCTAAGTGGTAGGTGTCACCCAATCACACTCCTGGGGTTTCTTTTCAAATGCCCCCTGATGATGTGGCGGCACGGTAGCACAGTGGTTAGCACTGCTGCTTCACAGCTCCAGGGACCTGGGTTCGATTCCCGGCTTGGGTCACTGTCTGTGTGGAGTTTGCACATTCTCCTCGTGTCTGCGTGGGTTTCCTCCGGGTGCTCCGGTTTCCTCCCAAAGATGTGCGGGTTAGGTTGATTGGCCACGCTAAAATTGCCCCTTAGTGTCCTGAGATGTGTAGGTTAGAGGGATTAGTGGGTAAATATGTAGGGATATGGGGGTAGGGCCTGGGTGGGATTGTGGTCGGTGCAGACTCGATGGGCCGAATGGTCTCTTTCTGCACTGTAGGGTTTCTGTGATTTTTGTGATTTCTGTGATGGTCATGCGGGTAGTTGACGGGAATCGAAGAACAATCTCCAGGACATTGCTGGAGAAAAATCATCAGGATATTAAAAAATATAGGAGTGATTCTCCCAGCCCGCTGTGCAAGGGGCCGGGAGACGTCAGCGGAGACTGTTTCACAGGCTTCCCGCTGGGCCCCCGGGTCTCCGCTCTGGGCCCCCGGGTCTCCGCTCTGAGCACCTGGGTCTCCGCTCTGGGCCCCCGGGTCTCCGCTCTGGGCCCCCGGGTCTCCGCTCTGGGCCCCCGGGTCTCCGCTCTGGGCCCCCGGGCCTCCGCTCTGGGCCCCCGGGCCTCCGCTCTGGGCCCTCGGGTCTCCGCTCTGGGCCCCCGGGTCTCCACGCTGGGCCCACGGGTCTCCACGCTGGGCCCCCGGGTCTCCACTCTGGGCCCCTCGGGTCTCCGCTCTGGGCCCCCGGGTCTCCGCGCTGGGCCCACGGGTCTCCACGCTGGGCCCCCGGGTCTCCACTCTGGGCCCCCGGGCCTCCGCGCTGGGCACCTGTGCCTCCGTGCTGAGCACCTGGGTCTTCGCGCTGGGCACCCGGGCCACCGCGCTGGGCCCCTGGGTCTCCGTGCCGGGCCCCCGGGTCTTTGCTCTGGGTCCCCGGGTCTCTGCGCTGGGTCCCCGGGTCTCCCCGATGGGCCCCCGGATCTCCTCTCTGGGCCCCCGGGTCTCTGCTCTGCGTCCCTGGGTCTCTGTACTGGGCCCCCGGATCTCTGTGCTGGGCCCCCGGGTCTCTGCGCTGGGCTCCCGGGTCTCTGCTCTGGGCTCCCCGGTCTCCGCTCTGGGCCCCCGGGTCTCCGCGCTGGGCACCCGGATCTCCGCTCTGGGCCCCCGAGTCTTCACACTGGGCGCCTGGGTCTCCGCTCTGGGCCCCCGGGGCTCTGCGCTGGTCCCCTGGGTCTCTGCTCTGGGCCGCCAGGTCTCTGCTCTGGGCCCCCGAGTCTCCGTGCTAGGCGCCTGGGTCTCCGCTCTGGGCCCCCGGGTTTCTGCGCTGGGCGCCTGGACATTGGGGCTTGCCTGGGGAGGTCCGGGGAAGCCAACGATTGGAGGGTGGGGGCTCTGCAAGGACAGCAATGAAGGTGTCGCTGGGCTGGCCAGCGATCAGGCTGGCCTACTCGGCATTATACTGGCAGCCTCCCGGCTGGAATAGGCCCCGCTCCCTGATTTTCAGCGGGAATCTCACTTTGGGCACTCAGTGATGCAGAGTGTTGGAAATTCATTCTGAATATCAAGCTAAAAATATCGGCGGGAGTTATTCCTGTTCTCCCGTTGTCACTCGAATTGTCGACCTGGCACTTTTTTGGGAGAATCCCAGCGATAGTGTTTCTTTTTGTCTTGTTTATGAACATTTCTCTTTACCAGACACAAAATATTGAAAATGTGGAAAACGGCAGCTTGACTGACAGTCAACCATCATCCAATTGGGTAACGAGTCTTTCTGCTTTCCTATTGGTTTAGGAAGGCCATGTGTCACAAGGATGGATGTGTTGGCTGACTGATGGCTGGAGTGTGGGGATAAGTCATGTGATGAGACCTCCAGGAATACACTGAGTTGGCAACTCTAATTCCAGCACCCCAGACTCTTACCGCCTGCACAAATACAGCTCTGTAAACCCTCTATTTTCACAAAAATACATTGGCAACCGAGTTCCACTGCTGAGATTTCAGTATATTATCCAGGTCAATAAGCCAGTGCAATGTTGAGGGAATGCTGCATTGTCGGAGGCGCCACCTTGCAGTTAGGATTAAACTGAAGCTTCAAGTGGATGTTGAGGATCCCACGGTGTGATTTGAAGAAGAATAGCAATAGGGTTTTCCGGAGTTAACATGAACCTCTCAGTGAACAGGCCCAAAATGGATCAACTGATGAAGGTCTTTCTGGGACTGGAGGGGCACGGTGGCAGAGTGATTAGCACTGCTGCCTCACAGTGCCAGGGATCCAGGTTCAATTCCAGCCTTGGTGACTGTGTGGAGTTTGCACATTCTCCCCGTGTCTGCATAGGTTTCCTCTGGATGCTTCAGTTTCCTCCCGCAGTCCAAAGATGTTAGGTTAGATAGATTGGCCATGGTAAATTCTCCCTCAGTTTGTGTGAGTGTGTGTGTGTGATAGTGTGTGAGTGTGAGTTTGAGTGTGTGCCCTGTGATGGGCTGGCATCCCATTCTGGGTGTACCCTGCCTACAGCCAATATCTGTCAGGTTAGGCTCTGACTCCCTGTGATCCTGAATTGGTAAGTGGTTAAGTGAAAGTGAAGTGTTTCTGGGACTTTGCTGTGTACAGAGGACTCGCAACATATCCCTACATTATAACAATGGCTGCTCTTCAAATAGTGCTTCAATGACCGTCAAGTGCTTTTGAGATGACTCAATGTGTGAAATGAGCTTTACACATGTAAGTTCTCTCCATCTGTCTGTCATCAGTGGAGCCAAATAGCTTCATTTTCCTTCTTTATCTTGCCATGTTTTCGATTCAGCTTAGAATGCATGTGAATTTAGCACTATTTACTTCCTGAAGTTAGCAACAATAATCTTGTTTCTCTCCACAGGTAGCACGTTCATTTTTAATATTAATGGCTTCTCACATGACAGTTTGGAAACATGATAAAGACTCTGTGAGGCCTTCCGAAAACACACAACGTGAAGCTGAGCTCGACCTATATTTACTAAATGAAACATCATCCGGTTACCAAAAATAATCTGAACATGAGTCTTTCCATCATCACTTCAGCTGAAAAGGTAAGTGCAGTCAAGAAACACTCAATAGGAAGCAGGAACAGGGCCATTTAGCTCCTTGGGTGTGTTCCAACATTTTCTTTTATTCATTCATGGGACATGGGCGTCGCTGGCTGGCCAGCATTTATTGATGTGGAGATGCCGGCGTTGGACTGGGGTAAGCACAGTAAGAAGTCTCACAACACCAGGTTAAAGTCCAACAGGTTTATTTGGTAGCAAATACCATGGTATTTGCTACCAAATAAACCTGTTGGACTTTAACCTGGTGTTGTGAGACTTCTTACTACAGCATTTATTGCCCATCCCTAGTTGCTGGAGGGCAGTTGAGAGTCAACCATATTGCTGTGGCTCTGGAGTCACATGTAGGCCAGACCAAGTCAGGACGGCAGATTTCCTTCCCTAAAGGACATTAGTGAATCAGCTAGATTTTTCTGACAATCGACAATGGTTTCATGGTCATCAGTAGATTCTTAATTCTAGCTATTTTTTATTGAATTCAAATTCCACCATCTGCCGTGGAGGGATTCGAACCCGGGTTCCCAGAACAATAGTTGAGTTTCTGGATTAATAGTCTAGTGATAATACCACTAGGCCATCGCCTCCCCTATTTAGCTAGCTAATGGCTGTTATTTTACATTTTATCATGAGGGTGTCACTGACAAGGCCAGCATTTGTTGCCCATTCCCAATTGCCCTTGAACTGAGTGGCTTGCCATCGCCATTTTAGAGGGCCTGGAGGAAGAGTTTCCTTAGTGAACAAGATGATTTTTTATGACAATCACCATTACTTAGACTAATTTTTCCATTCCAGATTGAATTTAAAAGCTGCCGTGGTGAGATTTGAACCCATTACCCCAGAACATTAGTCTAGGCCTCAGGGTTACTAGTTGTACCATTGTCTCCCCAGACCTTTGGCTCAGCTCCGTTTAACCATCTTAGCTTCATATGCCTTCATATAATAACCTAACCTCAGTCTTGAAAGGTCCAACTGACCCCCTGTATCCATAACCTTCTGAGGGACAGAATTCCAGATTATACTATAGGATCATGTTGGATGGTGGAGCAGGCTTGAAGGGCCGAATGGTCTACTCCTGCACCTAGTTTCCACGTTTCTGTGTATGTGTGAAGAATTGCTTCTGGACCTCCCTTCTAAATGGTTTCGATCTGATTGTAAGATTGGGTTTGTTGTTCTGGATTCTTCCACCAGAGGACATATACACCTCACTGACTTAAGGGACTCTTGATTCTGTCTTAAAATTATTTGGGGATATTTTTTGTAGAATGAACTAAAATAGTTGCATGCCCTGCTCCTCTTGTTTAAACCCTTACTGTATCACAAATGTGTTCCTGGTTTGTACTGACTGTCTGTGCGACAGACAGGACACATTTTAACATCAAATAACCCTTCTTGATGAATGCAGAAAAATTCAATCACATCAAATGGAGAGAGTGGAACCTAAAAAACACAGGTGCTTGGTAAAAAACCTATTAATTTTTTAGCCATTAGAATTTTTGGAAGAGAATGGAAGCAAGAATCAAAGGTTGTCTTATGAGGTTGGGCCTTGTTCTAGTTTAGGAGAATGAGAGGTGACCTTATTGAAACATAAGATCCTGAGGAGATTTGACAGCTGAGAGGAAATTTCCCCTTGTGGGAGAGAAAAGAGATAGGGGAAACAGTTTAAACAGGGCGACACGGTGGCACAGTGGTTAGCACTGCTGCTTCACAGTGCCAGGGACCGGGGTTCGATTCCCGGCTTGGGTCACTATCTGTGCGGAGTCAGCACGTTCTCCCCATGCCTGCGTGGGTTTCCCCACGGTGCTCCAGTTTCCTCTCACAGTCCGAAAGACGTGCTGGTTAGGTGCATTGGCCGTGCTAAATTCTCCCTCAGTGTACCCGAACAGGTGGCGGAGTGTGGCGACTAGGGGATTTTCACAGTAACTTCACTACAGTGTTAATGTAAGCCTACTTGTCACACTAATAAACTTTAAAACTTAACAGAAATAGGGGACATGGAATAGTTAAGAAAGGGAATTTAATCTGGAAATGAGGTGAAATTAAAGGTAAATGAATAAAAATTGGGGAATGAGAAAGAAGATAGGAGGGTGAATAAATGTGTTCGTTTACCACTGCAGTTGTTTTGTAGTATAGGGTTAATCCTTCAGTAAAGTTACCATTGACACAATGCGGCACGGTAGCACAGTGGTTAGCACTGCTGCTTCACAGTTCCCCGGACCTGGGTTCGATTCCCGGCTTGGGTCACTGTCTGTGTGGAGTTTGCACATTCTCCTCGTGTCTGCATGGGTTTCCTCCGGGTGCTCCGGTTTCCTCCCACAGTCCAAAGATGTGCGGGTTAGGTTGATTGGCCACGCTAAAATTGCCCCTTGGTGTCCTGAGATGCGTAGATTAGAGGGATTAGTGGGTAAAATATATGTAGGGATATGGGGGTAGGGCCTGGGTGGGATTGTCGTTGGTGCAGATTCGATGGGCCGAATGGCCTCTTTCTGTACTGTAGGGTTTCTATGATTCTTCTATGACACTTCTGCTGCATTTTTGTTCTCCGAGCTGTGATACTGAGAGTAAATTACAAATTTTAAGACGTCGCTGATATGGTGTCTGAACATGCATACACGTGAATTAGGAAGAGTGGGCCCCTCGAGCCTGCTCCGTCATTTGATAACATCATGGCTGATCTGCTTGTGGTCTCTACTTTCCCGTCTATCCCCTCTACCCTTTGACTCCTGTTGTCTGCCAAGAATGTAACACAGCCTTAAAATTATTCAATGACCCAGCTTGCACTGCTCTCTGACTATCCTCATCTCTGCCTTAAATGGGAGACCACTTCTTTTTAAACTGTTTCCCCTATCTCTTTTCTCTCCCACAAAAGGAAATTTCCTCTCAGCTGTTAAGTCTTAGGAGCAGAAGTAGGCCATTCGGCCCATTGAGTCTGATCCGCATTCAATGAGATCATGACTGATCTGATATAATCCTCAACTCCACTTTCCCTCCTTATTCCCATAATCCTCGATTCCCTTACTGATTAAAAATCTGTCTATCTCAGCTTTGAACATACTTAATGACTCAGCCTCTGTAGTCCTCTGCGGTAAAGAATTCCACAGCTTCACTACCCTCAGAGAGCAGAAATTCCTCCTCATCTCTGTCTTCAATGGGTGACCCCTGACTCTGAGATGATGCCCTCTGGTCCTGGGCTTTCCCACAAGAAGAAACAACCTCTCAGCATCTACCCTGTAAAGCCCCCTGAGAATCTGAGATGTTTCAATAAGGTCACCTCTCATTGCAATGGCATTTAGGAGAATGGGAGCTTGTTGTTGGGTCCATGCTTGCAATACATATTGCCTTCAATAGGATATTGATGCACTAGGCATAGCTCAGAGAGAGAGTTGAAACCTGTTTTTACTGGAGAACAGAAGATTTAAGAGGAATGTAATTTACGTTTCTTGAGATGCTGAGAGACATGAATAATGCAGATGTACGCAGGTTATTTAATTTAGAATCCCAGAACTAGAGGACATTGCTATGAAATAAACGAGCCTTGAGCAAGATTGAAGATTAGAAGAATTCTCATTTTGCAGCAGTCAATACATGAGAAGGACTTCTCGGGAAAGGCATTAGTGATTTGTCTCATTAAAAACAAAAGTTGGATAAATATCGAATTGAAGATAAAGGTTAGACAGATAAATAGACACCATGTTTGCTCCAGAATATGACAACTTGTGTTGCTCGATTCAGAGAAATCTAATCTTTTGGATGAGATTGGGCAGGTGTATTAGGAGATTGCTATCCCAGTGTCTGATTAGATTACTTTGCCATTAAAGGTAAAAAGACCAGCAAAATGATTTGCCGCACTTGACAATCAGCCCATGATGTTGAGGGATGGTTGAACAAGCTCCGCTAGAGGATATTCTCATTCATAAGTTAGGGGCAGAGCCTGAGACTTTTATGGGTGGAGATTTGTTCATTGGAGGTTTTAGGATAGATTGATATAAAAGCGTGAGGAGTCTTGGGTGTTTTGTTGTCCTGCATTTAACTAACTCAGGGCCAAAACCCTGCAGTCTTATAGCTCATGTAAGTGGTTAGCACTGAAATTATTGCTGGAATTTGACCGCCCCACCTGCCACGGAATCGGAGCAGGTGAGGGGCGGACAATGGAAATGTCTGTTGTCCACCGGTGGGATTTTCCGATCTTGCTCGAGCGAGGCCATAAAATCCCACCCTATGAGTTGGCTCAACCTCTAGTTTCAATTAGGATTGCAGGAGGGCATGCCAGGAGCAGCACCAAGCACACATTAAAATAAGGAGTCAACCTGGTGAAGCTACAACACAGGACTATTTGCATGCTAAGCAGCATGAGATAAACAGAGGTAAGCGATCCCACAACCAACGGGTCAGGTCTAAGCTCTGCAGTCCTGCCACATCAAACCCAAGAACGGTGGTGGACAATTGAACAATTAACTGGAAGAGGAGGCTCCACAAATATCCTCAGTGAGATGGGAGCCATTTTCAGTCAGAAGTGCCGAATAGATGATCCATCTCAGCCTCCCCCACAGCACCACAGATGTCAGTCTTCAGCCAACTCAATTCACTCCAGGTGATATCAAGAAATGGCTGAAGACACTGAATACCGCAAAAGATTATGGGCCCTGACTACATTCCGGTAATGGTATTGATGAGTTATGCTCCAGAACTGTGCTACCGTGGGCGGCACGGTAGCACAGTGGTTAGCACTGCTGCTTCACAGCCCCAGGGACCTGGGTTCGAATCCCGGTTCGGGTCACTGTCTGTGCCGAGTTTGTACATTCTCCCTGTGTCTGCGTGAGTTTCCTCCGGGTGCTCCGGTTTCCTCCCACAGTCCAAAGATGTGCGGGCTAGGTTGATTGGCCATTCTAAATTGCCCCTTAGTGTCCTGGGATGCATAGGTTAGAGGGATTAGTGGGTAAATATGTAGAGATATGGGGATAGGGCCTGGGTGGGGTTGTGGTTGGTGCAAACTCGATGGGCCGAATGGCCTCTTTCTGCACTGTAGGATTCTATGAACTAGCTGTGCCCTTAGCTAGGCGATTCCAGTACAAGTGGAACACTGGCATCTAACTGGCAATATGGAAAATAGCCCAGGTAAGTCATACATAACAGTTGGGAGCGTGATTAGGCCATTCAGCCCCTTGAGTCTGCTCTGTTATTCAATATGATCAAGGCTGATCGGGTTGTAACCTCAACTCTGCATTCCTGCCTATCCCCTTCTTAATTGAGAATTTATCTAGCTCTGTCTTAAAAATATTCAGGGGCAGAATTTTACCTTCTCACCCGCCCATCAGTGGCCAGAATGAACCGTAAAATTGCCGAAGAGCTGAAAAAGCAGGATCACGCCCGATTTCTTGGCCCTCGCAATTTTACGAGAGCGGGATTTTTGGCGCGGTCAGCCTCTCGCCGGAAATGGGTGGGGCATGAAGGGGGCGGGGCATAAAGGAGGAAGGGCATGATAGGGGTGGGGGAGAGGAAGGCCTCTGTGCACTCTGCAGATCGTGATTGGATTGGGGGGAGGGGGGCCTTTGCTGTTCTGCAGATGCCCCAATCGGATCTGGGGAGGGGGTTGTGATCGGTCTGGGTGGTGGAGGCTAGATATCCGTGTGTTGTGGGGCTCATGATCAGCTGTGGGCCTCCGCAATTGTTGAGGGAGGGGGTTGGTTCAGGTTGGCTGCAGCAGCAGGGGCCTGACAGCTATTGCGCATGTGTGGCATCAGAGGTCTGCACATGCGCAGTAGCTCCCTCTACAGGTGAATTAAGCCCAGCCCACTGCTGGCAGCAGCTAGAAACAGTCTACACCATTTTTTCAATGACTAAGTACGTAAGATTGGCCATGAAAACTCACCCAAAAAATGGATCTGGAACTCTCCCATTTTCAGGCGAGAAGGACACTTAGAATTATTCTCATAAAATTCCACCCAAGGACTCTACCTTCACTGTCTTTTGAGGAAAACAGTTCAAGAGACTCACCACCCATCCTTAGGAGAAAATATTTCTCCTAATTTCTGTCTTAAATGAGCGACCCCTTATTTTAAACAGTGATCCCTAGTTCTAGATTCTCTCACAAGAGGAAACATTCTCTCCACATCCACCCTGTAAATACCCCTCAGGATCTTACATGTTTTAATCAAGTTATCTCTTATTCTTCTAAAATCTAGTGGATACGAGCCTAAAAAACCTTTCTTCATAAGATAACCCAACCATTCCTTGTATCAGTCTAGTAAACCATATCTCAACTACTTCCAATGGATTTACATCCAGATGTGGCCTCACTATTTCCCCTATACAACTGAGGCATAACCTCCCTACTTTTGTATTCAATTCCCCTCACAATAAACAATACCATTCTATTAGTATTCCTAATTACTTGCTGTACCTTGTGATACATGTACCAGGGCACCCAGGTCCTTCTGAATCTCAGAGCTCCACAATCTTTCACCATTTAGATAATATGTTGGAAGTCAATCCATCTGAGTCCCAGGACATCACCGCAGGAATTCCTCAGGGTAGTGTCCTAGACCCAAACATCTTCAGATGCTTCCTTCCATCATAAGGTCGGGGTGGGGGGGGGGTGTTCACTGATGACTGCCCAATGTTCAGCGCCATTTGTGGAGATTGTCCAGAATCTGTGGAGAGAGAATAGAGCCAACATTTCAGACGAGCCTGCAGACCAGCCATTAGGCTTTGCTAAGTAGTCTTCCCACATAGTGAGGGCTCACTAATAGCTGGCAAAATGCCAGCAATGGAGGAAAGAGAACCCTAACTGGTCCTTATTCGGACAGTCAAGTGCCTCAGTTACTGTCTGGGTGGGAAGGCTATCCTCTACCTTTCCTGTCACTGATAGAATTGCATGGCACCATAACAATGATAGGAACTCCACCCCACTTTCCCTCACCATTTTATGGCCCCTCACCTTCCAATACATGGGGCGGCACAGTGGCACAGTGGTTAGCACTGCTGCCTCACAGTGCTAGGGACCCGGGTTCGATTCTGGCCTCGGGTGACTGTGTGGAATTTGCACACTCTCCCCATCTCTGCGTGGGTTTCCTCCGGGTGCTCCAGTTTCCTCCCACGGTCCAAAGATGTGCTGGTTAGGTGGATTGGCCATGCTAAATTGACCCTTAGTGTCCCAAGATACGTAGATTAGATGGGAAATGTATGGGAAATGTACGGGATTGGGTGGGGGAGAGGGCCTGTTTAAGATACTCTGTCACTGAGTTGGTGCCGACTCAATGGGCCGAATGGCTTCTTCTGCACTGTAGGGACTCGATGGAAAAATATGTTTCCAGATGTTCCTAAATTCCACCGAACATGTGCATGTGGATCCAAATGCTGAAATATCTCCTGGTGTGGATAAATTGGGCTGAATGTATGAGAAGCCTACACTTTCTCATGTACCCAACCCTGAGCTATGCTTGTGCATTTTAATACGCCACAGGCTGCACTACCCTATACACTGGTTGCATTTTATTTTGCTTAAGTGTGTCAAATTATGTGGCCTCTTTTTATACGATCTTTCATCTCCTTAAGTATCCACTAAATGATTTTGATTTTCCTCTTTGTAACACGCCAACAGTTCATTTAATCAACTGCTGTGCGTGAAGTAAAGAGGCTGTATTGGCAAGTCTCGGCCGATAGACTCAATGCAAATCTTTTCACAATAAGAATACAATAAATACATGCCATTTCTTCCTGAGCTCCCTTCGTTGTTCTGCACCTAACTTCCAACAATCAATGATCATTCCGAAAGAAAACAAAATCCAAATCCACCAATAAAAAGGGGGTTCCCTAACTTTTCCACATTAATTAGGAATGAATAGAATTTATGGTCAGAATTCTCTGACCTCACCTGTGACTAGGATTTTCCAGTCTTGCTGCAGTGAATGGAGATTTGGCTGAGCGCCAAGTTCTCCGTTCTCTCTGGCAGCGGTGGCGAGGCATGTGAGAATCCTGCCCTTCATCATTAACTTCAAATACTGGCACCATTTTTAAGCGGGTGAATTAACTTCTGCACCTTAAACATTCGAGGATTAATGATCCTATTTAACCAGAAAGAGTTGCTTCCATCTTGCACCTTTCACGGCCTCAGGATGTTTCCAAGTGCTTTACAGCCAATGGCAGTGCTTCTGAATGTAGTAAGGGATGTGTCACTCAATTTGCCCACAGCAAACTCCCACAAACAGTAACATGATAATGAGCCAATGATCTGCTTTGGTGTTGGCGTTTGAGTGATAAATAGTGGTAAGGTCCCTGGGACCTTTCCCAGTCTTCCTTGGAATAGTGCCGTGGGACATTTTGCACTCACCTGAGAGAAGCCTCAGTCTCACAGCTGAAAGCAGCACTTTGGAAAGTGTATCAATCCCTCAATATTACTCTATAGTGTCAGTTTTGAATACACAACCTTCAGACTCAGAGGCACGAATGCCACTATGGAGACGTATCTAATATTATAGAGGATGACTCTGTTCACAAGGTCCAGATTGAAGTGGTTGCATGGTTGCTTTAAGAGCTGGTCACATGATTTGATGGTGATGTCATTGGGGGGTGTTTCACAAGCTCCGGATTATTTTCTACTCTGTACGGATAACAGCTCCTCAATAAAACCCATTGTTAGTTTGACTCCACGTCTGCAAACCACATCTTTCTCCTCTTGTTTAAAACCCACAACCCCTAGCTTAGTCAGATCATAGAATCATAGAATCCCTACAGTGCAGAAGGAGGCCATTCAGCCCATCAAGCCTGCACCGACAACAATCCCACCCAGGTCCTATCCCCGTAACCCACTTATGTATCCGACTAATCCCTCTGACACTAGAGTTAATTTAGCACGGCCAATCAACCTAACCCACACACCTTTAGGAAACCGGAGTACCCAGAGGAAACCCATGCAGACACAGGGAAAATTTGCAAACTCAACACAGACAGTGATCTGAGGCCAGAATTGAACCTGGGTCTCTGGCGCTGTGAGGCAGCAGTGCTAACCACTGTGCCACCGTGCTGCCCCAGTGTCACAATGACCCAGGCTCCTTCAAGTATTGTGCTCTTCGCAAAAGCAGTTACCCCTTAAGAACCGCTGCAATCCCACCATCATAGCGGACTCTGATCTCTGTCGTGAGCAGTCATCTTCTGCAGGATGACAGTTTGAATCATGCATCGGAAGCCAATGTTCTTCTCGCTCCCACTCTCCTCCGTGGCCAAAGCATGTGAGTGACGCAAATACTGACAGTGCTGTGAGATGTCACTATTGATCAGTTATTGAGCAAGCTTCTCTCAGTGATATGCTTTAGGATGTGAGATATTGTGAAGTTCACGTCTGGATGTTTAGTTCATCTGCCAATCAATGACTCACTGTGAAATCATAATGGATCCATTCCTACCTTGTCCCTTCTGGTTGGCCACTTTACAGCACTGAAGACCCATTGTCCATATCTCCAGTGCTGCTCCACGTCAAAGGCCTCAGTCAGCTACTGTCTGGGAGGGTTTTTGTAAAAACTGGAGGTGACTCAATGTGGCTGCAACAATAGAGAGGGTTTATTAACTATGATAACTATTTAAACTAGAGGGTCTGACAGAATCATCGCACAGGTTTGCTCTTTTCACCTCCCTGGCTCCAACTGAACCCCTCCCAGTCACCAGAATGGGCCAATTGGCTCAGTTTCTCACACTTCTGTTCCACAGGGTCCAGCCCGATCATGTGGCCCACAAAGGATCGCCCCTTAAAGGGACCATGTTCCCATAGTTTTCTACCCAGAGTTTGATTAACTCTTCTCCCAGGCAATGGAACATCGACATTCACTGTAATTACTTTAATCAGGCAATTGAGCTGGGCTTGTTAGAATATGGACTCCCTGATTAAGGGCCAAATTGATGGGCCAATCAAGGAGCCTCTTGCTTTGTACTTAACCAGGCGTGTCAGTTCCTCTGGGACTCTGAGTGTAGACTGTTAACTGAAAGCACTCTGTATGCTGCTGTCTGACTTGTAAATAAAGAGATTTTGGTGAAGGGACTTCTGCCTCTGAGGACTTATTACATTCAGCTTCTTGGAGGAGCCACTCTAGGTCCTTATCAATGAAGGAGAGAGACTGAATGTGAGGTCATTGTTGGCAGCTGACTTAAATTATGTTTCCAATTTGCTCTGAACTCACTCGAGCATCAATCTCAAACTCTTCTTCAAAACTCCTTCACAAAAGAACTGCAACCAGAGTTAGTCACAGAGTCACAGATGTCTGACAGCACATTAAAGACCCTTCAGCCCATCGAGTCTGCACCGACAATAACTACCACTAAAGCCGTGCTAATCCCATTTTCCTGCACTTGTCCCATATCCTTAAATATTGTGATATTTCAAGTGCTCATTCAAATATTTCTTAAGGTTGTTAGGTTTCCCTCCTCGACAACCTTCCCAGGCACTGCATTCCAGATTCCCACCACCCTCTGAGTGAAGAAGTTTTGTCTCAAATCCCCTCTGAATCTCCTGCCCCTCACTCTAAAACTATACCCCCTTGTGATCGGTTCTTCAACCAAGGGGAACAGCAGCTCCCTACTCACCCTGTCCATACCCCTCATAATCTTATACACTTCAATCACGTCCCCCCTCAGCCTTCTCTGCTCTAAAGTTAGAATAATGATTACAATGATCGCAATATCCCGAATCTGTTTCCTAATATCCTGCACAGAGTCGGTAGGTGTAGCACGTGTCTGAGAAACATCCACTGGGGGTAAGCGGGAGGTCTGGGGATGGAGTTGGGGAGGCAGAGGGTGACATCAGCAGGAAATTCACCCCTGGCGGGCTTCATCTGTTTTCCTCCAGCAGCTGCACCTGCTTGGCAGGCAACTCTGCCCTTTGTTGTTTTTTCTGACAGTGTGGTTGAGAGAGGAATGTTGGCCAGGACACCAGCGGGGATTGGAGGAGGGGGTGGGGGGGAGGGGGGGGGGGAGATTCCCTGTTCTTCCTGTAATAAAGGTTTAGGATCTTTTGGACAGGAATGCTGCGCGGAGCCATTGATTCGACGCACCATGAAGTACAGGATGAAGCAAGACTTCAAACGCCCCCGGGGAAGGGATGACATGGACAGAAATGTGGACCGTGCCAACGATTGACAGATTAGAGACAAATGAGAGTGCGTGAGCAGCACTTACTGTTTTGCTGGAAGATTTATTGAAACCTTGTCAAATGGGACAGTACGGTTATTGCAAGAAGCGCAGCTTCTCAGAGGTTGTCTCCCGGGGCCCATTAAGCGCAGCATTTTGTTTGCGACTGATTAACCTTGAGGTTTGTTGGGTTTTGTAAGATGCCAGGCACAGCTAAGTGGAGAGGAGAAGCATCTACGCTGAAGCTTGCTCAGCTGCTCTCCCTCAGGCAAGACAGATGGCGAGAGGGCAAAATGGGCAAACCCTTACAGTGAGTAAACAGGAGGCTGCCAATTCCGAGCTGGCAGCTGGCGATTCGCCCGTGCGCCACAACCAGCTTCACTCGTGGCAAATGCCCAACTCAAATCAAAATGACAGAAACCCAACTCGGCCCAAAGGAAACAAGCATTCATGTAGCGCCTTTCCTGACTTAAGGACCTCTTGAAGTGGGTGACTGCCAATGAGATACTTTTTGGAGTGCGTTGGCTGTTGCAGCGTAGGGAAACACAGCGGCCAATCTGTGCACAGCAAGATCCAACAGACAGCAGTCAGATACATGATTGATAATTATTTGGCTTTGCTCAGAGTGCAAAATAGGCTGAGGTGGATCCAGTTACATGGGTAAGATGTGGATAGAGGGATATGGGCCAAACGTGGGCAATTGGGACTAGCTTAATGGTTAAAAAATGGCGGCATGGACAAGTTGGGCCGAAGGGCCTGTTTCCATGCTGTAAACCCCTATGACTAAGTCTGCCTGGGTGGGGCGATTTCTGGTCTCGTCGTACCTGGCATGGATCTCGCACATCCCGGAAAATTGTGCGTGGGCCTAAAAAACGGGTCTGGCGCCCGCGCCAAACATTCCAGGCCCTTTCTGCTGGCACAGACTGGATCCTGCCCAGCAAGGGCGTGAGGACAATTGGCATGAGGTTGACTGGATTCCAATCTTATTAGTGAGCTCCGCACGCACGCACACTCCACAAAGCATGCTCCTCCCTCTCTGACAGGACGTCACTCCGGCATCAATCGCACCCAATCCCTTGAAGTCTGGACCAGGCACCACGATTGCATGGGCAAGCGAGGAGGTGAGTAACACTTCGCACTAACCTCCAGGGTGCAAGAGAGTAGGGCAGCTGCTGCCATGGTGTGGGGTGAGGTGGGGGGCCCTCCAGGGTACAGGGGCTGGAGGGGGGGGGGTCCATAGAATCCCCACAGTACGGAAGGTGGCCATTTGGCCCATTGAGTTTGCACTGACTCTCCCATAGAGCATCTTACCCAGACCCTATCCCCTAACCCCACCTATTTATCCCACTAATCCCCTAACCACCCAGAGGGGGCCAGCTCCCAGTGTCCACCTCTGACCACACAGCTACACTGGGGGTGCAGCCTCAGGCTGCACCATGTGAAGGGAGGCCATTGGAGACCATGTTGGGCCTGAGTTGCCTGTGTTATTGAGTGACTTGTCAAGGCAGGAGTGAGATGATGACTTGCTGTGAGGCAAACTGTGATGCTGCTCTGGTATTGCCAAGGCAAGACTCCTGCCTGTCTTCTGATTGCACATTGGCACCCGGGCCCGGGCTGTTCAGCCTGCTGCCTGTGAGTTGCACCAGTGTTAGGAAGGAGGGATTCAGAAGGGCTGGAGGCGGCTGCGTCTCCTGGGTTGGAGGCCCTGTGATAGCCTCCAGCACTTTCTCCTCCCTCAGGATGCTCATGGGCCACTGGGACATTCCATGGGAAGACAGGGCAGCTGGAGTGAGCTCCAGAAGCTTCGCCGTCACCTGGCTCTGCCAGTCCTGGAGGCCCAACTGCATTCGCCCCATGGTGTGCAAGCCCTCAGCAATGACCCGCTGAGACTGGGCCAAGTGCTGGATCCCCTCAGCATTAGTCCTGTGAGACTGGGCCATGCCTTGGACCCTGCCACCCGTGGCGACCATTTCCTGCCCAGGTTTTCAACTGCAGTCGCCACCTTTGCAGTGTTGGCCTGGGTACCATGAAATGCTGCCATCAGCCCCTGCAACTGAAGGGTGTGGGACCCCTCCAAATAGCCTCACAGTTCCTGCAATGTTGGGCACCCTCTCCCGCAATTCCTGGCTCTGCCTCTGCATTTCCAGCAGCTTCAGGATAACAGATCCCAGTGTCCTGACACCTGGATGGGGCCATCGTCATACTGAACAGAACGGATTACTGCAAAGAAGTGTACCGACAACTGAACAACGAGGAACACTACAGACAGTTACCCGCAGATCCGACCAAAGAACACACCCGTCAACTCAACAGACTGATCAAGACCTTTGATCCGGACCTTCAGAGCACCCTCCGTGCTCTCATCCCACGTACTCCCCACGTTGGAGATCTCTACTGCCTCCCGAAGATACACAAGGCAAACACACCCGACCGTCCCATCGTATCGGGCAATGGGACCCTGTGCGAGAACCTCTCCGGCTATGTCGAGGGCATCCTGAAACCCATTGTACAAAGAACTCCCAGCTTTTGTCGCGACACGACGGACTTCCTACAGAAACTCAGCACACGTGGAGCAGTTGAACCAGGAGCACTCCTCGTCACAATGGATGTCTCGGCACTCTACACCAGCAGCCCCCACGACAATGGCATTGCTGCAACTGCCTCAGTACTCAACGCCGACAACTGCCAGTCTCCAGATTACAACTCATCCGCTTCATCCTGGACCACAACGTCTTCACTTTCAACAACCAGTTCTTTATCCAGACACACGGAACAGCCATGGGGACCAAATTCACACTTCAATATGCCAACATCTTCATGCACAGGTACGAACAAGACCTCTTCACCGCACAGGACCTTCAACCGATGCTATACACTAGATACATCGATGACATTTTCTTCCTTTGGACTCATGGTGAACAATCACTGAAACAACTCTATGATGACATCAACAAGTTCCATCCCACCATCACACTCACCATGGACTACTCTCCGGAATCAGTTGCATTCTTGGACACACGCATCTCCATCAAGGATGGTCACCTCAGCACTTCACTGTACCGCAGGCCCACGGATAACCTCACGATGCTCCACTTCTCCAGCTTCCACCCTAAACATGTTAAAGAAGCCATCCCCTTCGGACAAGCCCTCTGAATACACAGGGTCTGCTCAGATGAGGAGGATGGCAACAGACACCTCCAGACGCTGAAAGATGCCCTCATAAGAACAGGATATGGCGCTCGACTCATCGATCGACAGTTCCAACGTGCCACAGCGAAAAACCCCACCGACCTCCTCAGAAGACAAACACAGGACATGGCGGACAGAGTACCTTTCGCCATCCAGTACTTCCCCAGAGCGGAGAAGCTATGACATCTTCTCCGGAGCCTTCAACATGTCATTGATGAAGATGAACATCTCGCCAAGGCCATCCCCACACCCCCATTTCTTGCCTTCAAACAACCGCACAACCTCAAACAGACCATTGTCCGCAGCAAACTATCCAGCCTTCAGGAGAACAGTGACCACGACACCACACAACCCTGCCACAGCAACCTCTGCAAGATGTGCCGGATCATCACCACGGATGCCATCATCTCACGTGAGAACACCATCCACCAGGTACACGGTACATACTCTTACAACTTGGCCAATGTTATCTCCATGATACGCTGCAGGAAAGGATGTCCCAAGGCATGGTACATTGGGGAGACCATGCAGATGCTACGACAACGGATGAATGAACACCGCGCGACAATCACCAGGCAAGACTGTTCTCTTCCTGTTGGGGAACACTTCAGCGGTCACGGGCATTCAGCCTCTGATCTTCAGGTAAGTGTTCTCCAAGGCGGCCTTCATGACACACAGCAGCGCAGAGTCGCTGAGCAGAGACTGATAGCCAAGTTCCGCACACATGAGGACGGCCTCAACCGGGATCTTGGGCTCATGTCATACTATCTGTAACCCCCACGACTTGCCTGGGCTTGCAAAATCTCACTAACCGTCCTGGCTGGAGACACTACGCATCTCTTTAACCTGTGCTTAACCCTCTCTCCACTCACATTGTCTGTACCTTTTAAACTTGATTACCTGTAAAGACTCGCATTCCAACCATTATTTTGTAAATTGAGTTTGTGTCTTTATATGTCCTGTTTGTGAACAGAACTCCCACTCACCTGACGAAGGAGCAGCGTTCCGAAAGCTCGTGGCTTTTGCTACCAAATAAACCTGTTGGACTTTAACCTGGTGTTGTGAGACTTTCTACCTGGATGGGGGCCAGCTAATTCCTCAGTTCCGGCACACCTCTGGGTGCCCGAGCCCTCGGATATTCCCAGTGATGCACATCTACAACACACCAACATGGGTCGCTGGCATTGGGGCATCAGGACACTCCTGATGAGTTCCTGGTGGGCCTCTGACATGTCCCCCTCTCATGAACCCCTCCACGACCCACCCCTGCATGCACCCCCAGGCTCCGCACGGTCCCCCCGTTTAATGACCACCACCCCCCCTTGCAGCGCTCCCCTCTTGCATAAACCTGTATCATAGCCCCACTCAGCTCAAACCCCAACTCAGGCCATACTCCTTGGCACTTCTCATGGCACGCCACTGGTGTTCAACTGGACACTGCCAAGGTACCATGTGGGCAGTGCCGGGGGCACTGCCAAGTTGGCACTGCCCGATGGGCACTGTCTGGGCATGCCCCCAATCACTCAGGGGCCTCAATGGCATCCGATGCCCCGGCATGGCCACGGCGCCTAGTCCCCACTGATGGAGACCAGTAGCGATTCTCGTTGGTGTGATGTTTTGCCAGTGAGGGGGGAAGCATCCATGCCGAACGCACTGACGAGACGTAACTGTCGTTAATTCTGTGCAAACACACTTGGGCATGAAGCCATTCACGCCGGCCAAACAGGGCCGAGAAGGTAGACAACTTATTTAGCCTCGCACACTATCTGCCGAATTGCCATGCCCATCGACCGACGAGTCGAGTCACTAAGATCACGTCCTGTAAGTTCAGGAGAGGTATCCTTGTCCTTTTGGTTAGAAGCGAAGCTGTTGTCAGTATCACCACAGCATCTCGCTCTGTTGGAAATAAATCCGCTGTGTAATGGTAATATTAGTTCCACTGAAGGTAATGGAATCTGCTTCAACAATTAATTATAATAACAAATATAATACTGCCCAATCATCAAGGTATTAAACACCGACAGATGCGGATTGATGAAGGTTTTATTAAGGATGGCATCTTAGAGACAGAGTTCGGAAAGTGAGGAGCCCTAATGATTTCAATCCAAGCGCACTGCAGCTGATTGATGTCTGGATGATGAGCTGTTAATAAGTAGGCTGGAATTATATGGATGAGAGGGGATGGGTCAACATCTCTATCTGCAACAGTAAATCTCCACACATTCGATTCATTCACAATCCCAGTCCAACCAGTTTGGTTCTTGTCTGCACTTAACACAGGCTATAGGGAAGTGTACTGTACAAGAATGACTGGGATGGAGCTCAGGGAGAATAGAAGGTGCATTGTTTAGTTTAGTTTCTTTATTAGTGTCACAAGTAAGCTTACATTAACATTGCAATTATAGAAACATAGAAATCATAGAATCCCTACAGTGCAGAAGGAGGCCATTCGGCCCATCAAGTCTGTACCAACAACAATTCCACCCAGGCCCTATCCCCGCAACCCCACGTATTTACCCTGCTAATCCCCCTGACACTAAGGGACAATTTATCATGGCCAATCCACCTAACCTGCACCTCTTTGGACTGTGGGAGGAAACCGGGGCATCTGGAGGAAACCCATGCAGACACGGGGGGAATGTGCAAACTCCACACAGGCAGTGACCCGAGGCTGGAATTGAACCTGGGTCCCTGGCGTTGTGAGGCAGCAGTGCTAACCACTGTGCCACCGTGCCGCAATGAAGTTACTTTGAAAATCCCTGAGTCATCACATTCCGGCGCCTGTTTGGGACACCTCTCCGAAGATTCCCAATGTGGGAGGCAGTGCCACACGGTGGAATTCGACTGGAGTGGAGCACACAAGGAGGGTACTGTGGGTGTACCACCCAATGCACCTGATTGTAACATCATTGACCTGATACAATGCCAGGATAGCAAAAATGCCCAGTGAATTAGGAATCATCTTCCTGAATCACTCCTGAAACAATGGGAAAGAAAGTTCTGGGGCTATTTAAAAAATCACCCACCAAATTGTAGCTGAGGTGCTTTTTATTAGCGTCTTGTCAATGACATGTTGTTGAGGTTAAGACAAAGAGGTTAACACTGTTGACCTTCTCAAGCTCAGGCTGTGTGTGTTGGAAACAGTGTGGTGAGCTGCTTGAGGAGTTTGAAGGTTTCTGCTGATTACAGAGAGGCTGAGAGAGATCGATAGCCTTTGGTGAGTCTGGAGACAGGACTCGCAGCAGCAGTCTGAGCAGGAGAGGAGAAGGCCTGGCATTACCCACAACCCTGTGACAGGAATCACTGTTTCAAAACTCCAAGGCAGACAATAGGATGGCTGTCGGTGATGAGATAACCCCTCCACACAAGCCTCATGCATCCCCTTTCACCAACCGATCACACAAGCTCAAAGGGCCTTCAATGAGGGCCATAGAATCCCTGCAGTGCAGAAGGAGGCAATTTAGCCCATCGAGTCTGCACTGACTCTTCAAAGAGCATCTTACCCAGGCCCAATGCCCATCCTTTCCTCGTAATCCTGTGCATTTACCATAGCTAATCCCCCTACACATTTTGGACACTAAGCGGCAATTTATCATGGCCAATTCACCTAACCTGCACATCTTTGGTCTGTGGGAGGAAATCAGGGAAGAGGAGGAGGAAGAGGAATAAACTACATCCATCATGTCTATCTGGACAGAGTGAGAGGGACTACCACTGCACTGACAGACTTTGCGTCAGTTGAAACGTAGTTCCCCACCCCCAACATGGAGCTGCTATTCCCTTCCAGTACATCCAATCCGAAATTAAGGAACTTGACCAATATTGCTCAATAAAGATCAACAGTAACAAACTTCACTGACTGCCCCTTGCGAATCCCATATGTGTCTGTGTTGTGGCAATAGGAGGCTTTCTAGCATTGAAGATTGACAGTCCCATTGTCAGAGTTGCCTGTAAGAGGGCCCGCAATGGGCCCCATCTGGGCACGCATCATTGGAAGCAGCTTTGCCAATTTGTCGTCCCAGCACCGATCCTCCTCTCTGCCGCATTCCAGACAGCCATCACATTCACAATCTCACTTTCTCATCAAGGGCACTCGCCCCATTCACCAGGACAAAACTGACCAGCGGCCATGGGGGAGGCAACAAATGAGGAGCCCACGTCAACTCATAGTCTCATTCAACTAAAGAACATCAAAGAAGCAGGAATAACATCATAACCTTTATCTCGTAATCTTTCCATTATCTCTATGTATGGCTGTTGTACACAATGAGAACCAGCACAGTAACAGGATGCTCACCATGGATACCCTGTTTGGAACTCTGCCAAAGTCTGCCCCATCCTCACCCAGGCACATTCTGTCATTGGGTATGAACCAGCGTTCACAGTTCTGACTGAGGGGACGAGGGTAAAGGCTGAGAAACGGGGGCACCATGAGGATAGCGCCCACTCCCATCAATCCTTTCTCTATCTTCCCTCTCTCTCGCAGGAAGACACAGCATTCATGCCCCCATCACTGGCTGAGCCCTTGCTGGCACCTGTCAGCCAGCCCAGGCTGCTGCCACCCATGCCAGTGTGGTGCAATGTCAAACAGGTGCCTCAAGACATAGAGGTGCTCGAAGGGATCCTGAAAGGCCATCTGCAGACCCCCCTGCCCCCATTGCCCCTCCAGCCTCGGGAGCCCCTCCGCCATCCTTAATTGGATGGCTAATGTGCCACCTGACTGTTCATTGCCATTTGTATTGAGAATGGTGTTGGGAGTCAGGTACTAACATGGCGCAAACTCGAGACGCGGAAATGCTCTTGATGTTGGGGTCCCAACCCAAAAAATAAAAAATTCAGCCTGTAGAGTCTGAACCCCCAATAATGAGTTAGAACATTGAGTAGAATGTGAAATCAGGTCAGGAAAGCAAAATCGAGGGAACGGAACACAGGATTAAGAGAGAAAGAAAGGAGATGGATTAAAAAGTGAAACAAAACTTCTCTGGTAATAATTGAGAAGGAGTTCTGATAATGCAGTGGGGGCAGCATCCCTGCTGATGGCCACAAGCTCCAGGTCCAAGTCCCATTCAGGATTTGATGGCCAAACAGGTTGATTATCATCAGCCTGTAAATTCTTCCAATGTGCTTGATGGTGGGCACGGTGGCACAGTGGTTAGCACTACTGCCTCACAGCGCCAGGGACCCAGGTTCGATTCTGGCCTTTGGTGACTGTGTGTGTGGAGTTTGCACATTCTCCCGTGTCTGCGTGGGTTACCTCCGGGTGCTCCGGTTTCCTCCCACAAAGATCTGTAGGGTTGGGTGGATTGGCCATGTGAAATTGCCCCTTAGTGTCCAAAGATGCGTAGGTTATGTGGATTAGCCATGGTAAATGCATGGGTTACTGGGATTGGTGAGGGGGGGGGGCGGAGAGCAGATGGCACTTGGGCCTGGGTAAGATGCGCTTTAGGAGAACCAGTGCAGGCTTGATGGGTCGAATGGCCTCCTTCTGCACTGTAGGGATTCTATACTGATAAGAGCGGGAGAGTTTGCTGGTCAGCTGTACTACATAAGGCAATAGCAAACCACTGCAGTACTTTGCCAAGCATAATCACGGACCAATCCAATAGAAGCTCATGATCGCCAACGCCCTCTTAGGGCATGGTGCCTGGAGGAGGAATAATTACAATCTGAAGAAATGTGATGTCGCTCTGAGAAAAGTCTATTCACAGTGCTAGCCAGTTTGCTTATCAATAATGAAGATTTGCCACACCATTAAACCTTCACTTACACTGAAATTGACACATTCTAACTCTTCCTGGTAGGGTTAGTAAACATCCATCACATATGGGCAGCACGGTGGCACAGTGGTTAGCACTGCTGCCTCACAGCTCCAGGGACTTGGGTTCGATTCCCAGCTTGGCTGACTGTCTGTACAGAGTCTGCACATTCTCCCCATGTCTGCGTGGGTTTCCTCCGGGTGCTCCAATTTCTACCCACAATCCAAAGATGTGCAGGTTAGGTACGTTGGCCATGTTAAATTGCCTCTTAGTATCCCAAAAAGTGTAGGTTAGAGGGATTAGCGGGGTAGATATGAGGGGTTGTGGGGATGGGGCCTGTGTGGGATTGTTGTTGGTGCAGGCTTGATGGGCTGAATGGCCTCCTTCTGCACTGTAAGGTTTCTATGAAATACCACACCTTCACAGCTTTCATGTGTTTCAGAGCTAAGTCTCTGGGTGAGCTGGGAGGCAGGGGAACTCAGTCAGTAGCTTCCTGATCTCCGTATTTAACCGTGTTGGTGCTGTTATACTTCAATTACAGTCAGCACTGTTAACCTCACCGCGGTTACCACTGCCAAATCCAGGCTCAATGAGAATTAACTCCATGGAGATTAAATAGCGATGGGTTTAACAGTTGAGTTTTATAACAGATTGAGGCCATACACAAGCAAATGACTTTCTCAGCCTTTTTGGTCTTCCTGTTGACAGTTATTGTTTGTTTGGGGCAGCACGGTGACACAGTGGTTAGCACTGCTGCCTCACAGCTCCATGGACCCGGGTTCGATTCCAGCCTTGGGTCACTGTCTGTGTGGAGTTTGTACATTCTCCTCGTGTCTGCGTGGGTTTCCTCCGGGTGCTCCGGTTTCCTCCCACAGTCCAAAGATGTGCGGGTTAGGTGGATTGGCCATGCTAAATTCACCCTTAGTGTCAGGGGATTAGCAGGGTAAACATGTGGGGTTACAGGAATCGGGCCTTGGTGGGATTGTGGCCGGTGCAGATTCAATGGGCTGTATGGCCTCCTTCTGCACTGTAAGGATTCTACGATTCTATTCTACCTATATGGAGCGAACAACCCTTCAAATCTCTTTAGGTTATGGGTGTGGTTATCAGAGGATTAGACAAATAGAACCATAGAAAATTACAGCTCAGAAACAGGCCTTTTGGCCCTTCTTGTCTGTGCCGAACCATTTTATGCCTAGTCCCACTGACCTGCACTTGGACCATATCCCTCCACACCCCTCTCATCCCATGAACCCGTCCAAGTTTTTCTTAAATGTTAAAAGTGACCCCGCATTTACCACTTTATCCGGCAGCTCATTCCACACTCCCACCACTCTCTGCATGAAGAAGCCCCCCCTAATATTCCCTTTAAACTTTTCTCCTTTCACCCTTAACCCATGCCCTGGTTTTTTTCTCCCCTAGCCTCAGCGGAAAAAGCCTGCTTGCATTCACTCTATCTATACCCATCAAAATCTTATACACCTCTATCAAATCTCCCCTCAATCTTCTACGCTCCAGGGAATAAAGTCCCAACCTATTCAATCTCTCTCTGTAACTCAGCTTCTCAAGTCCCAGCAACATCCTTGTGAACCTTCTCTGCACTCTTTCAATCTTATTTACATCCTTCCTGTAACTAGGTGACCAAAACTGTACACAATACTCCAAATTTGGCTTCACCAATGCCTTATATAACCTTACCATAACACTCCAACTTTTATACTCGATACTCCGATTTATAAAGGCCAATGTACCAAAGGCACTCTTTACGACCCTATCCACCTGTGACGTCACTTTTAGGGAATTCTGTACCTGTATTCCCAGATCCCTCTGTTCAACTGCACTCTTCAGAGTCCTACCATTTACCCTGTACGTTCTTCTTTGGTTTGTCCTTCAAAAGTGCAATATCTCACACTTGTCCGCGTTAAATTCCATTTGCCATTTTTCAGCCCATTTTTCTAGTTGGTCCAAATCCCTCTGCAAGCTTTGAAAACCTTCCTCACTGTCCACTACACCTCCAATCTTTGTATCATCAGCAAACTTGCTGATCCAATTTACCACATTATCATCCAGATCATTGATATAGATGACAAACAACAATGGACCCAACACCGATCCCTGTGGCACACCACTAGTCACAGGCCTCCACTCAGAGAAGCAATCCTCCACAACCACTCTCTGGCTTCTTCCATTGAGCCAGTGTCTTATCCAATTTGCTACCTCCCCATGTATACCTAGCGACTGAACCTTCCTAACTAACCTCCCATGAGGGACCTTGTCAAAGGCCTTGCTGAAATCCAGGTAGACAACATCCACCGCCTTCCCTTCATCCACTTTCCTGGTAACCTCCTCGAAAAACTCTAATAGATTGGTCAAACATGACCTACCACGCACAAAGCCATGTTGACTCTCCCTAATAAGTCCCTGTCTATCCAAATATTTGTAGATCCTATCCCTTATCACACCTTCCAATAACTTGCCCACCACCGACGTCAAACTTACTGGCCGATAGTTTCCCGGATTTCTTTTGGAACCTTTTTTAAACAACGGAACAACATGAGCCACCCTCCAATCATCCGGCACCTCCCCCGTGAATACTGACATTTTAAATATGTCTGCCAGGGCCCCTGCAAGTTCAACACTAGCTTCCCTCAAGGTCCGTGGGAATACCCTGTCCGGTCCTGGGGATTTATCCACTCTGATTTGCCTCAAGACAGCGAGCACCTCCTCCCCTTTAATCTGTAAAGGTTCCATGGCCTCCCTACCAGCTTGCCCTATTTCCGTAGACTCCATGTCCGTTTCCTCAGTAAATACGGATGCAAAAAAACCATTTAGTATCTCCCCCATCTCTTTTGGTTCCATACACAGTGTACCACTCTGGTCTTCAAGAGGACCAATTTTATCCCTCACTATCCTTTTGCTCCTAACATACCTATAGAAGCTCTTTGGATTTTCCTTCACTCTGTCTGCCAAAGCAACCTCATGTCTTCTTTTAGCCCTCCTGATTTCCCTCTTAAGTAGCTTCTTGCACTTTTTATACTCCTCGAGCATCTGATGTGTTCCTTGCTGCCTGTACATTTCATACAACTCTCTCTTCCTCTTAATCAGTGTTACAATCTCCCTCGAGAACCAAGGTTCCTTATTCCTATTTACTTTGCCTTTAATCCTGACGGGAACATACAAACTCTACACTCTCAAAATTTCTCCTTTGAAGGCCTCCCACTTTCCATTTACATCCTTACCAGAGAACAGCCTGTGCCAATCCACACTTCCCAGATCCCTTCTCATTTCATCAAATTTGGCCTTTTTCCAGTTCAGAACTTCAACCCGAGGACCAGATCTATCCTTATCCATGATCAGGTTGAAACTAATGGCATTATGATCACTGGATCCAAAGTGTTCCCTCACACTCACATCCATCACCTGCCCTAACTCATTTCCCAATAGGAGATCCAATATCGCATCCTCTCTAGTTGGCACCTCTATATACTGATGTAGAAAATTCTCCTGAACACATTTTACAAACTCTACCCCGTCTAAACCTTTAACAGTATGCGAGTCCCAATCTATACGTGGAAAATTAAAATCCCCTACTATCACAACTTTGTGTTTCTTGCAGTTGTCAGCTATCTCTCCGCTGATTTGCTCCTCCAATTCTCGCTGACTATTGGGTGGTCTATAATACAAGCCCATTAATGCGGTCATACCTTTCCTGTTTCTCAGCTCCACCCATAGGGCCTCTGTAGACAAGCTCCCCAATCTATCCTGCCTGAGTACCGCTGTAACATTTTCCCTGACCAACAATGCCACCCCCCGACCTTTTATCCCTCTGCCTCTATCCCGCCTGAAACATTGGAACCCTGGAACATTGAGCTGCCAGTCCTGCCCCTCCTGTAGCCAAGTTTCACTAATGGCTATAATGTCATATTTCCACATGTCTATCCATGCCTTCAGCTCATCTGCTTTCCCCACAATACTCCTGGCATTGAAATAGACACATCTCAAAAAATTATTTCCAGCACACTCTACCCTTCCATTTGTGATTTTGCTTGAACTAACCTGTCTTTTTACCCCTGCTCCACTATCTGCTCTGGCACTCTGGTTCCCACCCCCCTGCAAATCTAGTTTAAACGTTAAATGTTAAATGTTAAAGGGGAGAGTGTGAATGCAACAGCTACATCCACTCAGGCAAAAGCATCATTGGTGAGGAAACCTTTGGAGACAATAATCTGGGACAATATCTATTGTTATTTGAGGAAACATGGTTAATAAATGAAAACCAGCATGGATTTGTTAAAGGCAAATTATACTGGACTATTCTGATTGAGTTTTTTGATCAAGAAATGGAGAGGGTTGCTGAGGATAGTGCAGAAACACTTCAAAATATATTGATCAAACTTGATCGGAATAACAAATAATAGACTTGATAGCACAAATGAAGCCGTCAGGGTTAAAGGGGCAGTGGCTACACGGATACAAAATTGGTTAAGGGACAGAAAGCAGAGAGTAGTGGTGAACAATTGGTGTTTGTTCAGACTGGTGGAGAGTGTGTAGTCATGTTCTGGACTGTTGGCCATCAGAGCAGTTAGCTAAGTTGCCTGGGCGCTGGTTGGTGATGCAGAGTGATGCCAACAGTGTGGGTTCAATTCCCGTACTGGCTGAGGGTATTCATGAAAGCTCTGCCTGCTCCTTGTTGATTTACTAATGTCACAAATAGGCTTACATTAACGCTGCAATGAAGTTACTGTGAAAATCCCCTAGTCGCCGCGCTCCGGCACCTGTTCGGGTACACTGAGGGCGAATTTAGCATGGCCAATACACCTAACCAGCACGTCTTTCAGACTGTGTCTGCATGGGTTTCCTCCAGATGCTCATGCAGACTCCACACAGACAGTGACCCAAGCCGGGAATCGAACCCGGGTCCTGGCGTTGTGAGGCAGCAGTGCTAACCACTGTGCCACCGTGCCGCCCTTGCCTGTAGTGTGGTGATCCTCAGGTTAAATCAGCACCAGTCAGCTCTCCCCCTCAAAGCGGAGAGCAGCCTATGGTCATCTGGGACTATGGAGACTGCCCTTTTTGATTTATGTTCTTGGGGGTGGGGAAAATAATTTCCAAGTTTGTTCACAAACCTAAGCAACCCTTAATTGTTCATTTAAATATGGCGGGCGGGCAGCCGATTTTAAGAACATAAGAACATAAGAACTAGGAGCAGGAATAGGCCATCTGGCCCCTCGAGCCTGCTCCGCCATTCAATAAGATCATGGCTGATATTTTTGTGGACTCAGCTCCACTTACCCGCCTGCTCACCATAGCACTTAATTCCTTTACTGTTCAAAAATTTATCTATCCTTGCCTTAAAAACATTCAATGAGGTAGCCTCAACTGCTTCACTGGGCAGGGAATTCCACAGATTCACAACCCTTTGTGTGAAGAAGTTCCTCCTCAACTCAGTCCTAAATCTGCTCCTCCTTATTTTGAGGCCATGCCCCCTAGTTCTAGTTTCACCCGCCAGTGGAAACAACTTCCCTGCTTCTATCTTATCTATTCCCTTCATAATCTTATATGTTTCTATAAGATCTCCCCTCATTCTTCTGAATTCCAAAGAATATAGCCCCAGTCTACTCAGTCTCTCCTCATAAGCTAACCCTCTCAACTCCGGAATCAATCTAGTGAATCTCCTCTGCACACCCTCCAGTGCCAGTATATCCTTTCTCAAGTAAGGAGACCAAAACTGTACACAGTAACCCAGGTGTGGCCTCACCAGCACCTGATACAGCTGCAACATAATCTCGCTGTTTTTAAACTCTATCCCTCTAGCAATGAAGGACAAAATTCCATTTGCCTTCTTAATTACCTGCTGCACCTGCAAACCGACTCCTTGAGATTCCTGTACAAGGACACCCAGGTCCCTCTGCATAGCAGCATGCTGCAATTTTTTACTATTTAAATCATAGTCCATTTTGCTGTTATTCCTACCAAAATGGATGACCTCGCATTTACCAACATTGTACTCCATCTGCCAGACCCTCGCCCACTCACTTAGATTATCTATATCCATTTGCAGACTTTCAGCATCCTCTGCACACTTTGCTCTTGCACCCATCTTAGTGTCATCTGCGAATTTTGACACACTACACTTGGTCCAAAGATGGTCCAAATCATCTATGTAAATCGTAAACAATTGCGGTCCCAACACTGATCCCTGAGGCACACCACGAGTCACTGATCGCCAACCAGAAAAACACCCACTTACCCCCACTCATTGCTTTCTGTTAGTTAACCAATCCTCTATCCATGCTAATACATTACCCGTAACATTGTGCACCTTTATCTTATGTAGCAGTCTTTGGTGCGGCACCTTGTCAAATGCCTTCTGGAAATCCAGATACACCACATCCACAGGTTCTCCACTGTCCACTGCACATGTAATGTTCTCAAAGAATTCCACCAAATTAGTCAAACATGACCTGCCCTTCATGAACCCATGCTGCGTCTTCCCAATGGGACAATTTATATCCAGATGTCTCGCTATTTCTTCCTTGATGATAGATTCAAGCATTTTCCCTACTACAGAAGTTAAGCTAACCGGCCTATAGTTACCCGCCTTTTGTCTACCTCCTTTTTTAAACAGTGGTGTCACATTTGCGGTTTTCCAATCTGCGGGAACCACCCCAGAGTCCAGCGAATTTTGGTAAATTACCACTAGTGCATTTGCTATTCCCCCGCCATCTCTTTTAGTACCCTGGGATGCATTCCATCAGGGCCAGGAGACTTGTCTACCTTGAGCCCCATTAACTTGCCCAACACTACCTCTTTCGCGATAATGATAGTTTCTAGGTTCTCACCTGCCATAGCCTTCCTGTCATCAATTTTTGGTGTGTTATTTGTGTCTTCCACTGTGAAGACCGACACAAAATACCTGTTCAATGCCTCAGCCATTTCCTCATTTCCAGTTATTACATCCCTCTTCTCATCCTCTAAAGGATCAATGTTTACTTTTGCCACTCTTTTTTGTTTTATATATTTGTAGAAACTTTTGCTATCTTTTTATATTCTGAGCTCGTTTACTCTCATAATCCATCTTACCTTTCTTCATAGCTGTTATCGTGGCTTTCTGTTGACCTTTAAAGATTTCCCAAACCTCTAGGTTCCCACTAATCTTTGCCACTTTGTATGTATTTTCTTTCAATTTGATACCCTCCTTTATTTCCTTAGATATACATGGCTGATTATCTCTTTTTCTAGAGTCCTTCCTTATCACTGGTATATACTTTTGCTGAGCATTGTGAAAGATCGCTTGGAAGTCCTTCACTGTTCCTCATTTGTCCCACCATAAAGCTTTTGCTCCCAGTCTACCTTAGCCAACTCCTCCCTCATCCCTTTATTGTGTCCTTTGTTTGAGCACCAAGGGAATTTTGGCACCCCCTCACACCTCCCAGTGAACTTGGAGGGAGGGGGGGGAGGGGTGCCGGGAAGATGGTGAAATGGGCACCCACCCCATTTTACTCGCTTCCCCCATTGCATCTGCCACTCCTGAGGGAAACACGCCCACACATCAACTTCAGCCCACAGATCGGTAAAATGGGCAAACATGCAGCAGATGATATTTAACATCGGGAAGTGTGAAGTGATCAATTTTAGAGCAAGACTGAGCAAGTAGTAATTTAAAAAGGGCCAAAGGCGCTGAGTGTGCAGGTAGACAAGCCTCTGAAGGTGACAAGAGAAATTAAAATGGCTGTTAAAAAAAGATATACGTGTTCCGTGCTAAATGAAAGCATGGAGTACAAAAGCAAAGCAGTCATGCTAAACCTTAATGAAATGCTGCTTACGTTCTAAATGGATTATTGTGTTCAATTCTGGCCACCACACTTAGAGAGGATGGTAAAACCTTGGAGAGCATGCAGAGGCGTTTTGCTAATCTGGTACCAGGGATGAAAGCCTGCAGGGCTACACAGAGAGATGAGAGAAATGAGGATTGCTCTCCTTGGAGTTGAGAAGGTTAAGGGGTGATTTGATATAAGTTTTCAAAATCATGAAATGTTTTGACAGAGCAAATAAGGAGAAGCTATTCCCAGCTGCAGAAAGGTCAGCAACCAAATGATACAGATTTAATATAAATGGAAAAAGAACCAGAAGCAACATGAGGTAAAAATATGTTTTATGCGATGGGCTGTTATGATCTGGCAGTGGAAACACATTCAACAATAACTTGCAACGGTAAAGTTGAATTGGAAAGTACTATGGGGAAAGAGTAGGTGAGCGACATTAACTGGATAGCTCTTTCGGAGACTGAGCCAAGTGGCCCCTTCCTGTTCGCTATAGAAACATGGGGCGGGACTTGACAGCCCCGTCGCGGTGGGGGCAGGGCAGCAAAATGTGGCCATCCGTTCAAAAGTCCATTGACTGCGGCGGGACTGAAGAATTTCACCGGCGGGAAGGGCTGGGGACTTCCGCCCACGATGCCACTACTTACCAATTTCCGTGCCAATTCGTCTATAACGGGTCCAAACATATCATGAGGGAATTGCCAGTGTTGGAGAACTTTGGGCAATATGGGTCCTACAGAAAGCACGCTGAGTACCATCAAAACGTTGCACCAATATTTTACCATGTTTAATATTAATAATACCAGTTACAGTCATGCCCTGTGTGATTCTGTGGAAGATTTGGAGTGAGGAGGTGGGGGCACGATTGTCAATAAAATGCGGCGTGTTTCCAGATTCATAGCCAATCTTGTGCACCCCCCCTCCCCTCCCCCCCCCCCCCCCCCCCCCCCCCACTCCCCCCAACTTCCCACCCCAATTTCTTGCTGCGATTCCCAGTGGCTGCATCTGCCCATTGTCACTGAGATGCGAATGACGTGGTGAGGTTACATATCTTCCTTTCCACCACTTATAACACACAAACACAAAGTGGGAATAAGTTAATGGAGATAATGGAGATGGTTTGAGTTATAAGGAGAGGCTGGATAGACTGGGACTTTTTTCTCTGGAGTGTGGAAGGCTGAGGGGTGATCTTATAGAGGTCTATAAAATAATGAGGGGCACAGATCAGTTAGATAGTCAATATCCTTTGCCAAAGGTAGGGGAGTCTAAAACTAGAGGGCATAGGTTTTAGGTGAGAGGGGAGAGATACAACAGGGGCCAGAGGGGCAATTTTTTCACACAGAGGATGGTGAGTGTCTGGGACAAACTGCCAGAGGTAGTAGTAGAGGCGGGTACAATTTTGTCTTTTAAAAAGCATTTAGACAGTTACATGGTAAGATGGGTATAGAAGGATATGGGCCAAATGCAGGCAATTGGGACTAGCTTAGTAGTTTAAAAAAAAGAGCAGCACGGACAGGTTGGGCTGAAGGGCCTGTTTCCATGCTGTAAACCTCTATGACTCTATGAGTTTCTACATTGACAGGTCTGATTAAAACTCTGCTATTGTGTTTATATTTCTATTCCTCTTGACGCCTACTTTAGCCACTTGTCTTTTGTGCTATTTGCTAAGGGATTCCTATCCCCTCCCAAACCCCACCCCCATCTTCAGACAGGCCAGAATGGATTCCGCTCTCTGTGTGGGCTCTGTCGATTTGCAACACAGGGAGCTTGGTTCAGATTGGTCCCATAGGAGGCAGATAGAAAATAGGAGCAGGAGGAGGCCATTCGGCCCTTCGAGCCTGCTGCGCCATTCATTACGATCATGGCTGATCGTCCAACTCAATAGCCTGATCCCCCCTTCTCCCCATATCCTTTGATCTCTTTTGCACCTCGAACTATTTCTAACTCCTTCTTGAAAACACACAGGGCAGGATCTTACAGGTCGTTCACGCCCTGCTGCCACTGCAGCGAGGATGGAGAACTTGGTGCTCAGCCAAATCTTCATTCACTGCAGCGGGGCCAGAAAATTCTGCCGACATGAACGGCCATAAGATTCCGGCCACGATGTTTTGGCCTCAATTACTTTCTCTGGTAGTGAATTCCACAGACTGACCACTCTCTGGGTCAAGAAATTTCTCCTCATCTCAGTCCTAAAAGGTTAACCTGTGTCCTCAGACTGTGACCCCTGGGTCTGGATACCCTCACCATTGGGAACATCCTTCTTGCATCTACCCTGTCCACTCTTGTTAGGACTAACAGCACAGCTCTCTATAGTGGGAGATTTTCTCAAATGGCTGCTATGATATGTCTGTGGAAGGTGCAAATCATAGGAGAATGATGAAGTGCTACAATAGACAAAGTGGAGATGCATTTAGTGTTAGATGACCCTCTTAGCTAGTTCTCTGCAATTGTAATTATATTTGTCCTTGGCTGGTAGGATAAAAGATTCAATACTCTAGTTAGTGGGTTAGTTACTTCTCTGCAGTTATTGTTTACCTTCTCAAGGTGCTAAAGATCCTTTAATTCGCAATGAAGGCCCAAAGGCTACAAATTCAAAGCAGGAAAATTAGTTCAAATTGAACAACCTGGATGCAGCTACAGTGACAAGCAAGTCTTGTGACACTGCCACCCAGCAAACTCCTCCACTGCCTGCAGTCTGATTGACCCCAAACACATTCACACGGACCAGAGGCCTGTCTTTGCTCTGCCTGGTCTGTTTCAGTGTATCAGACGCCCTGCACAAGCCCTGATACATTCTTCTGCAGCCCGGAGTGTGTCAAATACTCCCTACACTCTGACCACTTGGTGACCCATCCTGAAAACTGAGGATTTGGTTTTCGTTAATATATTGGGCTGCAGAGTGACAACAACAATCAGAGTGCCACTCTGCCCCTTTTTACTTACCCAGGTGTGGACTGCACCTTTCCCTCCTGGACTGCTGTCCTGGCCCAGTTGAGAAATATGCAATGTAGCAGCTCTGGGAGTCCTCCCTGTGCAGGACCACAGTGTTGGGGCAAGTGAGGCCTGTGACAATATTGTGCTTTTAAGATATGTATTTTAATCATGTTCTCCACAGTGCTTTTTAAGCAGGCCTGGTTACTTTTCTTTTGATGTTGTCTTGTCTGTACCGGTATCTTTTATTGTTGCTGAAGGGGGATAATTGAAGCAATGTTTATTTTTAATCTGGGTCTAATGCAGTGTTCTTGGGTTTTGTGATCCTTTTGGAATTGTTGGGTGGAGCCAGATTGACAGGTCAGGTCATACCTTGGGACACTTTTTTCTTCATAGGAAAAATCCAAAGGTTTTACTTTCATTTTGGCAGCAGCTGTTCAGGCTGCAGACTGAAAGCAGTGATCTCTGCCCCTCTCTGGAATAAATATTCTGCCATCGGTGAGCAGCTAGAAGCTAGAGGCAAGCAGTATCTCTGTGTGTCTCACGGTGTACTGGAAGATCCAGGGCTGGTTAATCTCAGCTGTGATCCAAAATTTCAAAGGACCAATTCACAGCATGTGTTGCAAAGCTGCAAAATCCAGCATCACATGGGCATACTTGCTTTCTCTGCTAAGTCTAGAACAGGGTGTATGTTTGTGGGGGTTGTTTGATTTGGAACAGTATATTTAGTTGTTAAGGTTTGTAAAATATCATGGGTTTTTTTGTAATTGTTAAGGGTTATACTGATTTTCTTATTATATGTTAACTGTGTTCTTAAATAAACTTTGTTCGTTTAAAAGCTCCCTCGTGGGTCACTTGAATCATACCAGGAGTGAAACATCTCATGCTCACCCATGCCAAATTCAAATTGCTAAAATCTATGGTCTAGGCTGACTTCATAAAACACCTTGGAGTTTCTGACCTGGATTATAACAGGCCATGTCACCGTTTTACAGCCCTAAAATGGTAGGTTGAGAAGCCAGAGAGATGGTAAGTATGTGAGGTAAGTGGGTGAGGGGTTCGAGTGGTTGTTTGATCACAGGGGATGAGGGGGTTAATTGTGGAGGGGGAGCCAGGAATGTGATTAGAAGGATAGGAATGTGGTTGATTTGATTTGATTTGATTTATTATTGTCACATGTATTAGTATACAGTGAAAAGTATTGTTTCTTGCGCGCTACACAGACAAAGCATACTGTTCATAGAGAAGGAAAGGAGAGGGTGCAGAATGTAGTGTTACAGTCATAGCTAGGGTGTAGAGAAAGATCAACTTAATGCGAGGTAGGTCCATTCAAAAGTCTGACAGCAGCAGGGAAGAAGCTGTTCTTGATTTGGTTGGTACGTGACCTCAGACTTTTGTATCTTTTTCCCGATGGAACAAGGTGGAAGAGAGAATGTCCTGGGTGCGTGGGGTCCTGGATTATGCTGGCTGCTTTTCCAAGGCTGAGGAGTGGCGGAGCGGGGTATTCAGTGGGCGGGTTGGAGAAGGTAGTCGGGGGTGCCGGAGTGTAGTCAGGTGGGTGGGGGCATAGCCAGAGGTTTGGAATTACAGTTTTTTTAAAATAGAAACCCAACAGTGCAGAAAGAGGCCATTTGGCCCATCGCGTCTGCACCGACCACAATCCCACCCAGGCCCTACCCCATATCCATACATATTTTACCCACTAATCCACGCATCTCAGGACACGAAGGGGCAATTTTAGCATGGCCAATCAACCTAACCCACACATCTTTGGACTGTGGGTGGAAACCAGAGCACCCTGAGGAAACCCACGCAGACACGGGGAGAATGTGCAAACTCCACACAGACAGTGACCCGAGCCGGGAATCGAACCCAAGTCCCTGGAGCTGTGAAACTGCAGTGCTAACCACTGTGCTACTGTGCCGCCCAGTTGGGGAAGGCATGGGTGCAGATTGGAACGGTGGGGTGTTAGACAGGGGCTGGGCGGTGGGGTGGTGGCTTATTCAGAGGGGAGGGTGTTTGAGGCAGTGGGGGAGTAGTCAGGGGGTCCTGTTTGGGGGTGGGGGGGGGCAGGTGCACGGGCGGCATGGTGGCACAGTGGTTAGCACTGCTGCCTCACATCGCCAGGGACCCTGGCCTCGGGTCACTGTCTGTGTGGAGTTTGCACATTCTCCCCGTGTCTGCGTGGGTTTCCTCCGGGTGCTCCGGTTTCCACCCACAGTCCAAAGGTGTGCGGGTTAGGTTGATTGGTCATGCTAAATTACCCCTAGTGTCAGGCGACTAGCAGGGTAAATATGTGGGGTTACGGGAATAGGGCTTGGGTGGGATTGTGCTCGGTGCAAACTAGATGGGCTGAATGGCCTCCTTCTACACTGTAGAGATTCTATGATTCTATAGGTCAGTAGTATAGTTACCCAGGAGTTTAGAAATAGTTTTAATCCTTCTGATATTTTGTGGGTAACTATTCTACTGAGAGAGTTGGAACCATTTACAGACTCTGATTTAAATTGGAGTGTTGGATTGGGTCGGATGGTTCTCAGTGCAGGATAATAGCCTATCGGAAATTCCCATGAAGTTCCCATGTAGTTGTTGCATGGGGCATTCCGTTGGGGTGGGGAGAGGGGAGTGGGGAGAAGAGGGGTGAGGGTACCCAACACATCCTCTGGGATGCCTCTGGGGTACACCAGGAAAATGGGATTTCTGGGCCATTCTAACAATAGAGCTGCTCCTTGAGAGTAGGTAACTGGGCAAACACCAAGCCGCTGGTGTTTAAACTAGAAGTCTATATCTGGAGGATGGCACGTCCGACATTGGATCAAATACTGCAGAGACCTTGTATTTCTTACACCCACACTACCCACACCCCAAAAACCACCCAAACCCCCACCCAAGCCCCCCCCAAACCTCCACCCAACACTCACCCAAACCCCCACGCAATCCCCATCCAAATCCCACCCAACACCCACTAAAACCCCCACCCAAACCCCCACCCAACCCCACCCAAACCTCCACGCAAACCCCCACCCATCCCCCACCCAAACCCCCACCCAAACCCCCATCCATCTCCCACGCAAACCCCCACCCAAACCCCCACCCAACCTCACAGCCATCCACCCAAACCCCCACCCAAAACTCCAACAAAACCCCTCCCAAACCCCACTCAAACTCCACCCAACCTCACAGCCATCCACCCAAACACCCACCCAAAACTCCACCCAAACCCCCACCTAAACCCCTACCCAAACTCCACCCAAACCCCCACCCAAACCCCCACCCAACCTCACAGCCATCCACCTAAACACCCACCCAAAACTCCACTCCTTCAACGTGTCAGCGATGAAGACGAACATCTCGCCAAGGCCATCCCCACACCCCCACTTCTTGCCTTCAAACAACCGCACAACCTCAAACAGACCATTGTCCCCAGCAAACTACCCAGCCTTCAGGAGAACAGTGACCACGACATTACCCAACCCTGCCACAGCAACCTCTGCAAGACGTGCCGCATCATCGACATGGATGCCATCATCTCATGTGAGAACACCATCCACCAGGTACACGGTACATACTCTTGCAACTCGGTCAACGTTGTCTACCTGATACGCTGCAGAAAAGGATGTCCCGAGGCATGGTACATTGGGGTGACCATGCAGACGCTACGACAACGAATAAATGAACACCGCTCGACAATCACCAGGCAGGAGTGTTCTCTTCCTGTTGGGGAACATTTCAGTAGTCACGGGCATTCAGCCTCTGATCTTCGGGTAAGCGTTCTCCAAGGCGGCCTTCATGACACACGACAATGCAGAATCGCTGAGCAGAAAGTGATAGCCACGTTCCAGACACATGTGGACGGCCCCAACCGGGATCTTGGGTTCATGTCACACTATCTGTAACCCCCACGAGTTGCCTGGGCTTGCAAAATCTCACTAACTGCCCTGGCTGGAGACAATACACATCTCTTTAACCTGTGCTTAACCCTCTCTCCACTCACATTGTCTGTACCTTTAAGACTTGATTACCTGTAAGTATTCGCATTCCAACCATTATCTTGTAAATTAAGTTTGTGTCTTTATATGCCCTGTTTGTGAACACAACTTCCACTCACCTGACGAAGCAGCTTGAGGCTCCGAAAGCTAGTGCTGCCAAATAAACCTGTTGGACTTTAACCTGGTGTTGTGAGATTTCTTACTGTCACTGTCCACCCTATCTAATCCTCTGATCATCTTATATGCCTCTATTAAGTCACCTCTTAACCTTCTCCTCTCTAACGAAAACAGCCTCAAGTCTCTCAGCCTTTCCTCATAAGACCTTCCCACCATACCAGGCAACATCCTGGTAAATCTCCTCTGCACTCTTTCCAATGCTTCCACAGCCTTCCTATAATGCGGCGACCAGAACTGTACGCAATATTCCAAGTGCGGCCGCATCAGAGTTTTGCACAGCTGCAACATGACATCATGGCTCCGAAACTAAATCCCTCTACCAATAAAAGCTAACACACTGTATGCCTTCTTATCAACCTGGGTGCCAACTTTCAGGGATCTATGCACATGGACACCGAGATCTCTCTGCTCATCCACACTACCAAGTATCTTACCATTAGCCCAGTACTCTGTATTCCTGTTACTCCTTCCAAAATGAATCACCTCACACTTTTCCACATTAAACTCCATTTGCCACCTCTCAGCCCAGCTCTGCAGCTTATCTATGACCCTTTGTGACCTGCAACATCCTTCCGCACTGTCCACAACTCCACTGACTTTAGTGTCATCCGCAAATTTACTAACCCAGCCTTCTATGCCCTCATCTAGGTCATTTATAAAAATGACAAACAGCAGTGGCCCCAAAACAGATCCTTGCGATACACCACTAGTAACTGAACTCCAGGATGAACTTTTCCCATCAACCACCGCCCTCTGTCTTCTTACAGCTAGCCAATTTCTGATCCAAACCGCAAAATCACCCTCAATCCCATGCCTCCGTATTTTCTGCAAAAGCCTACCGTGGGGAACTTTATCAAATGCTTTACTGAAATCCATATACACCACATCAACTGCTTTACCCTCATCCACCTCTTTGGTCACCTTCTCAAAGAACTCAATAAGGTTTGTGAGGCACGACCTACCCTTCACAAAACCGTATTGACTATCCCTAATCAAATTGTTCCTTTCTGAATGATTATAAATTCTATCTCTTATAATCTTTACCAAAACTTTGCCCACAACAGAAGTAAGGCTCACTGGTCTATAATTACCAGGGTTGTCTCTACTCCCCTTCTTGAACAAGGGGACAACATTTGCTATCCTCCAGTCTTCTCGCACTATTCCTGTAGACAATGACGACATAAAGATCAAAGCCAAAGGCTCTGCAATCTCCTCCCCAGCTTCCCAGAGAATCCTAGGATAAATCCCATCCGGTCCAGGGGACTTATCCATTTTCACACTTTCCAGAATTGCTAACACCTCCTCCTTATGAACCTCAATCCCGTCTAGTCTAATAGCCTGTATCTCAGTATTCTCTTCGACAACATTGTCTTTTTCTTGTGTGAATACTGATGAAAAATATTCGTTTAGCCTCTCCTATCTCTTCGGACCCCACGCACAACTTCCCACTACTGTCCTTGACTGGCCCTAATCTTACCCTCGTCATTCTTTTATTCCTGACATACCTATAGAAAGGTTTACGGTTTTCCTTGATCCTACCTGCCAAAGACTTCTCATGTCCCCTCCCGGCTCTTCTTAGCTCTCTCTTTAGGTCTTCCTGGCTAACTTGTAACTCTCAAGCGCCCTAACTGAGCCTTCACGTCTCATCTTTACATAAGTCTCCTTCTTCCTCTTCACAAGGGATTCAACTTCTTTAGTAAACCACGGTTCCCTCGCTCGACCACTTCCTCCCTGTCTGACAGGTACATACTTCTCAAGGACACGCAGTAGTTGTTCCTTGAACATGCTCCACATTTCAATTGTGCCCATCCCCCGCAGATTTCTGCCCCATCCTATGCATCCTAAATCTTGCCTAATCGCATCATAATTTCCTTTCCCCCAGCTATAACTCTTGCCCTGCGGTATATACCTATCCCTTTCCATTGCTAAAGTAAATGTAACCGAATTGTGGTCACTATCACCAAAGTGCTCACCTACCTCCAAATCTAACACCTGGCCTGGTTCATTACCCAGTACCAAATCCAATGTGGCCTCGCCTCTTGTTGGCCTATCTACATACTGTGTTAGGAAACCCTCCTGCACACATTGGACAAAAACTGACCCATCTAAAGTACTCGAACTATAGTGTTTCCAGTCAATATTTGTAAAGTTAAAGTCCCCCATAACAACCACCCTGTTACTTTCGCTCCTATCCAGAATCATCTTTGCAATCCTTTCCTCTACATCTCTGGAACTTTTCGGAGACCTATAGAAAACTCCCAACAGTGTGACCTCTCTTTCCTGTTTCTAACCTCAGCCCATACTACCTCAGTAGACGAGTCCTCATCAAACGTCCTTTCTGCCACCGTAATACTGTCCTTGACTAACAATGCCACACCTCCCCCTCTTTTACCACCTTCCCTGAACTTACTGAAACATCTAAACCCTGGAACCTGCAACAACCATTCCTGTCCCTGCTCTATCCATGTCTCCGAAATGGCCACAACATCGAAATCACAGGTACCAACCCATGCTGCAAGTTCACCCACCTTATTCCGGATGCTCCTGGCGTTGAAGTAGACACACTTCAAACCACCTTCCTGCCTGCCGGTACACTCCTGCGACCTTGAAACCTTATTCATGACCTCACTACTCTCAACCTCCTGCACTGGAGCAACAATCCAGGTTCCCACCCCCCTGCTGAATTAGTTTAAACCCTCCTGAAGAGCATGAGCAAATTTCCCCCCCAGGATATTGGTACCTCTCTGGTCCAGGTGAAGACCATCCCATTTGTAGTGGTCCCACCTACCCCAGAATGAGCCCCAATTATCCAGGTATCTGAATCCTTCCCTCCTGCACCATTCCTGTAGCCACGTGTTCAATGGTTCTCTCTCCCTATTCCTCTCCTCGCTAGCACGTGGTACGGGTAACAAACCAGAGGTAACAACTCTGTTTGTTCTAGCTCTAAGCTTCCACTCTAACTCCCTGAATTTCTGCCTTACATCCCCATCTCTTTTCCTACCTATGTCATTGGTGCCTATGTGGACCACAACTTGGGGCTGGTCCCCCTCCCCCTTAAGGATCCCGAAAACACGATCCAAGATATCACGGACCCTGGCACCTGGGAGGCAACACACCAACCGCAAGTCTCTCTCATTCCCACAGAATCTCCTATCTGTCCCTCTAACTATGGAGTCCCCAATGACTAATCCTCTACTCCTCTCCCCCCTTTCCCTTCTGAGCAACAAGGACAGACTCTGTGCCAGAGACCTGTACCCCATGGCTTACCCCTGGTAAGTCATCCTCCCCAACAGTATCCAAAATGGTATACTTGTTATACAGAGGAACGGCCACAGGGGATCGCTGCACTGACTGCTTCTTACCCCTTCTAACAGTCACCCAAGTATCCTCATTCCTAGGAGTATGAGCCTCCCTGTAGCTTTTATCTATAACTGTCTCTGCCTCCCGAATGATCCTGAGTTCATCCAGTTCCAGCTCCAGATCCCTAACACGGTCTTCAAGGAGCTGGAATTGGGTGCACTTCCTACAGGTGTCCTCAGCTGGGACACTAATGGTGTCCCTCACCTCAAACATCCCACAGGAGGAACATTGCACTGCCTGCACTGACATCCCTGCTAACTTCCCTTACTAAGAAATGAAAGAGAAAAGAAGAAAAAGAAAGAAAAAGCTCACTGCTCTCTCACCGAGTCTTTTTTTTTTAGGTTAGAGGAGGGGGGAGGGTGGGAGACTTTACATATGTGTGTCTCGGGTTTCTTCCCCGTTCAAATTTATTGGGCAAAAAATTGTCCCAGGTCTCTCCGCGGCCTACTTCCGGTTTCCTGTTTCCTGCTGCTCAGGAAAAAAAAACTCCGAAAAAAGTAAGTGAAAATAAACTCAGCTTATCTTATCTTCCAGCTCTTCCCTCCAAAATCACTCCCCTCTCTGCCTGCTCCACCGGAAGAATGAGTAGAAAATAATTATCAGCAACTGCAACACTATATTCTGCACCCTCTCCTTTCTTCTCCCTTATGTACTCTATGAATGGTATGTTTTTGTCTGTATAGCACATGAGAAACAATGATTTTCATTGTATCCTAATACATGTGACAATAATAAATCAAATCAAATCAAAGCTTACCTCATCATTATTACACTGTTGCTTATGGGGAGCTTGTTGAATCATAAAATCATAGAATTCCTACAGTGCAGAAGGAGGCTATTCGGTCCATCGAGTCTGCACTGACTCTGACAGAACATCTTACTCAGGCCCACTCCCTCTGCCCTATCCCCATAGCCCAGCACATTTAGCATGGCTTATCCACCTGACCTACACATCTTGGGAGTGTGGGAGGAAACTGGAGAACCCGGAGGAAACCCACGCAGACACAGGACACCGTCTAAATGTTTTCTACACCTCATTGGGGCGGCATGATTAGCACTGCTGCCTCACAGCGCCAGGGACCCAGGTTCGATCCCTGGTTTGGGTCACTGTCTGTGCGGAGTCTGCACGTTCTCCCCATGTCTGCGTGGATTTCCTCTGAATGCTCCGGTTTCCTTCCACAGTCCGAAAGACGTGCTAGTTAGGTACATTGGCCATGCTAAATTCCACCTCAGTGTACCCGAACAGGCGCCAGAATGTGGTGGCTGGGGGATTTTCACAGCAACTTCATTGCAGTGTTAATGTAAGCCTACTTGTGACACTAATAAATAAACTTTAAAAAACACTTCAACAGCACTTTCACTGTCTGTGAAGTACTTGGGAACATCTTGAGGTTGTGAAAGTTGTTCTCTAAATGCATGTGGTAAATGTAATCTTTGTCAAAGTAGCAGAGGGTGCAACATGTTTGGAGTTGAGAAGCTGACAAGATCCAGCATTGCCCTATTCTGCTGCCTCAGGCTTCCTCACAAATGTGATTTGCATTATCAATATCATCCAGATTTTATTACTCGTCTTTTATTGTTCTTGTTAACTAAATTAAGGGGGAAAAATGTAATTGCATTGAGAACTAATTGAACCAAGCCGCGTCTAAATTTGCCTCGCTATTAAATGTTACAAGGCATCTGAATACTGCATCGCTGTTGATTTTTTCAGGTGAGCTGAGCATAAGTAATTTTCCAGTTGATGGTACATCGTAATAAAATTAAATGAATCAACACGGGCTCAGCCACTCGTTGAAGATAGATTTGAGCCTATTCTGGAGCTGGGCTTTAACATGAGAACAGAGGATGGTAAGAATTAGGAGCTGGACTAGGCCATGTGGCTGCCCAAGCCTGCCCTGTGGTCAGTAAGACCATGGCTGATCTCCCAGTTCACCTGCTGACACCTTACAAACCTATGGGTTAGGAGCAGGAGGAAGCCACTCTGCCCCTCGGGCCTGCTCTGTCATTCAATAAGATCATGGCTGATCAGATTGTAACCTCAACCCCACATTCCCATCCACCCCGATAACCTTTCACCCCCTTGTTAATCAAGAATCTATCAACCTCTGCCTTAAAGATATTCAAAGAATCTTCTTCCACTGCCTTTTGAGGAAGAGAGTTGCAAAGACAATTTGATTTGATTTGATTTATAATTTATCCATTTATTATTTATAAGGTTCTGGTCAGACTCCATAAGGAGACTACAAAAGGATATAAGTAGGTTAAGTGAGTGAGCAAAGATCTGACAAATGGAGTATAATGTGAGCAAATATGACATTGTCCACATTGGCAGGAAGAATAAAAAAAAATCATATTATCAAATAGTGAGAGATTACCAAGCTCTGAGGTGCAGAGGGATCTGAGTGTCCGAGTGCATGAATCATAAAAGGCTAGTATGCAGGTTTAGCAAGTAATTAGGAAAGAAAATGGAATGTTATTGTTTATTGCGAGGGGAGTGGAATGCAAGCGTAGGGAGGTTATGCTACAGTTATGCAAGTCATTGGTGATGCGCATCAATTGGACACGAGGCTCGAAGCTTCAGTAAAAGAAGGCTTTTATTAACTAACAATGGAGCTATCAGAACTTTAACACACTATCCCAGACTGAAGGGGTCCCGTCCGAGCAGGGAGTCTTATACCTCTCCCAGGAGGCGGAGCCCGACTGGGATGTGCCACAACAGTAACAAACACAGGTGTAACAATCCCACCCTAACCCAACAGCAACATTAGTACAACCCAACAGTAACCTATATACATTCCTGTAGTACTGGCCAGCCCTGGCTCAGTACTATCCAGTGGGAACCAACGATGGTTCACCACATTCACCCCTCCTTTGAGAACAAAGGCCGGCGGGGTACGAAAACAGACTAAAATGTCAGCAGATTATAAGTTCAGACGGTCTGGAGGACCGCACCGTCGTTGTGACCTCCTCAATACCGGCGGTGACACCGGAGTAGGCACTTGCGGTGGCATTCTCCCCAAAACGGCGTTCAGCTGTTCTTCCACGGACTCACAGGCCAGTTGACCCTGATGAGACGGTAGTGCAGGGAATCCTGACACGTCCTGCGGTGGCGACCATCTTCGGGGCTCAGGCAAGCTGTGCATTGGAGTAAAACTGTTAAGCAATGGTCCCGATGCTGCCCGCGCTATGTCCGGGGAAGAAATAAGAGATAATGGATTCGTCACTGGGGGTATGGGAGCGACAGGAGTTGCTACGTCCCCTGCAGGCGCCAGGTCTCGGATCGAGACTGTGTCCTCTCGCCCGTCAGGATATGCCACATAGGCATATTGAGGGTTGGCGTGGAGGAGGTGGACCTGTTCGACCAAGGGGTCGGACTTGCGGGCCCTTACATGTCGCCGCAGGAAGACGGGTCCTGGGTATGTCAACCAGGCTGGTAAAGATATCCCCGAGGAAGACTTCCGAGGGAATGAGAACATCCTCCCGTGGGGAGTAGCATTGGTTGCCGTACACAGGAGGGAGCGAATAGAGTGAAGCGCATCAGGGAGGACCTCCTGCCAACGGGAGACTGGAAGACCTTTGGACGTCAACGCCAATAGGACAGCCTTCCAGACTGTAGCATTCTCTCGTTCCACCTGTCCATTACCCCTAGGGTTGTAACTCGTGGTCCTACTAGAGGCAATCCCGTATGAGAGCAGGAATTGCCTCAAGTTATCGCTCATGAACGACGAGCCCCTGTCGCTATGGATATAGCTGGGGTACCCGAACAGGGTAAAAAGATCACGGAATGCCTTGATCACCGTGGCAGCTGATGTGTCCGAGCAGGGGACAACAAACGGGAACCGGGAGTACTCATCGATTATGTTCAGAAAGTACACGTTCCGATCTGTTGAGGGAAGGGGGCCCTTAAAATCAACACTCAGCCTCTCGAAGGGGCGAGTGGCCTTGACCAAATGTGCCTGGTCAGGTCGGTAAAAGTGCGGTTTGCATTCCGCGCAAATCCGACAGCTCCTTGTTACCGACCTGACGTCCTCCACCGAGTAAGGCAGGTCGCGGGCTTTGACAAAGTGGTAGAGCCGAGTGACCCCAGGATGGCACAGACCATTATGGAGGGCGTTCATGCGATCCTCCTGAATACTAGCGCATGTTCCGCGTGAGAGGGCATCCGAGGGCTCATTGAGTTTCCCTGGACGAAATATGATATCGTAGTTATAGGTGGAGAGTTCAATTCTCCACCGCAAGATCTTGTCATTCTTGATCTTGCCCCTCTGCGAGTTGTTGAACATGAACGCCACGGACCGCAGGTCCGTGATCAGGGTGAACCGCTTTCCCGCCAGGTAATGGCGCCAGTGTCTGACGGCCTCCACAATGGCCTGGGCCTCCTTCTCCACCGCTGAATGCCGAATTTCGGGGCCTTGGAGGGTGCGGGAAAAAAACGCGACGGGCCTGCCCGCCTGGTTAAGTGTGGCGGCCAGGGCGAAATCAGATGCATCGTTTTCCACCTGAAAAGGGATGGATTTGTCTACCGCGTGCATCGTGGCTTTCGCAATGTCGTCTTTCAATTCCTTGAAGGCCAATTGGGCCTCTGGCGTGAGTGGAAAAGTCGTGGACTTAATAAGCGGACGGGCTTTGTCCGCGTAGTTGGGGACCCACTGCGCATAATAGGAGAAGAAGCCTAGGCATCTTCTCAGTGCTTTTGCGCTAGCGGGCAAGGGAAGTTCAGCAAGGGGGTGCATACGGTCTGGATCAGGGCCAATGACCCCGTTTTCCACCACGTATCCCAGTATGGCTAACCGGCGCGTACGGAATACACACTTCTCCCTGTTGTAGGTCAAGTTCAGGCGAGATGCAGTGCGTAAGAAGTTATGGAGATTTGTGTCATGGTCCTGCTGATCATGGCCGCAGATGGTGACATTATCCAGGTACAGGAAGGTAGCCCGCAGCCCGTTCTGGTCCACCATTCGGTCCATAGCACGCTGGAAGACCGAGACCCCATTGGTGACACCAAATGGAACCCTAAGAAAATGATACAAACGACCATCCGCCTCAAAGGCCGTGTATTGTCGGTCCTCTGGGCGGATGGGGAGTTGGTGGTAGGCGGACTTGAGGTCTATGGTGGAGAACACCCGGTACTGCGCAATCTGATTGACCATATCAGATATGCGCGGGAGAGGATACGCATCCAGCTGCGTATATCGGTTAATGGTCTGACTATAGTCAATGACCATCCGGGGTTTGTTCCCGCTCTTGACCACCACAACCTGTGCTCTCCACGGACTAACACTGGGCTGTATGATCCCTTCTTTGAGGAGTCGCTGAACCTCAGATCTTATGAAGATCCGATCCTCAGTGCTGTAACGCCTACTTTTAGTAGTGATGGGCTTGCAGCCTGGTACCAGATTCTGAAATAAAGAGGGTGTGGTGATCTTTAACGTAGAAAGATTGCAGGCGGGGCGCGTTGGGCAATTTGGAGACTGCAGCTGTTCTCCCACTGCCAGCGAAGGGAGTGGCCCACCGTACTGTAGGATCACACTCCTCAAGTGGACCATGAAGTTTAGTCCGAGAAGAATTGGTGCGCAAAGATACGGCAACACAAGGAGCCTGAAACGCTCGTAAATTGTGCCTTGTACTTTCAAGGTTACCACACAACTCCCTAGCACAGCGACAGACCGGGACCTTGATGCCATAGAGATTGTCTGTTTGGCAGGTTGAATCTGGAGTCCACACCTCTTCACAGTGTCAGGGTGGATAAAGCTCTCAGTGCTCCCGCTGTCAAGCAGACAATAAAGCACATGATTGTTTACCTGGATATCCATCATCGAACAATCAAGCCTGTGAGGCTTAGCCTGGTCCAGGATGATCGACGCCACCGTTGGTCCATGAATGTCACTGCAGGCAGCTGAAGTCGATGCTGAGGACCCCTGCTGGTCGCTCGTGGTCATCGTCGACCAACATGGCCGCCCCCATGAATCGCACATGGGTGAGGGCGCCAAACCCAGCGACCCCTGGTGGTCATACTCCTCCGACTCCGTCGACCGCAATGGCGTCGTCCTGGACTCGCACGTGGACGAACCCCGCGAGGACTTCGACGACGATGGTGATGATCCCAGTTCCAAAGAGTCGCAGGCCGCACTGCCGTTCCTGGGCTTCGATCTGCACACCTTTGCATAATGCCCCTTTTTACCGCATGCAGTACAGATTACCGCTTTAGCGGGACACTTTTGTCGGGTATGTTTTGCTCCTCCGCAGAAATAGCACCGCGGGCTGCATGGGGCTGCAGCCGTCGTCTGGTCCACATGGGAGCACGCCATAACACAGCACTTCAAGCCCGAGGGGCGAGGAGGGATTTGCGACTGCTCCTGCCACGTTGTCTCCACGTGGTCCTCTGGGTACAGGACTAAGCTCTTCGAAGCCGACTCGAGCATTTCAGCTAATTCCATGGCCTGGGTAAGATTGAGATTACCCTTTTCTAGCAGTTTGAGACGGATGTATGAAGACCCGACCCCGGCCACAAACGCATCTCGGGCGAGGTCGTACATGCTCTGCTCAGCCGACACAGCTTTGCAGTCACAGCCCCTGGCTAGCTGTAAGAGCTCATTGGCGTAGTCCTCCATGGTTTCGCCCGACTGCCGACGTCGTGTAGCGAGGAGGTAATGAGCGTGGATCTCGTTAGGAGGTTTCGTATAGCGCTTCTTTAGAAGCTCGAGGGCCCTAGGGTAAGTGGTGGCCGCATGGATCGCGAGGTAGACTGTGTCGCTTACCCTCGCATGGAGGACCCGGAGTCTGTCATCATCTGTGGTGACCGCTGCGGAGGCTGCTGGGTAATCTTCAAAACACTTCAGCCAGTGGTCGAAGGTGTTAGAAGCGCCCACCGCACGTGGATCTAGCGTCAGACATTCTGGCTTGAGGATTTGCTCCATACTCTCCTTTCTTTTTTTCTTCCGTCGAGAGTTTAATGTTAGTTAATAAAATTGATGCGCATCAATTGGACACGAGGCTCGAAGCTTCAGTAAAAGAAGGCTTTTATTAACTAACAATGGAACTATCAGAACTTTAACACACTATCCCAGACTGAAGGGGTCCCGTCCGAGCAGGGAGTCTTATACCTCTCCCAGGAGGCGGAGCCCGACTGGGATGTGCCACAACAGTAACAAACACAGGTGTAACAATCCCACCCTAACCCAACAGCAACATTAGTACAATCCCACAGTAACCTATATACATTCCTGTAGTACTGGCCAGCCCTGGCTCAGTACTATCCAGTGGGAACCAACGATGGTTCACCACAATTGGTGAGACCATGTCTGGAGTACTGTGTACAGTATTGGTCTCCTTATTTAAGGAAGGATGTAAATGTGTTGGAAGCAGTTCAGAGAAGGTTCACTCGAGTAAGAACTGCAATGGATGGGTTATATTCTGAGGAAAGGTTGTACAGGCCTGTTTAGAAGACAAAGAGGTGACTCGATTGAAACATATAAGATCCTGAAGAATATTGACAGGGTGGATGTGGAGAGGATGTTTCCTCTTGTGGGAAAATCTAGCCCCTAGCCACTATTTAAAAATAAGGGGTCACTCATTTAAGACTGAGATGAGGAGAATGTTTTTCTCTCAGAATGGCATGTATCAACTCTGGCCTCCCAGATTGTTTGGATCCACTGCAGTTCACCTATCACTGCAACAGGTCCACAGCAGATGCCATCTCTCTGGCCCTGCACTCAACCCTGGATAACACCTAGATAACAAAGACCTATCTCAGACTCCCATTTATTTATACAGCTCAGCCTTCAATACCGTTATTCCCACGAAACTCATTAAACTCCGTGGCCTGGGGTCTGGCTCCTCCCTCTGCGACTGAATCCTAGACTTCCTAACCCACAGAGCGGAATCAGTAAGGATAGGCAACAACATCTCCTCCATGATCGTCCTCAACACCGGTGCCCCACAAGGCTGTGTCCTCAGCCCCTTACTATACTCCTTATATACCTATGACTATGTGGCCAAATTCCCCTCCAATTCGATTTTCAAGTTTGTTGATGACCACCATAGTGGGTCGGATCTTAAACAATGATGAGGCAGAGTACAGGAATGAGATAGAGAATCTGGCGAACTGGTGCGGCAACAATAATCTCTCCCTTAATGTCAGTAAAATGAAGCAGATAGTCATCGACATCAAGATGCATGGTGGAGAACATGCCTCTGGGCCTGATTTTACCAAAATTTCGCGCCCGAAAACAGGCGCGAAATCATGGTAAAGTTGGGCGCCGGGCCTAAAACGCGGTCCAGACCCAACCCAAGGCCAATTGTGCCTTTACCAACGGCCGATCCGGGCACCGATCCGGCGCGCGCCCGAATCGGCCAGCGGGCCGATTTAAATGCATTTGCATGCATTTAAATCGGCATAATGAAGCCCGCGCCCAACTTACTCAAGGATTCCCACTTTACGAGGCTCCGATCCGATCGGCGCCGCGCATTTACCGTGTTGCTGAATTCAAGTCCAATAGGGCTTCAACTCAGCAACTGAACCGCCGATTCGCCCCCGACCACCCTTCGCGGACCGCCCCCGCGAACCACCCCGGCAGCCCACCCACAGCCCCCCCCCCTCCGATCGGACCACCCTGGGACGCAGGCCCCGCCAGCAGCTCCCCCCCCCCACCCAGGGATCAGACCCCCCGGGCCCCCGACCTACCTTGATCGCTGGTGCCCGTCGAAAGCATCTTGCGATCCCGGATCCTGGCCTTGCTCCGGGAATCCTGATGGGTAGGATGACGTCTCCTCACTGGGGGGGAGGGGGGTAGGGGGGGGAAGTGACATCTCTTCCCTGAGGGGGGGGGGGGGGGCGGTAGGTTGGGATGTGACGTCTCTTCCCTGAGGGGGGGGGGAGGGGGCGGGATGTGACGTCTCTTCCCTGAGGGGGGGGTGGGGGGGGATGTGACGTCTCTGCCCCTGGGGAGGGTGGAGACGTCACATCCCCCCCCCCCAACCCCCCTCAGGGAAGAGATGTCACATCCCCCCCCTACCCCCCCTCAGGGAACAGACGTCAGATCTCCCCATCCCCCCCCTCCAGGGAAGAGATGTCACATCCCACCCCTTCCAACCCCCCCACCCCCCCTCCCACCGCCCCCCCGCCCCCACCAGGGAAAGTCAAAGGCAGCGCAGACAGCAGTGCGCATGTGCAGTTCGGTGCTCCGACAGATGCAAATGCGCTAGGCCCCGCCCACTGGACCCACGCCGAAAAAAGGCGTATGGGGACGCTGGAGCGTGGCTGCCGGGCGCGGGTCTGATTTACGACTGCACCCGGCACTTAGAGCCGATTTGGTAAAATCAGCCCCTCTGTCTCCATCAACCAGGATGAAGTGGAAATAGTCAAGAGCTTCACGTTTCTAGCTGTTCAGATCACCAACAACCTGTCCTGGTCCCCCCCATGCCGACACTATAGTTAAGAAAGCCCCACCAACACCTTTACTTTCTCAGAAGACTAAGGAAATTTGGCATGTCAGCTACGACTCTCAGCAGTTTCTACAGATGCACCATAGAAAGCATTCTTTCTGGATGTATCACAGCTTGGTATGGCTCCTGCTCTGCCCAAGACCGCAAGGAACTACCAAGCGTCGTGAACAAAACCCAGTCCATCACTCAAACCAGCCTCCCATCCATTGACTCTGTCTACACTTCCCGCTGTCTCGGCAATGCAGCCAGCATAATCAATGACCCCTGGCACCCCGGACATTCTCTCTTCCACCTTCTTCCATCAGGGAAAAGATACAAAAGTCTGAGGCCACCTACCAACTGACTCAAGAACCGCATCTTCCCTGTTGCCATCAGCGTTTTGAATGAACCCACCTCATATTAAGTTGATCTTTTTCTACATCCTAGCTATGACTGTAACACTACATTCTGCACTCTCTCCTTTCCTTCTCTATGAATGGTTTGCTTTGTCTGTGTAGTGCGCAATAAACAATACTTTTCATTGGATACTAATACATGTGACAATAATAAATCAAATCAAATCAAATCACTCTCACTCACACGCGCACTCTCTCACACATGCACTCTCACACACTCCTGCACACACACTCACTCTCTCACATGCACATTCACTCTCACTCCCTCTCTGTCTCTCTCACACACACATACACACCCTCACATACACACACTCCCTCTCACTCACACATACAAACACACACACTCACTCTCTCCCACAAACACATTCACTCTCACTCCCTCTCACACACACACAAACACACACACACTCATTCTCTCTCATCCATTTTCACTCTCACACATATCAGCCAGTCCATTCCCTCAATCCCAACTTCAGACCCAGCTGTGTCTCTCTGCCAGGCCTTGCGACCAGAATCTCAGCAACGGGGCTCCGGAGTATCATCTCCCCTCACTGGTGAGCCTATCAGCAGTAAACACGGGAGAGGAATGGCCTGTAATTGGAGGAGCAGCCCGTTGCAGAATCTTCAACTATACTTAGCTGTCTGATGGGCTTTTTTGGACAGAGACTTTGGGGAGCTTATAGAATGGCACTGGGGTCACAATCCACCCTATGGGCTGTGCGTTGGACAAACCGTCATGCATATTGGTTTAGTCTACTCACAGCACAAATATATATATATACATATATATATATACAACACAGAGACAGGCCATTCAGCCCAACCACTCCATGCCAGTGCTATTGTTCCACTCAAGCCTCCATCCATTTTGCCTCATCTAACTCTACCATCGTAAGCCTCTTATCTCTTCTCCCTCTTTTACTTGTCCAGCTCCCGCTTAAACAGAGTGGTTTTAACACCTCCAGAGCTGGTGCATTCCACATTCTCACCACTCTCTGTCTGAAGAAGTTTCTTCTGAATTCCTGAATGGATTTCCTGGTGACTATCTTATATCTGGTTACATTCTTCCCCACGAGAGGAAACATTCTCTCTGCATCCACTCGAACAAAGCCTTTCATCATTTTAAACTTCTCCATAAGACCACCCCTCAGCCCTCCTTTCTCAAGAGAGAAGAATCAGCCGACCAATCCTTTCCTGATACCCATACCAACACATTTCTGCTAGCATTTGAGACGTCTGCTGTGACGACCTTTGACAGAAGCTGTACAATAAGGAACATCTTTATTTCATCAAAATGTCCATGGATCTGTAATTGTTTTTAGGAATGTTTGAAAAGGATTTTGAAGAGTTTGTATCCATTGTAATGGAAGCAATTGTAATCCTTTTGGATAATAAGAACTATCGGCCCATGTGACCTAGCAACCCTTGACCTGGAAGCAGTACCAACAGGCAGAGAGTTACGGCCTGTGTGACTGGCAGACACAAAGGGGAGTTCTGGGCAGAAGGTGATCAGCACACAGATGCAGACATAAGAGGAAGCAGCCAGAAACAGAGGAACATAGAATTCATGTGAGGTGAAACTAGCAAACTCTCTATGAAAAGATTTATTTTCTGTTTGGCTGTAGGAAGGAAAATGGCTCCAGAAGTTCTTGGGGAAGCAGTCACCAGGCGAGCTGAAAGAAACTGAATCTTAAACACGCTGTGGACATCTGAGACATGTAAAAGAACTGAGAGCTTGCATCATAGAATCCCTACAGTGAAGAAGGAGGCCATTCAGCAAATCGAATCTGTGCTGACTCTCTGACAGAGCATCTTACCCAGGCTCCCTCTCTGTAACTCCACATATTTACCCCACTATTCCCCCTGACCTACACATCTTGGGACACTAGGGGGCAATTTAGCATGGCCAATCCACCTAACCTGCACATCTTTGGACTGTGGGAGGAAACCAGAGCACCCGGAAGAAACCCACACAGACATGGGGAGAATGTGCAAACTCCACACAGACAGTGACCCAAGCCGGGAATCAAACTGTACCACTGTGCTGCCCACAAAAGGACCAAACTGTGAACTGGATAGTAGCGGTTGGCCAGTTGACAAGGAACTCTGGGAAGCTACACCATCAAGCCTGATGGGTGACACGGTGGCACAGTGGGTTAGCACTGCTGCCTCACAGCACCAGGCACCCGGGTTCGATTTCTGCCTCGGGTCACTGTCTGTGTGGAGTCTGCACACTCTCCCCGTGTCTGCGTGGGTTTCCTCCGGGTGCTCCGGTTTCCTCCCACACTCCAAAGATGTGCGGATTAGCTGGATTGGCCCTGCTAAATTGACCCTAGCATCAGGGGGATTAGCAGGGTAAATACGTGGCGTTACGGGAATAAGGCCTGGGTGGGATTGTTGTCGGTACAGACTTGATGGGCCGAATGGCCTCCTTCTGCTCTGTAGGGATTCTATGATTCTATGATGTGAACAGGATGAGAGGGAGTTTATAGATGAGCACCTTGTCAGTGCTATCTACATCCGGGGGTGTCGGATGGCATGTGACTAATGTCAATGCCAGTCACGGGCAGGATTGGTTGAGTTGGGAAGGTTGTGAGGTTGCCAGTGTTGTCACATTTGTGTGGGGGGTGGTGCGGTGTTCATGTCTGTGTAAGACATTTCTCATGACATTTGAAATGAAATCTATCTTTGTAATTTGAAGTCTAGTTTGCCTGTTAATTTCTGTTTACTTTTTATAGGTCCTGATAAAAAATAAAGGCTACGAAAAGTAGGATCTTGTTGGGCATGTCTTCATCTGGGGGTAATTCAGTAAATTTGATTATTTTGGTTTACAGTTCCCCTGTGGGAATTATAATAAAATCCATGAATGTCTGGTATTGTTCTCTGATGCTGAATGGAAGCATACACAAAGGGTGGTGGGTGCCTGGAACTCGCTGCCGGGGGAGGTAGTGGAAACAGATACGGTAGTGACTTTTAAGGGGCGTCTGGACAAATACGTGAATAGGATGGGAATAGAGGGATATGGTCCCCGGAAGAGTAGGGGGTTTTAGTTAAGTCGGGCAGCATGGTCGGTGCAGGCTTGGAGGGCCGAAGGGCCTGTTCCTCTGCTGTAATTTTCTTTGTTCTTTGTTCTTTGTATGGGCGAAGCATCTCATCTGTACTACTGATGATATCCTTTGAGATGGAACTCCTCTGAAGTAACGCAAGGATTAAAATGCTGGGATGCATCGATAATTCAGAAGTAAAGTCAGCAATTTAGCATGGACTGTGAAGAAAGAATGAAAAGACGCGCATGAAAAATCAGGCCAAGAGGGATTGGAGATTAGTCAGATTCATTTCCCTTGCAGCAGACTGAATAACAAAACAACCAGTTCAGAAAATGCAATGAATGCTCTGTTGACCACCTCCTCCAGACAGAGCTGCTTAACCATCTGTTTAGGAATGGGTAGATGGTTATGAGATAAACATAGACTGAGATGGGCGGCACGGTGGCTCAGTGGTTAGCACTGCTACCTCGCAGTGCCAGGGACCCGGGTTCAGTTCCCGACCTCGGGTCACTATTTGTGTGGAGTTTGCACGTTCTCCCCATGTCTGCGTGGGTTTCCTCCGGGTGCTCCAGTTTCCTCCCGCAGTCCAAAGATGTGCGGGCTGGGTTGATTGGCCATGCTAAATTGCCCCTTAGTGTCAGGGGATTAGCAGGGTAAATTTGTGGGATTACGAGAATAGGGCCTGGATGGGATTGTGGTCTCAGTGCAGGCTCGATGGGCCAAATGGCCTCCTTCTGCACTGTAGGGATTCTATGATTCTATGATTAAATATTTCCATGGACCACATTGATTTCTCTGCAGTTGGCATTGTTGGGAGTAAGATTAACCTTGGGCCCAAAGCGGCTCTGCTGTTGGATGTGTGACCACGTGTGACCTGGTCTGAATTTGCTCAGTGTGCTGTGGGAATATGGTCAGTGCCTGGTGCAACAGAGCTGACAATGGATCAGGCACGCCTTGCTGATTTGTAACACGAGGACGGTAATCAAAATTCTGTCAGCAGTGTAAGACCCTGACTCGTGTCTTTAAACAGCCTCCCGCCAGGTTTGCACAGTGAGACTGAGCGTCTATTTAAAAGCCTGGCTGGAAATTGAAACGGGAGGAGCTTTGGCATCAATGGAGTGAGAAAGGCATCCACCCAATTTACCTTGTCAGTCACCTGTCGGTTCACGAGTGGATTGGAGTCCACGAGGGCCGAATCATCGTATGGTCCGTAAATAAAGTACACGTTGTGCTTCAGTTGATTCAAGATGGTGCCGGAGCGTGGCGACTTCTTACGAGCTATCCTCAGCATACCCTCTAATGCTATCTTTTGCTCTTGTTCTATGCTTTTAAAACTTAACTCTTATTTTCTTAAACTCGTTAATAATGTTCTATTTCAATCTCTTACAGATTTGGCGATTAAGTTGATCTTTCTCGACACTCTAGCTATGACTGTAACACTACATTCTGACCCTCTCCTTTCCTTCTCCCCTATGTACTCTATGAACGGTATGCTTTGTCTGTATAATGCACAAGAAACAATACTTTTCACTCTATACTAATACATGTGACAATATGAATCAAAATAATAAACCAAATCAGATCAAATCAAATCAAATCAATTATCTTTTATCTTTCCATGTGCTGTTGTTTTTCAAAAGTCTACTTCCAGCCCCTCAGTCACATCCTCCCTTGTCTTGTCCAGATGACAAACCTGTTGCTGGAGTTTAGTTCATATTCCTTTATTAACCTCCATGTATTTTTCCCATTCATTGAATTTTCAGTGTGTCCCACCCATGGCTCTCGACTTGAGTCATCCCAATTCTTCAATTCTTGTTTTGTCACATCAATGCTGGGGCTCAACTCTGAATCAGCTTCCACTTGATTTTTTTTAGCCTCACTGATTTCAGATTCACTTTTGTATATTAACCTAAACCATGTATCTTCTCTTTAGCCATTCGTAATCGAGATGCTTCGATTTCATACAGCTCTAATAAACACGCTGTCAACCATCTTTCAATAAGAAGTCTCACAACACCAGGTTAAAGTCCAACAGGTTTATTTGGTAGCAAATACCATAAGCTTTCGGAGCACTGCTCCTTTGTCAGATGGAGTGGATATCTGCTCTCAGTGCACAGACACAGAAATCAAGTTACAGAATACTAATTAGAATGCGAATCTCTACTTCCCCGGAGCGGAGAAGCTATGGCATCTCCTCCGGAGCCTTCAACATGTCATTGATGAAGACGAACATCTCGCCAAGGCCATCCCCACACTCCAACTTCTTGCCTTCAAACAACCACGCAACCTCAAACAGACCATTGTCCGCAGCAAACTACCCAGCCTTCAGGAGAACAGTGACCACGACACCACACAACCCTGCCACAGCAAAACCTCTGCAAGACATGCTGGATCATCGACACGGATGCCATCATCTCACGTGAGAACACCATCTACCAGGTACACGGTACCTACTCTTGCAACTCGGCCAACGTTGTCTACCTGAAACGCTGCAGGAAAGGATGTCCCGAGGCATGGTACATTGGGGAAACCATGCAGACGCTACGACAACGGATGAATGAACACCGCTCGACAATCACCAGGCAAGACTGTTCTCTTCCTGTGGGGGAGCACTTCAGCAGTCACGGGCATTCAGCCTTGGACCTTCAGGTAAGCGTTCTCCAAGGCGGCCTTCACGACACACGACAGCGCAGAGTCGCTGAGCAGAAACTGATAGCCAAGTTCCGCACACATGAGGACGGCCTAAACCGGGATGTTGGATTTATGTCACATTATCAGTAACCCCCACAGCTTGCCTCCTGGGCTTGTATAATCTCACTAGCTGTTCTGTCTGGAGACAATACACATCTCTTTAACCTGTGTTGAATGCTCCCTCCACCCACATTGTCTGTACCTTTAAGACCTGGCTGGCTTTAGAGATTCGCATTCTAATCAGTATTCTGTAATTTGATTTATGTGTCTGTTTGCACTGTTTGAGAGCAGATATCCACTCCATCTGACGAAGGGGCAGCGCTCCGAAAGCTTATGGTATTTGCTACCAAATAAACCTGTTGGACTTTAACCTGGTGTTGTGAGACTTCTTACTGTGCTTACCCCAGTCTAATGCCGGCATCTCCACATCATGACCATCTTTCAATACAGTGCCTGGATACTCATTTTCTTTCAACTGTACATCTTAACACAGCTTGGAGTCACTGTTGAGCTAGACTTGCTACTCCATAACTCACAGTATTAATTAGCAGAAACAAATTCCTGTAGCACCGTGCCCTTCACGTTCTAATGTAATCCCTGGAATTAATTTGACAGAATTGGATTTAAATGTTAACACCCAGGTGAAAGGCTATTTTGCCACCTGTGGGATCTGTATCAAATATATATTTTATGTAATCACTTTTCTATTAGACAAACACACACCTGATCACTACTAACAGCTGAGAGGTCTTGCTCTAACCTCACATGTACCTTATTGTAACGTCCTCATTCTGTTGAGGTACAGTAAGAAGTCTCACAACGCCAGGTTAAAGTCCAACAGGTTTATTTGGAATCACGAGCTTTCAGAGTGCTGCTTATTCATCAGGCGAGTGAAGGAGCAGTGCTCCAAAAGCTCGCGATTCCAAATAAACCAGTTGGACTTTAACCTGGTGTTGTGAGACTTCTTACTCTGCCCTCCCCACATTAGGGGTTGTGGCTTTTAAACAAAAGGAAAAAGATGTGGTTTGCATACATAGATTCAGAATAACAACAGATTTACTGTAGGAGCTGTTGTTTGTACAGTGTAGAAACTGAATCTAAAGCAGGAGCCTGTGAAACACCCCAATGACATCAGCATCAAATCATGTGACCAGCTTTTATAGCAATCATGCAACCACTTAAATACAGAACATTTATTTACTCAAGAGTACCACATGTACTTTTGTATATATGATTCTTATTATCTTTATATGATCACCCTTTTGTATGAATCAAACAAAAATACAATAAACTTGCACAAGAATGTGAAGAGTATAACCTAAATCCATTAAACTTTACAGAATTGTTCAGTAAAAGAGGCTTTCTGCTCTGAGTGCAATTAGCCAACTGTGAAATTATTAATATAGCAGTAACTACAAGCCACATCAACAAGGTATATAGTTGTGCCCACATGATAAATGACTGTTGCTATGGGACCTGCAATAATTGGAAGGATTGGCGACCACCAGTTAGTATAATGAACTATTCCAGTTTATTGTCAAGTGGATAAATACAGAGTACTTTCACAATTTTAACACTTCCAGCTCTGTGATCAATCCGGCTGTAAAAGTGTGCGCTGTGCACCTGAGATGAGAACTCTCGTTCCCCATTGGGTGATCGGGTCACATGAACCTCCCAGTGATTAAAGGGGCCAGCTACTACAGGATCTATAGCACCATAAGTCTGAGCTCAGACCAGGAATGTCTCTATAACAGATAAGATGGATAATCTGAATGAAGAGTGGAGAAAGACCAATATTAAAATCTTCAAACAGTTCTGTTATACTCCCAACAACTCGGCTCTCCAACTCCATATGAAAGACAGTTGGTCTCTCGCTCAACATCAGCAAGATCAAATCCTCCAGCTGCCCTCCACCAGGCAAGCACCTACAACTCCAGCTATTGTATGTGATGGGAAGACTTTGGAAACCATTAAACACATCCCATATCTCCTCAGAAACATTCTTCCAAAGGTTACTATCGAAGAGGAAGTCCAGTACAGAGTCAGTCTCGCTCAGCAGCTTTTGTAACAATTACACAAATTGGGTCTTTCATAACAGAGGTTTCCAGATGGCTTCAGTCTACAAGTCTGTCCCCAAACTCCAACATGGCAATGAGACTTGGGTCACCCAACACAGGCGCTTCAGGGTGCGAGGCAATTCCCACCAGTGGGACTCAAAGTCAAGTGGGAAGGATGTGATTGCACTAGAGAGGGTGCAGAGGAGGTTCACCAGGATGTTGCCTGGGCGGGACCATTTCAGCTATGAAGAGAGGCTGCTTAGGCTGGAGTTGTTTTCCTTAGAGCAGAAAAGACTGAGGGGGGACCTGATCGAGGTGTACAAAATTATGAAGGATAGAGATATAGTTTAAAGTTTATTAGTGTCACAAGTAGGCTTACATTAACACTGCAATGAAGTTACTGTGAAAATCCCCTAGTTCCCACACTCCGATGCCTGTTTGGGTACACTGAGGGAGAATTTAGCACGGCCAATGCACCTAACCAGCACGTCTTTCAGACTGTGGGAGGAAGCCGGAGCACCCGGAGGAAACTGACGCAGACACGGGGAGAACATGCAGACTTCACACAGACAGTGATCCAAACCGGGAATCAAACCGGGGTCCCTGGCGCTGTGAGGTAGCAGTGCTCGCCACTGTGCCATGCAGGGTAGAAAGGAAAGAACAGAGGGGGGAATTTTACCATTTTGAGTCTAAGTGCCGGATCTGGGCGTCAAATAGATCCGAGCCCGGAATCCTCTTTCCAGCGCGCCCATACATGTTTTGCCGGCTCCGGCCCGATCCGCACTGTGGGCGGGGCTTAGCGCTGGCGGACCGATCGGAGCTCTGAACTACGCATGCGCAGTTCGAAAAAAATCTGACAGAGTGCCTGGGCATGAAAAAAAAAGCAGAAAGCGGAAAGAGCGGCTCTCTGACGTTCATCCTCTGGTTGGGGGGGGGGGTGGGGGGTGGGTAGGGGGGGGGGTGGGAGGGGAGGGGGTGTGACCGATCATCCCCTCGGGGGGGGGAGGAGGAGGTGTGACGTATCACCCCCTGGGGGGGGGAGAGGGGGTGTGATGTATCATCCCCTGGGAGGGGGTGGGTGGAGAGGGGGTGTGACGTCTCATCCTCTGGTCGGGGGGGTTCCGCTGCGTGTCTGCGGCCGATCCCTCCTGGCACCATCACTGGTACACTACCAGCCACAGATTACTCTTCCCTGCAGGTGTGAGAGAGTGGGAGAGATGGCTGTGGCTGGTAGTGTACCAGTGATGGTGCCAGGAGGGATCAGCCGCAGACACGCAGCGGAACCCACCTGACCAGAGGATGATACGTCACACCCCCTCTCCACCCCCTCTCTTCCTCCCACCACCCCCCCTCCCCCCCTCCCGCCCCGACCAGAGGATGACCTGGGTCAGAGAGCCGTTGCAGTCTCTGACCCCGCTCTTCGAAGGCTGCAGCGGTGACTTCAGACTTTTATTTTGCAGGTCGGTAACAGCGCGGACGCGGATCGGGCCAGAAGACGGTAAAGTCGGTGGTAGAGTTGGGCGCGCGGTCCATTAAGTCGATTTAAATGTATGCAAATGCATTTAAATCGTCGGGCCGCCCGATTCGGGCGCGGGCCGGACCCGTGCCCGAATCGGGTGTCGGTAAAAGCGTGATCTGCTCGGATTCGGGTGCAGATCGTGTTAAAGGCCCGACACCCAACTTTACCGTGATACGGGCGCGAAGTTTTGGTAAAATCAGCCCAGAGCTAATGTTTCCAGACTTGAAACGTTTGTTCCATTCTCTCTCCACAGATGCTGTCAGATCTGCTGAGATTTTGCAGCATTTTCTGTTTTTGGGAAACTGGGATAAATTGATATCTGTGCAGGGGAGGAAGTTGCTGTACATCACGCTGTGTGGTGGGACCTCATCAAACAGCAGAATACTGACTGCATCAAATCTGCCTCAGAGACAGAAATGGAAAGAGAGGGAACTGAACCCTGGCTCAACAGCCCCGCTTCCTCAGGACCACACTTGCCCACTCTGCCCAAAGTCCTGTGGCTCCAGGATTGGCTGTTGACACACCCCAAGACACACAAATCATAAAGTCTGGCAGACACCACCCTGGCTTTGAGAGGGTGACAACATCAACAATTCGGAACAATGACATTTCCACAATTATTACTGCAGGAGATTCCAAATATGGAGACATTGAACAAGTGACTGATGGTGAGTTGACAGCCTGGTTTCCATCTCCCCTGATTTTCTTTTCTAGATGTTGGTTCGCTGTCTCATATGGGATGGCATAGTGGCATAATGGTCAGCACTGCTGCATCCCCGTCTGCGTGGGTTTCCTCCGGGTGCTCTGGTTTCCTCCCACAGTCCAAAGATGTGCAGGTTAGGTGGATTGGCCATGCTAAATGCACAGAGTTATGGGGATAGTCGGAGTGGGTGGGCCTGAGACGGCACGGTAGCACAGTGGTCAGCACTGCTGCCTCAGCTCCAGGGACCCGGGTTCAATTCCCGGCTTGGGTGACTGTGTGTGTGGAGTTTGCACATTCTCCCTGTGTCCGAATGGGTTTCCTCCCACAGTCCAAAGATGTGCGGGTTAGGTAGATTGGCCATGCTAAATTGCCCCTTAATGTCCCGGGACGCGTGGATTAGAGGGATTAGGGGAGTAAATATGTGGGGTCACGGGGATATGGCCTAGGTGGGATTGTGGTCGGTGCAGACTCGGTGGGCCGAATGGCCTCCTTCTGCGCTGTAGGGTTTCTATAAGATGCTCTTTTGGAGAGTTGGTGTAGACGCGAATGGCCTTCTACACTGTATGGATTCTATGGTTCTCCTATGTTGCTGGCAAGACCAATTACACCACAATTAAGTTGCAAGTCTCAACTTCTTGCAGTTGGGAGTGAAACAGCCCCCCAAGATTTGAAAGATTGAAATGACCACAGTAGCGGAATCTGGTATGAATTGAGACCCTTTGTTTAAAATGATTTTTGCTTTTGTGGAGCCCCGTTACTATAACGAGCGCAGTATTTGCCAGAACGCATCAACGCTAAGGCATTCAGAACTGCAAATCCTTGCTGCTCTGAAAGGTTGAATGTAGAATTCAATGACAATTACATACAGAATTTGACACTCTTGAGATTATGTGACAGTTAGGCCAAGGCAGGTTGATGTGGTCAAGTGCCTGGCAAGCTGCCACTCATGGGGTGGGGAGAGGGGGGGTCATGCCTGCCAATACCCTGAATCTGTCACTCGTGGCAATGACCCTGTCTCTGATGAAAGTCAGTGTGATAAAAGTATATCGCCCAATCAGTGGCTAAACACCACATTGAGAATTTTTCTTCTTTGGTAGAAAAAGGCATCCATCACAATGAGGATTCCTTAACGACCTTTGATTGGCCTTGACTATCCATCCAGACAAGGCGCCTAAAGCACTGGTACAAATTAGCATTGTGTGGACTGGTTAGAAAGACAGGAACAGGAGCAGGAAAGGCTGTTGCAAATCATTTCTAGTGAATTTTAGATTAATTCCTACAGGCACACATCATGCAAAATAGCATCACTAATTCCTGATTATGCCCAGATTCAAATCTTAGGAAATATTAACCTGCTGACCTCCTTTACAATCAGAGCACATGAGTGATACTGAAACCCTTATCTTCTCTGTGTTCACAGTATCTCTGTACATTTGATTTGATTTGATTTGATTTATTATTGTCACATGTATTAGTATACAGTGAAAAGTATTGTTTCTTGCGTGCTATACAGACAAAGCATACCATTCATAGAGAAGGAAAAGAAAAAGTGCAGAATGTAGTGTCACAGTCATACCTAGGGTGTAGAGAAAGATCAACTTAATGTGAGGTAAGTCCATTCAAAAGTCTGATGGCTGCAGGGAAGAAGCTGTTCTTGGGTCAGTTGGTACGTGACCTCAGATTTTTGTATCTTTTTCCCGACGGAAGAAGGTGGAAGGGAGAATGTCCGGAGTGCATGGGGTCCTTAATTATGCCGGCTGCTTTTTCGAGGCAGTGGGAAGTGTAGACAGAGTCAATGGATGGGAGGCTGGTTTGCGTGATGGATTGGGCTACATTCACAACCTTTCGTAGTTTCTTGTGGTCTTGGTCAGAGCAGGAGCCATACCAAGCTGTGATACAACCAGGAAGAATGCTTTCTTTGGTGCATCTGTAAAAGCTGGTGCGAATCATTGCTGACATGCCAAATTTCTTTAGCCTCCTGAGAAAGTAGAGGCATCAGTGGGGCTTTCTTAACTATCATGGTGAGCTCACTTCACAATAAGAAATACAATCGCGGAAAGCATCATCCTGGCCTGGAAATATATCGCCATTCCTTATCATTGTTCCTGGGTCAGACTCCTGGCACCCTGCCACCTGGCAGCACCATGGGAGCATCTTCATCACATTTGATTGGATTCATTATTGTCACATGTATTAGCATACAATGAAAAGTATTGTTTCTTGCACGCTATACAGACAAAACATACCATTCATAGAGTACATAGGAGAGAAGGAAAGGAGAGGGTGCAGAATATAGGCTGGAATTTGACTGCCCCACCCACCACGGGAAACGGAGCGGGCTGGGGCGGATCATGGGTAGGTCCAATGACCTCAGGCAGGATTGTACAGTTTCGGGATGAGAGAGGCCATAAAATCCCATCCATAGTATAACAGTCATAGCTAGGGTGAAGAGAAAGATCAGCTTAATATAGGGTAGGTCCATTCACAAGTCTGAAGGCAGCAGGGAAGAAACTGTTCTTGAGTCGGTTGGTACGCGATCTCAGAGTTTTGTAACTTTTTCCCGACGGAAGAAGGTGGAAGAGAGTATGTCCAGGGTGTGTGGGGTCCTCAATTATGCTGGCTGTAGATGGAGTCAATGGGTGGGAGGCTGGTTTTCGTGATGGACTGGGCTACATTCACAACCATTTGTTGTTTCTTGAGGCCTTGGACAGAGCAGGAGCCATACCAAGCGGTGATACAAACAGAAAGGATGCTATGGTGCATTGGTAAAGGTTGGTGAGTGTCATAGCGGACATGCCAAATTTCCTTAGCCTCCTGAGAAAGTAGAGGTCTTGGTGAGCTTTCTTAACCATAGCGTTGGCATGGAGGGACCAGGACAGATCATTGGTGATCTGAACACGTAGAAACTTGAAGCTCTCAACCATTTCCACTTCATTCCCATTGATGTGTGCAGTATTGGTCCCCTTATTGGCGGAAGGATATTGGCCTTGGAGGGAGTGCAGAGAAGGTTCACCAGGTTGATACCAGAGATGAGGGGTGTTGATTATGAGGAGAGACTGAGCAGATTAGGTTTGTACTCGTTAGAATTTAGAAGGCTGAGGGGGGATCTTATAGAGACCTATAAGATAATGAAGGGGCTGGATAGGGTAGAGGTGGAGAGATTCTTTCCACTTAGAAAGGAAGCTAGAACTAGAGGGCACAGCCTCAAAATAAAGGGGGGTCAGTTTAGGACAGAGTTGAGGAGGAACTTCTCCTCTCAGAGGGTGGTGAATCTCTGGAATTCTCTGCCCACTGAAGTGGTGGAGGCTACCTCGTTGAATATGTTTAAATCACGGATAGATGGATTCCTGATCGGTAAGGGAATTAAGGGTTATGGGGATCAGGCGGGTAAGTGGAACTGATCCACTTCAGATCAGTCATGATCTTATTGAATGGCGGGGCAGGCCCGAGGGGCTAGATGGCCTACTCCTGCTCCTATTTCTTATGTTCTTATGTAGACAGGGGCATGTTCTCCACTATGTTTCCTGAAGTTGATGACTATCTCCTTCATTTTACTGACATTGAGGGAGAGATTATTGTCGCTGCACCAGTTCACCAGATTCTCTATCTTTTCCTGTACTCTGTCTCGTCATCGCTTGAGAAACGACCCATTATGGTGGTGAGCTGCATGAGCTGTAGCAATTAAAGAAGGAAGTCTAATGACTTCTCAAGGGCCACATGTGGATGGGCAATAAATGCCAAACTCCCCAATGATGCACTAATCCCAAGTTTAATAATAAAAACTCAGTTGACGTTGAATAATAAGTTGGAAGAAGTGGAGCTGCCAATGTCAGTTTGTGTGAGTGTTTCTGCCGCTCGGATAGCTGACTGCAGCAGTTGTTTGTTCCTTGCTTCTTGTTGATAAGTTTTTTTTCTAAAGTTTCACTCCAATGAATTCCCTCTAATACTCTCTCATTATAATTCTTCACGCTGATCCTGCGTGTGTTTGTACCGGGCTTGCAGGCTTTTGTTACTGGTAATTGGAAAATTAATTTGAATGTAGATAAATGTGAGGTGCCGGAAGAGAAAAGAGTCTGCACACGGCTTGGATGACAGGAGGTGAAACGGGACAGAGGACCAAAGGGATCTGGGGTAGGGAAAGTCCTGGTTGCAGAGCCATTGGGGGGAATTTTCCCGTCACGCCCGCCACGGAAATTGTAGCGGGCGAGGGACGGAACGTGCAAAGGTCCATTGACCTTGGGCGGGATTTTCTGGTTTTGGGGTGAGCGTGGTCGGAACATCCTGCCCTTTGAGTCATATTGGCACAGAAAGGCACTATTTGGCCCATCAGTGCCATACTGACCCTCTGCAGAGCACTCAGTTGATCTTTCTCTCCACCCTAGCTATGACCTTGCCCTGTCTCTGTAATCCTGCAGTGTCTATCCAATTTACTTTTGAAACCATTGATCATTGCTGCTTCCATCATGCTCGTAGGCAGCGAGTTCCAGGTTGTTATCACTCTCTGAGTAGAAAGAATCTTCCTTACAATCCCTCCTGTATCCTGTGCCCAAAATCTTAAACCTGTACTCCTGATCCTGTCCCATTAACTAATGGCAACCGCTTTACGGTGTCAACTTTATTTCAATCGGGAATGACCTTCTTAGTGCACTTATCATTACACTCAATGCCTTCAGCTGACAGAGGAAAATAGTATTTGGGGGCTCAGGGTCTGAAAGCTGGGACTGAGACCATGGTTTTCTGGACACCGGTAATTCCCATGCTGCTTTATACTCTGGACATCTGGACAACCCACAGCAAGGACCTCAAAGCACTGGAGAACCCCACCCGTGGTCCCTGCACAAGACCCTCCATATCTGATGGCAGAAAAGGCAGCAGTCCCCTCCCAAGCAAAGCTCCCCAGCGTAGCGATGCTAACGGCTCGAAATCAGCTCAGTTAGGTGGGACAAAAACAGAAAATGCTGGAAAATCTCAGCAGGCCTGACAGCATCTGTGGAGGGAGATCAATGTTTCAAGTCTGGATGACCCTTCGTCAGAGCAGAAAGCAAAGGAAATCAGACAAGATTAATACTGTGAGAGTGGGTGCGGGGGGTGGGGGGGACTGTGATTGAAGCAATGAAGGTGCACAGGGTAAAACAGACAAACGGAAATTCTGTCAGAGAGAAGGGCAGTACTTCTTCAGGGTAGGCATTCTCGGAAGAAAAGTGGCAGTGAGTTAAACACTGGATAAAAATAAAATACTGAGAATGCTAGAATCTGAAACGAGAACAGAAAGTGCTGGAGGAACTCAGCAGGTCTGACAGCATCTGTGGAGAGAGATGTGTCTGATGTTCTTTGCTTTCAGCTCTGACGAAGTGTCATCCAGACTTGAAATGTTGGCTCAAAATTATGGGGGACATAAGTAGGGTAGACAGGAAGAAACAGAACTAACATTTCCAGACTCGAAACGTTGGCTCGGTTCTCTCTCCACAGACGCTGTCAGACCTGCTGAGTTTCTCCAGCATTTTCTGTCTTTGTTTCAGATTCCAGCATCCGCAGTATTTTGCCTTTATCTTATTTAGGTGGGACATGTTGTTTGTACGTCTAACACCTGACTCTCAAAGCCTCTTCTCAGAACTTCTCAGGGTGGCACGGTAGCACAGTGGTTAGCACTGCTGCTTCACAGCTCCAGGGACCAGGGTTCGATTCCTGGCTTGGGTCACTGTCTGTGTGGAGTTTGCACATTCTCCTCGTGTCTGCGTGGGTTTCCTCTGGGTGCTCCGGTTTCCTCCCACAGTCCAAAGATGTGCGGGTTAGGTTGATTGGCTGTGCTAAAATTGCCCCTTAGTGTCTTGAGATGGGTAGGTTAGAGGGATTAGCGGGTAAAATATGTAGGGATATGGGGGTAGGGCTTGGGTGGGATTGTGGTCGGTGTAGACTCGATGGGCCAAATGGTCTCTGTAGGGTTTCTATGATTCTTTCTATAACTTGGCAGTGGCAGCTTCTCCCAGGAGGAAACGTTTTAGGGAGACCCCGAAAGCAACATCACTGCTGACTTGCTCCTGACCAACCAACATGGAGAAGGATCGGATGGGAAGGCACTGAACAAATCGAGGAACTTTTGTCGGGGATGTACAGATGTGAAGTTGAGGCATTGGACGAAGCGCAGAAAAACTCTCAACAACTCTTCAAGCACCACCTGCCCCACCTGTGGCAGAGTCTTCAGATCGAGCAGTGGATTTTTCAGCCATCTCAGAACCCTTCAAACCAGAATGGGAGCAAGTCGCCCTCAATCCTAAAGTGCTGCCTCGGAAGAAGGAGAGAATCTTGTAAGCCTTTATCACATCTCCCCTCAGTCTCCTTTGTTCCAAAGAGATACATCAATTATTTTACTAGCAATGCTACTAATCCAGAGGCCCAGGCTAATGTGTGGGTACAAAGTTAACGGTTTATTTTATTATTGTCACAAGTAGGCTTGCATTAACACTGCAATGATGTTACTGTGAAAATCCCCTAGTCGCCACATTCCTGTTCGGCTACACTGAGGGAAAATTTAGCATGGCCAATGCACCCTAACCAGCACCTCTTTCAGAGGAAACCGGAGCACCCGGAGGAAACACACACAGACACGGGGAGAATGTGCAAACTCCACACAGACAGCCACCCAAGACGGGAATCGAACCCGGGTCCCTAGCGCTGTGAGGCAGCAGTGCTAACCACTGTGCCATCATGCTGCCTACTGGCAAATGATATGGAGCTGCCGGCATTGGACTGGGGTGGGCACAGTAAGTAGTCTCACAACACCAGATTAAAGTCCAACAGGTTTATTTGATAGCACGAGCTTTCGGAGCACTGCCCCTTCATCAGGTGAGGCACTCACCTGATGAAGCGTTCCGAAAGCTCGTGCTACCAAATAAACGTGTTGGATTTTAACCTTGTGTTGTGAGACTTCTTACTATACTGGCAAATGGCCATTGGCGGAATTTAAATTTACTTGATACATTTAATCAAACAAAACAATTTTGAATTGAAAGCTAGTCTCTGTAATGAACCAGAAAACCACTATCAATTGTTGTTAAAAACCCATCTGGTTCACTAAAGTCCTTTAGGTAAAGAAATCTGCCGTCCTTACTCCGTCTGACCTACATGTGACTCCAGAATAATGCGTGGTTGACTCTTAACTGGGTAAATTATGGGCGATAGACACTGGCATTGCTCATGATACCCACATCCCATGACAGTATCCCTTAAAAATCAAAATTAGATAGCCCCTTAAGTAGTAATGGGAATCATATGATTAACCCACCCTGTTGTAACACAGACATTATCTTTGTGTTCATTATCCTGTTCATTATCATTCCTGTGCACAGCAAGTGCTAATTGTGTTGTTCATTGCTGTACACATCAGCAGGGGGTCCGACATCATTACCTATTGGCAATACTTAAAGCAAGCCTGTAGTGTTTAAAGCTAGCTGACATCTCTTCAAGGAAAGGCTTCCTTGTCACTGAGGGTGATGAGACCATTCAGAATGGTGCAGAGTATGGAGACCAAGGTTCCTGAATGCTGCACTGGAAGTCTTAGTGCAGGATGTGGGAAGGAAAGGGGGATGTTCTTTATCTGCAAGGCAGCAGGTCCCCCTTGAGGCACATGCAATGCTGCATGAAGTTCAACAAACGTCACACAAGTAGCCCAGATCAGTGAATGCACCTTCCAATGGTCTACACTATCAACTATACCATCACCTTAGACACTAGTTAGTCCACCATAGCCCCATCACTCACCGACCAACAATTCCTAACAATCAGGACTCATGCATAACTTTCATTTGCTTTCACTCATTCGAATACGTCGCATCGTCACAGGCCTTACACCCACATCTCACAGCTTATGCAAGCGGTCAGCTATTCAACCATGAGGGTAGCACAGTGGTTAGCACTGCTGCCTCACAGCGTCAGGGTCCCAGGTTCAATTCCAGCCTCAGGTGACTGTCCGTGTGGAGTTTGCACATTCTCGCCATGTCTGCGTGGGTTTCCTCCGGGTGCTCCAGTTTCCTCCCACAGTCCAAAGATGTGTGGTCAGGTTGATTGGCTATGATAAATTGACTCTAAAGTCAGGGGGATTGGTGAGTAATGCGTGGGATTATGGGAATAGGGCCTGGATGGGATTGTCGTCAGTACAGACTCGATGGGCCGAATGACTTCCTTCCGTACTGTAGGATTCTATGAATTCTAAGAGAGGAAAATGATCCAAACTGGATCTCACTGACACACTCTCCTCTCTTAATGGAGGAGATGACACACAGCAAGTCACTGCAGGCTGGGCAAAGGGCGGGGAGGTGGGGTAATGGGTTAACAGGAACGGACATGGCTGCATGTTGCAACCCCGGTGGAGAAGGCTGTGCCAATAGCACCCATTGCTGAGACGGTAGCAGGAAGTGTCTACTGTTTTTTATTCTTTATTCATCTTTGCAATTGTGAGCGTTGCTGGTAAGGCCAGCATTGGCTATCCCTAATTGCCCTTGAACTGAATAGCTTGCTAAACCATTTCAGAGGGTAGTTAAGAGTTAAACACATTCCACGCTGAGGGTCTGGAGTCTGTAGGCCAGGCCGGGTAAGGATTCTGATGGGTTTTTACAATAATTGATGCTGTTTTCAAGGTCACCATCACTGAAACTCGCTTTTAATTCCAGATTTATTGATTGAATTCCAACTGCCAGGGTGGGATTTGAAGCCAAATGCACAGATCATTAGCCTGGGCCATTGGATTGCGAGTCCAGTGACATTACAACCATCTCTAATTGATGATGCGGATATCCTTATATCTAACCCACCTTTCACATTCCATTTCCCCTCATCTCACACTCTCTCCCGTTTAATAAACTGCCGATACCCCAAAACTTCCCCATCTCTGAATCTGCCTTGGTGTCTTTTATCATAGAATCAGCGAATTCCTACAGCACAGGAGGAGGCCATTTGATCCATCGAGAGTGCACCAACAACAGTCCCGCCCAAGTTCTATCCCCGTAACCCTACGTATTTCCCCTGCTAGTCCCCCTGACACTAAGGGGCAATTTAGCATGGTCAATCCACCTAGCCCGCACATCTTTGGACTGTGGATGGAAACCGGAGCACCCGGAAGAAACCCATGCAGACACGGGCAGAATGTGCAAACTCCATACAGACAGTCACCCGAGGCTGGAATTTAATCCAGGTTCCTGGTGCTGTGAGGCGGCAGTACTAGCCACTGTGCCATGTGCCACCCTATGGAGGTGGTCCTGCAAGACTCTCTGCAATTTCCCCAAATGAAAGTCCACCATCCCTTCTGTGACCACTGGGGTAACACTGCCAGGAGCACTGGGACAGGAAACATCACCCACATGACAGGCACTAAAGGGACATCTAAAGGTAATTGTTTGAATTTTGTATGCAGCAAGCCATGCTTTAACTTAGCAAATGTGTACTTGTGTTGGCTTTTACTTTCTCTGTTTCATGTTAACCCGTATATCTTTATTCAACCAGGGTGTTCTTGGTTTGATTCCCTTGCTTTCCCCTTCATGTACTCAACAGTCTCCTCTTCCTCGATCTCCCGTTGCTCATTGACTGGTTTGCCTACCAATTTTTGATTCCAATCCACCCGGGCCTTTGCAAATAAGTGAAGTTTGCCCTCCTCCAGTTAAGTATTTTTGTGCTTGAATGTGCCTAGTTCTTTTCCATAACTACTCTAAATTTGATTATTTTATGATCATTATTTACCAAATGCTCCCCATTGAAAAATGCTATATTTGTCCCACTTCATTCCCCAGAACATTTATGCAGCACAGTTTACCACCTTATTGAGCTGCAAACACACTCATTAGGAAAGGTCTCTCATACACATTTTAGGAGATCTATGTCCTTTATGTGGTTACTATCTCAATTTATATTAGGATAATTGAAGTACCCCATTATCACTGCACTTTAGTTTTTGCATCTTTCTGTAACATGCCTGCTAATTTGTTCCTCTATCTCTGTTCCACTATTTAGTGGCCTATAGTCTATATCCTTTACATAATGCTTTTGTTCCTTTGTTCTAACCAAATACATTCTGAGCACAATTCTCCAGCCCCATGTGCTCAGAGATTGCTGAAGAGACAGGAGCTCTTGGAGGCACAATGTGAGCTGGCTAAAAAGGCCTAACGTGGAGATGCCGGCGTTGGACTGGGGTAAACACAGTAACAGTTAAAGTCCAACAGGTGTATTTGGTAGCAAATGCCATTAGCTTTCGGAGCGCTGCTCCTTCATCAGATGGAGTGGAAATCTGCTCACAAACAAGGCACACAGAGACACAAAATCAAGTTACAGAATACTGATTAGAATGCGAATCTTTACAGCTAATCAAGTGTTAAAGATACAGACAATGTGAGTGGAGGGAGCATTAGGCACAGGTTAAAGAAATGTGTATCGTCTCCAGACAGGACAGCCAGTGAGATTCTGCAAGTCCAGGAGGCAAGCTGTGGGGGTTACCGATAGTGTGACATGAACCCAAGATCCCGGTTGAGGCCGTCCTCATGTGTGTGGAACTTGGCTATCAGTTTCTGCTCAGCGACTCTGCGCTGTCGTGTGTCGTGAAGGCTGCCTTGGAGAACGCTTACCCGAAGATCAGAGGCCGAATGCCCGTGACTGCTGAAGTGCTCCCCCACAGGAAGAGAACAGTCTTGCCTGGTGATTGTCGAGCGGTGTTCATTCATCTGTTGTCGTAGCGTCTGCATGGTTTCCCCAATATACCATGCCTCGGGACATCCTTTCCTGCAGCGTATCAGGTAGACAACGTTGGCCGAGTTGCAAGAGTAGGTACCGTGTACCTGGTAGATGGTGTTCTCACGTGAGATGATGGCATCCATGTCAATGATCCGGCACGTCTTGCAGAGGTTGCTGTGGCAGGGTTGTGTGGATCTTGGATAATCATCCCCATGAAACACGGTGTGAAATGTCTTGTTGGATCGGATTCCTGACCTACCCTGCGTGAGTAAAGAACTCAATGCTGTGTAGTTATGTCAAGCCATACTGGAGAGACAGGAATGCTTGTACCTGTGTGAGAGGTATCTCTGCGATATTGACTATTTTAAACAAATGCCATGTTTCTGTGAATCCACATGTCGTTGATTTTGGGTTTGACTGTTATGGTTAACGTTCGAAAAAGCGAAATGTTGTCCATTGATTCATTTTGTTGAGGTCATTTGGGGATTTCTTACTTTTCAGGTAATTGATCTCAGAGTGAATCATAAACAATAGTTATTGCTGTTTTATCATAGTCCCACATGGTGATGTTTGCCTAGAGCCCAGCAAGCTGATTTAACTTGCTACACGCATACATATTTCCACACCAAACCCAGACTGCCTCACCTTTCCTCGTGTCTGATTCCTGCTGTTGGAATTCATAGAATCATAGAATCATACTTAAGACTTACCTGGATAGTCACATGAGCAGCCTGGGAATGGAGGGATACAAACGATTGGTCTAGTTGGACCAAGGAGCGGCACAGGCTTGGAGGGCCGAAGGGCCTGTTTCCTGTGCTGTACTGTTCTTTGTTCTTTGTTCTTTGTTCATACAGTGCCGAATGAGGTCTTTCGGCCCATGGGGTCTGCACCTCCCAGTCCTCTGTGTACCTTGTTGGTTTTTTGCTCTGGTGTTTTACTCCAGTGTCCGTCGCTCTGCTAAATTAGTGTCAACCGACAAACACTTGAGGGACAAAAACAAAAAAATGCTGGAAAATCTCAGCATGTCTGACAGTATCTGTGGAGAGAGAGTAGAGCCAACGAAGGGTCATCCAGACACAAAACGTTGGCTCAACTCTCTCTCCACAGATGCCGTCAGACTTGCTGAGATTTTCCAGCATTTTTCTGTTTTTGTTTCAGATATAACTTAGCAAGATAAGTCTGCATCCACAGTATTTTGCGTTTATCTTAAGCACACAAGGACGATGTGCTGATAGTGTGTGTCATAAAGAGAGATGAATCACACACTCAGAAGGAGGTCATTCAGCCCATTGAGCCTGCGACAACAGTCCCACCCACGCCCTATCCCCATAACCCAAAGTATTTACCCTCGCTAGTCCCTCTGACACTAAGGTCAATTTAGCATGGCCAATCCACCTAACCCGCACATCTTCGGCATGTGGGAGGAAACCCGGAGGAAACCCATGCAGACACGGGGAGAACAGGTGGAAACAGGCACTAGTAAAGACCAGGTTAAACCCACTAATGTCCTTTAGGGAAGGAAATCTGCTGTCCTTACCCGGTCTGGCCTACATGTGACTGCAGACCCACAGCAATGTGGTTGATTCTCAACTGCCTTCAGGCAACTAGGGATGGGCAATAAATGCTGGCCCAGCCAATGATGCCCATGTCCCACGAATGAATACAAAAGGTAAGCGACACTGCATTCTAACTCCATTTAGATCAGGACTTTCTCAGCGGCTGGTGGAGAATCTCCTGGAAGGTGAGAATCTGATGGTGCCTTTTGTAATGTAGGTGCACAAAGAGAGATGATAGAATCGAATCATGTTCTATCGGCCGACTTCAAGGATCCAGACTGTATATCTTTCCATATTTGATCTTCAAGACATGACCTAAAACACTGCAGCAAATCAATGAGTGAAAATGTTTGCTACCATTAATTCAAAGTCTCCACCAAAATCATGAGTTACTGATGCATTAAAATGACATTAATCGGAGCCTAATATGGGGCAGAGTGAAGGCGTACAGCACGTAATGGCTAAATAATTGTGTGTACATTTAGATTGTCAGAAAAGAAAAATCTCTTAAATTAATTTGTTCTGCTGCTGAGCTTACGCAGGCGACATTGCGGATGTGTTTTCAATTTGTCCGGACTGTTGTACAAAATGAGTCTGCTGCGGTGAATGAGAAAGTGCAGCTCACAAATCCTCAGATGTGAATCTTAATTAAAGGTGATCGCAATCTGCGTTTGGTGCCCTTTTCCTGCCAAATGTTTCGACTCGTATATCTCAGCAAGCAAAGCTTTGCTAACACTGCGAGTCACTCTGTACTCGTCATGCCATCTCCTCAAGCAGCCGTATCAGACAGCCATGTGCTCATTATTAAAACTGTACCGAGCAGCTTCTGACATCATACTGAATACTCTCTGTTTAACCAGTAACTCAGCTCCACAGCGGCTGTCAAACCTTCAGCCACTCTCTCTGAAAAACTGGACAGGTGGGTTACGCTCTCGCTCTCTCACTCTCGCACTCTCTCTCTTGCTCTCTTGCTCTCATTCTCTCCGGTTAGCTCTCTCTTTTGCTCTCATTCTCACACTCTCACTCTCTTGTTCTCTCTCTCTCACGCTCTCACTCCTGCACTCTTCTGCTCTCTCTCTTATGCACTCGCTCTCTCGTGCGCTCTCTCTCGTGCGCTCTCTCTTGTGAGCTCTCTCTTGTGCACGCTTGTGCGCCCTCTCTCGTGCGCTCTCTCTCATGCGCTCTCCCTCGTGCGCTCTCCCTCGTGTGCTCTCCCTCGTGCGCTCTCCCTCGCGCGCTCTCTCGCGCGCACTCTGACGCACTCTCTTGTGCGCTCTCTCATGCTCTCTCTTGTGTGCTCTCTCATCTGCTCTCTCTCTCATACGCTCTCTCTCTCACGCGCTCTCTCTCTTGTGCGCTCTCTCTCTCGTGTGCTCTCTCTCGTGTGCTCTCTCTCTCGTGCGCACTCTCTCTCGCGCACTCTCTCTCGCGCACTCTCTCTCGTGCGCTCTCTCTCGTGCGCTCTCTGACGCACTCTCTCTCGTGCGCTCTCTCTCTCGTGCGCTCTCTCCCTCGTGCGCTCTCTCTCGTGCACTCTCTCTCGCGCACTCTCTCTCGCGCGCGCTCTCTCGCGCGCTCTCTGACGCACTCTCTCTCGTGCACTCTCTCTCGTGCACTCTCTCTCATGCACTCTCTGACGCACTCTCTCTCGTGCACTCTCTCTCATGCCCTCTCTCTCGTGCGCTCTCTCTTGTGCGCTCTCTCTCTGATGGAAGGACTGTGGTACATTGGGGATGGGAGGACTCTGAGGTTCTTGCTCTGTCGCTGGAGTGAATGAAGAGGGATGCTCTGCTGGTATCTGCTATCAATTCTACTTCTCAAGCTAATTCAATGGCTGTGATAGCTTAAAGAAAAGATTACAAATTATTCCTCTACAGTGAAAGATAGAGTCAAAATGAGAATGAAAACTTGCATTTATTTAGCACTTTCCCTGACCCCCAGACCCTTTTCATGGGCCAGCATTTATTGCCCATCCACATTGCTGCGGACCTGCTGTGTCACGTGGGCCAGACCAGGTAAGAACAGCAGATTTCTTTCGGTGTTTTTGACAATTGTTTCATTAGTCTTTTAATTCCCAATTTTGATTGAATTGAAATTTCACCATCTGCCATGGTGGGATTTGAACCTGGGTCCCAGAGCGTTACATGGCATCTCTGGATGACTCATCCACTGACAATACCACTACGCCACTGCCTCCCGATTACAAAGCACATTACAGTCACTGATGCAAAGTTTAAAATGAGGCAGCAGATTTCCCACAAACAGCAATACATAGAACATAGAACATAGAAAGCCACAGCACAAACAGGCCCTTCGGCCCACAAGTTGCGCCGATCACATCCCCACCTCTAGGCCTATCTATAGCCCTCAATCCCATTAAATCCCATGTACTCATCCAGAAGTCTCTTAAAAGACCCCAACGAGTTTGCCTCCACCACCACCGACGTCAGCCGATTCCACTCACCCACCCCCTCTGAGTGAAAAACTTACCCCTGACATCTCCTCTGTACCTACCCCCCAGCACCTTAAACCTGTGTCCTCTCGTAGCAACCATTTCAGCCCTTGGAAATAGCCTCTGAGAGTCTACCCTATCCAGACCTCTCAACATCTTGTAAACCTCTATCAGGTCACCTCTCATCCTTCGTCTCTCCAGGGAGAAGAGACCAAGCTCCCTCAACCTATCCTCATAAGGCATGCCCCCCAATCCAGGCAACATCCTTGTAAATCTCCTCTGCACCCTTTCAATGGCTTCAACATCTTTCCTGTAATGAGGTGACCAGAACTGCGCGCAGTACTCCAAGTGGGGTCTAACCAGGGTCCTATAAAGCTGCAGCATTATCTCCCGACTCCTAAACTCAATCCCTCGATTAATGAAGGCCAGTACGCCGTACGCCTTCTTGACCGCATCCTCCACCTGCGAGGCCGATTTAAGAGTCCTATGGACCCGGACCCCAAGGTCCTTCTGATCCTCTACACTGCTAAGAATGGTACCCTTCATATTATACTGCTGCTTCATCCCATTGGATCTGCCAAAATGGATCACCACACACTTATCCGGGTTGAAGTCCATCTGCCACTTCTCCGCCCAGTCTTGCATCCTATCTATGTCTCGCTGCAACTTCTGACATCCCTCCAAACTATCCACAACACCACCTACCTTGGTGTCGTCAGCAAACTTACCAACCCATCCCTCCACTTCCTCATCCAGGTCATTTATGAAAATGACAAACAGCAAGGGTCCCAGAACAGATCCCTGGGGCACTCCACTGGTCACTGACCTCCATGCAGAGAAAGACCCCTCCACAGCCACTCTCTGCCTTCTGCAGGCAAGCCAGTTCTGGATCCACAAGGCAACAGCCCCTTGGATCCCATGCCCTCTCACTTTCTCAAGAAGTCTTGCATGGGGGACCTTATCGAACGCCTTGCTGAAGTCCATATAGACCACATCCACCGCTCTTCCTTCGTCAATGTGTTTGGTCACATTTTCAAAGAACTCAACCAGGCTCGTAAGGCACGACCTGCCCTTGACAAAGCCGTGCTGACTACTTTTGATCATACTAAACTTCTCTAGATGATCATAAATCCTGTCTCTCAGGATCCTCTCCATCAACTTACCAACCACTGAGGTTAGACTCACCGGTCGGTAATTTCCCGGGCTGTCCCTGTTCCCTTTCTTGAATATAGGGACCACATCTGCAATCCTCCAATCCTCCGGAACCTCTCCCGTCTCCATCGACGATGCAAAGATCATCGCCAAAGGCTCCGCAATCTCCTCCCTCGCCTCCCACAGTAACCTGGGGTACATCCCATCCGGTCCCGGCGACTTACCAACCTTGATGCCATTCAATAGTTCCAACACATCCTCTTTCTTTATGTCCACATGCTCGATCCTTTCTGTCCACCGCAAACCAGCAGTACAACCACCCAGATCCCTTTCCACCGTGAATACCGAGGTAAAGTATTCATTAAGCAGCTCCGCCATTTCTAACGGTTCCGCACAAACTTTTCCCCCTTCACCTTTTAAGGGTCCTATGCCTTCACATCTCATCCTTTTACTCTTGACATATTTGTAGAAAGCCTTGGGATTCTCCTTAATCTTACCCGCCAAGGCCTTCTCATGACCCCTTCTCGCTCTCCTAATTTCCTTCTTAAGCTCCTTCCTACATCCCGTATACTCCTCTAAATCCTTAACACCTCCTAGCTCTCTGAACCTTCTGTACGCCTCTCTTTTCTTATTCACCAGGTTCATCACAACCTTCGTGCACCACGGTTCCCGTACCCTACCAACACCCCCCTGTCTCATCGGAACATTGTCATGCAGAGCTCCAGACAAACATTCCTTGAAAATCCTCCACTTTCCTTCGGTACTTTTCCCCAAGAATGCCTCCTTCCAATTTACCCGTCTAATTTCCTCCCTGATGACACTGTATTTCCCTTTACTCCAGAGAAACACTTTCCTAGCCTGCCTGATCCTATCTCTTTCCAATGCTATGGTGAAGGAGATAGAATTATGATCGCTATCCCCAAGATGCTCACCCACCGAGAGATCCTCCACCTGTCCAGGTTCATTAGCCAGCACCAGATCAAGTACAGCCTCTCCTCTAGTAGGCTTATCCACATACTGTGTCAGGAAACTCTCCTGGACACACCTAACAAACTCCTCTCCATCCAAACCCCTAGCCCTAGGGATATTCCAATCTATGTTTGGGAAATTAAAATCTCCCATCACGACAACTCTGTTATTCCTACATCTCTCCAGGATCTGTTTCCCCATCTGCTCCTCAACATCTCTGTTACTATTGGGCGGCCTATAGAAAACACCCAGCAACGTTACCGACCCCTTCCTGTTCCTAACCTCCACCCACAGAGACTCCGTAGTCAATCCCTCCATGGCGTCCACCTTCTCTACAGCCGTGACACTATCCCTGATCAACAGTGCCACTCCCCCCCCTCTCTTGCCTCCCTCCCTGTCCTTCCTGAAACATCTAAAACCCGGCACCTGAAGCACCCAGTCCTGTCCCTGAGACATCCAAGTCTCCGTAATGGCCGCCACATCACAATTTGAAGCAGCAATCCACGCTCTAAGCTCATCCACTTTATTCACTACACTCCTGGCATTAAAATAGACACATCTCAGACCTTCAGCCTGAGCACTTCCCTTCTCCATCACTCGTCTAACCTCCCTCTTACCCTGTTTACATTCCTTATCTATTTGCGAGCTAACCTCCTCGCTCTCAGTCCCCTCATTTCGATTCCCTCCCCCCAACCTTTCTAGTTTAAAGTCTCTCCAGTAGCCTTAGCCAACCTTCCCGCCAGGATATTGGTCCCCCTGGGATTCAAGTGCCACCCGTCTTTTTTAAACAGGTCACACCTGCCCCTAAAGAGGTCCCAATGATCCAAGTACCCAAATCCTTGTCCCTTGCTCCAGTCCCTCAGCCACGCATTCATTCTCCACCGATTCCTGTTCTCACTCTCCCGCGGCACAGGCAGCAATCCCGAGATTACTACCTTTGCATTCCTCTTTCTCAGCTGTCTACCTAACTCCCTATATTCTCTTTTCATGACCCCTTCCCTCTTCCTACCTATGTCAGCAGTACCTATATGCATCACGACCTTCGGCTCCTCTCCCTCCCCCTTCAGGATTTCTGGGACTCGACCAGAGACATCCCGGACCCCTGCACCAGGGAGGCAAACCACCATCCGAGAGTCCCGTCTGCGTCCGCAAAAACGCCTATCTGACCCCCTCACCGTAGAGTCCCCAATTAGCACTACCCTCCTTTCCTTACCCTTTTGCACTACTGGGCCAGGCTCAGTTCCAGAGACACTGCCACCGCTGCTTCCCCCAGGTGGGCTGTCCACCCCAGTAGTACTCAGACAGGAGTACTTATTATTAAGGGGCACATCCACCGGGGTGCTCACCATCAACTGAGCTTTCTCCTTCCTCACTGTTACCCAGTTACCCTCCTCCCGTGGTCCCGGTGTGACATACGATAATGTTTCAATGATGCAAATTGATGGATAAATATTGACCAGTCAATATCATGGCATGGGACCTTTTATTAAAAGCGTATCTTCATATGCAGGCTCACACACTCACACACACACCCTCTCACACACACACACACTCTCACTCACTCACTCACACACATACTCACATTCTCTCTGACACACACACACACTCACTCACTTTCAAAGTCTCACACATACGTACATCACTCACTCATACTCATACAGTCTCACATACACACACACACCCTCTCTCACACAAACACTTACACACACACACTCACTCACTCACATACTCACATAGTCTCTCACACACACACACTCACACATACATAAACTCACACATTCACACACACACATTCACACACACTCTCACACAGTCTCTCTCTCTCTCACGCACACACACTTCCATACACACTCACACACTCACACACACACTTACACACACTCACACACACATTCACACTCAGTCTCTCACACACACACATACTCACACACTCACACATACACACGCACATACACTTACACATGCTCATACAGACACTCTCACACGCATAGACTCTCATACACATACACACTCTCACACACACACAGACACACACATAGTACTAATCCTCTGACAGTGCAGTGCTCCCTCATTACTGACCTGACAGTGCGGCACTCCCTCAGCACTGACCCTCTGACTGTGCGGTGCTCCCTCAGTCCTGACCCTCTGATAGTGCAGCACTCCCTCAGTACTGACCCTCTGACAGTGCGGCACTCCCTCAGCACTGACCCTCTGACTGTGCAGTGCTTCCTCAGTCCTGACCCTCTGACAGTATAGTGCTCTCTCAGTACTGACCCTCTGATAGTGCAGCACACCCTCAGTACTGACCCTCTGACAGTGCAGCACTCCCTCAGTACTGACCCTCTGACAGTGCAGCACTCCCTCAGTACTGACCCTCTGACAGTATAGTGCTCTCTCAGTACTGTGTTGGACTACCAGCCTTGGTTATTGTGCTCTGGATTATGATGTGAATCCAGAATTTTGTGGAACAAACAGGGCCTTTAGCTGTGCTACTTTATAATGAGTAGCTGTTTGCAATTCCAAATGCTGCAGAATAAAACTTAATCCAGAGCTACTTTTAATTATCTTCTCTGACTATGGAAAACACCCACTGCAAATGAGATGGTGAATCTTATATTTCGTTAGTAATCGCGATCCATGGCAGTTCAAAGTGGGCTCACAATGTCACAAACTGGAATTCTGCAGTGAATATGAGTATAAAAGGCTGAAACATAACCTTTAGTTTAATTACCAATTAGAAAGCAACCATAAGAGACAACAATTCCAGAAATAATGACAGGCTGTGTCATCAGTAAGGAAGGCTTCATGCAATAAATAGCAATGTGTCCTGTCGTGAATGAAACGAGTGTTCCTTTCAACCACATTTGTTCAGAGAGTGGAAGCTGACATTTAATTAACTATTGGAAACTATAAACAGCACTGTGGTTAGCACAGGGCACTGAATGAATTTGATCTTATTCTTTTCAATACCTTCAGTGCTGCTCTCCTCTCGATGTCCACTTCCCACCTCCTGCTGCAGGTTCCAGGCCAGCTGACAAAGGGCAGGACAGGGTCACCTTGCTCGGAGTTTGTTCCACTGGAACACCAGATGCAGACCCCTTTTCAGCATGTGGGGTTAGGGTGGGAGAAGAGGGGAGACCTTGAGGTGGATCAGCAAACCTCGAAACTTCACGATCTGCTATCTGTATAGACTAGATCAAAATGTCTCATCCAAGTGTCAACGCTTCTAATAGTGCAGCACTCCCTCAGTACTGACCCTCTGACAGTGCGGCACTCCCTCAGTACCGACCCTCTGACAGTGCACACTCCCTCAGGACTGGCCCTCTGACAGTGTAGCACTCCCTCAGTACTGACCCTCTGACAGTGCTGCACTCCCTCAGTACTGACCCTCTGACAATGCAGCACTCCCGCAGTACTGACCCTCTGACAGTGCAGCACTCCCGCAGTACTGACCCTCTGACAGTGCAGCACTCCCTCAGTACTGAACCTCCGACAGTGCGGCACTACCTCAGCACTGACCCTCTGACAGTGCGGCAGTCCCTCAGTACTGACCCTCTGACAGTGTGGCACTCCCTCAGTACTGACCCTCTGACAGTGCACACTCCCTCAGGACTGGCCCTCTGACAGTGTAGCACTCCCTCAGTACTGACCCTCTGACAGTGCGGCACTCCCTCAGTACTGACCCTCTGACAGTGCAGCACTCCCTCAGTACTGAACCTCCGACAGTGCGGCACTCCCTCAACACTGACCCTCTGATAGTGCAGCACTCCCTCAGTACTGACCCACTGACAGTGCAGCACTCCCTCAGTACTGAACCTCCGACAGTGCGGCACTCCCTCAACACTGACCCTCTGACAGTGCGGCACTACCTCAGCACTGACCCTCTGACAGTGCGGCACTCCCTCAGTAGTGACCCTCCGACAGTGCAGCACTCCCTCAGTACTGACCCTCTGACAGTGCAGCATTCCCTCAGTACTGACCCTCTGACAGTACAGCATTCCCTCAGTACTGACCCTCTGACAGTGCAGCACTACCTCAGCGCTGACCCTCTGACAGTGCGGCACTCCCTCAGTAGTGACCCTCCGACAGTGCGGCACTCCCTCAGTACTGACCCTCTGACAGTGCAGCACTCCCTCAGTATTGACCCTCTGACAGTGCAGCATTCCCTCAGTACTGACCCTCTGACAGTGCGGCACTCCCTCAGTACTGACCCTCTGACAGTGCAGCACTACCTCAGCACTGACCCTCTGACAGTGCAGCACTCCCTCAGTATTGACCCTCTGACAGTGCAGCATTCCCTCAGTACTGACCCTCTGACAGTGCGGCACTCCCTCAGTAGTGACCCTCTGACAGTGCGGCACTCCCTCAGTACTGACCCTCTGACAGTGCAGCACTCCCTCAGTATTGACCCTCTGACAGTGCAGCATTCCCTCAGTACTGACCCTCTGACAGTACAGCGCTCCCTCAGTACTGACCCTCTGACAATGCAGCATTCCCTCAGTACTGACCCTCTGACAGTGCAGCACTCCCTCAGTACTGACCCTCTGACAGTGCAGCACTCCCTCAGTACTGACCCTCTGACAGTGCAGCACTCCCTCAGTACTGACCCTCTGACAGTGCAGCATTCCCTCAGTACTGATCCTTTGACAGTGCGGCACTCCCTCAGTGCTGACCCTCTGACAGTGCGGCACTCCGTCAGTACAGACTCTCTGACAGTGTGGCACTCCCTCTGTACTGTCCCTCTGACAGTGTGGCACTCCCTCTGTACTGTCCCTCTGACAGTGTGGCACTCCCTCTGTACTGTCCCTCTGACAGTGCGGCACTCCCTCAGTACTGTTCCTCTGACAGTGCGGCCCTCCCTCAGTATAGGTTGGATATAATACCTGGATTATGTGCTCAAGTGTTTCGAGTGGGTTTTGAACCTTCTGGCCAGGGTCAAGAATGCTACACTGAGCCAAGGTCGAAGAAGTATTCAGTTTATTCTTTATTTTTTAGCAACTGGGGGTGTAGTGAATTGCGGCTGTATTCACAAGCATGTTAACTGCAGTGCAGCAGAATGCTGCCACATATCTCTGCTCTCCAGTTTTATCCCGTTCCATGTGGACCCTTGTCCCTCTCCCTTTTTCTCTTGGCTGATTGAATGATTCTGCAGAACAAGACTCTACTCCTAACCCGCTCGTAGCTGGATGAGCCATGGTGAAAGGGAAGAGATTGAGTGTAATTGGGCTGAATTGTCAGTCTAGCTTCACAATCCTTTCCCTTCCATACCTCACTGACTCCCGTAGTAAGCCTTTAGTGGTGTGAGCATGGCTCCGTATACAACAGTAGAAGTAGTAGATATATGCATTGTGTTCCAGTTTCAGTTTTGCTTTAAGCAGCAGGAAACAGTTTTGCTTAAAGCAGCAGCATAATTAAGGACCCCACGCACCTCGGACATTCTCTCTTCCACCTTCTCCCGTCAGGAAAAAGATACAAAAGTCTGAGGTCATGTACCAACCGACTCAAGAACAGCTTCTTCCCTGCTGCCATCAGACTTTTTTAATGTAGAATCCATATCGTGCAGAAGGAGGCCATTCGGCCCATCAAGTCTGCACTGACCACAATCCCACTCAGGCCCTATTTCTGGAACCTCACATATTTACCCCACTAATCCCCCTGACACTAGGGTCAATTTAGCATGGCCCATCAACCTAACCGGCACATCTTTGGACTGTGGGAGGAAACCGGGGCACCCGGAGGAAACCCACGCAGACACGGGGAGAATGTACAGACTCCGCACAGACAGAGATCCAAGCCGGGAATCGAACCCAGGTCCCTGGCGCTATGAGGCAGTAGCGCTAATCACTACTTTGAATGGACCTACCTTATATTAAGTTGACCTTTCTCTACACCCAGGCTATGACTGGAACATTGCTGATGCACCATCAATCGAGCAAAGACTAGTTTGTATGCAAGAACAAATAGGCTTTTATTAGCAAAAGACTTGGAGCGCACCCATGCCGGTGAACTGGTCCAGACTGAGACAGGGGGGTGGGGAGCAGTCGCCTTTATACCTGGACCGGGGGGGGGGGGGAGGAGTCTCGGGTAGGGCCGGCAGGGATGTGTCCAGGCATGTCACATATACAGGTAATAAGCTAACAGTGGTTTACCACAACTGCATTCTGCACTCTCTCCTTTCCTTCTCTATGAACAGTATGCTTTGTCTGTAGTGCGCAAGAAACAATACTTTTCACTGTATACTCATACCTGTAACAATAATAAATCAAATCAAATCAAATCAAATCGAACTAGGACCATGAGAAGATTCTTAGATAATTGTAAAGCTATTGTCTGCTCTGCTGCTTAAAGCAAAAGAGAAATTAAAACAGGAACACAGCACACATATCATTTCCCTTCTCATGATATATATATATATACATAGAGATATCCTGCAAGATTTTGATTCAATTTCTAACCTTTCCTCTCCTGAAGGTGTTAAATCCATTGTACTGAGGTTTCTCCGCAATAACTACCCCACAGTCGGGTGTCAGGGAACACAGCTCTTTATTCAGTCCACTCACTCCACACTCCAAACATTGACTGCGCACCCACAGAGCGGTTCCCAACAGCTCACCCCACACCCAAAGTCGCATGACCTGTTCCCTTAATGAGGCCACACCCCAGCTTACATAACAGAAGGCTTTCCAGCAAGAGGGACTGAATGGTGATCAGCGCCTCAAGTTAATTCACTGTGCGGAATTCTCCTGTCCTGCCTGCCACAGGGATCGGGATGGGTGGGGAGGTCGGCGGGGGGGGGGGTGGGGAGGTCGGCGGGTGGGGCGGGGGGGGGGGGGGGGGGGGAGGTGGCCGGGGGGGGGGGGGGTGGACCATGGAAAAGCCCGTTGGCCTCGGGTGGGAATTTCTGGTTTTGGGGTGAGCTCAGCTGGAAAATCCCGCCCAGTGTACAGTGTATACTGTGTGTGGGATCTGGAATCTCCCTGCTCTCTGCGGCTCTGTCCTGCATGTGGGCGTTGGCCGCAAAATAAGATTGGGGCTTGTCTTCACCAGCAAGGGGAAGCTGGTGAGGCAGGAGGTTCCATCTACAGGTTCATGCTGAATTACACAGGGCAGCGGGCACCTTGTGACTGAGAGGGCACTCCAGTAGTTCCATCCCCAATTGTCTGAGAGCGATCGGACTATCTCCTGTCACCCCAACAGGACAGACAGCAGAAAGGCCTGTGAGAGCTGGTAGTGTTGTTCATGTTTCAGGTGTGTATCCTTCGCCATCGTGTCCATGGGTGGAACATTTTCAGGTAATATCTACACGCTCCAATTCTGACACAGGGTCACCGACAGGACACATTCATTCTACTTCCCTCTCCTCTGAGGCTGCCGGACCTCCTGACTGTACTGGGCAGTTTCTGTTTTATTTCAGATTTCCAGCATCCGCAGTATTTTGCTCTTGTACATGTTCCCTCTATCTATCTCTTCCCATCCCTCTCCTCCTGCTTTATTTACCCTGTGTCTAACCTTATTAAACTGCCAGTTTATCTGTTAGCCTTCAGTCCGAATGAAGCCTACACGTACAAATCATTAACTTGTCCTTTCCGCAGCTCCTGACTGACCTGCCATGTGCTCCATCCATTTTCCACACGTCACTTGTGAATCATTAAACACCAAGTTTCTTCAAGGATTGCAAGTTTCCAAGATGTACAAAGACATATCTACCTTTCAGCTTTTTTCAACAGGGGAGTGTTTGCAGTACTTCATCCTTCAGCAGAACTCTTTGATTATAAATCATTGTCATTTATTGATCAAAAATCTGCAAAGGGGCAGGAGGTTATAAGAGCTTGTTTACTGATTGAAACTGGGCTATTCTGGAATGTATTTTGTGTCTTGTTTTTCTGTTCGGTTTTATAGTTATTCACCTGCACTGCTCCCTCCAGCCATTTCAGTAAATTACCGAAACTGTCTGACAGATATTTTAGATTGGAATCTTTCTGACTGGAATACAGAACGCAGTATTCTTTAATATCACATCACTATATTAACATAGAATGTCACACAAAAGAGTCCATTCCTTGCCAGAAATGTTTAATAACACGTTCCCACCATCACAGATGCCAATCTTCAGGCAATTTGAGTCATTTCATGTCATTTATTCACTTTGGTTGTGAGCATAGAAAAGCAGAATATTATTTCAAAGGTGAGAAACCTGCAAGTGTTGATGTTCAAAGAGATTTGTCTGTCCGCATTGTTATGGTTCAGGTTAGAAACTCCAAAGTGTTTTATGAAGCCCGCCTGAATCATAAGTTTTTGCATCTTGAATTTGGCTAGGATAAGCATGAGATGTTTCACCCCAGCTCTGATTCAAATGACCCACGAGGGAGCTTTTATCAAACAAAGTTTATTTAAGAATATAGTTAACATATATAGAATGAAAATTAGCAATAACTTTTTATCAATGACAAAATAAAAACAAAATAACCACAATAATGTATAGCTCTTAACAAATATGTTCCAATCAAAACCAATAGGAAGGGACGAAAGAAGGAAATTAGGAGAGCCAGAAGGGATCACGAGAAGGTCCTGGCAGGTAGGATTAAGGAGAACCCGAAGGCGTTCTATAAATATGTGAAGAGTAAAAGGATGAGACGTGACGGAATAGGGCCTATAAAAGGTGAAGGCGGGAAAGTCTATACGGAACCAGTAGAAATGGCAGAGGTGCTCAATGAGTATTTTGCCTCGGTTTTCACAGAGGAGAAGGACCTGGGTGGATGTACTGCGGGCGTGCGGTGGACTGAAAGGATTGAGTATGTGGACTTTAAGAAAGAGGTTGTGCTGGAATCTTTGAATGGCATCAAGATAGATAAGTCGCCGGGTCCGGATGGGATGTACCCCAGGTTACTGTGGGAGGCGAGGGAGGAGATTGCAGAGCCTCTGGCGATGATCTTTGCGCCGTTGATGGAGATGGGAGAGGTGCCGGAGGATTGGAGGATTGCGGATGTGGTTCCTATTTTCAAGAAGGGGAATAGGGATAGCCCAGGAAATTACCGACCGGTGAGTCTAACCTCAGTGGTTGGTAAACTGATGGAGAAGATCCTGAGGGACAGGATATATGAGCATTTAGAGAGGTTTAGTATGCTCAAGAATACTCAGCATGGCTTTGTCAAGGGCAGATCGTGCCTTACGAGCCTGGTGGAGTTCTTTGAAAATGTGACTAAACACATTGACGAAGGGAAGGCGGTAGATGTGGTTTATATGGATTTTAGCAAGGCGTTCGATAAGGTCCCCCATGCAAGGCTTCTAGAAAATGTGAGAGGGCATGCGATCCAAGGGGCTGCTGCCCGGTGGATCCAGAACTGGCTTGCCCAAAGGACAGTAAGAAGTCTCACAACACCAGGTTAAAGTCCAACAGGTTTATTTGATAGCAAATACCATAAGCTTTCGGAGCGCTGCTCCTTCGTCAGATGGAGTGGAAATGTGCTCTCAAACAGTGCACAGCGACACAATATCAAGTTACAGAATACTGATTAGAATGCGAATCCCTACAGCCAGCCAGGTCTTAAAGGTACAGACAATGTGGGTGGAGGGAACATTAAACACAGGTTAAAGAGATGTGTATTGTCTCCAGACAGAACAGCTAGTGAGATTCTGCAAGCCCAGGAGGCAAGCTGTGGGGGTTACTGATAATGTGACATAAATCCAACATCCTGGTTTAGGCCGTCCTCATGTGTGCGGAACTTGGCTATCAGTTTCTGCTCAGCGACTCTGCGCTGTCGTGTGTTGTGAAGGCCGCCTTGGAGAACGCTTACCTGAAGATCCAAGGCTGAATGCCTGTGACTGCTGAAGTGCTCCCCCACAGGAAGAGAACAGTCTTGCCTGGCGATTGTCGAGCGGTGTTCATTCATCCGTTGTCGCAGCGTCTGCATGGTCTCCCCAATGTACCATGCCTCGGGACATCCTTTCCTGCAGCGTATCAGGTAGACAATGTTGGCCGAGTTGCAAGAGTAGGTCCCATGTACCTGGTGGATGGTGTTCTCACGTGAGATGATGGCATCCGTGTCGATGATCCGGCACGTCTTGCAGAGGTTGCTGTGGCAGGGTTATGTGGTGTCGTGGTCACTGTTCTCCTGAAGGCTGGGTAGTTTGCTGCGGACAATGGTCTGTTTGAGGTTGCGTGGTTGTTTGAAGGCAAGAAGTGGGGTGTGGGGATGGCCTTGGCGAGATGTTCATCTTCATCAATGACATGTTGAAGGCTCCGGAGGAGATGCCGTAGCTTCTCCGCTCCGGGGAAGTACTGGACGACGAAGGGTACTCTGTCCACCGTGTCTCGTGTTTGTCTTCTGAGGAGGTTGGTGCGGTTTTTCGCTGTGGCACGTCGGAACTGTTGATCGATGAGTCGAGCGCCATATCCTGTTCTTATGAGGGCATCTTTCAGCGTCTGGAGGTGTCTGTTGCGATCCTCCTCATCTGAGCAGACCCTGGGTATATGGAGGGCTTGTCCGTAGGGGATGGCTTCTTTAACGTGTTTAGGGTGGAAGCTGGAGAAGTGGAGCATCATGAGGTTATCCGTGGGCTTGCGGTACAGTGAGGTGCTGAGGTGACCGTCCTTAATGGAGATGCGTGTGTCCAAGAATGCAACCGATTCCGGAGAGTAGTCCATGGTGAGTCTGATGGTGGGATGGAACTTGTTGATGTCATCATAGAGTTGTTTCAGTGATTGCTCACCATGACTCCAAAGGAAGAAAATATCATCGATGTATCTAGTGTATAGCATCGGTTGAAGGTCCTGTGCAGTGAAGAAGTCTTGTTCGAACCTGTGCATGAAGATGTTGGCATATTGAGGAGCGAATTTGGTCCCCATTGCTGTTCCGTGTGTCTGGATGAAGAACTGGTTGTTGAAGGTGAAGACATTGTGGTCCAGGATGAAGCGGATGAGTTATAAAATTGCATCTGGAAACTGGCAGTTGACGGCATTGAGTACTGAGGCCGTTGCAGCCTCAGTACTCAATGCCATCATCGTGGGGGATGCTGGTGTAGAGTGCCGAGACATCCATTGTGACGAGGTGTGCTCCTGGTTCAACTGCTCCATGTGCGTTGAGTTTCTGTAGGAAGTCCGTAGTGTCGCGACAAAAGCTGGGGGTTCTTTGTACAATGGGTTTCAAGATGCCCTCGACATAGCCGGAGAGGTTCTCGCACAGGGTCCCATTGCCTGAAACAATAGGACGGTCGGGTGTGTTTGCCTTGTGTATCTTTGGGAAGCAGTAGAGATCTCCAACGCGTGGAGTACGTGGGATGAGAGCACGGAGGGTGTTTTGAAGGTCCGGATCAACGGCTTTGATCAGAGTGTTGAGTTGACGGGTGTGTTCTTTGGTCGGATCTGTGGGTAACTGTCTGTAGTGTTCCTCGTTGTTCAGTTGTCGGTACAATTAGTGCGTCAGTTGCCCAAAGGAGGCAGAGAGTGGGTATAGATGGGTCTTTTTCTAAATGGAGGTCGGTCACCAGTGGTGTGCCCCAGGGATCTGTTCTGGGACCCTTGCTGTTTGTCATTTTCGTAAATGACCTGGGGGATGAGGAAGCGGAGGGATGTGTTGGTAAGTTTGCCGATGACACGTCGGTTGGTGGGGTTATGGATAGTCTGGAGGGATGTCAGAAGTTACAGAGGGACATAGATAGGATGCAAGACTGGGTGGACAAGTGGCAGATGGACTTCAACCCAGATAAATGCGTCGTGGTCCATTTTGGTAGGACAAATGGGATGAAGGAGTACAATATAAAGGGAAAGACTCTTAGTACTGTAAAGGATCAGAAGGACCTTGGGGTCCGGGTCCATAGGACTCTAAAATCGGCCCCGCAGGTGGAGGAGGTGGTTAAGAAGGCATATGGTGTGCTGGCCTTTATCAATCGAGGGATTGAGTTTAGGAGTCCGGGGATAATGATGCAGCTGTATAAGACCCTCGTCAGACCCCACTTGGAGTACTGTGCTCAGTTCTGGTCACCTCACTATAGGAAGGATGTGGAAAAGATTGAAAGGGTGCAGAGGAGATTTACAAGGATGTTGCCTGGATTGAGTGGCATGCCTTATGAGGATAGGCTGAGGGAGCTCGGTCTTTTCTCCTTGGAGAGACGAAGGATGAGAGGAGACCTAATAGAGGTGTATAAGATGTTGAGAGGCATAGATCGGGTGGACTCTCGGAGGCTTTTTCCCAGGGTGGAAATGTCTGCTACGAGAGGACACAGGTTTAAGGTGCTGGGGGGTAGGTACAGGGGAGATGTTCGGGGTAGGTTTTTCACACAGAGGGTGGTGGGCGAGTGGAATCGGCTGCCGTCAGTGGTGGTGGAGGCGAACTCAATAGGGTCTTTTAAGAGACTCCTGGATGAGTACATGGAGCATAGTAGGATGGAGGGTTATAGGTAGGTCTCGAAGGTAGGGATGTGTTCGGCACAACTTGTGGGCCGAAGGGCCTGTTTGTGCTGTAGTTTTTCTATGTTTCTATGTTTCTAATATCCAATAAACAAAGCCCTTTAAACAGATTTATCACTGCACAGGCTAAAGCTCACATGATACTCGAATCCAGTTCCCTGGGTTGAATGCTGATTTCAAATGATCTTGAAAACTCAGAGCAGTCTGTCGTCATCAGCTCCCCAAAACACCAAAGCACAGATTATTTACTGCAGCGTGGCGACAAGCCTTTCTTTAAGCTAATTGGTAACATTTTCAAAGCAAAACAGAGAGAGAGAGAGAGACCTCTTTTCAGGACATCTCTAAACATATCACTTTTCCAGCTTGCTACTAAGACTGCCCCTAACACTGCAGCCAAAATGAAACTGAAAAACTTCGGTCACCTGATCTGTCCACAGTTTTTTTCCTCCTTCTAGTAATGACATCACCCAAGGCTGTGACCATGATTTAAAAAAATCTCTTAAAGGTACACTAACATTACAGCAGACAGGAAACTTAGCATGAAGGTACAGCAAGTGATTAGGAATGTAAATGACATGTTGACCTTCAACCATAGAATAGAACTATAGAATCCTTACAGTGCAGAAGGAGGCCACTCAGCCCATCGAGTCTACCCCAACTCTCCAAAAGGTCACCTGCCCAGGCCCTCCCCTCCATCCTATCCCTGTAACCCCACACATTTACCATGGCTAATCCACCTAACTTGCACATCTTTGGAGTGTGGGAGGAAACCGGAGCACCCGAAGGAAACCCACGCAGACACGGGGAGAACGTGCAAACTCCACACAGTCACTCAATGCTGGAATCAAACCCGGGTACCTGGCACTGTGAGGCAGCAGTGCTAACCACTGTGTCACCCCTACTGTAAGGGGATTGGAATACAGAAATGAAGATTTGCTACAATTGTACGTGGTTTTGATAAGACCTGGAACACTGTGTGCAGTTTTGGTCTCCACGTTTAAGAAAGGATATACTTGTACTGGAGGCATTATAGTGAATGTTCACTCACTTTGTCCTATGATAAGATGTGGAGTAAAGTGCTCTGTATTCTCTGAATATAGAATCACGAGAGATAATCTCATTGAAACCGACAAAATTCTGAAGGGGCTTGACAGGGTCGACACAAAAAGGTTCTTTCCCCTGACTGGGGAATCCTGTGCATGGGGAATGAGTCTCAGGATAAGGGGCAATCATTTAGGACTGACATGAGGGGAAATTACTTCACTCAGATGGTTGTGAATCTTTGGAATCCTCCCGCCCAGACGGTTGCAGATGCTCCATCATTGAAGGCTGTGGGGTAGACAGATTTTTGGTCTCTCTGGGGATGAAGGGAAGTTGACAGGAAAGGGAAGTTGAAAATTCAAGATCAGCTGTGATTGTATTGAATGATAGAACAGGCTCGATGGGCCGTATGGCCTACTGCTCCTGTTTTTTGTGTCCATTGCATGGCAAGAAGCAGCTGAGTGGACGGGACACCACGAAGGCTATGGGGGCCGGTTCAGATAAACCACATGTCAAAGAAGATGTAATTCACTTCTATTAATTATCTTTTTCAGAAACAGAAGGAGCTGAAAGCTGGCGATATTAATGGCTCTTCTGTACTGAGAATATATTTTGGTCATTATATTTAGCTGATGAAGATTGATTGAGGCAGATGTACAAGCCCAACTTCATGATTCATGTTTCTGGAGTACAAAGTTGTATGCTGGTAATATGAATGATGCAAATTCATCCAGTGATATTCTTTCTATCTGTCTGTCTGTCTGTCCGTCTGTCTGTCCGTCTGTCTGTCCATCTGTCTATCCATCCATCCACTAGATAACATGTGTCCCATTCAGAAGAAGAAAGGAATATATATGATATACCGTGGCTGGAATTCTCCCAAAAAAATTCGAAGTCCCAAATTCTTGTGAAAACAGGATTGACTCCCGCCAATGTTTTTAGATTGAATCTCCCACACTCTGAGCACTGCAGAGTGCCTTAGCATAATTCCTTCTGAAAGTCAGTGGGCAGGGCCTTTTCCTGCTGGAGAGGCCGGCAGCTCAGCGCTGAACGGGCCACTGTGCTTGCGCCAATCTGTCAGCGACGAGATTGGTGCTTGCGCAGTGGCCCTGTATTGCCGGCCTCCTGATTGCTGACTAGACCGATCGCTGGCCAGCCCCGCGATCCCCCATCACTGGCCTTCCAGCACCCCCAACCCTGATCCCTGGCCTCCCGGACCACTCCGGGCCAGCCCCGATGTCCCCCCTGGCCCACCCTGATCTCCCCGACTCTCCACCCAGCCAGTTCCCATCTCCCAATTCCCCTCTACCGACAGTCCCGACTGCGCCCCCCCCCCCGGCAGCCCCGACCCCACCCCCATCCGGATGGCCAGCCCCGATCTCCTCTTCCCTCCCTCTGCCTGCGATCCTCTGGCAGATTGGCAGCGAGACTCACCCACCCCCACCAAATGCCCCTCCCCAATAGGCCCTGCCTCCCTCTGGCCCAACCCCCTTGACACTGACCAATACTCAGTGGACAGTGCCAAGGTGCCCCTTGGGCGGTGCCAGTTTGCTCCTTGGGCAGTGCCAGGGCTGGCACTGCCAGACTGGCACTGCCAGACTGCCCAGGGGGCACAACACCCCTTACCCCCAACCTTCTGGGGCGGCCCTCAATGACCTCTCTTCACTCCAGTGGGGCCAGGCCGCTTGTTCCCTGTTAGTGGGGAGCAGTTGTAAACCCTGTTGGAGTGAGCCACTCCCAACAGTGAGATGCTAGCGGGCCCAGAGACTTCAGTCCCGGGCCAGCTAATAATATGCAAATCGCGATTACAATATTGAACTATTACTCTCAAAATCTTGGGCTGGGAGATGCGCGGAGGCCTGGGCGCCCAGCGGGGAGCCTGCAAAATGGCCGCCGCTGATGTCTCTCGGCCTGTTGCGCTGCTGAAGCAGTAGAGCGGGATGGGAGAATCACCCCCTATATACTCTCCACATCACTTTGGTGGCTACTTTACAAAATTATGATTTTTAAAAAAATAGACAAATTGCTGTACTAATAAAATGGCTACCGCTGACCACATGATGATAGTTCTAGAAGTTTCTAAGCAGTTTAAAAATTGACACTGGCTAGCACATGGGGTGGCACAGTGGCTCGCACTGCTGCTTCACAGTGCCAGGGACCCGGGTTCAATTCCCGGCTCGGGTCACTGTCTGTGTGGAGCCTACACGTTCTCCCTGTGTCTGCGTGGGTTTCCTCCGGGTGCTCCAGTTCCCTCCCACATTCTGAAAGATGCGCTGGTTAGGGTGCATTGACCCGAACAGACGCCGGATTGTGGCGATGAGGGCAATTTCACAGTAACTTCATTGCAGTGTTAATGTAAGCCTGACTTGTGACTAATAAATAAACTTTACATCAAATCCCTGGAATGTCACGCTCTATGCATTATACAGAGATTCCAGCCGAGACAAACAAAGCTTTAGTAGATGGGATATCTGCACCAGCCAGCTATAGACAAAGGCAGAACTATTCGCAACTTCCCATCTCCAACGTTGTGCTCTAGTTAACTGTTTAAAACACAATGAGCAGGATTTTACAAGCCTTGCTCGTAAAATCCCACCCAAGGTCAATGGAGACCTCTGGGGCGGGCGAGGTGTTAGGGTTTCGGCCAGTGGGTATTAACACAGGGCTACGTTAGCTGAATAGCTCGACCTGAAACCACCCTATCACATGATTGAAATTTGAGCTGTTTGATTTGCTTTAATTCTACAGCTTTTGGATTTTATCTTCATTTGTGGCTTAACCTCCAAAAAGAAATGGACTCCTGCTAGAGGTCTGCCTTTGACCTCCATCGCTCTCAATGTTCAGAAAGAATCCTGAATTTCATCCACAGAGTGATTAATTCCCAGGATACAAGAATACTTTGCTGCATCTTTAATTGACCCAACCTGTGGCTGGGTTCCTGGGACCAAGACCAGAAAATCTGCCTGACAATCCACTCAAAAGAATCTTCATTGGACATTGTTACTGATCTCTGGACTAAGTGAAACCATCATTCTTATTTTTATTGTGGTCTTGCCCTGATCCCCCCCTTTCTTTCCCTCTCTTATTGCATGAATGCAAACAGGGGACGCACGTTGCGAAACCCCATTCCCACGTTGTATCTGTAATATATCCATAGAGGCGAAGGTCGCATCACCAAAAGTTCCTTTACTTACAAGACATATGACACAACAGAGTGCTCGCCGTGTGCTCCCCGAGTGCTCCCAGTGTGTTCCCCGTGTGCTCCCCGAGTGCTCCCCATGTGCTCCCCGTGTGCTCCCAGTGTGCTCCCCATGCGCTCCCCGTGTGCTCCCTGCGTTAGCAGGCAGAGAGATTGACACACCTGTTTTAAATAGGGAACATGAGGCTCCCTGATTGGGCCATCAATTAGGACTCGATCAGGGAGTTCATACTCTAGCAGGTCAACCTCATTTGCCTGACTGAAGTCAATACAGTATCTGTATAAAATAAACCAAGTCTCTTATTTTACCTTATCCTGAGATTGCTGTGGGATCATTAATAGAGGATTTGATCACTCCAAATTTGATCACTTGGGGAAAATACACCGCCACTTATAAAGGGGGAAATGAGAAATCAAAAACACCTTTCTGCTTATGGACGGGTGGCAGGAGGAGAAATCAGGTCTGTTTAAATTAATCCCCCTCCTGAGCGGAACACGTGTTGTACCTATTTACCACAGAGAGGAAAGGGGATGGTAACATTCCCAAATTAAACCAGTCAGAATATTTTTGGAACCTTCCACTACATTTCTTCTGTACTTTATGCCTATATTTTCAGAGAATCATAGAATAATAGAATCTCTACAGTGCAGAAGGGGGCCATTTGGCCCATTGAGCCTGCACCGACAACAATCCCACCGTAACCCCAGGGATTTGTCCTGCTAATCCCCCTTACCTATTCATCTTTGGACACTAAGGGGGAATTTAGCACAGTAAATCCACCTAACTGATACAGCTTTGGACACAAAGGGGCAATTTAGCATGGCCAATCCACCTCATCTGCACATCTTTGGACTTTTAACTTTTGTGTGTTTAGCATACCAAGAAGTTCCAGGTCAGAAACAGGTCATTCAGTCTAATTGCTCTACGTTACATAAAAACAAATTATTGCGGATGCTGGAATCCAAAACAAAAACAGAAAATCCTGGAAAATCTCTGTGGGTCTGACAGCATCTGTGGAGAGAGAATCGAGCCAATGTTTCAAGTCTGGATGACCCTTTGTCAGAGCGTTCACCCTCTACCTGAACAAGTATTTTGAATCATGTTGACCTATTTTGTTTCCACAGTTTCAGTGTGGATGAAACAAAATGGAACTCATTAAGATTTAATCTAGCAAAACAATGGACTGATAAAAAGATTGATAAGCAACAAGGTGTAATATTATTCTAATAGTCCCTTTATTTGCTATCTTGTTAAACTTCCCCTCGCAGAAGACCAATGGGTTTAACCTTCAGCCTTGTCCTTCCATTTAACCTATCAATCTTCTGGTAAAATGGCTTGTCTCTGCACCCATGTTGTTTAATGATAGCTCTGACATACAGTGACATACAATTGATCCCTGTAACGTAGGAAATATTATCCCCCGAGTGGAACTCAATCAATGGGCTTCTGTTGATTATTTCTCTTAATAGTTTTGCTGCAAGATGTCTCACTTGTTAATCAATTCCAGAGAAATTAGCTTTGGTGCATTAAGTAGAAGCTTCTATTAGTAATCCTGAAGCCAGCAAGTGAGGCCGAGAAATGGAGTCAGTGTTGATGTGTGAAACATGCTGCAGATACTGTCCACAGAATTGATCGGACACGGTGGCACAGTGGTTAGCACTGCTGTCTCACAGTGCCAGGGACCCAGGTTCGATTCCCGGCTCGGGTCACTGTCTGTGCAGAGTTTTCACATTCTCCCAGTGTCTGCGTGGGTTTCCTCCAGGTGCTCTAGTTTCCTCCCACACTCCAAAGATGTGTAGGTTAGATTGATTGGCCATGTTAAATTGCTCCTTAGTGTCCCGGGATGCGTAGGTTAGAGGGATTAGTGGAGTAAATAGTTGGGATTAATGGGATAGAGCCTGGGTGGGATTATTGTCGGTGCTGACTTAATGGTCCAAATGGTCTCCTTCTGCTCTGAAGGGATTCTATGATTATACTTCACTGAAAGGGAAGAACTTGAATTTACATAGCACCTTTCCCCACCTCACAACGTCCATTACAGCCAATTATGTAATTTTGAGGTGCAGTCCCTGTTGCAATGAAGGGAACTAGGCAGACAATTTATGCATGGCAAGATCCCACAAGCAAAAATGAGGATGACCAGATAATCGGTATTAATGTTCTTGGTCAAGGGACCTATTGGCTATCACAATTGGCTAAGGTAGCCTGGGACCTTTGGCTTACTTTATGCCTTATGGCCTAGTTTGTACCCCGAGAATTGGGGAAGCAAAAGCACAGCGGTATTTGTCACTTGACGAGTACCCCAGAGATCGAAGCTAATGCTCTGGGGACATGGGTTCGAATCCCACCATGCAGATCTGTAATTCAAAGTCAAGTCATAGAATCATAGAATCCTACAGTGCAGAAGGAGGCCATAGAGGTCATAAAGGTTTACAGCATGAAAACAGGCCCTTCGGCCCAACTTGTCCATGCCGCCCTTTTTTTTAATGATTAAGCCAGTCTCAATTGCCTGCGTTTGATCCACATCCCTCGATAGCCATGTTACTCATGTAACTGTCCAAACGCTTTTTAAAAGACAAAATTATACCCGCCTCTATTACTACCTCTGACGGTTTGTTCCAAACACTCACCATCCTCTGTGTGAAAAAATTGCCCCACTGGACCCTTTTGTATCTCTCCCCTCTCCCCTTAAACCTATGCCCTCTAGTTTTAGACTCCCCTACCTTTGGGAAAAGATATTGACTATCTCGCTGATCTGTGCCCCTCATTATTTTATAGACCTCTATAAGATCACCCCTAAGCCTCCTACGCTCCAGAGAAAAATGTCCCAGTCTATCCAGCCTCTCCTTATAACTCAAACCATCAAGTTCCGGTAGCATCCTAGTAAATCTTTTTTGCACTCTTTCTAGTTTAATTATATCCTTCCTATAATAGGGTGACCAGAACTGTACACAGTATTCCCAGTGTGACCTTACCAATGTCTTGTACAACTTCAACAAGATGTCCCAACTCCTGTATTCAATGAATACGGCCATTCAGCTCATCGAGTCTACACAGACTACAATCCCACCCAGGCCCTATTCCTATTTGCATTTACCCTAGCTAGTCCCCTAGTGATTACCATGAAAGCATTGTCAAGTTTTGTAAAATCCATCTGGTTCACTAAAGTGTTTTAGGGATGGAAATCTGTCCTCCTTCCCTGGTCTGGCCTACATGTGATTCCAGAACCACAGCAATATGGTTGACTGCTTCTGAAATGGTCTCAAAAGCAACTCAGGTCATGGGCAACTAAGGATGGGCAATAAATACTGGCTCATCACATGAAGAAATTTTAAGAATGCATGTGGAGATGGTACTCGAGTGATGTCACTGGCTAATGCTCTGGAGACATGGGTTCAAATCCACAATAGCTAGTGGAATTTGAATCCAATTAATAAAATCTGGAATTGCAAACTAGTATCAGTAAGGGTAACCATGGAAACTCAGAGAGATGGGGACATGTGACCAAGGCCGAGGCCTGCAGAACAAGTAATATTGCCTTGCTGAGCTGGATAGCTCAGTTTGTTCTTTAATATCTGACTAACAGCCACACAGAAATGACCTCTTCCCAGGTTGAATACCTGACCCCATCTCCGCTGCTTCTGTTGGAAGTTCTGTGCCATTGCAAACAAGACTGATTAATCTCTGCATGCCTATCTCATGTGAAGTAAACACCACTAGCAACGTGAATTATCCAGCATCCGTTTTCAACCCACCGACCTCACTGGACTTTGATTCTGGACTCTGGGAACCAACATCTATTTTCTTTGTGGTCTCTGTACTTTAAAATCTCTTTTTCTCTACCCCACGTTTTAGTGTCTGTGTGTGGAGGTGAATTTTTTTAAATTAGTCCGTGGTACATGGGCATTGCTGGTTAGCCAGCATTTATTGCCCATCTCTAGTTGTCCTTAGAGGTCAGTTGAGAGTCAACCACATTGCTGTGGAATGGAGTTACATTTGATTTGATTTGACTTATTATCACATGTAGTAATTAATATACAGTGAAAAGTATTGTTTCTTGCGCGCGATACAGACAAAGCATACCATTCATAGAGAAGGAAAGGAGAGAGTGCAGAATGTAGTGTTACAGTCATAGCTCGGGTGTTGAGAAAGATCAACTTAATGCGAGGTAGGTCCATTCAAATGTCTGATGGCAGCAGGGAAGAAGCTGTTCTTGAGACAGTTGGGACGTGACCTCAGACTTTTGTATCTTTTTCCCAATGAAAGAAGGTGGAAGAGAGAATGTCCGGGGTGCGTGGGGTCCTTAATTATGCTTTGATTTGATTTGATTTGATTTGATTTATTATTGCCACATGTATTAACATACAGTGAAAAGTATTGTTTCTTACGCACTATACAGACAAAGCATACCATTCATAGAGAAAGATAGGAGAGAGTGCAGAATGTAGTATTACAGTCATAGCTAAGGTGTAAGAGAAAGATCAACTTAATGCAAGGTAAGTCCTTTCAAAAGTCTGACAGCAGCAAGGAAGAAGCTGTTCTTGAGTCAGTTGGTACGTGACTTCAGACTTTTGTATCTTTTTCCTGACGGAAGAAGGTGGAAGAGAGAATGTCCGGGGTGCGTGGGGTCCTTAATTATGCTGGCTGCTTTGCCGAGGCAGCGGGAAGTGTAGACAAAGTCAATGGATGGGAGGCTGGTTTGCGTGATGGATTGGGCTACATTCACGACCTTTTGTAGTTCTTGTGGTCTTGGGCAGAGCAGAAGCCATACCAAGCTGTGATACTGATATGGTGCATCTGTAAATGTTGGTGAGAGTCATAGCTGACATGCCAAATTTCCTTATTCTTCTGAGAAGCATTGGTGGAGGCGTTGATGGACTTTCTTAATATAGTGTCAGCATGGGGGGACCAGGACAGGTTGTTGGTGATCTGGACACCTAAAAACTTGAAGATCTTGACAATTTCTACTTTGTCCCATTGACGTAGACAGGGGCATGTCTTCCTGAGTTCAATGACAATCTCCTTCATTTTGTTGACATTGAGGGAGAAATTATTGTCGTCACAACAATTCACCAGATTCTCTATCTCTTTCCTGTACTCTGTATGTAGGCCAGACCACTTAAGGATGGCAGATTTCCTTCCTTAAAGGACATTAGTGAACCAGATAGGTTTTTCCGACAATCGACAATGGTTCATAGTCATCAGTAGATTCTTAATTCCAGATTTTATTTATTGAATTCAAATGCCACCGTGGCGTGATTCGGGTCCCCAGACCATTAGCTGAGTTTCTGGATTCATAGTGTAGTGATAAAACCACTAGGCCATTGCCTCCCCCTAACTGTTGTGAATGTTGTGAACCCTCCTTCCCGCGTTTTAGTGTGTACAAATTAACACTTTGAATTCATCCTATCTTGAGTTTGCTGTGGGGTTACCGAACAGAAACTTGGGTTGCACAAGAATCGAGAGGTCGGGGAAATACATTATTGCTTATATCGAGGGAAACAAATCCAAATAGCTTCCTGTTCAGGAAGGGGACGGGGGTAAGAGGAGAAATTAGTGCTGTTTAAATTAACCCCCCTCCTCTCCCTAACAATATCATTATAAAAACACAACACATATGTGTTGGATTAGTGCTGTCATAGTCAGCCAGGGTTACTGCTTTAGACCCTTCCTCGCAATTGAAAGATACATATATATATAAACATTTATATAATATAGATAAAGATAATAATGGGAAGGTAGAATATTGTGAGGGTGGAGAAGGGGGAGTGATAAGGGAATCTTTCCCATGGAGGAAAATAAATAGATTGAACTGTAAAATCTCAAGATGTGGAAGTGGAGATGATTAAATTGTTGGAGTTATATATACACAGCACAAATGGAGGCCAAATGGTCAGCATTCAGAGAACGTCTGGTTTCCAGAGGGCTGATTATGTTAATATTCTGTTCTTGATGATTACTGGCTGGTACGTGTACCCACATGTCCGATTTATCACCCAATGGGTGGCGCTCTCGGCCAAGTGTTGCAAAGCTTGATCAGCAGCTATGGAAGTAGGTGTATCAGAGGGAGGGGTGTGGGGCATTGTCTGAACTCATTATTTGGTAGTTTTCGCAAATGAGTACCATATAATGACCCAGTGCTGCTAACTGCACCTAGAGTTACCAAAAGGATGTTCCTCTATCACCCTTCAAACTGAATGCATGCAAAGCGTTTGATCCACTTCCTGTTACACTGCTTTGATCAACTCATAATCATAAAATGCAGCAAATCACAATTAACTGAACTTGTAGTGAATCATGTAGAATATTGACCAATGAGCAAACTCGATAACTATCAATACTTTTCTTTATCGCTTCATGTGGTGTGTGCGTTACTCGGCCATTGCAGAGGGAAGTTCAGAGTCAACCACATTGCTGTAAATCGGCAGCCTCACAGCCACTAAACGTTACATAGAGCATGAACAGGCTGGAGACGTGACTCCTGTGCCTCACTCAAGGGGAGGTCCCACACTATGGGGTGCACCTTCATCACTGGCCTGCAGTGGTTCAAGGAGAATGCTCATAGCCACCTTCTCAAGAGAAACTAGGGCTGGGCGATAAATGCTGGCGTTGCCCTGTCACACACTGTGATTGAATAAAAAAATCCAGCTTTCCATTAGCTTCTCTGATGGCCTGATTCAATTGAGGCATTGTTTACAATGTCCTGTGTACCTGAATACTCAAATCCCCATTCAACGTATCATTATTAATTATATATTGTTTGCCAAAATGCACCACATTAGATTTATTGATATTGAATTCCATCTGCCATTTTATTGTCAATTCCATCATCTTATCAATTATTGGAGCGAGAATAGGCAATCCAGCCCTTCGAGCCAGCTCCACCATTTTATATGATCATGGCTGATCTCCATCTCATCCTAATCTCACTTCCCTGCCTTTTCCCTGCCCTTTATCCCGCTTTTGATCAAATATTTATCTATCTCTTTCTTGAACCCATTGATTGATTCTAGATCCCTGCACTCTGGGCTGGTGCGTCCCATAGATTCACAACCCTCTGTGAGAAGTAGCTTCTCCTTATCTCTGTCTTGAATCTCCCACCACTAGTCTACAACTAAGATCTCTTTTCCTAGACTGTCCTAGAAGGGGGAACATTTGGTTAACATTTACTTTGTCAATCCCGTTGAGTATCTGATATACCTCAATCAAATCCCCCTCATTCTTCTGTACTCCAGCGAATACAAGCCCAATCTACTCAACCGCTCCTCATATGACAACCCCTTCAAACCTGGAATCAATCTAGTGAACCTCTTCTGAACCGCCTCCAGTGCCACCACACCCTTCCTCAAAGGAGGTGACCAAAACTGAACACAATACTCCCAGTGTGATCTCACCAATGCCTTATACAATTGTAACAACACTTCTCTACTTTTATACTCTAGATCCTTTGCAATAAATGTCAAGATACCATTTGCCTTCCTTATAACATTCTTCACCTGCATACCCACTTTGAGGCTCCTGCACAAGGACACCCAGATCCCTCTGCACAGACGCCTCTTGAATCTGCTTCCCATTTAAATATTAATTTGCCTCTTTAGTTTTCCAGCCAAAATGAATAACTTTGCATTTATCCATATTAAACTCCATCTGCCAGATTCCGGCCCATTCCCCTAGTCTGTCAATATCCATTTGTAAACTTTTTATCTCCTCATCACAGCCTGCTTTCCCACCTATTTTCATTTCATCAGCAAATTTCGCTATGTTACACTCTGTCCCTGCTTGTAGATCATTGATATAGATTGTAAATAGTTTTGTTCCGAGAACTGAACCCTGCGGGACCCCACTAATTACAGATTGTCAATTGGAGAAGGACCCATTTATCCCAACGCTCTGCTTTCTATCAGTCAGCCAGTCCTCAATCCAAGCCACTACTCTACCGCCAGCCCCTTGTGATCCAATCTTCTGGATCAATCTTTTGTGTGGCATCTTATCAAATGCCTTCTATTAGTCCAAATAGATCACATCCACAGAATCCCCATTATCTACCTTGCTGCTTTCCATCCTCAAAGAACTCCAGCAGGTTTGTCAAACAAGATTTCCCTTCACAAAACCGTGCGGATACTGATGAATTGAGCTTTGCTTTTCCAGATGCTCAGTCCCCTCCCCCTTAATGATTGATTCCAACAACTTTCCCACCACAGAGGCCAAGCTGACTGCTCTATAGTTTCCCACTTTTTGCCTCTCTCCTTTCTTGAATAAGGGCGTCACATTAGCATGTTTCCAGTCCACCGGGACCTTTACGGAATCCAGAGAATTTTGGAATATCAAAATTAATGCATCCACTTTCTCTGCTATCACCTCTTTTAACACCCTAGGCTGTAGGCATCAGGTCCTGGGGATTTATCTACTTTTAAACCCTTCAGTTTACTGAGTGCCTTCTCCCTGGTTACAGTAATTTCACCAAGTTCCACTGTATTAACTGCAGTTTTTGGGACAGAATTATTATCTTCTACTGTGAAGACAAAGTATTGGTTTAGTGCCTCTGCCATTTCCAAGTTTCCCATTGTTACCCCACCATTTCCAGCCTCTAAAGGGCCAACATCTACTTTCACTGTTCTCTTCCTCTTTATACACTTGTAGAAACTTTTGGTGTCAGTGTTTATGTTTTCAGCTAGCTTCCTTTCATACTCTATTTTAGCATGTTTGATATTGTATTTAGTCACCTTTTGTTGGCGTTTGAAGTTCTGCAAATCCTCCAAGCTGCCGCTAACTTTTGCAGAATTATATGCCCTTGTTTTTGCCTTTATATTATCCTTGATTTCCTTATTAAGCTATGGATGATTTTTCACCCTTTTGCAATTCCTTTTCTTCTCAGGAATGTACCTTGGTTGAGATGTCTTTAAAATCTCCCTAAACAACTGCCACTGTTCTTCTACTGTCCTCCCCTTTAATACTCTTGCCCAGTCCACTTGGGCCAACTCTTTCCTTAGGCCTGCATCATTACCCTTGCTCAATGCTAAAACTCGAGTATGGGATTCTATTCTCTCATTTCCAATCTGAATTTGAAATCTATCATGCTGTAATCACTCCTTCCAAGTGGACCCTTAATTACAAGGCCATTAATCAATCCTCCCTCATTAGATACTACCAGATCTAAAGTAGCCAGTTCTCTGGTTTGCCCCATAACATGCTGCTCTAAGAAACAGTCCCTCATAGAACCACAGAAAATTACAGCTCAGAAACAGGCCTTTTGGCCCTTCTTGTCTGTGCCGAACCATTTTTTGCCAAGTCCCACTGACCTGCACTTGGACCATATCCCTCCACACCCCTCTCATCCATGAACCTGTCCAAGTGACCCCGCATTTACCACTTTATCCAGCAGCTCATTCCACACTCCCACCACTCTCTGCGTGAAGAAGCCCCCCCTAATATTCCCTTTAAACTTTTCTCCTTTCACCCTTAACCCATGCCCTCTGGTTTTTTTCTCCCCTAGCCTCAGTGGAAAAAACCTGCTTGCATTCACTCTATCTATACCCATCAAAATCTTATACAACTCTATCAAATCTCCCCTCATACACTCTATGAACCCTTCCTCAAGGCTACCCTTACCAAGTAATCCAGTCAATGTGCATGTTAAAGTCACCCATAATTACTGTAGTACCCTTTTCACAAGCCCTCCTCATTTCCTGATTTATACTGTGTCCTACTTCTAAAGTACTGTTCGGGGGCCTGGAAATCACTTGGTTTGTCCTCCTCCTCCTGGCTCCACTAAAATAAGTTTCCATTTGATCTCCACATCTTACTCACCCAGTTCTTGGCAGCCACCCTCACCCTACCATCTGACCACCACCCCCCCCCCCCCCCGCCCTCCTCCCCTTCAAAGGTGGGGCTGATACACTCGCTTGGGGGGGTTCCTCAGTGCATTGTAAGACCTACTTGTACTCACAAGACTCTTGTCTGAGTTGCAGTTCATTGTGAGTTCCGGAAATTCTGCTCCTGATGCAGAGCTGCACCTGGGTGGGATAGCACAGATTCCTGAGGCATGCTCCCAGGTGATAAGGCAGTTTGCCAAGTACATTGTTTCTGAAAATCTCCCTGGAAGGAGCTAAAAACAATATGCTTTTTAAAAATTCAGTTGTGGGTCATGGGCATCATTGGCTGGCCAACATTTATTGCCCATCCCTCGTTGACTGAGAGCAGTTGCTGTGGGTCTGGAGTCACATGTAGGCCCGACCAGGTAAGGACAGCACATTTCCTTCCCTAAAGGATATTAGTGAACCAGATGGGTTTTTCCAACAATTGACAATGGTTTCCTAGTCATCAGTCATAATCTTAATTCCTGGAATTTTTTATTGAATTCAATCTCCACGATCTGCCGTGGATGGGATTTGAACCGGAACATTGGCTGAGTTTCTGGATTAATAGTCGAGCGATAATATCACTAGGCCATCGCCTTCCCATTTCAAAACAGCATCCTGATGCAAAGACTCGATACCCACCCCTTGAGATGAGAGCTTAAATAAATGGCTAAACACAATTTTAATTCATTATGATGCTGTCTGGGTGGATTAGATAAATAACATGTTGCAGTAGACATATATTTTCCAGTGACTTGGGAGACAGGCAGAGCAGGTTATGCAGAAAGAAACACAGATATTAAAGTGGACAGCATTATTGTGTACAACTGCACAACGTTAGTTACCATATATCACCCAGGTACAAATCCAAATCCATTTCTCTTTTGCTTTGCATTTATTACCATCCAACACATTAAGGTTGAATGTTTGATGAACAGTGATATATAATTCAATGTATCTATAATTAGTCATGTGAAGAGTAGGCATTCACTTATCCAATATTTATCTAGGCTGGCATTGGGATTTTGGAAGTGTTGAAAAGTGGTAGCAGCAATTAAGCTCTGAAATGAAGTGGAATTTGAGAAAGTGCACACCTGAATATTTCAGAAGCTCATTGTGTGCGTTTTTGCAACTCACAACTCAAATCCTAGCTTGGAAAAATCCTGCACGGAAAAGGGAGTGAGATCTCACCTCATCCAGGTCTCCTGCATTCTGTGCAGGGCAAGTGTAGGGGCTGATCTTGGCTATTGTACGCTTTGAGGGACAGTTCTGGTGAGATTTTTCAGCCTCCCAGCCGCGTGTTTCCCGCCGGCGGGAGGTGGTCCATTGTTTGCCAGCGGCGGGATTCTTTGGAATTCCCAGTGACGTCACCCATGCCGGTGAGAAACCCGCGGGCAGGGGCGTGCTGCCGGCGAGACTGGAGAATCCTGCCGGCGTGAACGGCTGGAGAATTCCGGCCTTTATGTTTGACGGGGGGTTTAAACTGCTGAGTACGGTGGCAATGTGGCAATACCCTGGGAGATGGGTAGACCCAGGTTTTGCCAACCCGTATAAGGGAGAGGTTGCGTTTCACGACCAGAGGCTGTCCCAAAGTACTCGAGTGCCAATGAGGAACTGTAGTCATGTGGGAAATGCTGCAGCCGATCCGAACACAGCAAGATCCCATAAAAGCAACACAATAGAATCGTACAAGATCATGGAATGATTACAGTGCAGGAGCAGGCCATTCAGCCCATTGTGTTGGTGCTTGCTCTCTGCAAGAGCAACTTAGCTAGAATCACTCCCCTTCCCTTTCCATGTTGCCCTGCAACCTTCAATTTCTTTTCAGGTTCTTATCCAATTCCATTTTGAAAGCCACAATTGAATCTGCTTCTAACATCCTCTCAGGCAACTCATTCCAGATCCTCACCCCTTGCTGCGTAAAAAATGTTTTCCCTCATGTCACCTCATGTTTCTTTGCCTATTACCTAAATTGGTGTCCTTTGTTCCTGATGGTATAGCCAATGGGAACAGTTTCTCTCTTTCTGTAAGAATGTAAGAGTTGGAAGTAGGGTTGGGTCATTTGGACCCTTAAGCCTGCTCTGCCATTCAATAATATCATTGACCTCGGCTCCATTTTCCTGCCTGCTCCTCATAAGCCTTGACTCCGTTCAAGAATTGTCAAGAAGAATTCTGTCTAGACCCCTCATGGCTGGCAGTAGCTGTGGTGAGAGAAACAGAGTTAACGGCAGGAATTCTCCTGCTGTTCAGCTGGTGGGATCTTCTGGTCCTGCTGACAGTGTACCCCTGCCGTGGGTTTCCCAGCAATGTGGGGCGAATTCAATGGAGAATCCCATTGACGGTGACGGGACCAGAAGATCCCACTGCTGGGGGACGGTGTGCCGCCTTCTGCCATGAGAAACACACCACGGGGAGGCCAGAGAATTCCCCCCCAACGTCCTGAGTCTGTGTGACTCTGCATCAGAGCTATTTGAATAACTCCTCTTGATCAACCATTAGCCCATCCAGTGTCTCAACTAGATTTGTTCCCCACTCACTTTGGCAGCATCTCCTTGTTACATTCAGATGTAAAGTACTGATTTAGTGCCTCAGCCATGCTCTCTATCTCCAAGCATCGATCACCAATCAGTCCCATCCCTTCTCTTATTCACCTTTGATGTTCACAACCAGGACCTTCACATGCTCTCTCTATCGTAACTTATTCCCTTTCTTTTTCATTTATGTTATGCTGGCCCCGAAGGACATGGGGGAATTATCAATAGATCTCCCTCTGGGCTTTGTGGAGTATGAACTTCCTATTGAGTCAGTGGGGGCTCACCCAAGGGAAAACAAGTAATGGGGGGCTTAAAATCCACCGCCTCAATCTGGACCATCATTCTGTAAGTCTGCAGCCTCGGATTTGTGTGCTGTTCGCGGGGAATGGGAGTTATGTACCGGCTGCCGAGCAATAGCAGCTTGTGACAGAACCTACTAGGGAACAGGCTATTCTGAATTTGGTGACGTGTAATGAGGCAGACTTGATTATTTAATGGTGTCATAAGTTGGCTTACATTAACACTGCAATGGAGTTACTGTGAAAATCCCCTAGTCCCCACACTCCGACACCTGTTCGGGTACAATTTGTGAATAAAGGGTGATGCTGATGGAAGACTGGCCTTGCCGAGATTCTGATAAATTTTTTCTTTGAACTTTCCACATCCAGTCTAGTTCTCACTTGTCTTATCAACCTGATATCTGTCATATAAATATATATCCTGTTTCATCTTACCTTCTATCTAATTGGGGTGGCACAGTGGTTAGCACTGCTGCCTCACAGCACCAGGAAGCCATATTCGATTCCCAGCTTGGGTCACTGTTTGTGTGGAGTTGGCACGTTTTCCCCGTGTCTGCGTGGGTTTCCTCCGGGTGCTCCAGTTTTATCTCACAGTCCAAAAGACGTGCTGGTTAGGTGCATTGGCCGTGCTAAATTCTCCTTCAGTTTACCTGAACAGGTGTCGGAGTGTGGGGACTAGGGGATTTTCACAGTAACTCCATTGCAGTGTTAATGTAAGCCAACTTATGACACCATTAAATAATCAAGTCTGCCTCATTACACGTCACCAAATTCAGAATAGCCTGTTCCCTAGTAGGTTCTGTCACAAGCTGCTCCAAAAAACTATCTCTTAGACATTCCACAAATTCCTTTTCTTGGGATCCACTACCTATCTGATTTTCCCAGTCCACCTGCATATTGAAGTCCCCCATGATTATTGTAATATTGCCTTTTTTATATGTCTTTTCTATCTCCTGATTTATTTTCTGTCCCACATCCTGACTACTGCTCGGGGACCTGTACATAACTCCCATCAGGGTCTTTTTACCTTTGCGATTCCTCAACTCTACCCATGAGATTCTATGCCTTCTGATCCTATATCACTTCTTGCTATCGATTTAACTTCATTCCTTATTTACAATGCAACCCCGCCCCCTTTGCCCATCTGCCGGTCCTTTCGATAGGACACATATCCTTGGATATTTAGATCCCAGCCCTGATCCCCTTGCAGCCACGTCTCTGATGCCCACAACATCGTACCGGCCATTTTCAATGTGCGCAACAAGCTCATTTACCTTGTTCCATACACTGCGCACATTTAAGTACAACACCCTCAGTCCTGCATTGACCACCTCCCTTCCCATACTGGTCACCTTTTTTGCTCGGTCTGAGGTTAGATTCCTGCCACCTTCTCTACTCTCTATTTCGCAGTCTTGAAATTTTACTAACCTCTCCTGAGCCCTCAGCTCCATTGACCTGCGCTTCTACCCTCTCCTTTACCTTTGATTTTCTAATTCTCCATGCAACTGAACCCTCCCCCTGACTATTTAGTTTAAAGCCCCTATCTACAGCTCTAGTTATGCAATTCACCAGGACTCTGGATCCCAGCACGATTCAGGTGAAGACCGTCCCATCAGAACAGGTCCCCTCCTCCCCAATACTGGTGCCAATATCCCATGAATTCAAACCCATTCCTCCCACACCAATCTTTGAGTCACGCATTTACCTCCTTAATCTTATTGACCCTGTGCCAATTAGCTCGTGGCTCAGGTAGTAATCCAGAGATTATTACCTTTTAGGTTCTGCTTTTTAATTTAGTTCCTAGCTGTTCATACTCCCTTAGCAGAACCTCAGTCCCTGTTCTACCTATGTCATTGGTACCTATGTGGACCACGACAACTGGATCTTTACCCTCCCACTCCAAGTTCCTCTGCAGCCCAGATGAGATATCCCGAACCCGAGAACTAGGCAGGCAACACAACCTTTGGGATTCTCGATCCTGGTCACAGAGAACAGTGTCAATGCCCCTAACTATACTATCCCCAATTATGACAACATTTCTTTTTTCTCCCCCCACTTGATCAGCTCCCTGTACCATGGTGCCGTGGTCACTTTGCTCATCCTCCCTGCAGTACCAGTTCCCGTCCACACAGGGAGCAAGAATCTCGAATCTGTTGGACAAGTTCAGGGACTGAGGCTCCGGCAACCCTATCTCCTGGATTCCTCTACCCTGCCTCACTCGCAGCCACACCCTCCTGTCCCTGTCCACTGCCCGAATTCAAGGTATTTAATCTAAGGGGTGTGACTGCCTCCTGGAACACAGTGTCCAGGTCACTCTCCCCCTCCCTGATGTGTCGCAGTGTCCGAAGCTCAGAATCCAGCTCATCAACCCTGAGCCGGAGTTCCTCAAGCAACCAACACTTACTGCAGACATGCTCACTGGAAACCACAGTGGGGTCCACCAGCTCCCACATCACCTGAACCTCCATCTCTATTTTATTTAATTAGCTTTTAATTTGAGTTTTAATTTTTTTAAATTTAAACCTTTTTATTATATATCTCCTTATTACGTCAGTCTCAATGCAATTTCTAACCAGTAATTTAGATGGATTTTCAAATTTAGCACAGCTTCAGATTCCAGCAAGTGCAATATTTTGCCTTTAACCTTATTTAGAATCATAGAGTGAAACATCAAATCCCTACAGTACAGTGGGAGGAAACCGGAACACTCGGAGGAAACCCACATAGACACGGGGAGAATGTGCAAACTCCACACAGACAGTGACCCCAAGGCTGGAATTGAACCCGCATCCCTGGCGCTGTGAGACAGCAGTGCTAACCACTGTGCCACCGTGCCGCCCTTTTGTTGATCTTCCTGTGTTTACACAGAGCAGATCATCTGTTTTTTTCAGATGATTTGTTGGTTAGGGAATTAATAAATTAAAATTTTCCAATGGGAGAGACCAACGAGGGTTTACTTAGCATCTCAACTGACAGGTTAGCACTCCCTCAGTGCTGACCTGGACAGTACCCTAGACAGTGTGCACATGTCCCACAAGTGACCTTGTTAGTCAGAGACCCACGTTTTAACCCTCGAACCATCTGCAAAGAATCATTTCTAAAAAAAAATCACCTTTATGTAACGTGACGCTATAAATATCCCCTGCTACCTGTCCAGGGAGAGACGTATGTATGTTATTAAATGTTGGGTATCGAACACACTGCTGCCACACTTGAAATCATCTGTCTTATGCGCACTGGAATAACTCAAATCTCATCATTGTGAGAAAGCTCTCTCACTCTTGCAATCTAGCAATGAAGAAGCAGTCACCAATGAAGCTACTGGCAATGAGGTGATGGGAGTCGCTGGCACTCTGAGTATTTTTCCCTCATCTTTTTTTCTATTCGTAGCCCGAGGGCATTTGACTAAAAATAAAGTTTTGAACATAATAAGCACACAGAAATACATTATTCATAACAGACTCATTAAACATGCTCATACAGTTGTGTTTCTGTGTTTCAAATCTCCCCAAAAGTTTTCCTCAGTAACTTGTTCCTTATTCAAGGATTTGGATTTCACTCGATGCCACACTTATCATCACCCTCTCAGTAAAAAGGTGCAATTAAACAGAGAGAGGTGGAAATTTGCTTTGGGCCTGAAATAGAGGGCCTGCTGTGGACTTTCACTGGGATTGGAAAGCTCCATAGTCATCCAAGATTGAGCCTTGAGTCTCATCGGCACTTTGCCAGTCAGCTGTGGCCTCCACGTGGAGTCCGAGACAGTTTGTTGGTCTCCCAATCAACTGCCCTCAAAATTAAACCTTGGGAGTGTGGGAGAGCATGACCCAGAGGGGTTATTGGGAGGGGTGGGGCGGGGGGGGGAGTGTTTCTGAGGAGGGGAAAGGTCATCAGGAAGGAGAAAGGATAATTGGTGAGGGGAAAGGGAACGGGCTGGTGACAGGAGAACAGGAAGACGGTGTCAGGAAGGGGATGAGGTTTCAGGAGGTGGAACTGGTGATTGTGAGGGGAAAGGGGTGATTGAAAGGTGGGAGGGATTGGTTAAGAGGCACAGGGCTGCTCAAGAAGGAGAAAGTACAAGTGAGAGGGGGGAAGGAGGGATTGAGCAAGAGGAGGAGGATGGGATAGGATAGGAGGGAGGTGGGATAATCAGGAGGGGGTGGGGCAGTCAGGAGGGGGTGGGGCAGTCAGGAGAGGTGGGGCAGTGAAGAGCGAGTGCCCCCCCACTCCCTTGCTGTTTGCGGGATCTTGCTGTGTACACATTGGCAGCTTCATTTCATCCATTAAGAAAGACAGCATATTAAACATGCTTCACTGGCTGTACAATACTTTGGAGAGTCTGGAGGTGTAAAGGTACAATATAAATGGATCCATTGAACGGGAACCGAATTACCATGCAGGAGTCAGATAGGGCAATATGTAATATTTCTGCACAGTTACATTCCTTACACACATACACACACACACATACACACGCATACGCACAAACTAACACACACACTAATACACGCACACACACAAACTCAGACACACGCACACACACAAACTCAGACACACGCACACACACAGACACTAACACACACACAAATGCACACACACACACTAACACACACACAAACTAACACACACACTAACACATGCACACACACAAACTCAGACACACGCACACACACAGACACTAACACACACACACACACTAACACACACAAACTAACACACACAATCACACATGCACATACACAAACTCAGACACACGCACACACACAGACACACACACAAATGCACGCACACACACAAACACAGACACGAACACACACACACACAAATGCACACACATACACACACTCGTACACACACTCACACACACACTCAGACGCACACATTAACACACACATAAAAACATAGAAACTAGAAGCAGGGGGAGGCCATTCGGCCCTTCGACCTGCTCCGCCATTCATTTTCATCATGGCTGGTCATCGAATTCACACACACAGAACACTCTCCCAGTGGGTCTTTGAACTGCCAACAAATACAAAGAAACGTTGCTTCATATTTTTTTGTGTAAATGTGTTTGACTGGTGCACTGCAGGGATCTTTGGAAGTCTAAAAACATCTGCAGTGGTCAGAAAGCTAAATTTTTGATAAGGCACACAATGTCAGCTGAGTCTAATCACACAAGTTACTGCTGTCTGAAATGTTATATCGGAGGTATTTTACTTACAACAGGGATATGAGGTTGGTCAAAGTTAGGCCAGAAGATCTAATTCATCGAGATATGTTTTCCAATTCAGACTGGATTATTGTCATCTATAATTGAAATGTTTGAACATAAGAATGTGGAGCAGAAGCAGAGCATTCAGTCCCTCGAGCTTGTTCCGCCATTCAATACCATGGTGAGTGATCTTCTCCCTCTATTCTCCTTTCCTGCCCACTTCCTGTATCCCTTGATTCCCTGAAATATCAAAGATCTATTGATCCCGGTCTCAAATGTACAAAACAATGGAGCATCCGCAACCCTCTGGAGTGGAGAATTCAGAAGATTCACCACCCTTTGATTGAAGAGATTTCTCCTCATCTCAGTCCTAAATGATCGGCCCCTTATCCTGAGACTGTGCCCCAGTCAGGGGAAATGACCTCTCAGTGTCTATCCTGGCAAACCCATTCAGAGGCTTGGATGTTTCAATGAGATCACCTCTTATTTTTATAAACTCCAAACAACTGTAATGATGCGCATTGACAAACTTGGTCAGGAACACAAAGGGTATTTCTTGACAAGGAAAAACTGTGCAGAGGCTGGCAGCCTCCCACACCCTCTCCCCGCTGCCCCCCCCACCCCACCCCCATCTGCCCCCCCTGTCCCTAGGCCAGAATCTTACCACCATTCACGCCGATGGGATTTTCCCATCCTGCCACAGGGAAAAGGAGATTTGATTGACTGCCAAATTCTCTGACTTTGCTGCAGCGGGATCGTGGCGTGAATGGCCCGTAGGATTGCACCCTACGTATCTTCTAGATGTCTTCTGCCTAAGAGAGGACTCCACCTCCGGGGGCGATTACCCACTCTCATTCCCGATTGATCCCTCAAGCCAGGTGACCCCGTTCTGCTGTGTTGTCCTTAAAGGGACAGTCACTCCAAAACATAGGCCCAATTTATTAGCATCTCTTCAGAGGCCTGCCTTCTCATCCCAGACACCAGTCTAGGAGTTAATTGATTCATTTTCATAATACATTATTCATTGGCTCTTTATTACTCACGACTTAAACAGTTCAATCAGTTTTCATTTGGAAATTTGTGAAAAGAAACTTACACCTTTGTTGTGATGGGTGAAGGAGGTTGATGATGGCGGCATGGTAGCACTGCTGCTTCACAGCTCCAGGGTCCTGGGTTCAATTCCCGGCTCGGGTCACTGTCTGTGTGGAGTTTGCACATTCTCTTCGTGTCTGCGTGGGTTTCCTCCGGGTGCTCCGGTCTCCTCCCACAGTCCAAAGATGTGCGGGTTAGGTTGATTGGCCAGGTTAAAAATTGCCCCTTAGAGTCCTGAGATGTGTAGGTTAGAGGGATTAGCGGGTAAATATGTGGGGATAGGGCCTGGCTGGGATTGTGGTCGGTGCAGACTCGAAGGGCTGAATGGCCTCCTTCTGCACTGTAGGGTTTCTATGATTTCTATGATCTATGATTTCTATGATCTATGATTTCTATGATGAGTGGGGAGCCAGTCCACCTCCTCTCACCTGATCATAACCCTTCCTCAGACTGTTCGATGTTTCTTAACGGAGATATCTGTCCATAGAACCATAGAAAGGTCACGGTGCAGAAAGAGGCCATTCAGCCCACTGTGTCTGCGCCGGCCAGTAATGAGAAAAAAGAAACTAGCTGCTCATTTTAATCCCACATTCCCGAATGTGGTCTGTAGCCTCGTGGGTTACAGAGTTCCAGATACAGATCCAGGTACCTTTTAAACAAGATGAACGTTTTAGCCTCAATCACTAAATCAGGCAGTGAATCCCAGACACCCACAACCCTCTGGGTGAAAAGGCCTTTCCTCATGTCCCTGTCAAGACCAACTTTCCCAGATTTCCTTTATCTTCTCAATGCTCTTGTTAGCTTCAGCCATCAAGACGCTTCACTTCTGTCCTGATATCACTTGAGTATTAATAAAATCTTTTCACTCTACTTTTAACCTATTTGCAGTTTCCTCTGACGATCTGTATCGGTTCCCTTTATCTACATCAGTGGTATAGTTTCCGCTATCTCCCTTTTCGCAACTGATGTGTTCACAGAATCAGCAGCAGATGGCAGGAAGAGTGAGGAAACACACTTAACTTCTACGGGCATGGGAACTTCACAGTGGATATCTGCTACCTCAGTCAGTCTGCAGTGTAAGTGTGCAAGTGCATAAGTGTGTCAGGGTGGCACAGTGGTTAGCACTGCTGCCTCGCAGCGCCAGGGTCCTGGGTTCAATTCCCGGCTTGGTCGCTGTATATGTGGAGTCTGCACATTCTCCCCGTGTCTGCGTGAGTTTCCTCCGGGTGCTCTGGTTTCCTCCCACAGTCCAAAAAGAGGTGCTGGTTAGGTGAATTGACCCAAACAGGTGCTGGGGACTAGGGGAATTTCACAGTAACTTCATTGCAGTGTTAATGTAAGCCTACTCATGACAATAATAAATAAACTTTATCCAGGTTACGGATGCTAGTGAACTTTGGCACCTTGGAGAAAGTGGATCACAATCACAGGACGTGGCAATGATTTCAACTTGCATGTTCGCAAAGTCTGACAGGGGTGGGGGTTGGGGAAGTTGGAATTACTGATTGCCCACAATTGGCCATCCTGGCTTCAATACCATAAGACAGGAGCAGAATTAGGCCACTTGGCCCATCGAGTCTGCTCCACCATTCAATCATGGCTGATATTTTTCTCATCCCTATTCTCCTGCTTTTTCCTCATAACCCCTGATCCCCTTATTGATCAAGGACCACTCTATCTCTGTCTTAAAGACACTCAATGACCTGGCCTCCACAGCCTTCTGCGGCAAAAAGTTCCACAGGTTCACCACTCTCTGGCTGAAGAAACTCCTCCTCATCTCTGTTTTAAAGGATCATCCCTTTAGCCTGAGGTTGTGCCCTCTGGTTCTAGTTTTTTCTTCTCGTGGAAACATCCTCTCCACGTCCACTCCATCCAGGCCTCTCAATATCCTATATGTTTCAATTGGATCCTCCCTTATCCTTCGAAACTCCAATGAGTACTGACCCAGAATCCTCAACCATTCCTCATATGACAAGCTCTTCATTCCAGGGATCATTCTGGTGAACCTCCTCTGGAGCCTTTCCAAGGCCAGTACATTCTTCCATAGATATGGGGCCCAAAACTGCTCACAATACCCCAAATGGGGTCTGACCAGAGCCTTATACAGCCTCAGATGTACATCCCTGCTCTTATATTCTGGCCCTCTTGACATGAATGCTAACATTGCATTTGCCTTCCTAACTGCCGACTGAACCTGCTCGTTAACTTTAAAAGTATCTTGAACAATGACACCCAAGTCCCTTTGTGTTTCAGATTTCCTAAGCATTTCTCCATTTAGAAAATAGTCTATGCCTCCATTCCTCCTTCCAAAGTGCATAACCTCACACTTTTCCACATTGTAATCCATCTACCACTTCTTTGTCCGCTCTCCTAACCTGTCCAAGTCCTTCTGCAGCCCCCCTGCTTCCTCAAATACTACCTGTCCATCTACATATCTTTGTATCATCTGTAAACTTAGCAACAGTGCCTTCAGTTCCTTCCTACAAATCGTTAATGTATATTGTGAAAAGTTGTGGTCCCAGCACCGACCCCTGAGGCACACCACTAGTCACCGGCTGCCATCCTGAAAAATACCCCTTTATCCCCACTCACTGCCATCTGCCAGTCAGCCAACCCTCTATCCATGCCAGGATCTTACCATTCACGCTATGGGCTCTTAACTTAGTTAACAGTCTCCTATGTCAAAGGCCTTCTGGAAATCTAAATAAATCATGTCCACTGGTTCTCCTTTATCTAACTTCCTTGTTACCTCCTCAAAAAATTCTAACAGATTTGTCAGACATGACCTCTCCTTGACAAAGCCGTGCTGACTCAGTCCTATTTTATCATGCAAGTACTCTGCGATCTCATCTTTAATAATGGACTCTAAAATCTTGCCAAAGACTGAAGTCAGGCTAACCGGCCTATAATTTCCCATCTGCTGCTTCCCTCCCTTCTTAAACAGCAGTGTTACATTCGCTACTTTCCAGTCCTCTGGGACCCTCCCTGCCTCCAGTGATTGCTGAAAGATCACCACCAATGCCTCCACAATTTCCTCAGCTATCTCTTTTCGAGCCCTGGGGTGTCGTCCATCTGGTCCAGGTGATTTATCCACCTTCAGACCTTTCAGTTTCTCCAGAACTTTCTCCTTAGTGATGGCCACTGCACTCACCTGTGCCCCCTGACTCTCCTGGAGCTCCGGCATCCCATTAAATCATAGAAATCATAGAAACCCTACAGTGCAGAAGGAGGCCATTCGGCCCATCGAGTCTGCACCGACCACAATCCCACCCAGGCCCTACCCCCACATATTTTACCCGCTAATCCCTCTAACCTACGCATCCCAGGACTCTAAGGGGCAATTTTTTTAACCTGGCCAATCAACCTAATCCCATTGGTGTCTTCCACTGTGAATTCCTCAAGTAACCAACATTACCACAGACATGCTCACTGGAAACCACAATGGGGTCCACCAGCTCCCACATCCTGCAGGAACAACACATCACCTGACCCTCCATCTCTATTTTATTTAATTAGTTTTTAATTTGGGTTTTAAATTTGATTTATTCTTTTACATTATATATCTCCTCATTACCTCAGTCTCGACGCAAAGTCCAACCAGTAATTTAAATGGGTTTTCAAATTTAGCATAGCTCCCTGTTAGCCAATCAAATCATAGCCCTCCTGAGATGTCACTTTTAAGTTTTTTTTAGTCTGAACTCACTGTCAGTTTCAGAGAATCAAGAGTAACCCTTACTGACCAATCAGCACTCTCCCTTACTGACCAATCAGCACTCTCCCTTACTGACCAATCAGCACTCTCCCTTACTGACCAATCAGCACTCTCCCTTACTGACCAATCAGCACTCTCCCTTACTGACCAATCAGCACTTTCCCTCACTGAGCAATCAGCACCCTCCCTTACTGACCAATCAGCACTCTCCCTGACTGACCAATCAGCACTCTCCCTTACTGACCAATCAGCACTCTCCGTTACTGTCCAATCAGCACCCTCCCTTACTGACCAATCAGCACCCTCCCTTACTGACCAATCAGCACTCTCCGTTACTGTCCAATCAGCACCCTTCCCTTACTGACCAATCAGCACCCTCCCTTACTGACCAATCAGCACTCTCCCTTACTGACCAATCAGCACCCTCCCTTACTGACCAATCAGCACCCTCCCTTACTGACCAATCAGCACCCTCCCTTACTGACCAATCAGCACCCTCCCTTACTGACCAATCAGCACTCTCCCTTACTGACCAATCAGCACTCTTCCTTACTGACCAATCAGCACTCTCCTTTACTGACCAATCAGCGCTCTCCCTTACTGACCAATCAGCGCTCTCCCTTACTGACCAATCAGCACTTTCCCTTCTAGCCTCTGCTGCCCGTTTCACCCAACTCCAAAAGCACTCCCCACAGTCAGGCAGCACTCACGGTGCAGTCAGAGCAGCACTCTGAGGCCTCTGTTTTTATAGGCACAACTTACAAAGCCCTGGAACTGGTTTTAACCAGTTGTACAAGCAACCAGCCAAGTTTAGGCATCAGTTAATCATCAGGACCGGGATTCTCCAACCTCTCCCTTGGCTGGGATTCTCCGATCCCATGGCTGGGATTCTCCAGCCTCGTCCATGGGTGGAATTCTCCGGTTCTGTCTGAATTCTCCATTCCGGCTGGCAGCGGTGGTGGGGTGTACAAGAACGGAGAATCCCGGCCCAGCTGTCCCAATCCAGTGATGTCCAGTTAATCAGTGGCCGGTGACTGGTCCCAGAGGTGAATTCTCATTTCCCAAGGCCTGTCAAGGTTCTGTTATTTGGGACAATCCGCTATCTCTGGTTTATTGCTCGAGGCAGGAGGATGATATGTTAACCACAAGGCCTGAAGTTTACAATCCTCCCACCCCAGGTGGGCTTTTCGGTGGGTTGGGGAGGGTGACGTTGCAGGGACGGGACTTCCTCTGAGTTCCTGGCCACCCCAAGCTTGGGACAGTTTTACGCTGGGTCGGGCAAGACCACGAATGCAAAATGAACCCTTGCCCCAATTGATGCTGTTAAGTTGTCGATTCATGCCTATTTAAGGCCCATTTCCTGCCCAATCTCTATTTTTAGGCTGGGGGAGGGTTGAGATTCTTACAGGGGAAGGTCAGTAGTGGGTGGAGGCTTCTACCAGAAGCCCCCTTGTGACTGGGCCCCTGTCGTAAGGCCTGGTAACATCCAGACCTCTCTTCTCCCCCACCAGCCTCTCCTCTGGGACCTTGATCACCACCCTCTCGACCAACCCAGACCTTCCCTACCTTCCCCACCCTGGCACTTAACTTTTCCTCTGTTTCCTAGACTTGGTCTCAGGCCTCTTGGTGCAGTTTGTCTCCAGTCCACTGCAGCGCTGTTGCTGCATGGACTGGAGAGATGCCGCTCAATCTGATTGGCTGGCAGCTCTTTATGGCGGGATTTCTTCTGACTGAGGCACAAAGGTCACACGTGTAGCCAGTTGTAGTAATTCAGCCAGATGCCAGTTTCCTGTCCTCAAACACCTTTTAATGTGCACCAAAGGAAAAGGCCACTCCTGCGCCTTACAGTCTACCCCTTGAGACCCACAGTCTGATTTGAGCAACAGGTTTATAAGCTCCCGTTGTCTGCTTCTCATTGGGTGAGTCTGGGGGGGATGTGGGTGGAGATGTGATCCCTACCAACTCTCTGAATGATGGGAAGCGCCATCTGAAAAACTCATAACCTTGCAAAACCCATGCTCATTGGTGAATACAGGTAAAACATAAAGCCCAGATAACCACCAAAGTGACCAGCCAATAGATGGTTTGCATTTTGAAGCCTTTTAGTTCCTGGACAGATCAAAGGTCAGCTCATGTACTGATCATGGCTGATTATGGCAAATCCATCTAACCTGCATATCTTTGGACACTAATGGGCAATTTAGCATGACCAAGGGAGTTGGTTACTGCTCCATTATCTAATTCTAACCTCTAGCTTTTAGCTAAAACTAAAAAACAAAGAAAGTTTCCACTCCCCTTACAGAGCTCCTCTAGTTGTTAAGAAACTATCTTTCTTCACGCCATAATTCTCTAAACACAATAGTCTGGCACCTCTTCAGGTGCACTGAGGGAGAATTTAGCATGGGCCAATGCACCTAACCACCACATCTTTCGGATTGTGGGAGGAAACCAGAGCACCCAGAGGAAACCCACGCAGACACGGGGAGAACGTGCAGACTCTGCACAGACAGTGACCCAAGCTGGGAATCGAACCCAGGTCTCTGGCGCTGTGAGGCAGCAGTGCTAACCACTGTGCCATCTTAAACCCACCTAAAATTACATCTTATTAAGTGCAAGGTTATGAGTTTTCCAGATGACTGCCCATACATCCCTTCAAACTATCTATGGTCTCCTAACACCATCTAATATAGGAGAACGATGTTGTTTCTCCAAATGTTGAGCATTGGGACATCATACCACAAGGATCAGCCTTGAGAATTGCCTGTCATGAACTTCCGAATTCCCTGTGGCAAGGGAAATGTTAGGAGAACATTGAAGTTTTCTTCCTGCTTCCCTACTGAAGGCCATTTAGAAGATAAAGAGAAGGAAGTCCCAGACCGAGCCTCATTGTGCCTCAACATTCATCACTACCAGATGCGATACAAATGCCCCTTTCTATCACTTTCTGTTCTCTTTTACGAACACATTCTGCATTCAATTCGCATCTACTCACACTATTCCCGAAGCTATTATCTTTGCTGGGAGTGCTTTTTTCTGGTTATCCCGTGGGCTTGATCAAGTTAAAGTTGGAGTTGAAATGGGACCCAAACAGCGGTGGGCAGCTCATGCCGTTCCGATCCCCACTTTAATTTTTTTTTATGAGGGTGAGGATGGCCTGCCAAAGCTTAATTAATATTTTATTCAGTCAGCAGCGGTCAATGCAAAAACTATCAGCGGTGGCCATATCCGACAAAGCACACATTTTTTATAGCGATCACATTATTTATATGGTGATCATCAGTTTTTTCTGGCAAATGTCTGCCTAATTAAATGAATGTTACATTGAGATCTTTACCCAGTGCCTCATGGATTAAATCATTGCTCTTTGGAAATTCACTTTATTTCAGTGCGGTGAGTAAGCTCAGCGGTGCAATACATTTCTGACTGGCAATCCCTGTGAGTTATGAAGTTATACATAGTGCAAAATAATTGTCTCACAAATGGCTAACAACCTTTATTCGGTTCCTTGTTTGTGTTCACTAATTGGCTGAGGTTTCCCTCCACACAGTGCCATTTTTGGGTGCGAGTCAAACGATTCAAATGGTGGGCAGGAATTGCACACATATAATTCCAGCTAAGGAGAGGGTGGTGGCAACCTCCACCCAGAGCAGGCGTTCGGCCATTTGCAAATGTGATGGTGAACTTGATGCCTGATTGAGGGCCACCCCTCCCTATCTCCCTCAGTTTGCGCAATGGCAGCCATCACCTTCATTGGAAACCAGCCCGAGGAATCCCCTGCAACAAACAGGGTAAGTGACTTGCCTGAATGTGGAGGCAGAAGGAGCATGAATAATCTCCCCAGTCACACTCAAAGGAGCCAACAGCTCCACATCACAACCCCACTCCATCCTTAGACCCTTTCTGCCCTCTGATTCAGACACTGACCTGTAGCATCCTCAGTCCAGGTTCTGATCCCCAACTCTGATCCAACCCCCATCCTGATCTCTGAACGAGGCACTGACTTTGAACAAAGCTCCCAGTTGATTGCCGCCCCAGCTGATCCCCAGTTGCAGTGGGTGCAGCTCCCCGTCCACCTCTCCTTAGGCCCCACCGCTTTGACCCCATCCCTTCAGGCCCCACCCCCTTGGCACTATCTAGTGCAAGGTTGGCAGTGCCAGGGTGCCAGGCTGGCAGTGCCAGGTTGGCACTGCCCAAGGGGCACAGCCGTCCCCTACCCCCAACCACCAGAGGGGCCTCAATGGCCTCAGGTCCCACTGGCAAGGCCATCATGACAGGTCCCTGGTGATGGGGACCATATATGGTCCTTGCCAGTGAGGACCTTCACCGATGAGGCCGCAAAGGCAACTGAGCCTGGGACAATTGCGCCCCACACTCACTATAGTATTTAAATCAATGCTAAAATTGATTTAAATATTAAAATCAGCCTCACACTCTTCCCTGATCACATTGGAAATCTGAGCCCTGTCAGCTTGTGAGAGGCAAGAGGACGGGCATGAACCCGATTTTTCACCTCTCAAGTGATCTTACTGGTTAGCCCCACCCATCGACCGGCAGGACGAGCCAATAAGTTCGCCCCCTTAATGTTTTTTATTTTTTCACGAGATGTGGGCTACGTTGGCAGGGCCAACATTTATTGCCCATCCCTAATTGCCCCTTGAGAAGGTGGTGATGAGCTGCCTTCTTGAACCGCTGTAGTCCATGTGGTGTAGGTACATCCACAGTGCTTTTAGGAAGCATATTCCAGGATTTTGACCCAGCGACAGTGAAGGAACGGTGATGTATTTCCAAGTCAGGATGGTGAGTGACTTGGAGGGGAACCTCCGGGTGGTGATGTTCCCAGGTATCTGCTGCTCTTGTCCTTCTAGATGATAATGGAGATGAGTTTGGAGAGAACTGGAAATTCAATATTGGGGAGGGAACATGCTTTAAACTAGCAAGTTTGATGTGGGACGTTATGGGGCTAAAATCCAACTTAGTGATGCAGAATGGGGAATAACAAAATGATTGCCTCTTAATCGCCTTACTTTCCATTGTCCAACCTCGGTGGCCTTCACCTTTGGCACCACATTGATGTCATTTGTATTGACTTCACTGGATTGGAAAATCACATGGGTTGAATAAACCGGTAGCCCATTCCCTAGAGTCTGTTTTACACCGTGCTGAGGTTCTGTTTAACTCTCTGTACCCGCTGGCAGCGTGTTGTATAATACATTAGTCAACAGCCACATTGGGAATCTATATGGATAAGTGGGAATCCAGATGTGGTTAACTGAGTATCTGGTTAGTAAATAAACAAATACTGGATGTCATGCCAAGGCACTTGATCTCAATGTTCATATCCACCCAGGTGATCATCAGATACAGTTTTTGTTGATATAATGGTTAAGTGGAAAAGTAGAGTGTGAGTGTGTTTATGGATCATTGCGAGTGCTTTACTCCCTTGGTTACTGAATGATGGCAGATGTTTGTTAAGTAAGTGAACAGAATGAAGTGTATTTGCCTAGTGTGAGTGTATTAAGATATTTCCACTGAAAGGTGCTCATGTGGATGAATCAATGTTGCCATAGAATCAGAGAATGATCACAATACATCAGGAGGCCATTCAGACATTGTATCTGTGCCAACTCTTTGTGAAAGTATCTCAGTGAGTCCCATTTCCCTGCTCTTTACCTGTAACCCTGCAATTTATATCTCTTCAGGTAATACCCTATTTCCTATTTGTGGTAACTGCAAGGATTGGTGACCACCAGTTAGTGTAATGAACTATACTGGTTTATTTACAAGCAGATAAATATAAAGAGTACTTTAATAATGTTAACCCTTCCAGTTCTTTAAAGTTTTATAAAGCTGAAAGTTTAAAGTTTTAAAGTTTATTTATTAGTGTCACAATTAGGCTTACATTAACACTGCAATGAAGTTACTGTGAAAATCCCCTAGTTGCCACACTCTGGCACCTGTTTGGGTACACTGAGGAGAATTTAACATGGCCAATGCACCTAACAGCACATCTTTCAGGGTCAATCCGGATGCAAAAGTCTGTGCTCTGAACCAAGATCCCCACGCTCTTTCTCCATTGGGCGATCGGGTCACATTACCCTCCTGCTGTATGTCCCTTCAAGGGGCCAGCTGCTACACGATGGAAAGCCTGGATTGTAACAGGCCTCTGCCTCAGGTCAGGTTGCTGTGTAAAAACCGTTCTTCCTCATGTTGACCACTGGTTCCTTTGTCAATCACGATTATGTCAGTGTGGCCTGGTCCTTGCTCCTTCCCCCTAGTGCGAGCAGTTTCTCTCTATCTCGCTGATCCATCCTAATCTCAAACACCTCTGTCCAATCTCTTCTCAACCTTCTCTTCCCTCAGGAGGACAAGCCCCAGCTTCTCCGACTTATCCAGGTAACTGAAATTCCTCATCTCTGGACTGATCCTCATTCATCTTTTCTGCATTCTCTCTAAAGCCTTCACATCCTCTCCCAGTTCTGGCGCCAGGTCCCACAGGTTCGTGAGGAGGACCTCGCAGGGCTGAATGAGCTGCCCAATGCCTTCGCTAATGCCAGATAATCTGTCTGGTTTTATTTTGATTTTAGCTTTGCACAGCAGATTGATACAACGGCGTGGCTTGCGAGGCCATTCCTGGGTGCAGTGGTAGGAGAGGGCTCACCACATGCTGTAGAGCTAGTCATATATAGGCCAGACCAGGTAAGGAGGGAAGATTTCTCTCTGAAATGGCCATAAATGAACCATTTGGGTTTTTATAATGCCCTGATACTTCCCTGGTCATGAACATTGAAACCAGCTTTTAATGCCAGGTTGATTTAATTTACTGGATTTAAACTCCCCAATATCTATGGTGGGAATTACACTGATATGTTTGGATCATTCCTCCAGTCCTCTGCATACTAGCTCATATAGCCACAGTAATACAGTATTGTTTCATCCTCAGGATGGCAGTGTTACCTCTCAAATAAAGAGTTTTACAGGGCCTCTTGTTATGTTTGATTCAAAGAACAAAGAACAAAGAACAGTACAGCACAGGAAAAACAGGCCCTTCGGCCCTCTAAGCCTGTGCCGCTCCTTGGTCCAACTAGACCAATCGTTTGTATCCCTCCATTCCCAGGCTGCTCATGTGACTATCCAGGTAAGGCTTAAACAATGTCAGCGTGTCTGCCTCCACCACCCTACTTGGCAGCGCATTCCAGGTCCCCAAAATTCCTATAGAGGTGGTCCTGCCTCAGCCCATTACAACAAATACAGCTTAAGATACATCAACTTCCAATTTCAAGTGGAGGGTACATCAGGTAGATGGTAAATGGTGCATCTGGCTCATCCACTTATGTGGCTGCATCTAATTTGCATGTAATCAACAAGTGTGACGTGACTGCGCCTTTAAGAAGGTATTTTAAGCATGTTCTCTGCAGTTGTAGACAGCCCTGTTTCTTTCATTGTGCCACTAAGCTTCCTGAGTAGATGTCCTTTTATTGCTGCTAAAATGATATAATGGGCATTTTGCATATTTTCAATCTGGGCCTGCCTAATGCAATGTCCTGGTGTTTGATGAGTTTTAGGACCCTTTTGGATTGACTGGTTTGCAACTGACTGACAGGTCAAGGTCAGGTGGTTCTTTCACAAGGAAGAGCCAAGAGTCACTTTCAATCTAGTTGGAAGCTGTTTGGAATCCAGACTGAAAGCAGTGTTTGTGTCTCTCTCCCTGGTATGGGACAATCTGCTGGCGAGTTGGAAACAGTCTTTCTTGCCTCTCTGGAGTGAAAGTTTTGCTGTCAGTGATTTGCTGGCTAAAGGCTTGAGACCAGCAGTGGCTCTATCTCTACCTTGAGGTGTGCGGGAAGTTACAGGATGGGGAAGTCAGAGTTTTAATTCTCCACCCAAAGGACTAATTCATAGCAGGTGTTGCAAAGCTGCAAGATCCAGCGTCACGTGAGCATACTTACTTTCTGTGCTAAACCTAGGATGGGTGTACATTTGTAAGAATGTTTCTTTAGTTGAAGCAGTATATTTAGCTGTTAAGGTATAAACAAGATCATGTTTTTTTTTCTTGTTTGGAATTGGTAAAAGTTATTGCTAATTGTCTTATTATATGTTAACTTAAATAACCTTTGTTTGATAAAAGCTCCCGAGTGGGTTATTTGAAACATACCTGGAGTGAAACCTCTTGGTTGGGATTCTCCCCCAAAAATTCTAAGTGCCAAATTCGTGTAGAATCTGGAGTAAATCCTGCTGATTTTCCCAGCAGGATTTTCAAAATGAACCTCCCACACTCTGTGCATCACAGAGTGCCATAGCGTGAATTGTGTTAAAAAGCTGGGGGTGGGGACTATTCCCGCTGGGGAGGCGGGCAGCACAGTGCTGAGCGGGCACTGCTCATGCGCCGATCTGTCAGCGCTGAGATCGGTGCATGCACAGTAGCCCCACATTGCCAGCCTCCCAATCGCTGGCTAGCTCGATTGTTCGTCAGCCTCATGACCCCCCATTGCTGGCAGTGCGACCCCACCCCCCCCCCCCCCCCACCACCTGATCGCTGGTCTCCCAGACATGTCCTGGCCAGCCACGACCACTGTGCCCCCGATACCCGGTCTCCTTCTCTCTCGGTCTCCCTCTCTCACTTTCTCTTGGTGTCCCTCTCTCCGTGTCCCTCTCTCCGTGTCCCTCTCTCTGTGTCCCTCTCTCTGTGTCCCTCTCTCTGTATCTCCCTTGCTCTCCCTCTCTTACTCTCTCTCAGTGTCCCTCTATCTCTCTTTCTCTGTCTCTCTCTTTGTCTCTCTCACTCTGTAACTCTCTCTCTCTCTCTCTTTCTCTCAATCTCCCTCCCTCTCACGGACTCTCTCTCTCTCTTGCTTGGTCTCCATTTCTCTCTTGGTCCCCCCCTCTCTCTCTCTCAGTCTCCCCCTCTCTCTCGGTCTCTCTCTTGGCCTTCCTCTCTCGGTCTTGGTCTCCCTCTCTCTCTCAGTCTCTCTCTCTCTTTCTCTCTCTCAGTCTCCCTCTCTCTCGGTCTCTCTCTTTCTCTCTCTTTCTCTCTCTATCAGTCTCCCCCCCCCCCCCCCCCCCTCTCTCTCTCTCTCAGTCGCCCTCTCTCTCTCGGTCTCTCTCTTTCTCTCTCTCTTGGTCTCTCTCCCTCTCTCTCTCTCTCGGCTAGTGGGTCCGCAGACTTCAGTCCCAGGTTGGCTAATCAGATAGAAATCCTCATTATAATAATTTATGCAGCTCTGCACCAATTTCTGGCGTGGAGCTGACGATGCCGGAAGTCCAGTGGCCGGATGTGCGTGGAGGTCTTGTTGCCCAAAGGGAAGCTCATTACATGGCCTGTGCTTGAGTGTCCTGGCCTGCCGCGCTGCTACAGCAGCTGCTGGAGCACACAGCGGGCTGGGAAAATCACCCCCCTCATGCTTACCCTCGCCAAGTTCAAACTGCAAAACTTATGATCCAGTTGGACTTCATTAAACACCTTGGAGTTTCTGACCTGGGTTCTAACACAAGATGCTGGTGTTATAATCTTGCTTTAAGAGAGAGTATTCTAATAAGTGAGTAGCCAGGGCATACAACATGTGTCCAACATACATCCTCCAGAGGAGCTTCAGTCTAGCCAGCAGTGTGTGCTGTGAAGGAATTGCAGCTGGACTTCCCTGTTAACAATAGCTGTTGAATCTTTATCGTAAATCTATCTACTGAGGCAGTCCTATGCTAAATCTTCAAATAAACCGAACATTCAATTAGTTTACCAATCTCCTGTGCAATTGGTAAGTTTGTATTACGGGGAAGTTGCTTCATGAAGACATCCTGCAGCCTCTTTGAAGGGGAGGATCAGGCTTTGATGACATTCAGCAACATTCTGGCAACTGGGCTAGCTGTGCCAATACCATGTCTGATTTATCACCCAGTCCCCACATTCGCTGGTGACTAGTGGAAGTGCTCATCTTTGGACTGTGAGAGGAAACTGGAGCACCCGGAGGAAACCCACAGAGACACAGGGTGAATGTGTAGACTCCATATGGACAGTGACCCGAGGCCGGAATTGAATCCGGGTCCCTGGTGCTGAGGCAGCAGTGCTAACCACTGTGCCACCATGGTGTTCCGGAGGCTTCCCGATCCAGTGACACATTCCGAAAACATGGTTTTCAATGCACCCCCACACCCATGCTCACCCCCAGTGGTAACTGATAACCCAGCCCCATATCTCTGTATATGTGAGTCCATGTCCCAGTATCTGTGCATCGATATTTGGACATATACTCTTTTAATTTATTTAAATAGATGCAAAAGGCTTTAGTCTGCCAATCTTGCGATATAAAGCTCCAATCTCCCATCATTAAATATTGCAGCTTATCAGTACAGCTATATTAAGATGCAGCAGCAGGTGAGAAAGACCTGTCGACAGAAGATCAGATATAGATTATTCCCGAAACTTTGCTTTTGATTTCTGAGCTTTGTGGCTGCCATAAAGATTAATTAAGGAATAAAGGGCTGAATCTTTATTCCTTAAACACCTGCTATGAGCTGACTAATTGTTAGTTATGTGAGACAAGTATCTCCACAAGGATCAGCGCTATTGGATCTCAGCTGCTCCCAGATTAGCAGAGCTGCCCCATTTTAACTTGGAAGGGAGAAGTGTCTCACTGTCTGGGTGTCTATCCCAAAAGAGAAGGTTAAAGGTCAGAGAAGGGCCCCTTTTTTTAATGTTGGCGGTCAGGTTAAAGAAAAATTGGGCTAAAGTTCAGCTGGTGCATATTTAATGGAATATTGAATGGAAATGGTTTTAATGTGTTAGAGGTATGGGTGCAGAGGAGGTTCACCAGGATGTTGCCTTGGGTGGAACATCTGAGCTGTAAGGAGAGACTGGTTAGGCTTGGATTGTTTTCTTTAGAGCAGAGAAGGCTGAGGGGGGGACATGATTGGGGTGTATAAGATTATGAGGGGAATGGACAGGGTGGGTAGGAAGCAGTTGTTCCCCTTGGTTGAGGGATCAATCACGAGGGGGCATAGTTTTAGGGTGAGGGGCAGGGGATTCAGAGGGGATTTAAGAATTTGTTTTCACTCAGAGGGCAGTGGGAATCTGGAATGCAGTGCCTGGGAAGATATTGGAGGCCAGAAACCTTACAACCGTTAAAAAGTATTTGGCTGAGCACTCGATATATAACATTCAAGGATATGGGGCAAGTGCAGGAAATGGGATTAGTGTGCCTTCAGTGGTAGTTATTGTTGGTGCAGACTCGATGGGCCGAAGGGCCCTTTCTGCTCTGTATGACTCTATGGGGGCAATCTTACCAAAAAGATTCAAAGTCCCGAACGGGTGTGAAAACAGGAAAGTTTCAGATCCATTTTTTTGGCGAAGCTACAAGTCCAATCTTATGCCACTCTGAGAAAAAAATAATGCTAAATCTTTTTCCCACCAGCAGGGAGGGGGGTGGGGGGGGGGGGGGGTGGCGGGGGCGGGGTGGGGCCTAGGCTTGCCGGAAAGCCAGCAGCTCACAATAGAGGGTGCAACCACGCATGCCCAAAGGGTGCAACAGAACAGAGAGATCTGTCAGTCACCTTCCCCTCCTGGAAAGTGCCCACCTCCCCTCCTGCTCCCCCCCCCTCCCGATTGCTGGCCTCCCTGGCTGATCGCCTGCCCCTCTGTTGCGATCCTCCTCATCCGAGCAGATCCTGTGTATACGGAGGGCTTGTCCGTAGGGGATGGCTTCTTTAACGTGTTTAGGGTGGAAGCTGGAGAGTAGTCTATGGACTACTGAACCAGGAGCGCTCCTCGTCACAATGGATGTCTCGGCACTCTACACCAGCATCCCCCATGATGATGGCATTGCTGCAACGGCTTCAGTGCTCAGCGCCAACAACTGCCAGTTTCCAGATGCAATTTTACATCTCATCCGCTTCATCCTGGACCACAATATCTTCACCTTCAACAACCAGTTCTTCATCCAGACACACGGAACAGCCATGGGGACCAAATTTGCACCTCAATATGCCAACATCTTCATGCACAGGTTTGAACAAGACTTCTTCACCGCACGGGACCTTCAACCGATGCTATACACTAGATACATCGATGACATTTTCTTCCTTTGGACTCATGGTGAACAATCACTGAAACAACTCTATGATGACATCAACAAGTTCCATCCCACCATCAGGCTCACCATAGACTACTCTCCGGAATCGGTTGCATTCTTGGACACGCGCATCTCCATTAAGGACGGTCACCTCAGCACCTCACTGTACCGCAAGCCCACGGATAACCTCACGATGCTCCACTTCTCCAGCTTCCACCCTAAACACGTTAAAGAAGCCATCCCCTACGGACAAGCCCTCCGTATACACAGGATCTGCTCGGATGAGGAGGATCGCAACAGACACCTCCAGACGCTGAAAGATGCCCTCATAAGAACAGGATATGGCGCTAGACTCATTGATCAACAGTTCCAACGCGCCACAGCGAAAAACCGCACCGACCTCCTCAGAAGACAAACACGGGACACAGTGGACAGAGTACCCTTCGTTGTCCAGTACTTCCCCAGAGCGGAGAAGCTACGGCATCTCCTCCGGAGCCTTCAACATGTCATTGATGAAGACGAACATCTCGCCAAGGCCATCCCCACACCCCCACTTCTTGCCTTCAAACAACCGCACAACCTCAAACAGACCATTGTCCGCAGCAAACTACCCAGCCTTCAGGAGAACAGTGACCAAGACACCACACAACCCTGCCACAGCAACCTCTGCAAGACGTGCCGGATCATCGACACAGATGCCATCATCTCACGTGAGAACACCATCCACCAGGTACACGGTACATACTCTTGCAACTCGGCCAACGTTGTCTACCTGATACGCTGCAAGAAAGGATGTCCCGAGGCATGGTACATTGGGGAAACTATGCAGATGCTGCGACAATGGATGAATGAACACCGCTTGACAATCACCAGGCAAGACTGTTCTCTTCCTGTTGGGGAGCACTTCAGCGGTCACGGGCATTCGGCCTCTGATATTCGGGTAAGCGTTCTCCAAGGCGGCCTTCGCGACACACGACAGCGCAGAGTCGCTGAGCAGAAACTGATAGCCAAGTTCCGCACACACGAGGACGGCCTCAACCGGGATATTGGGTTCATGTCACACTATTTGTAACTCCCACAGTTGCGTGGACCTGCAGAGTTTCACTGGCTGTCTTGTCTGGAGACAATACACATCTTTTTAGCCTGTCTTGATGCTCTCTCCACTCCCATTGTTTTGTTTCTTAAAGACTGGATTAGTTGTAAGTATTCGCATTCCAACCATTATTTATGTAAATTGAGTCTGTGTCTTTATAAGCTCTGTTTGTGAACAGAATTCCCACTCACCTGAAGAAGGGGCTTAGAGCTTCGAAAGCTTGTGTGGCTTTTGCTACCAAATAAACCTTGTGGGATGTGTCAGAATCCAATCCAACTACCATGTGCTTGTATGATTGAGGGGTAAATGAATAGAAAAACTCTCTAGTTTACACTTCATCATCTTTTATTGTCATTGCAAATCACCCCAAGCTGAAAATGGCTGAAAACGCACAGAGAAACCACACTCCTTTTCCATTTGCTGATTCGGAAGATTCATTATGTTACTTTGATTACAGCAAATACGGAAATAAATCCAATATTCATCACATTGTCTCTCCGTTTCAAAGACCACATCACTAAAATCTTAAAACCGTTCATGGGGTTAAACAAATGATACCTTCTACCCTAATCTGTATACTCGCATGTATAATTTCCTTAACCCCGTGTGAATCAGCTTCACTGCGGGTGAATGTAACTGCTATTGCCATGGGTAATAAAGCAGAGCTAGAGGTCCATCTTATTCCGCTCTGGATTTCTCAGTCTTTCTATGCCACACATAAACACTCACATCTTTAATGTCTTAAAGCAGATCACTAATTTTGTCAGAAGCTACATGCGCTTACATCATCAACACTACATCATAGAACCCCAACAGTACAGAAGGAGGCCATTTGGCCCATCGAGTCTGCACGAACCAAAATCCCACCCAACCCTATTCCCGCAACCTCATACATTTACCCTACTAATCCCCTTGACACTAAGGGGCAATTTAGCATTGCCAATCTACCTAATCCCCCACATATCTTTAGAGTGTGGGAGGAAACTGGAGCACTCGGAGGAAACCCATGCAGACACATGGAGAATGTGCAAACTCCACACAGACAGTGACCCAAGCTGGGAATTGAACCTGGGTCCTTGGTGCTGTGAGACAGCAGTGCTAACCACTGTGCCACCGTGCTGCCCCGAATGGGGAACATTAACAGGAGGAGACCTTTCAGCCTCTTCTGGCATTCATTTAGATCAAGTTACATGGGGGGAGGGGAACAGAGTTCCATGGATGGGGAATCTGTGGGAGGTGGAAGAATTCCATGGGATGGGGCGTCTCTGTAGCAGGGGATAGTCATGGGGTGGGGAGGGGTTCCCTCAGGATTCAGGGGTTTTAGGTGAGTCAGTGTGGGCATATACAATAGTCACCGAGAAGTTAGAAATGGTTTAAATCCCTGTTTTCAGGTAACTACTGATGTAACACAGTCAGAAACATCTGGGGTGGGATTTTCCGGTCGAAAGTTCTGCCCGAGGTCAACGGACCTTTGCATCGTCCATGTCCCGCCTGCTATGAATCCCGTGGCAGGCGGGACGGGAAAATTAAGTCCCTAAAGTTTACAATTTAAATCACATTTTCGGATCATTCTCAGCACAGGGCAATAATAGAGTCATAGAGGTTTACAGCATGGAAACAGGCCCTTTGGTCCAACTTGACAATGCTGCACAGTTTTTACCACTAGCCTGGTCCCAATTGCTCGCGTTTGGCCCATATCCCTCTATACCCATCTTACCCATGTATCTGTCTAAATGCTTTTTAAAAGGCAAAATTGTACCCGCCTCTACTACTACCTCTGACAGCTCGTTCCAGACACTCACCACTCTCTATGTGAAAAAATTGCCCTCTGGACCCTTATGTATCTCTTCCCCTCTCACCTTAAACCTATGCCCTCTAGTTTTAGACTCCCCTACCTTTGGGAAAAGATATTGACTATCTAGCTGATCTATGCCCCTCATTATTTTATAGACCTCTATAAGATCACCCTAAGTCTCCTACCTCCAGAGAAAAAAGTCCCAGTCTATTCAGCCTCTCCTCATAACTTAATCCATCAAGCCCCGGGAGCATCCTAGTAAATCTTTTTTGCACTCTTTCTAGTTTAATAATATCCTTTCCATAATAGGGTGACCAGTTTGTACTTCTGGGCAACTGTAGTGCAAACCTTACCTGAGAACCTCCAGGGGAGGGGGAGTGGGGGAACGCACCCCCGTGCGGCCTCAGAGTATCTCTAAGTTACACAGCCTTGGATCACAGAGGCCTCTATCTACCCGATCTTAAACACCTTGATTAGATGATTCCTTAACCTTCTAAATTCGAGGCACAACTAACCAAGTCTATGTGGAATTATTGCACAGTTTAACCCGTTGAGCCACAGAATCATTTTAGTGAATCTACTCAGTATTCCCCGACTATATTTTAGATAAATTAGCAAGAGGAGTTGCTGATCCAGGTTAGACACTATTCATTCAGAATGGTTCATTTGGCGATGTTACTTCATGAGGAATTCCTGACTTTCCAGTTGGAAAATGTCCACATTTATCTTGAAGGTGGTGAACCCACGTTGACAAAAGCTGACTGATGATATCCTTGTGTTCATTCTCCATCGTTCAGACCCCGAGGTGAAGACTCGCTGAGTGCCTCTCAACTCATAAAAAACTTGAGCTTGAGAAAACGCACTAATGATTTCTAAACGAGGCAAGATTCCATTAAAATTTCCACATCTTGCACTCACTTTTGCTGATCCTGGTGCATTTCAATTAACAAGATGTTACAGCAGCTTACATGGTAACTTTATAATTACTGAATAAATTGTGAAAATATTAAGCGGCAGAACATGTGGCAATTGTGACATAAACTGCAATTCCTATTTAATGACAAGATTGCATTTTCATCCATAGATATCTCAAGCTTCTCCCCATTCCGCAGTAATTCGAGATAAAACAGATGCGGGGTGACTGACATCCCAGAGATGACAAAAAAATATAGAGGCTAGCGTTTCCTGAGCTATCCTGAATTAGTGGAGAGCACACATCTAAAATACGTCCTGTCAGGAAATTCATAGAATTCCTACAGTGCAGAAAAAGGCCATTCAGCCCATCGAGCCTGCACCGACAACAATCCCACCCAGGCCCTATCCCCATAACCCCACATACTTACCTTGCTAATCACATTGACATGAAGGGGCAATTTAGCATGACCAATCAACCGAACTGACACATCGTTGGACTGTGGTAGGAAACCGGAGCATCCGGAGGAAACCAGCCTCCCATCCATTGACTCTGTCTACACTTCCCTCTGCCTCAGCAAAGCAGCCAGCATAATTAAGGACCCCACGCACCCCGGACATTCTCTCTTCCACCTTCTCCCTTTGGGAAAAAGATACAAAAGTCTGAGGTCACGTGCCAACCGACTCAAGAACAGCTTCTTCCCTGCTGCTGTCAGACTTTTGAATGGACGTACCTTGCATTAAGTTGATCTTTCTCTGCACCCTAGCTATGACTGTAACACTACATCGTGCACTCTCTCATTTCCTTCTCTATGAACGGTATGTTTTGTCTGTATAGCGCGCAAGAAACAATACTTTTCATTGTATGTTAATACATGTGACAATAATAAATCAAATCAAATCCATGCAGGGAACATGCAAACTCCACACAGAAAGTCACACCAAGGCTGGGATTGAACCCTGGTCCCTGGCGATGTGAGGTAGCACTGCTAACCACTGTGCCACCATGTCGCCCTAAATTCGAATGAATAAAATCACTCAAATAAATAGTATGCCATTATTTACGTCAATTCATATTTTTGATATCGCTGTCCAAAATTGAATCCATCTGTGAATGAACAATAACATATTAGATTTGCACAATGTTAACTGTACGATGATAAACAGAAAACATGCTTCCTGCCCCACCACACAGTCGGTTTTACAAAGGCCATTGCAGAACAAGTGGCTTGTAAAATGGTCTTGCATGCATGACTGCAGGAATTAGGGAAAGGGGAGAGAGATACTATTGGGGTGGGAGAGTGAAGGGCCACTGCACAAAAAAGGCAACCATATCTGAACGCTGCAATTTTTACCTGTGATTATTTGTTAACGCTCTCACAGAAGGCAGAAGCTTTAGCAACAGCTCTCAAACAGAACTGTCTTCCCTTCTACAACAATCCTGTTTGATGCATGATAACAAATTAACGGTTACGGTTTTGCGAACTAAATCTCTCTGTTGGACAGATTACTCGCTTAAAGACTGAAGGAAAACTTCAAGGCAAAAGATGAACTTTTGGTAAAGTTGCCAGCTTGAAGTATCAAGGAGTCACATTATTCAATTTTAATTGTGGTAGTTATTGCAAAGTCGCCAATCCTCAGCAAATTATTCACGGCCTCATTTTTCACGGTGAAATACGAAATGGATGAGTACATGGGATTTAATGGGATTGAGGGCTATAGATAGGCCTAGAGGTGGGGATGTGATCGGCGCAACTTGTGGGCCGAAGGGCCTGTTTGTGCTGTGGCTTTCTATGTTCTATGTTAATCCGACTTTTATGGAGGAGTTTTCCAGACTGATCCGGCTGTGGTGAACGACGTGGTAAAGGCAGGTGAGCTGGGATGATTGGGTGTGAAGCTCACTAATGAGATTATGATTAATGCAATTATGCAAATTAGATTATGATGAATGAGATTATGCTAATGAGATTATGATGAGAAATTATGCTAATGAGATTGTGGTGAATGCAATTATGTGAATGAGATTATAATTAAGAACAAAGAAAATTACAGCACAGGAACAGGCCCTTCGGCCCTCCAAGCCTGCACCGACCATACTGCCCGACTGAACTAAAACCTCCTACCCTTCCGGGGACCATATCATAGAATCATAGAAGACCTTCAGTAAAAAAAAAGAAAGCTTTGACTAGTAACATATTGAAACCAAACTAATTGGTGCTCAAAGTTGCACTGAATTCACTTAAACTCACTCAAGGAGAGGCTATGGCCTAGTGGTATTATCGCTAGACTATTAATCCAGAAACTCAGCTGGGACTGGGTTCAAATACTGCCACGATGAATTCAATAAAAAATATCTGGAACTAAGAATCTAATGATGACATGAAACCATTGTTGATTGTCGGAAAAACCCATCTGGTTCAATAAGGTCCTTTAGGGAAGGAAATCTGCCGTCCTTACCTGGTCTGGCCTACAAATGACTCCAAACCCACAACAATGTGGTTGACTCTCAACTGCCCTTGGGCAACTAGGGATGGGCAATAAATGTTGGCCAGCCAGTGGCGCCCATGAGCCATGAACTCCGCATAATTCGGGAGGCGGAGGTGGAAGTTGATAGGAGTTATAGAGAAATAGTAACTCCTAGAAATGAGGCTTGGGTCAATGCCAGGAGGAGGGGTAAGAAGCAATCGGGAAGACAATCCCCTGGGGCGGATCCCCTCCATAATAGGTTTTCGGTGCTGGAGGCTACAGTTGAGGAGGAATCAACTGAGCATAGAGAGCAGATCTCTGGGGGTGAGCCGAGTGAGAAAGCTCAGGTGGTTAGGGGCTGTAAAAGACTGGGCCTTGTGATTGGGGACTCCACAATTAAGGGGACAGATAGGAGGGTCGGAACTAAAGGTAGGGACTCAGGGTTGGTGTGTTGCCTACCAGGGGCTGGGGTCCGGGATGTGTCTGACAGGGTATTCAGGACTCTTAGGGGGGAGGGAGATAAACCACAAGTTATTGTACATGTGGGGACACACGACATAGGGAGGATAGGGGAAGGGGATATTAGGCAGGGATTTATGGAGTTGGGGTGGAAACTAAAGGCCAAGACTGACAGAGTGGTTATCTCTGGACTCTTGCCTGTACCACGGGATAGTTTAGAGAGGAATAGGGAGAGGGAAGGTTTGAATTCATGGCTGAGGGGATGGTGCAGGAGGGAGGGGTTCAGGTACTTAAGCAATTGGGGCTCGTACTGGGGAAGGTGTGACCTCTATGAGAAGGATGGTCTACACCTTAATCAGAAGGGGACCAATATCCTGGGGGGTAAATTTGCTAAGGCCATGCAGGGAGGTTTAAACTGATTCGGGGGGGGGGAGGGATCCTGAGTAGTGGGGCTGAAAGTGAGGGATGCATGGATGGGGACTGCAATGCACGGCATTGCAGAGGTGGGGTGGAGCAGGGTTTGAAATGTGTATACTTCAATGCCAGGAGTATTCGCAATAAAGTGGGTGAACTTGCAGCGTGGATCAGTACCTGGGACTTCGATGTTGTGGCTATTTCAGAGACATGGATAGAGCAGGGGCAGGAATGGATGCTGCAGGTCCCGGGGTTCAAATGTTTTAGTCGAAGTAGGGAAGGAGGTAGAAGAGGGGGAGGGGTAGCATTATTGGTCAGAGATTGTATCACAGTGTCAGAGAGGAGGTTTGATGAGGACTTATCTGTTGAGGTAGTATGGGCGGAGATTAGAAATAGGAGAGGAGAGGTCACCCTGTTGGGAGTCTTTTATAGACCTCCTAAAAGTTCTAGAGAGGTTGAGGAAAGGATTGCGGAGTCAATCCTGCTTAGGAGTGAAAGTAATAGGGCAATTGTTATGGGGGATTTTAACTTGACTAATATTGACTGGAATTGTTATAGCTCTAGCTCGTTAGAGGGGTCAGTTTTTGTTCAAAGCGTGCAGGAAGGTTTTTTGACTCAGTATGTAGACAGGCCAACTAGAGGTGAGGCTATATTGGATCTGGTGCTGGGAAATGAGCCAGACCAGGTGCTAGACTTGGAAGTTGGTGTGCATTTTGGTGATAGTGACCACAATTCGGTTACGTTCACCTTAGTGATGGAAAGGGATAGGCATGAACCTCGGGCCAGTGGTTTTAGCTGGGGGAAGGGTAATTATGAGGCTATTAGGAGAGAATTAGGAAACATAGGTTGGACTAGGAGATTACAGGGACTGGGAACGTCCGACATGTGGAGTTTTTTCAAGGAGCAGCTACTGCGAGTCTGTGATAGGTATGTCCCTGTCAGGCAAGGAGGAATTGGTAGGGCTAGGGAACCGTGGTGCACCAAAAAAGTTTCTTTGTTGGTTAAAAAGAAAAAGGAGGCTTATGTTCGGATGAGACGTGAGCACTCGGGTAGTGCACTAGAAAGCTTTAGATTGGCTAAGAGGGAGTTGAAGAGCGAGCTTAGAAGGGCTAAAAGGGGACATGAGAAGACTTTGGCGGATAGGGTTAAAGAGAATCCTAAGGCGTTCTATAGGTATGTCAAGAACAGAAGGTTGGTTAGGGCAAGTTTAGGGCCAGTTATAGATGGCAGAGGGAAGTTATGTGTGGAACCGGAGGAGATTGGTGAAGCATTGAACCAATATTTCTCTTCGGTGTTCACGCAAGGGGACATGAATATAGCTGAGGAGGACACTGGGTTGCAAGGGAGTAGAATAGACAGTATTACAGTTGATAAGGAGGATGTGCAGGATATTCTGGAGGGTCTGAAAATAGATAAATCCCCTGGTCCGGATGGGATTTATCCAAGGATTCTCTGGGAGGCAAGAGAAGTGATTGCAGAGCCTCTGGCTCTGATCTTCAGGTCGTCGTTGGCCTCTGGTATAGTACCAGAAGATTGGAGGTTAGCGAATGTTGTCCCATTGTTTAAGAAGGGGAACAGAGACTTCCCCGGGAATTATAGACCGGTGAGTCTCACTTCTGTTGTCGGCAAGATGTTGGAAAAAATTATAAGGGATAGGATTTATAGTTATTTGGAGAGTAATGAATTGATAGGTGATAGTCAGCATGGTTTTGTGGCAGGTAGGTCGTGCCTTACTAACCTTATTGAGTTTTTTGAGAAAGTGACCAAGGAGGTGGATGGGGGCAAGGCAGTGGACGTGGTATATATGGATTTTAGTAAGGCGTTTGATAAGGTTCACCATGGTAGGCTTCTGCAGAAAATGCAGATGTATGGGATTGGGGGTGATCTAGGAAATTGGATCAGGAATTGGCTAGCGGATAGGAAACAGAGGGTGGTGGTTGATAGTAAATATTCATCATGGAGTGCGGTTACAAGTGGTGTACCTCAGGGATCTGTTTTGGGGCCACTGCTGTTTGTAATATTTATTAATGATCTGGATGAGGGTATAGTTGGGTGGATTAGCAAATTTGCTGATGACACCAAAGTCGGTGGTGTGGTAGACAGTGAGGAAGGGTGTCGTAGTTTGCAGGAAGACTTAGACAGGTTGCAAAGTTGGGCCGAGAGGTGGCGGATGGAGTTTAATGCGGAGAAGTGTGAGGTAATTCACTTTGGTAGGAATAACAGATGTGTTGAGTATAGGGCTAACGGGAGGACTTTGAATAGTGAGGAGGAGCAGAGGGATCTAGGTGTATGTGTGCATAGATCCCTGAAAGTTGGGAATCAAGTAGATAAGGTTGTTAAGAAGGCATATGGTGTCTTGGCGTTTATTGGTAGGGGGATTGAATTTAGGAGTCGTAGCGTTATGTTGCAACTGTACACAACTCTGGTGCGGCCGCACTTGGAGTACTGTGTGCAGTTCTGGTCCCCACATTACAGGAAGGATGTGGAGGCTTTGGAGAGGGTGCAGAGGAGGTTTACCAGGATGTTGCCTGGTATGGAGGGGAGATCCTATGAGGAGAGGCTGAGGGATTTGGGATTGTTTTCGCTGGAAAGGCGGCGGCTAAGAGGGGATCTTATTGAAACATATAAGATGATTAGAGGTTTAGATAGGGTGGATAGTGATAGCCTTTTTCCTCTGATGGAGAAATCCAGCACGAGGGGGCATGGCTTTAAATTGAGGGGGGGTAGTTATAGAACCGATGTCAGGGGTAGGTTCTTTACCCAGAGGGTGGTGAGGGATTGGAATGCCCTGCAAGCATCAGTTGTAAATGCGCCTAGTTTGGGGGCGTTTAAGAGATCCGTAGATAGGTTCATGGACGAAAAGAAATTGGTTTAGGTTGGAGGGTCACAGTTTTTTTTTTAACTGGTCGGTGCAACATCGTGGGCCGAAGGGCCTGTTCTGCGCTGTAATGTTCTATGTTCTATGTTCTATGTTCTATGAATGAATAAAAAAAATTCAAACATTAAGGCATTGTCGTTTTGTGAATGCAGAATCTCCTATTAAAATATAAACAGCATAACACACATTTCCTGTAATGCATACATTAAGAATCCAGCAACAGTGATCAGTGGCACTTCCTAATGTATTCGTTCATTTTTACAAATGCTCTCATATTCTGAGTAGACGATTTGCAGCATTATGGCTGAGCGACACTGTGGAAAATTTACCACACAGATAGTTCATTCTGTGCGATTCTGTTCCGAGAATAAATGATGTAGAGCAATGCACATGTTTTATGGAAAGATGGTGCGCAGATTGGATTCAGGCTGTTTAAATTGTCAGCATTACTGATATATTATTTCATTTGTACAGTATCAGATGCACACTTCTCGAAGCTGTCTTGTGCAGTGTAGTTGCCCATTTGTACAAAACCGCGCTGTTAGTTTTTGGGATTGCTTACAGCATCTGGTGTAATTGTAGTGGGGAAAACAAGCTCTTAGTCAGGGGCTAAAGTTATTTTTCCATATTGCACCTGCCTGTTTCATTTCTCAGTTTCAAAGAGCTAAGCACTGAAACACAACAAAAATGACTCTAGGAATTTGCTCTATTATCCACTCAGAGAACAAAGACAGAATTGAGGTGACATTTCCAATGCACTGTCCATTAAGGTGAATGAACCACACATTGTACATGTCCTGTGGCCTCACATAGTCTTCATGCCAAGCTATACCCCTGTACTCACCCCTGTGGCATCTCATACTATCCCATGCCACTCTGAGTCAAAAATGCATGAGGTTGAGACTTCACTCAGAGCCCAAACATTCATTTATCTACTGGAACTACTTCATCCAAGGGAACCGATTGCTTTAATTCCAGATTTTTCTCCTAGATCTATTTCTCAATTGCTCAATGTTTATTTACACAGATAAAGAGGTTTCAAGTGTTTGCAGTTTCTGCTATTGATACTTTAAATGTGTGGTTGATTGACAATTTTATTGGTCCGTAATAAAATTATTTTTTCAGAATGTTGTGAATGAATCACTGTTTTAAAAAAAACATTTTTGTCCATGGCATTATTACTATCAGATTCACTAGTTCTTTGCAGAGTGTTTAATGGGTGAATGGGCATGTATGTTCCATAGAATGAGGGGCCATGGGGTGGTGAGTGGAGGAGTAGACTGACATGGAGGGGGGCATGGGAGGGACATGGTGGGAGTCACAATCCAAGTTGGAGATAGGGTTCCAGTGTTCCTAATTATCAGGAGCATTCCCTTTGAAGGACCACTCTCTCTGAGGGACACGCCCCCTGAGGACCACTCCTCCTGAGGGTCACTCCCTCTGAAGTGCCACACCCTCTGGGGGTGCTTCCTCTGGGGGGCCACTCCCTCTTAGGGGTGCTACATCTGAGTGTTACTCTCTCTGGGTGTCACCCCTGACCTTATAGGAACATAGAAAATAGAAGCGGGGGGAGACATATTAGCCCCTTGAGCCCACTCCAACATTCATTATGACCATGGCTGATCGATCTCAGTGCCATAGTCCCACTCTCTCTCTTGACACTTTTAGAGTCTGGAAATCTATCTATTTCCTTCTCAAATACCTTCAGTGACTTGCCCTCTACAGCTTTGTCTGTGGTAGAGAATTGCACAGGTTCATTACTCTCTGAGTGAAGAAATTTCTCCTCATCTCAAACCTAAATGGTCTACCCAGGATCCTGAGACCATGACCTCTTGTTCTCGACCCCCCCCCCCCCTCCGCCCCACAGCCCAAGGAAACATCATCCCTACATACAATCTGTCCAGCCCTGTCAGAATTTTATATGTTTCAGTGAGATCTCCTCTCATTCTTACGTTTAACAGCGTTTCAGCAAATCCAGAGGCAGAAAATAAGCGGAGTGATGTCGGGTTCGGGGGGAATGGAAATCTGAAATTTTAAAAAAAATCTCTAAATGCTCAGCAGGTCAGGCAGCATCTGTGGAGGGAACGGATTTAATGGGTGGAACTCCCATTAGTGCGAGCTTAGAGGCAGGAAAGGCATTTACTTAGACAGAGTGTTGGCCCAAGGTTGACCTTACCCCCATTGGCAATTGCGGCCCTGAAATGGCCAATTAATGACCAATTATGGGCCTCACCTCATTGTCTGACTGTGGGCAGGCCTGTCACCATTGAGCGTGCACAGGAGGTGAACCCAAACAGGCTGTTTGGTACCTCCAGAAACTGGGGTTTGGGTTCCCACTCAGTGCCCCATCAGGGGATTGGACAATGGCTGGGTGAAACTGTTAGGAGCTACCCCGCTGGCCTTACTTCTGGTTCCCCCCCCCCCGCCCCATGTTACATAACTGTGGCCTAGCTCGCTCCACAGGTTGGTCCATACCTGTCCTTCTGCTGCCTTCCCATTGAACGCACAAGCTGCTGGCCTCTGATTGGCCAACAGCTGTCACCAGGCAAAACCTCCAGTCCCTGGGGTCCTGATCCCAAAGGGAAGGCTGGCCTCGACATTGCCTGACTACCACGTGGTTCAGGCGGTCTGCCCGTAAAGAGGCAGGGTACATCTCTCACCAGCTTCCCACACCCCAGCACCAATGCCACAACAACATTCCGCCCAGAACTAACAGTTCCACTTCTCCTTTTTACCTTCCACCCTATCACAGGCCTTCTCTTTTAGGATTTACCCCCCCTCAACCCTCTTTCCCAGTCTCTAAGCTTGTTTAAAATCTGTTATATTTCTAACACCCACCATCCTGACTGGGAAATATATCGCTTCACTATCACTGGGTCAAAATCCTGGAACTCCTAACAGCACGGTGGGTGTACTTATAACTCAGGGACACACTTCTTGAACGTGCTCAAGAAGGCACGTTCTTAAGGGCCATTAGGAATGGGCAATACTTGCTGGCCTAGCCAGCGACACCCACATCTCGTGAAAAAATTTTAAAAAAACTTTTGCAGTTCTGACAAAAGGTCCCCTTCCTGAAATGTTGGGCGGGATTTTCCGGCCACGCTCGTCCCATGACTGGAAAATCCCGCCCAAAATCAACGGACCTTTGCATGGTCCGTCCCCCACCTGCTACAATTCCCGAGGTGGGTGGGACGGGGAAATTCTGCTCATTCACTCTCTTTCTCTCTCTAAAGCCACTACCAGACCGGAAGAGTCTTTCCAGCATTTTCTGTATCAGATTTGCAGCATCCACAGTACTTTGCTTTTGACTTTCAGGTTACTATCTCAGTGAGTCAGCAAATGAAAACCTTTGAGGCTGAAAACTGTGGAGAACGGACAGGTTAATATACCCCACAGATCGTTCATTAGGGAAATCTGTCACAACATACAGGAGGTGATCTCGTCAGCTCCACGGGATCCGCTATCAAGGTGACTAAAATGCTCTGAGCAGAGAAAAGAAACTGAAAGAGATAAATTTCAGGGAATGAAGCACAAAGCCAGCAGATTGTCAGCAACTGGCTGAAAGAGCAACTTAATATTCTAGAGTAGAGCAGGAATCTGGCTTCAGGAAGGGATGATGCTTCCTGCTGTACCCTCTTTTAGAAGGAGTGGGGCGGCACGGTAGCACAGTGGTTAGCACTGCTGCTTCACAGCTCCAGGGACCTGGGTTCGATTCCCTGCTTGGGTCACTGTCTATGCATTGCACAGTGGGTCACTGCACATTCTCCTCGTGTCTGCGTGGGTTTCCTCTGGGTGCTCCAGTTTCCTCCCACAGTCCAAAGATGTGCGGGTTAGGTTAGGTTGATTGGCTATGCTAAAATTGCCCCTTAGTGTCCTGAGATACGTGGGTTAGAGGGATTAGTGGGTAAATATGTAGGGGTATGGGGGTAGGGCCTAGGTGGGATTGTGGTCGGTGCAGACCCGATGGGCCGAATGGCCTCTTTCTGTGCTGTAGGGTTTCTATTATTTCTATGAGTGCCTTATCGGCTGAACTGTGGGAATCCAGAAAGTGCAGTGTAATTTTTAAAGTAAAAAACTTTAAAAACTTAAGTTAAAAACTTAACTTTTAAGGTTAAAAACTCATAAATAAACTTTAAAAACTAAAATTTTAAAATTTACTTATGAGTGTCACAGATAGGTTTACATTAACACTGCAATGAAGTTACTGTGAAAATCTCCTAGTCGCCACACTCTGGCGCCTGTTCGGGTCACACTGAGGGAGAATTTAGCACGGCCGATTCACCTAGCCAGCACGTCTTTCAGACTGTGGGAGGAAACGGAGCACCCGGAGGAAACCCACGCAGACACGGGGAGAACGTGCAGACTCCATACAGACAGTGACCCAAGCCGGGAATCGAAGCCGGGGTCCCTGGCGCTGTGAGGCAGCAGTGCTAACCTCCATTTCCAGAACGCTTTCGGCAAAGATCACCAGGAAAGGCTGTCAGCGGAGGTCTTGGGACTTCAATGCCAAGCTGGGTTTGTGAATTATATTGGTGGAAGAACAGGGAGCAGTGAGCAAGGATGATGATTGGGATGGGGGGAGTGTTCCCCATATTGGAATTCACTATCACAGAAAGCTAAAATATAGTCTGATTTCAAGAATAGCTTAGATAAAACTCTTGGGGCTAAAGGATCAAGGGATATGGGGGGAAAGTGGGGTCAGGATATTGAATTTGATGATCAGCCATGATGAAAATGAATGGTGGAGCAGGCTCGAAGGGCTGAATGGCCTCCTCCTGCTTCTGGTTTCTATGTCCCAAGTATCTGTGAGGGGCCCTTGCATTTTCTCATCGGCAGTGCTGACATGGATTCAGAAACTCAATGGGAATTGGTTAAAATTGCAGAACTCATTCTGAAGGGAGAGGTTGGAGAAGAGGCAATCAAGTCAACGGAATAAGAACTTATCAAAGGTATTAGCTGAAATCTGCAAACAGGCAGAACAAGGCAGGTGAAATCTAATAGAGGCAAATTCAAAACTACAGCGGGTTAAGGAAGAGGAAAGCATGGCAGGTACTGTTTGATGAAAATGGGTGTGCTATGGGGCGGCACGGTGGCACAGTGGTTAGCACTGCTGCCTCACAGTGCCAGAGACACGGGTTCAATTCCAGCCTTGGGTCACTATCTTTGTGGAGTCGGCACATTCTCCCCGTGTCTGTGTGGGTTTCCTCCGGGTGCTCCGGTTTCCTCCCACACTCCAAAGATTTGTGGGTTAGGTTGGTTGGCCATGCTAAATTGCCCCTTAGTGTCAGGGGGACCAGCTAAGGTAAATGTGTGGGGTTACGGGGATAGGGCCTCGGTGGGATTGTGGTTGGTACAGACTTGATGGGCCAAATGGCCTCCTCCTGTACTGCAGGGATTCTATGATATCTGATATATAAATAACTAAGGGTGAATTTTGAGAGGGATTTTAGACTTCAATATGTTAAATCACGGTGATGCAGCGATAAATCAGCTGACTAGAATGTGCAGCGTATTTTTAGATTTGCAGGGGGAGACCTTGACTTTGTGTGCTGAGCTGTAACGATCAACAGCTAGTTGACAGCTCCATTTAAATTCATTGACTTCAACTCATGATGTCTAAGAGACAGATTTTCTTCACTAAGGCAGGACGCAAGAGCCGGGGAAATTTCCCAAAATGGCAGAGACCCATCACCCTTAAAAGGGCCCACAGCTGACATATTTCTGCTCTGGGAGGCAGGGTCACAATGGGGTCAGGGCTCTGGAGGCAGTTCAGAGGCCACCATGGAGATGGGACAGTGTTGAGGCGGGCTGGTTTGAAGGCCCACCTCAGATCTCTGGTATTTTGTCCCAATTCTATAAAAGGCTATTTCGGCCCTTCAGCCCTCACCTACATCTCCCTCGCCATCTTCAAGGCCCCTCATACTCCCATGTCATCTCCATGCCACCTCATATGCTGCCTTTATGCCCCGTCATAGCCTCATACTTGGTCGTGAAGAAACTCTCATTTATGTAACCCATTCAAAAATGTTAAATTTCCTTAAATGGTCAATTTGCTGGAAAAACAAAACTGACTCGTATTCACTAATCACACTTTGGGCGGGATTTTCTGGCTGCGCTCGCCCCAAAATTGGATAATCCTGCCCAAGGTCAATGGACCTTTGCATAGTCTGCACCCCCCGCCCCCGCCCACTACGATTCCCACGTTGGAAAATTCCCCCCTTTAAATCCTTTAATAGCCTCTTAACACTGTCAATAAAATGGTGAACTCAACTCTGCTGAGATAAGTGTTTATGAGCTTTTGAAACTCAGCAATGCATTCCTAATAAGCTCAGCTGTGAGATAAATTATTGGCAAATGTTAACAATAAAGTCTATTGAAACTTCAGGAACAGATGGAATTTTTTAAAATAAATCATACCAGATGGCCTGTCAAGCAATTCACTCCAACAGTATGGATCTGTTCTTTCACTCTAACTGAAAGCTACTGCCTTTTTATCTTTCATCTGTAAAGGTTTGGGGATTTAAATAACTTCAGATCATCTGTTCCTGAAGTTTTAAAATACTTTATTGTTAACTTCAGATCATGACACTTACACAGGTCTTATCCACCCTTCCCAAGCATTTATACCTCTTCCATAAATTTGTGACTCCCACCTGGTGGATTAAGGTCCTTGGAATACCCACTGTTGGGTCTGCTTGAACTCAGCATTATATGGGAGTAGCCCTGCTAAGTGCAGTTTTCCTGCCTGACTGATTCACACCCTGCCCCCTTTCCCCTGGCAAAAATGCCATCTGCTGGAAATGGAGGTGGGATTTTTGCCAGTGGACAACTGAATAACTGATTGGCATACCTCCCAGAAACAAAGGACATGAACGGACTCTTGAGCGGGATGAAAGCATACTTCAAATGAAAGAGCTTCTCGAGGTGGATTAATGCTGACTCCAGCCTAACACCTTAGCTCAAGAAGACTGAAGTAAACAGTTTTAGGTGATATAGGCCCCTTTAAATATCTAGCTCTGGGGATGTAAATGGTGATGGTGGCATGGTGGCACAGTGGCTAGCACTGCTGCCTCACAGCGCCAAGCACCCGGGTTCGATTCCCGGTTTGGGTCACTGTCTGTGCGGAGTTTGCACGTTCTCCCCGTGTCTGTGTGGGTTTCCTCCGGGTGCTCTGGTTTCCTCCCACAGTCTGAAAAACGTGCTGGTTAGGGTGCATTGACCCGAGTGTGGCGACTAGGGGAATTTCACAGTAACTTCATTGCAGTGTTAATGTAAGCCTTACTTGTGACTAATAAATAAACTTTAACTTTAAATAGAGTGTTAATTGACATTTGTGGTTGAACTGGTTGGTGTCTGGGTAACCAAATCAAGGTAAAAACTTGATTTAGTTCTTTGGGACGTGCTGGAGGAGGACGGTTACCAACAGGGTGCACAAAAATAATCTGGGCCGTTCCTGCATCAGGCCTTCCCACATTCCACAATCATGCTGTCTGATCCCACAACCTCCACCCTGGACAATTTACACCGCTGAAGGCACTCCGGCCTGACCTGGAGGCTTCAATCTGGCGAGGTGCACCCAGATGCCTATTTGACACCCAGCCTTTGGAATTTAATTGAGGGGGGGAGAGGTGGGTGGGAAACAGCAGGGGCTTCCTTGCCCCCAGAATGGGAGAGGGTGAGGGGGATGGCGGTGGGGGTCAGTCGGCACTCTCCCCTGGGTTGGTCACCAAAGATCAAAATGAATTCCAAAGTGACAGCAGCTGAGTGGATCTGCAGGCTACGTAATGAATAACATTGAGATGAACAACTTCAAAGCCTGGACTCTCTCCTCTACCCACACTCTATTTCCATTTATTTTATTCCTTTTTATCTTATTAATCCATTTTTAGTACTTTATGTTATTATTATTTTAAAATTTAATTTCTTCCATCGTTTCATTTGTCCACTTCTAAATCTTGTTTCCATCTTGTCCTCCCCTCCCCTTGCCCCCCACATTCTACTAGGGCCCATCTGCCAGATGCCTCAGGTTGCCCTTTGACACTGTGCACCTTTGTTTTATCATTTACACATTCCATTCTCTCAATGGGCCGCTATTAGCACCATTCTCAGCCTTTAATATCACCATTTCATTTACATTCCCCTTGTCTTTGGGTCTATGACATTTTGGTCTATTACCCCCACCCTCACCCCTACACTATAAATCTCATCCTGCTTTCTTTGTCTTCAGCTCTGATGAAGGGAAACATTGGCTCTGCTCTCTCTCCACAGATGCTGTCGGACCTGCTGAGATTTTCCAGCATTTTTCTGTTTCAGATTCCAGCATCCGTAGTATTTTGCTTTTATAAAATATTGTGCATGAATAACAAGGTTTGGTGGATTTATTATCAGCTACAGTCGTTGCAACTTTCACAGCATATTTGGCAAATATTCTGAGATGAAAAGGAATGGGTAGAATATTTGCAAGATGAGCTTCTGAAGACAAAGTTTTGCAATTGACTTGATATATAAAAATAACATTCTGAGAGAGTTAGATGGCGGGTGATGGAGGCAATGGCCTAGTGATATTATCGCTAGAGTATTAATCCAGAAACTCAGCTAATGTTCTGGGGACCCGGTATCGAATCCCACCTTGGCAGATGGTGGAAATTCACTCCGAGAAAAGGCATCTGGAATTCAGAATCTACCAATTACCATGAAACCATGAACAATTGTCAGAAAAATCTATCTGGTTCCTTCAGGGAAGGAAATCTGCTGTCCTTACCTGGTCTGGCCTATATGTGACTCCAGACCCACAGCAATGTGGTTGACACACAACTGCCCTTGAGCAACTAGGGATGGGCAATAAACGTTGGCCAGCCAGCGACACCCATGAATGAATGAGTAAAAAAGCAAGATTGGTGAGTCTTCCTCCCTCACTTCCCTATCACCGCAGGGAGGGCAAGACTGAACGACATCTACAACCTTGGCTGTACAGTAGACGCAGCAATGTGTTTGTGGAGGTAACACTGTAACTGATTACCTTTTCCTGTTCCCTCTTGATGCCCTTGTTAGAGCTGGAGGGTCGGAATGAATGAGGAGTGATAGCTAACCCCTCCCCCCCCCCACCTTCTCTGTCCCGGCCTAGGAGAGGTCATCAATGGTCAATGTTTCTAGACCACTCAATTTCATATGTTCTGCAGCTGCATCTGTCTATAAATAGCACGCAATAAAAGTCCTCATTAAATTGCTAGATGAACAATTTTTCCACAACCTACTAAAAATGTATAATATATATAGATAGCAGCAGAAAGATGCTGACTTTATCAGGTATCTAAATTGAATAAAGATAGAAGCCATTATGTGGTGCCAGAATTGGAATTAATTCCATTAATTTATTCACTAATTGGTAGACTAAAAAGGAACGAGCAATAAATTACCATAAAGGTAAGCCTCCGATGAATACAAAATAATTAATGAGCAGTGTACTATGTAAACTATTTTTTAACCCAGCTAATATTAGAATATGTGGATACAGTTTCTGAAGGACAAGTGTTTGCCCTTTACTGAAACTGGATGGATCACAGAACCATTATTAAAATCAACATCCTTGTTAGGTCACTGTTTAAGAATGGAGAATGAGTGTGATAAACGTACAGGTAGGGAATTAGCACGACCTGACCCGTCAGGGTGTGATCAGGCCATCAGTACCACAGGTAAGATAACTGAGCCAGTCCCGCTTCATCTGGACTCAGCACAGAACAATCACATTGAAGACAAAGATCATCTCTGGGATCTTTCTTCCACAAAATTTAGGAGAAACAGAATGGGGTTTAATCCGAGGTTTTGGCCAAAGTTATGGTGGGTGATCAGGAGAACCCGGGGAGGCAATGGCCTAGTGGTATTATCGCTGGACTATTAATCCAGAAACTCAGCTAATGCTCTGGGGACCCGGGTTTGAATCCCGCCACGGCAGATGGTGGAATTTGAATTCAATTAAAAATAAATCTGGAATTAAGAATCTACTGATTACCATGAAACCATTGTTGATTGTCGGAAAAACCCATCTGGCTCACTAATGTGTTTTAGGGAAGGAAATCTGTTGTCCTTACCTGGTCTGGCCTATATGTGACTCCAGAGCCAGTTATACTGTCTGGCTGTACTACAAGTCAATTTGCCATTTCCCATCTAATAAGCAGCATTCCAGCGCATTTTACCCTTGATTGATATGTTCTAGTTTTTAGAGTTTTGTTTTTGACATTAGCATGCTATTGAATTGAAGGATACAGTATGTAAGAGCATACAAGCTCGAAGGCAACTGTCCCTTCCATTTACACAGAACCACAACAACACTTCTTCCTTGTCCTTTCTCTTCACCTTCTTACATCTTACTATCGCGCTCTCTTAAACTCTCCTTTGCCCAATTTGATCTTTCTTTCTCTCTCTTTCCTCCCTGCTATCTGCAGAACAGCTTATTTTTCCAAATCTTCAGAATAGGTGAGGTTTCTCTCATCTCGACTCCCCGCACCCCTCAATATCAAATACTCCACCCATTCTCCTTTTACCAGCCTGACTTTCACTTGCTCTCCTCAAAAGAATTTCTCTCTCTTTCCCACTCTCTCCTCTTTCCAAAGTGTCGACCCACTTCCTCTCATTCAAGATACTTTATTTGCCACTCAACCCCATCAATTGTGATCAAACTGTGCTAACTGATGTAACACACATAAACAAATGCTGTGAATAGATAAACGTGCAAAATTAAGGAGTCTCAGGATATGGTGGTGGAGGAATTTATAAGAACATATTGGTGAGGATATGGATACATTTAGTGATTTTTACAAACTATTACAAGAATCAGCATTTTTTTTCTTTTTTCCAACTTGTTCGTGGGACATGGGCGTCGCTGGCTGGCCAGCATTTATTGTCCAACAGGTTTATTTGGTAGCACAAGCCACTAGCTTTCGGAGCACTGCTCCTTCATCAGGTGAGTGGGAGTTGTGTTCACAAACAGGGCATATATAGACACAAACTCAATTTACAAAATAATGGTTGAAATGCGAGTCTTTACAGGTAATCAAGTCTTAAAGGATCAGACAATGTGAGTGGAGAGAGGGTTAAGCACAGGTTAAAGAGATGTGTATTGTCTCCAGACAGGACAGTTAGTGAGATTTTGCAAGCCCAGGCAAGTCGTGGGGGTTACAGATAGTGTGACATGAACCCAAGATCCTGGTTGAGGCCTCCTCATGTGTGCGGAACTTGGCTATCAGTCTCTGCTCAGCGATTCTGCATTGTCGTGTGTTGTGAAACAACGCAGAATCGCTGAGCAGAGGCTGATAGTCAAGTTCCGCACACATGAGGAGGCCTCAACTGGGATCTTGGGTTCATGTCACACTATCTGTAACCCCCACAACTTGCCTGGGCTTGCAAAATCTCACTCACTGTCCTGGCTGGAGACAATACACATCTCTTTAACCTGTGCTTAACCCTCTCTCCACTCACATTGTCTGTACCTTTAAGACTTGATTACCTGTAGACTCGCATTCCAACCATTATCTTGTAAATTGAGTTTGTGTCTATATATGCCCTGTTTGTGAACACAACTCCCACTCACCTGGTGAAGAGGCAGTGCTCCGAAAGCTAGTGGCTTGTGCTACCAAATAAACCTGTTGGACTTTAACCTGGTGTTGTGAGGCTTCTTACTGTGTTTACCCCAGTCCAACGCCGGCATCTCCACATCACAGCATTTATTGCCCAGCCTTAGTCGCCCTTGAACTAAGTGTCTCGCTCGGCCATTTCAGAGGACAAATGAGAGTCACCCACATTGCTGTAGTTCTGGAGTCACATGTAGGCCAGACCTGGTAAGGATGGCAGATTTCCTTCCCCAAAGGACATTAGTGAACCAGATGGGTTTTTCTGACAATTGGCAATGGTTTCATGGTCATCAGTAGACTTTTAATTCCAGATGTTATTTTATTGAATTCAAATTCTACTGTCTGCTGTGGCGGGATTCGAACCCAGGTCCCAGAACATTAGCTGAGTTTCTGGATTAATGATCTAACGATAATGGCATTAGGCCATCGCCTCCCCATTTTAGTTGGCCATTCAGTGGGTCTTGTTTATTTGGTGGGTGGCACCGGTGCACATGGGGGCACATGAGGCATACTTAGTTTTCAGCATTGTACTATGCTAGATTACATGAGTCTATTGATGCTCACTTCGCTTGATTGATTAAGCCTGGGTGTGGACACAGAGAGAAGTGAACAAAGCTGTAGAAAGAGCTGGAAGCCAAAGCTGAAGCATGGAGTAGACATTTCAAAATGCTGTGGATAGAAAAATCTTGTACGTCTAGGAATGAGCGTTCTCTCTGCATAGTGCTGAGATATGAAATGTACAACGAACAGTACAGCACAGGAAACAGGCCCTTCGGCCCTCCAAGCCTGTGCCGCTCCTTGGTCCAACTAGACCATTCGTTTGTATCCCTCCATTCCCAGACTGCTCATGTGACTATCCAGGTAAGTCTTAAACGATGCCAGCGTGTCTGCCTCCACCACCCTACTTGGCAGCGCATTCCAGGCCCCCACCACCCTCTGTGTAAAAAACATCCCTCTGATATCTGAGTTATACCTCGCCCCTCTCACCTTGAGCCCGTGACCCCTCGTGATCGTCACCTCTGATCTGGGAAAAACAGGCAGTGTTGTCAGCTGGGACGGAAATGAGTAGTGGAAATAAAAATAAAATTTAGTGGGATAACTAATTTGCAAAACAAAGAAAAAATGTTGCTCTGGGGAATTAGTTTCTCACAATAAGTTTCTTTTATATCTGATTCCGCCAACTGAATTGCATTAGAGTTTGAGATGTGTGAGCATCGAACCTGCTCAGTTTCGATTGCCTCACTGGGATCACCGTACTCAGGAGGCATACCACTGCCATTTGATATGCTTTAACCCAGTGGGAACCTTCCACTTACTATTGATGAGATGCAGTTAAGGCTTTAGATGAGCTGTCGGGTGAATTAAAAGAATACATCAGCGTTGGCTCTATAGATAAAGATGATGACAACAGCCGGGAGTTGTTGCGTAGTTTAACTCTGTTGGGCTCCGTAGTTTAACACGCACTTCGACTCAAGCAGGGAGCGTGTATAATGTTGCAACAAAACTTGAGTCCTAAGCAAGGATCTTGTCGTGGAACAAGATTGGTCATTCAGAACCCAAAAGAGGAAATGCTGGAAAATCTCAGTGGGTCTGGCAGCATCGGTGAGGAGAGGAAAGAGCTGACGTTTGGAGTCCAGATGACCCTTTGTCAAAACCCTTGGTGGTTTGGAGGCTGCTTTCTTCAATGATCGATGTTGAAATTATGACAGGCAGATTTGAAGGAAATTGGGTTTTTAATTCCTCGAGTAATATCAAGGATATAAGATGTAAACCTGCTTCGGAGGGAACAGCTCTGAATCATATTTTCATATACTATGAATATAAACAACAGACAAGATTTGCGTTTAACTTCCTCAGTCTGTTAAAGACAGCTTTATAGATAGAACCATAGAACCATAGAAAATTACAGCTCAGAAACAGGCCTTTTGGCCCTTCTTGTCTGTGCCGAACCATTTTTGTGCCTAGTCCCACTGACCTGCACTTGGACCATATCCCTCCACACCCCTCTCATCCATGAACCCGTCCAAGTTTTTCTTAAATGTTAAAAGTGACCCCGCATTTACCACTTTATCCGGCAGCTCATTCCACACTCCCACCACTCTCTGCGTGAAGAAGCCCCCCCTAATATTCCCTTTAAACTTTTCTCCTTTCACCCTTAACCCATGCCCTCTGGTTTTTTTCTCCCCTAGCCTCAGCGGAAAAAGCCTGCTTGCATTCACTCTATCTATACCCATCAAAATCTTATACACCTCTATCAAATCTCCCCTCATTCTTCTACGCTCCAGGGAATAAAGTCCCAACCTATTCAATTATGTAGTTTATTCCAGAGGTTTTGATTCTGTTAAAGCTTTTAGTTAAAAAATAATTGGAAACCCTGTATTTAAAAACAGTACTGATGCAGTGAAGATAATCTCACTACAAATATTTTGTGGGTTTCTGCGAGTGTAACAAATCTTCAATGTGTCCGGTAAGGTCTTAGCTGCAAATACTCTCTGTGGATGCAAGATCCACTTTAGCGATGGAGAGGGTTGGATGGAAGAGGTTGGGAGGAGGTTGTGTGCAGTTTAAATCCTGCTTTTGGGTTAATGATTGATTTCTGGGCTGTACATTTAATCTGTACCAACGCAGGGTGCAGCACTGAGGAGCGCAGCACTGGCAGAGGAGCCAACCATGGGATGGGAAGTTAAAATGAGGCCCACATCTGTCCTGTGGTGAGGGTATATTTTTGTTCTGGCCAATATCCATCCCTCAACAGTATCTCCTGGCCCACCGCGAGAGCAGAGCAGCAGACCAGGAGATATCAGCGCAGGCCGTGCAGCGGCCTTCCCACTGGGTGCCACTGCTTCTGCGTGTCCCGGCCACTGGATTTCCGGCGGTGTCAGCTCCGCACTGGAATTCGGCATGGAGCTGATTAAAAAGTTAAATAAGCATTTAAATCCCATTATTGGGCCTGGGACTGAAGTCTCCGGGCCCGCTAGCCTCTCCCCCCCAGCCAGGAATAGTTCACTGCAGCTGGTTTACAACAACTCCCCAATAACAGGGAGCTGGGGGCCCGACCCCGCTGGAGTGAAGGGAGGCCATGGAGGACCCCCAGAGGGCTAGGGTAAAGGAGGGGGGGGGGGTGACCATGGGCATTGCCAGGTTGGCAGTATCAGCCTGGCCCCCCGGCACTGCAAGGGGAAAAGTGGCAATGCCCAAGGGGCACCTTTGCACTGCCCAGCGGGCATCGGGCAGTGCCAAGGGGGGTGGTGCCAGAGGGGACAGGACCTGTGGGTGGAAATCAGTGTGGGGGGGGGGGGGGGTCCCGCTGCCACTCTGCAGTCGGGATCAGTGACAGAGGGAGGGTAGACAGCGATAGGGGCTGGCCATCGAAGTGTGGTGGGGTGGGGGAGGGGCTGCGGTGGGGAGGGCGGGGGGTCTGCGGTGGGGTGGTTGGAATCGGGAGATCGGGACTGTTGGGGGGGGCAGTTTGAGTCTTGCTTTCTCTTCTCTCTCCCTCTCTCTGTCTCTGTCTCTCTGCCTCTGTCTCTCTGTCTCTGTCTCTCTGTCTCTGTCTCTCTCTCTCTCTCTCTCCCTCTCTCGTTCTTGGTTTGTAAACATTTCTTCCTTCTTCAAAATATTTTCAACCCTTTGATGAATTCTTCTACCTTGCAATCATTTTTTACCATTCCCTGTATTTTCTGAAAGTTGAAAATATGCTGAGATTGGAGTTGAGGTTGGCACACTGGAATGAATGCAGAGGTTTCTGGGTGCGGAGGTAGGCTGCACACAAGGCCTGCCTCAGACCTGTTGGACTTTAACCTGGTGTTGTTAAACTTCTTACTGTGTTTACCCCAGTCCAATGCCGGCATCTCCACATCAGCACTCTGGCACAGTGTTTAAATAAATTACAGAATCATAATAAAACAAAACTACCCTCCCCCCACCCTCACCTGCCCCCACCCTCTTCCTATGTCAATCCATGCCAACCTATGCCAACCATGAACCTCCATGTTCACCAGTGCCAACTCATCCAAATCATGCCTCCTCCTCACCACACCTTGTTCTTACCCCTTCCATGCCAATCTGTTTAGTATCCTTGGACACTTCCTGGATAACTTTGACATTCTCTGGACAACTCTGATGATTCAACAGTTCCTTTGCAGCTGGACAGTTCCAATGACGTTTGTGAATGCAAAGTGCATAATCATGATTAATTCCAACAATCTCAAAGGGTGCCTTACCTCTCCCAAAGTGGTACCCTGTCTATCCAAATAATCTACCAAGTTTAGACCTTTACCTGCCTCCACCACCAAGTAGGGTGGTGGAGGCAGACACGCTGACATCGTTTAAGACTTACCTGGATAGTCACATGAGCAGCCTGGGAATGGAGGGATACAAACGATTGGTCTAGTTGGACCAAGGAGCGGCACAGACTTGGAGGGCCGAAGGGCCTGTTTCCTGTGCTGTACTGTTCTTTGTTCTTTGTTCTTAACTGCTCTGTGCACTCCAGGGTTCGTGCAGCTAGGGTTAAAAACATCGGAATTCATTGGAGGCAGCTGGTGATTTCAATGGGTGCGTCAACCCTGACTCAACTCCTGTCCATCCCTCTCTCTCCAACATGGTGAAAATTTGTCCGCTCTTTCTCCCTCTACAGATACCGACTGACCTGCCAAGCATTTCCTGTTTCATTTTGAATTTCAGATGTCCTGTATCTGTGGTATTTTGCTCTTGGATGTTATTGATCTGGTACTTGGCTGGATTCGCTTTCACAACACCCAAAAGTTCCCTAAATATACTTACTTCTTTATACATTGCTTGTCATTGGGGATTTCCATGCTTTTGATTAGGATTTTGTGTGTCTCACATTACTAAATGTTACTGGCAGGCCCGCTGGCCAATGTCAACTGTAATGACTTCAATCAGACCATTGAGATTGGCCTATTGAGTATGAACTCCCTGATTAAGGATCCAATTGATGGGCCAATCAGAGAGTCTTTGCTGTGTACATAACTGGGAGTGTCAGTTCCCCTGACACCCCGGGAGGTCGACTGCTAACTGCTAGCACTCTGTGTACTGCTGCTCGAGTTTGTAAATAAAGGGATTTTGGTGAAGGGACTTCTGCCTCCAAAGACTTATTACATCAGCTTACTATGATTTCCCATTTTTCAATGATACGGGATTCTCTGTCTCAGCAATAATTCAGAGATGTTGGATTGCAATCTTTGTTACTACTACACAGTTTATAACTTCGACTATTAGGTTTTGTTTTCCAATAATAATCCCTCCAACAAGTTTAATCATTTCCACACATTTAATTGCCGCTGTGTATTCATTTGCATCCACCTGCCTTCCCATTTACCGCGATGCATTCAGCAAGACGGGTTCTCCAAATTCACACCCCTGACATGCAGGTTCATGAGCAATAATGATTGCTGCTCGAGTTTCTACCCATGGCCCCGAATGACCCATCGGATCAGCAACACTGCCAACTCAATGGCTGGGGATTGAGCTCCCTCACTATTAGTGGCAAAGACCCAAACGAAAAACCAGAAAGAGGGGAAAAGTCTTCAAAGGAAATCCCAAGAAACAAGTCAGATTTCTATTGCATTGGTTGCACTCGTTTTGTAATTTTGATTCGCATTTTTTCAAATGTGGCTGAGGAGACTGGTTTGTTGCCAGATCCACGTGCTAGCGAGTTGAGGAACAGGGAGAGAATGCAGATAAACATGTGGCTGCAGGGATGGTGTAGGAGGGAGGGTTTCAGTTACATGGATAATTGGAGCACATTCTGGGGAAGGTGGGACCTGTACAAACAGGACGGTTTGCACCTGAATCAGAGGGGCACCAATATCCTGGGAGGGAAATTTGCTACGGCTCTTCGGGGGGGTTTAAACTAATTTGTCAGGGGGATGGGAAAACGAGCTGTAGTCCAGAAGCCAGTGTTGAGTGTAGTGAGGTACTGAGGAGGGTATCAAGGTCGCAGGAGTGTACCGGCAGACAGGAAGGTGGGTTGAAGTGTGTCTACTTCAATGCAAGGAGCATCCAGAATAAGGTAGGTGAACTTGGAGCGTGGATTGGTACTTGTGACTACGATGTTGTGGCCATTACGGAGACATGGTTAGAACAGGGACAGGAATGGTTGTTGGAAATTCCGGGGTATAGATGTTTCAGTAAGAGTAGGGAAGGTGGTAAAAGAGGTGGAGGAGTAGCATTGTTAGTCAAGGATAGTTTAACGGCTGCAGAAAGGCAGTTCGAAGGGGATCTACATATTGAGGTAATATGGGCTGAAGGTAGAAATAGGAAAGGAGTGGTCACGTTGTTAGGAGTTTTCTATAGGCCCCCAAATAGTAATAGAGATGTGGAGGAAGAAATTGCAAAGCAGATTATGGATAGGTGTGGAGGTCACAGGGTAGTTGTCATGGGTGACTTTAACTTTCCAAATATTGATTGGAACCTTTATAGGTCGAATAGTTCGGATGGGGCAGTTTTTGTACAGTGTGTGCAGGAGGGTTTCCTGACACAATATGTGGATAGGCCGACAAGAGGTGAGGCCACATGGGACTTGGTACTGGGTAATGAACCGGGCCAAGTGTTAGATTTGGTTGTGGGAGAGCACTTTGGAGATAGTGACCACAATTCGGTGTCTTTCATTATTGCAATGGAGAGGGATAGGGCCTTACAGCAGGGCAGGGTTTATAATTGGGGGAGGGGTAATTGTGATGCGATTAGGCAAGAATTAGGGAGCATAAGATGGGAACAGAAACTGTCAGGGAAAGGAACAAATGAAAAGTGGAACTTTTTCAAGTAACAAATACTGCGTGTCCTTGATAGGTATGTCCCTGTCAGGCAGGGAGGAAATGGCCGAGTGAGGGAACCATGGTTCACAAAAGAGGTTGAATGTCTTGTCAAGAGGAAAAAGGAAGCGTATGTAAGGATGAGAAAACAAGGTTCAGTTGGGTCGCTTGAGGGTTACAAGATAGCAAGGAATGAGCTAAAAAAAGGGCTTAGGAGAGCGAGGAGGGGGCATGAGAAGTCCTTGGCGGGTCGGATCAAGGAAAACCCCAAGGCCTTTTACTCTTATGTGAGAAATAAAAGAATGACCAGGGTGAGGTTAGGGTCGGTCAAGGATAGTAGTGGGAACTTGTGCATGGAGTCGGAAGAGACAGGAGAGGCGATGAATGAATACTTTTCTTCTGTGTTCACCAAGGAGAGGGGCCATGTTTTTGAGGATGAGTGTGTGATACAGACTGATAGGTTGGAGGAGGTAGATGTTCTGAGGGAAGATGTATTCGCAATTTTGGAAAACCTGAGGGTCGATAAGTCCCCTGGGCCAGATGGGATATATCCTAGGATTCTTTGGGAGGCAAGGGATGAGATTGCAGAGCCTTTGGCTTTGATCTTTGGGTCCTCACTGTCCATGGGGATAGTGCCAGAGGACTGGAGAGTGGCGAATGTTGTTCCTCTGCTCAAGAAAAGAAATAGGAATGACCCTAGTAATTATAGGCCGGTTAGTCTTACTTCGGTGGTCGGTAAGTTAATGGAAAAGGTCTTGAGGGATAGGATTTATGACCATTTGGAAAGATGCAGCTTAATCCGGGATAGTCAACACGGATTCGTGAAGGGTAAGTCTTGCCTCACAAATTTGATTGAATTCTTTGAGCAGGTAACTAAGTGTGTAGATGAAGGTATAGCAGTTGATGTCGTATATATGGATTTTAGTAAGGCGTTTGATAAGGTTCCCCATGGTCAGCTCATGAAGAAAGTAAGGAGGTGTGGGATAGAGGGCAATTTGGCCGATTGGATAAGTAACTAGCTATCTCATAGATGACAGGGGGTGGTGGTGGATGGAAAATTTTCAGACTGGAGATCAGTTACCAGCGGTGTACCACAGTGATCAGTGCTGGGTCCTCTGCTATTTGTGATTTTTATCAATGACTTGGAGGAGGGGGCTGAAGGGTGGGTCAGTAAATTTGCTGATGACACCAAGATTGGTGGAGTAGTGGATGAGGTGGAGGGCTGTTGTAGTCTGCAAAGAGACATTGATAGGATGCAGAGCTGGGCCGAGGAATGGCAGATGGAGTTTAATCCTGATAAGTGTGAGGTGATTCATTTTGGTAGGACAAATTTGAATGCGGATTACAGGGTCAACGGCAGGGTTCTGAGGAATATGGAGGAACAGAGAGATCTTGGGGTTCATATCCACAGATCTCTGAAGGTTGCCACTCAAGTGGATAGAGCCGTGAAGAAGGCGTATAGTGTGTTAGCTTTTATTAACAGGGGATTTGAGTTTAAGAGCCGTGGGGTTATGCTGCAACTGTACAGGACCTTGGTGAGACCACATTTGGAATATTGTGTGCAGTTCTAGTCACCTCACTATAAGAAGGATGTGGAAGCATTGGAGAGAGTGGAGAGGAGATTTACCAGAATGCTGCCTGGTTTGGAGGGTAGGTCTTATGAGGAAAGGTTGAGGGAGCTAGGGCTTTTCTCTTTAGAGCGGAGGAGGATGAGAGGCGACTTAATAGAGGTTTATAAGATGATGAGACTATTTCCTAGGGTGGATGTAGCTGTTACTAGGGGGCATAACTATAAGGTTCATGGTGGGAGATATAGGAGGGATGTCCGAGTTAGGTTCTTTACTCAGAGAGTGGTTGGGGTGTGGAATGGGCTGCCTGCTGTGATAGTGGAGTCGGACACTTTAGGAACTTTCAAGCGGTTATTGGATAGGCACATGGAGCACACCAGAATGATAGGGAGTGGGATAGCTTGATCTTGGTTTCGGACAAAGCTCGGCACAACGTCGAGGGCCGAAGGGCCTGTACTGTGCTGTACTGTTCTATGTTCTATGAGACAATGTGGACCTGCTCTAAGTTGGACACAATGGGCAGGATCTTCCCAACCCACAGCCCCACATCAGCACCCTTTGCCCACACACTCTCCAGACCAATTCATCATGGGCAGACCTCAGGAACCTTGCTGAGATGAAATAAGATTCTAAATATCTATTACAGACTTCACTCTGTTAAAAAAACCACTCTAAATAATGAAAGCCCATTCAATACATCTCAATCTCCTCAAGTAATGAATTCCTTAAAAAATAAACATTTGTACTGCCGCTGCCAATGGTGACCTCCCCACATCCCACCGTGCGTTCCCCGGTAACAGACAGTATAGACAACAGGGAACCTCATCAACAACGGCGGGACTGGATGATCCTGTTGTCGGCCAATGGTGGGCCACCTCAGCCAGCACAAAACATGCTGTGAGTGCAGCGGAAAATCCCGCCCAATGTTTCGGAATCCAGTGTTTGCGCCCAGTGAATGGAACTCAATTCTGATTCGCTCACAGAGATGATTCTGACAAAGGTACCTGTGGTGCAAATGGGAAGTATTTAAATGAAAGAATCCCCAGAGTTGCAGCTCCCTGTTTGGGAACAGCGGCACCCATTTCAGACAGGTTGCTATGTTGTTGAAGTAAATAGATCACGCAGTGCACTCACAAGTACACGAAAGGACAGACTCGCTGCTGAAGACCTGGTTCAATCCAGGCAATGTGCGGGAGTTATTAAATCAATACATTCATTTAAAAAGAATGGGCCACTGGTGTTGCAAACAAAATTGCTTATTCAAGCAGGAATCGGGCAATACAAGCTTGGAATCTTTTTCTTTTGAACCTGTCACTGAGTATAGCACACAACGGTATAAATACAAGGGCAGAAAGACAGCGAATGCCAACGACTCTTCAACAAGACAGGGTAAGCATAAACCAACTATCGGTGGAACTCAGTCCTTATCTTCCATCCGCCTCAACTCCTGGGGAAAATCTGTGACAAGTCTGTACAGGTCACTAAAAATCAAGAAACATTCATCCACATCTCATTCCATTCTCTACTCTGTCCAAAGTAATGAACTCCAACATACAAAAGTCTGAGGTCACGTACCAACCCACCCAAGAACAGCTTCTTCCCTGCTGCCATCAGACTTTTGAATGGACCTACCTTGCATTACGTTGATCTTTCTCTCTACCCTAGGTATGACTGTCACACTACATTCTGTGCTCTCTCCTTTCCTTCTCTATGAACGATATGCTTTGTCTGTATAGCGCGCAAGAAACAATACTTTTCACTATATGCTAATACATAATAATAAATCAAATCAAATCAAATCAAGTATTAGACCAAGCCTGGGAGCGAGGGAGGGGCTTGAAATGAATGGGTGCCACCAACCTCCAAATAAAGCGTTAGGAATTTTTGATGAATTAGTGATTTTTCTTAGCTTTCCAACACATACAGTGATAATATATCATCTGACAAGAAGCAGGCCTTGGCTGTATTGGTAGCGCGCTAGCCTCGAGATGTTTGCAGTTGTAGAGACTCCACATTGTATCATATATGGTGTTGTGATCTGGATCCAGAATCCCACCTCCATTTCCAACAGACCCGATTTTCTCCGTTAGGGGAATGGAGGTGGTGTGTGACTCACACATGGAGGAAACACAAGCTCAGTGGGACCATTTTAACTCAGTGTTTAGTTCCTATGGACCCCATTTTCACTCGAGCGAGGGCCTTATCCCATAATGTGTGAGTTACAAACTAGCATAACTGCTAGTAAAGGGCAGGTACGATCTGTGCAACTGTCAAGCAGTCAAAATCCCCTGCTCTTTAAAAATTAAGGATGTGGCCTGGCTATGTCAGTGAGTTGAAAAAAGTCTGCGTTTGCAGGTTCAGTAGGTATTTGTTGCCATAACTAAGTGCTATCAATATAACATTAAGACTGCTTCCATAATTTGTCATTATCAGAGTGTTGGGGATGTAAGTTCACATTTTGATTGACAGCTCCAAGAGGGTATTAAAGGATTAACTGTCTTATATGGGGTCATAAGAACAAATGTTTATGTTTATGAATAATTAAGGACTTGAGGGGATTTAAATGTGTTGAAGGGCTTTCATGATTGAGAGTGGTTTTATAATATAGTGAAGTATGTAATAGATATTTAGAATTTTACCTCATCTCAGCATGACTCCTGAGGTCTGCCCATGGTGAATTGGTCTGGAATGTGTGTGGGAAAAGGGTTGGGACAAGTTGGCATGTATGGGCCTGAGGAGTGGTGGGAAATGAGGAGTGTGAGGACTGAGGCCTAGGGAGACTGTTATTTAACAAAACAACTGGGACAAAGTCCCAGAGAATCAAGGCAGGCCTTTGAGTCAATTTCCCTCAGCACTTGGCAGTTAGTGTGACCACCTCTGAACTGTTTCTGGGGATGTTAGGCCCAGATACAGCACATCTCTACCCCCAGGATAAAGCTCCCGCCATTCAGATCCCATTTTCCCAAGGCTGCTCCTCCAGGCAGAGAGATTTCCCGGCTCTTCACACTGCCTCGGGAGGGAAAGTCCAGACCTCTGAGCCGGAATGTCAAGTCCCACTTCAAAGACCTGAGCACATGGTGCAGGCTGACACTCGAGTGCAGTATTGAGGGAGTGCAGCGTTGTCGAAGGTGCCAGCTTTTGGATGAAAGCTTAAACTGAGACCCTGTCTGCCCTTTCTTGTGGATGGTAAAATGCCATGACAGAGTGGGAGGAAGAGCAAGGGGGGGTTCTCCCTCATACCCCTGGCTAACAGTTTCCCCTTAAACAGCATCACAAAAAGCGGATCATTTGATCATTTATTCCATTGCTAATTGTGAGCTGTAGCTGTTTGCAGTGAGACTGCAGCATTTTCTATGTTAACACAATGGAGATGAATTTAGATAAATGTGAGGTGATGCCTTTTGGTAGATTGAATTGGGGCAGGACCTGCGGTAGAGCATTGGGGAGAGTTATAGAACAAAGGCATCTCAGGGTACAGGTTCATAGCTCCTTGAAAGTGGAGTCACAGGTAGACAGAGTGGTGAAGAAGGCATTCGGCATGCTTGGTTCCATTGGTCAGCACATTGAATACAGGAATTGGGACGTCTTGTTGAAGTTGTACAAGACATTGGTAAGGCCACACTTGGAATACTGTGTGCAGTTCTGGTCACCCTATAATAGAAAGGATATTATTAAACTAGAAAGGGTGCTGAAAAGATTTACTAGGATGCTACCGGGACTTGACAGTTTGAGTTATAAGGAGAGGCAGAATGGACTGGGACTTTTTTCCCTGGAGCATAGGGGGCTTCGGGATGATCTTATAGAGCTCGATAAAATAGTGAGGGGCACAGATCAGCGAGATAGTCAATATCTTTTCCCAAAGGTAGGGGAGTCTAAAACTAGAGGGCATAGGTTTAAGGTGAGAGGGGAGAGATACAAAAGGGTCCAGAGGGGCAATTTTTTCACACAGTGTCTGGAACGAACTGCCAGAGGTAGTAGTAGAGGCGGGTACAATTTTGTCTTTTAAAAAGCATTGAGACAGTTACATGGGTAAGATGGGTATAGAGGGATATGGGCCAAATGCGGGCAATTGGGACTAACTTAGTGGTAAAAACTGGGCAGCATGGACAAGTTGGGCTGAAGGACTTGTTTCCATGCTGTAAACCGCTATGAGTCTATGGGCCCAATTTTGCCATCAAGTTGCGCCCATTTTCGGGCGTGAAAACTTGGTAAAGTCGGGCATGAGGCAAGTAGCGCAATCTGCACCCGCCTCTGTGCTGGATCCCTCTTTACCAAGGCCCGAAAATGGTCGGGATAGGGACCACGTCCTAAACAGGCACATGTGGCTGGGGGAATGGCGGGGGTGGAGCTGTGATTGTTGATGTGCTGGGGGCAAGCTGCGTTCCTTAACCTTTACATATGCTTCTCTCCATCGCACTGCCCCACCTCCCCCCCCCCCCCCCCCCCCACCCCTGCCGCTCAGAGTGACGGGATGGCTTTTGCGAAGCAACCAGTCGATCTTGCTGTCCTTTTGGTTGCTGCTGGAGCTGAGGAAGAAGAGCTGGAGGAACAGGAGGCCCAGGCCTTACCACTCGCAGGGGTAGAGGGAGACGACCACAAGAGGCAGGAGGTGGCTGCCATTCACCTAGAGGGAGCAGGAGAAGGAGGGAGCAGAGACCCCGGCAGTTCCATGAAGAATGTCCTTCGAGCAGATGTCGGACACAGTGTGCCGCTGACGTCTCCGACTCCGAAAGGAGACCGTGTGACACTTGTGCAACCTGTTGCAGGACCTGGCACCTAGAGGCGGGAGGTGGGGGGGGCGCCCACTCTCGGTGGCTGTCAAATTGACGACCACTCTAAACTTCTATGTGGCTGGTTCTTTCCAGACCCCTAGCGGAGATGTCTGTGGTATCTCCCACTCTTTTGTGCACACCTGTGTGAGGCAGGTCACTGAAGCCCTGTGAGCCCGGGCTGGGAGTACATCAAATTTAACCTGTACCAGGCCCATCAGGAAGCCTGGGCTGCAGGGTTCGCTGCCATAGCAGGGATGCCAAATGTGCAGGGGGCCATCGACTGCACCCACGTTACCCCCAAGGACCCCCTACAGAATCCGCAGAGATTCATCAACAAAAAGGGGTTTCACTCCCTGAATGTTCAACTCGTGTGTGACAATGACATGAACAAGACATGCACGACAGCTTCGTTGTCAGGAGCTCTGACATCCCAGAGGCCTTCGAGGAGGAGCCCAGGCTGCGGGGATGGTTCCTGGGTGATATGGGTTACCCGCTTCAGACATGGCTGATGACGCTTGTGCGGAGACCTGTGTCTGAGGCGGAGACTCGCTATAATGAGGCCCATGTGATAGTGGAGAGGTCCATTGGGCTTCTTAAAATGTGAGTCCGGTGCCTGGACCGATCTGGCGGCGCCCTCCAATACAACCCGGTGATCTGTTCCTGCATTGTCGCTGTGTGCTGTGCCTTGCACAATCTGGCTGTACAGCGAGGTGACCTATTGGAAGTGGAGGAGGAGGGCGTGGAGGATGACCAGCTGGGCGTCGCTGGGGAGGATGACCAGCAGGAGGAGGAAGAAGAGGAGGAGGAAGATGAGGAAGAGCATGCTGAGGAACACCAACCAGGCACTGGAGGGCTGGCAGCCCAACTGAGGCATGCGAGGGTGGCAAGGGAGGCCCTGATCACCAGGTGGTTCACTCGCTAAGGGTTTGTGTCCGTGGGTTCCATTCTCCACCCCCCCAAAATCCCTTCTATATCCTGCAACATTGTCACACCAGAGTGGTGGGCCTGGGTACTCGGTGTTAGTGAGCTTTTTGGCGGGCAGGAGGGTGATGACGACTCGCTAAGCACCATTATGATGATGCCCTGGTGCAAACTAGTCTGACTCCTACCTGAGCTCCACATGCATGCTGGCACCTGGGCCCACGTCTGTGTAGCGGGTAAGGGATCTGAAACCCCCATACAGGCCCTGGGGCAGGTGGAGTGCGGGAGGGGAGGGAATCGCTCATGGGGTCTGGGGAACCAATGGCTTCCTTTTCTCAGGGACATTGAGGGGCCTCCCTAACTGACATCAACATGAAGCATCACTCAGGCGATCTTCAATGGAAGAGGATTCCTATTTGAGACAAATCTGAGACAACTTAGTCATAGGTGGGTGATGAAAAAATATTTAATTGCAGTAAAGGTGTTTAAATAAGACATTCTAACATAAAAACTTGTGAACAGAAAAGGTTAAGGTGCTTAAATATCTTTCTAACTAATGCAGCCCTTCACCCGTGCCATCTCAGTGCAACTACAACTTCCTAACTTTACGTGGCCGACCACTATGTCTCAGTGACTCCCCAGAATGTACATTAGAGGTGGAGGGGGCCAGCTGCCTACCTCGCCCTGTTGCCTGTGATGCACGTGGCGGGCGTATTCTGGAGGCCCTGGACCTTGAGGCCTAATTCCAGGTGTCTGGGACATATCCATGACACCATCTTCATCCCGCTGCCCCTGAGATGCCCCAGTGTCAGGAAGGGGGGAGTCAGAAGGTGTTGCCACAGCCACAGTCTCCTGGCTGGAAGGCCCCAGCATGGACTCAAGCCCTTCCTCCTTCCTTGGGGGTCTCTCTGTGGGACGACGGTGCTTCTGCAGTGAGCTTCAGAAGCTCCGGCATCACCTGGCACTGCCAGTCCTGGAAGACCACCTGTGTCCTACCCATGGCGGTCGAGCCCTCTGCGATGGCCACTTTAGTCAGGGGTCATCTCTCAGTGGCTGCAGCAAGTGCCTTCTGAGACAGGGCCACGCTCTGCAACCACTCAGCCGTGGCCCTCTCAGACTGGGTCGCGCCCTGCAAGCCCTCAGCCATGACCCTCTGCGACTGGGCCACATTCTCAAGGGCTGCTGCTGCTGAGACTGTGTCTTAGCACTGTCCCCCTAGGTCTCCTGCAAGCTCTCGAGCCTCTCAGCCATGGGCCGCAGAATCTTGAGAAGCTTGTTCAGCCCCCCAGCTGTGGCCTGCTGTGACTCGGCCATCGCTTGGAGCCTGCCACTCATGATGAGGATCCCCTGCCCCAGGCTTTCCACTGCAGATGCCGCCCTTGCAGTGTTGTCCTGGGAACCACGCAAGACAGACAATAGCTGGTCCACCTGAAAGCTTTGGGACTCCTCCCAGCAGCCTCACAGTCGGTCCAGTGTGGCCGTCAGCCCCTCCTGCATTCCCTGGCTCTGTTGCTGCATCTCCAGCAGCTACATGCTGATCTCAGAGGACCAGCATGTAGCCTGGGGCCACTGAGTCCTCGCCTCCGACAGGTCCCCGGATGCCAGAAGCCTCGGATGTTCCCTCCTCCACCCAATGTACATCAGCAGATGTGTCTTGCTCACCAGAGAGTGACCCAGAAGCCTCAACAATAACTGGACCCACCGATGTGTCAGTTTCTGGGATGGTGAGTTGTGAGGTGGAAGCTGATGGATAAACGGTGCCACCCTCGGAGGTCCTTTCACCCATATCCTCCAAGGACTCATCCGAGCTGTCTGGACCAGGATGGGCGAGAGCTCCTGGAGTCCAGAAGGCCCCTGGGTGAGCGGATCTGTCCCTGCAACACAGGATACAAGGTTAAGTGCAAGGGAGGGAGAGGAATCCGGGATGCCAAACATATGAATCACATGTCTCCATTGAACATAGAACAAAGAACCCAGAAAATTATATCACAGGAACAGGCCCTTCGGCCCTCCAAGCCTGTAATGACCAGGCTGCCCATCTGATTTGTTACCCTCTACCCTTCCGGGGACCATATGCCTCTATTCCCATCCCATTCACATAACTGTAAAGATGCCTCTTAAAGGTCACTATCGTATCTGCATCCGTGACCTCCCCCGGCAGCGGGTTCTAGGCACCCACTATCTTCTCTATGCAAATAAACATGCCTTGTAAATCTCCCTTAAACTTTGCCCTTCGTACCCGAAACTCATGCCCCTGAGAAGTTGCCACAAAGTAAGTGGAGGAATGACAGGTGCTCACGTCTAGACGGCAGCCCGACCATGCTGTCGCTGACAGCCCGTGTCTCCCCTTCCCTCAAGAGCTCCAGCACCCGCTCCTCAAAGGGGGTGAGGACCCGGAGGTCTGGCTCACCACTCCCTGTCTTTGCCCTCTCACGGGTGTTGTGCTCGGTCTTCTTCTGTGGAGACAGAAGGAGCCATGAAAGAAATGGTGGCGTGACTCCTGCAGAGTATCAGGCAGTGGGCCTTAGACGGCAAGCGCAGTGGGGCTCTTGGAGGGGGGGAAAGGAAGGAGATGCTTGAGGGTCAGGAGCTGGAAATATGCAGGATGCTGGGGATGGGAGGATCTGGGGGAGATATGGGGGGAACATGCAAAATGGGGTTCAGCACTCACCCTTGCTGCACAGATGAGGTCATTGAGTTTTTTCCGGCCCTGCTTCCCGGTTCGGGGGGGCCAGTGCCCTGGCACTGATCGAGGCGGAGACTTTCTCCCAGGCCTCATTTCCATCAGCCCCCGGGTCTGTGTCCTCCTCGGGGGAGGAGGGTGTCCCACCTCATCTCTGCTGCATCCAGCAGCCTGCCGAGGTTGCTCTCAGTAATCGGGGGGCTGATCGTGTACACATTTTGTGCAGGAATGCCTGCCTGTCTATTCTTGTGTTTTTTATGGAGCTGCCCCTCGTTAGGGCAGATCAGCTGCAGGCAGTTTGGCTGAGGATTCCAGCAAGTTCCATGCAGTTTGCTTGTTAGCATCGAGGGGAAGGCAAATGAGCACTTGCAGGTGTGCGCTGCATCTCTGCCTGAGATCATTGCGGGGGCGGCGGCGGGGGGTGGGGGGGGGGGGCGCGGATAAGGGAGTCATTAATGTTGTGGGAGTGGGGCAATGTCAGTGAGGGTCAGGGAGAGGCATTATCCGGCCTGGGAGCGAAGTGGTAGGGGAGCGTTATTCTATCATTGTTTTTCTGCGCATGTGCAGTTGGAGGCACCGATCGCAGCTGCAGGATTTCGGGCACATTAAGCCGGGCCCACAGGCTTCTGCGGCACAGTTCAGAGTCACTGATATTTTTTCAGGCAGAGTGCGTATGGGGGCGCCTGAGAACGAGTCTAAGAGTCGGATCTGAAACACTCCCAGACTGAAGTCCGCCCAGCACTTAGAATCAAAATGGTGAAATAGGGGCCTGTGACTCCACCCTCTGAAAGTACTTCATTGGCTGGAAAGTGTTTTGGAACATCCTGAGGTCATGAAGCAGGCAATATAAATATAATTCTTTGTCCAATTCTACACGTGACCAGATCTCACATTGATTGGAGACGTTCAGTTGAATTTTCCTCTCATGGGTCCATGGGGATATTTACAGGGAATTTCACAAGTCTTTGGACAAGGTTATGTTAAATAATTGACTTTGATCAAAGTCATAATCAGAAAGATTCAAGCTAAGTACAGACCTTCCTCTCTCACTTCCTCTACATAAAGGTCTATTCCAGAATCATTCATTTTCATTTAGTAAAAGCACATATTGTGTGTATTTCCATATGGTTCCTACTATTGCAAATGTTAGGGTGGGTGATGTTCAACTTCAGCATTAAGGTGAACCATTTCCACATTGTTACAGAACAGGGCAGCACAGTGGCATAGTGGTTAGCACTGCTGCCTCACAGCTCCAGAGATCTGGGTTCAATTCCTCAGGTCACTTTGTCTGTGTGGAGTTTACACGTTCTCCCCGTATCTGCGTGGGTTTCCCCCGGGTGCTCCGGTTTCCTCCCACACTCCAAAGATGTGCGGGTTAGGTGGATCGGCCATGCTAAATTTCTCCTTAGTGTCAGGGGGATTAGTGGGTGCATTCGGGGATAGAGCCTGGGTGGGATTGTTGTCAGTGCAGGCTCGATAGGCTGAATGGCCTCCTTCTGCACTGTAGGGATTCTATGATTCTAATATACCAATATGCCATTTAATGAGCTGAGGTGAAAATTTCCCCAATGGATCCAGGTAACACAGTTTTGGAGCCTCATCTGAGAATGATATCCAATTTATAACAAGCTTACAATAACAGTAAAACACATAAAATGGAATATTCTAGAATGATGAATGCCGCGCGCAGGCTTTATTGAAACCAATTTCACAACTTAGTGTGGTATGAATTGTACTCTTGATGTTCAGGTTGTTAAGTCAGTACCATAACTGCTATAAAACTAGACAGCAATAGTGATCCAACCTCCTCTCTCTCACAGCCGAGCCGGCTGTTTGTCACTGGTATAGCTATCAATCAGAAAGTTTCTCCAAGGAAGTCCCTACTTTCCATGAAATGAGTTATTGCAGGTTTTATTATTTGTCGGAACTCCAGCCGACGCTGGTTTCACCTCCTCCCTGATACAGAGCTTTTCAATCAACAGCCTGCCCTTTAGACATCTGCTGAAAACTTGAAGATTGGTTGGAGGTTCCATTCAATTTCTCGGATTTATGTCCCTGAGATCTGTCTCACAGAGCTTTGACCTTCCGGCATTTCTGTAAATGAAACCCAGGAAATAGACAGAGAAAAGAGAAAGAAAGCACAGGGCAGGAGTACACTGAGGGAGCTTTGGGGGGACGAAACAAAATGAGCAGCTGGTGATAACTTGGTGAATTTGGTCAGGATACCCGTCTCCACAGCGCGGGTGGTCAATGGCCGCTTGTGGTCAGAAATGGAGATGGGGAGGGGCAGCTCCAACCTAGTTCGGGCTTGGTCTGTGCCAATTGCCATCTTATTAAGGGTGGTTTCACATAAGTCTTCTGTGTGTGAGCTGGAATCATACAGATTGGGCAGGCTACAATGTCAGCAAGTCATCTAGAAGGGTCATCTGGACTCGAAACGTTGGCTCTATTCTCCCCCCACAGATGCTGCCAGACCTGCTGAGATTTTCCAGCATTTTCTGTTTTGTCTCAGACTCCAGCATCCGCAGTATTTTGCTTTTATTCCGGCTGAATACTACGTTTAGCCAGCCACATTTCAGCTATGAGAAGGATGCAATGTGCTTACGGATTATTGTAGGAAGCACAAAATACTTCCAGTGGCAATAATTCTAACAACATCGAACCATTGAAAAGTTACAGCACAGAAGGAGGCCATTTGGCCAATCTTGCCCATGCCAGCCCGAGGACATCCAGGTGCCTTTTCTAATCCCACCTTCCTTCACCCGGCCCATAGCCCTATAGCTTACAGCACTTAAGGTGCAGATCCAGGTACTTCTTAAAAGAGTTTAGGGTCCCTCTGTCTCCACCACCAACCTGGGCAGCAAAGTCCAGACACCCACCACCCTCTGCGTGAAGAAGTTCTTCCTCATGTCCCCTCTACACCTACTGCCACTTATCTTGAATCTATGTCCCCTGGTTCTAGAATTCTCCGTCAAGGGAAACAATTTTATCCTGTCCACGCTATCTCGTCCCCTCATCATTTTTTACACCTTAATCAAGTAATTCATCTTTGATAAGTGCAGTGCTAAGGGATAAGTTCTGGAACATTGCTGTATCAATACTTTTTTAAAAAACAGTGGTGCTAAAATTAGGATGATTAAATGATCGTTAAATACAGTGGGTATTAACGTAGGTCAAATTCTGAAAGTTCCCTTGGAGTTTTGAGGAGTTGTTGTGAAGGCTTTATTATAGAAAAGCTGCCAGGCACAATCTCCCTCGAAGGTCACCTCCATCCCCTGACCTCACCCTTTAGTTAAGCACCCGGGAACTTGGGCACAGCTTGGCAAAGGCCAGTCTTTGGCGGGCATAGGGGAAATGACAGGCTGGAACTGACCGAGGCCACTCACTGTCTGATCTTAGAGCACTGATAATCCTCTCATTGTGTGGCCAGCCGGGGCCAGCTCTGTTCAACAGGACACGGGCTTGCAAAGTTCCCTGGATGAATGTGGAGAATTCCAACCTCACTGACAGGCCATCTCCTGCAAATCCCACTAATGAGCCTAACTCGCTGGTCAATCATGAATCGGGCCTTAAAGCTGCACCAGGATTGACCGGCCCAAGGTCCAGGTGTGATTGAATAGAATTGATTAATTATTGTCACATGTAAAGTAAAGTAAAGTTTATCTATTAGTCACAAGTAGGCTTACATTAACAATGCAATGGAATTACTGTGAAAATCCCCTAGTTGCCACACTGCGGTGCCTGTTTGGGCACTGTTTGATCACTGAGGGAGAATTCAGCATGGCCAATGCACCTAACCAGCACGTCTTTCAGACTGTGGGATGAAACCGGAGCACCCGGAGGAAACCCACGCAGACACGGCACGGTGGCACAGTGGTTAGCACTGCTGCCTCACAGAGCCAGGGACCTGGGTTCAATTCTGGCCTTGTGTCACTCTCTGTATGGAGTCTGCACATTCTCCCCGTGTCTGCGTGGATTTCCTCCGGGTGCTCCGGTTTCCTCCCACACTCAAAAGGCACATATCAATTGGTCAAACCAGGTCGGTCAAGGCAGCCTTGAGGAGGAGTTCATAGAATGTATCCGCGACAGCTTCCTTGAACAGTACGTAATGGAACCTACAAGGTAGCAAGCTATCCTAGATCTGGTCCTGTGTAATGAGACAGGAATAATTAATGATCTTACAGTTAGGGATCCTCTTGGAAGAAGCGATCACAGTTTGGTTGATTTTAAAATACAGATGGAGTGTGAGAAGGTAAAATACCAGTGTCTTGTGCTTAAACAAAGAGATGAGGGAGGCATTGGCAAAGGTAGACTGGGAGCAAAAACTTTATGGTGGGACAATTGAGGAACAGTGGAGGACTTTCAAAGCGATCTTTCACAGTGCTCAGCAAAAGTATATACCAGCGATAAGGAAGGACTGTAGAAAAAGAGATAATCAGCCATGGATATCTAAGGAAATAAAGGAGGGTATCAAATTGAAAGAATATACATACAAAGTGGCAAAGATTAGTGGGAACCTAGAGGATTGGGAAATCCTTAAAGGTCAGCAGAAAGCCACGCAAAAAGGTATAAAGAAAAGTAAAATGGATTATGAGAGTAAACTAGCTCAGAATATAAAAACAGATAGCAAAAGTATATAAAATATATAAAACAAAAAAGAGTGGTTAAAGTAAACATTGGTCCTTTAGAGGATGAGAAAGGGGATGTACTAACTGGAAATAAGAAAATGTCTGAGGCATTGAACAGGTATTTTGTGTCGGTCTTCACAGTGGAAGACACAAATAACACACCAAAAATTGATGACAGGAAGGCTATGGCAGGTGAGAACCTAGAAATTATCACTATCACGAAAGAGGTAGTGTTGGGCAAGTTAATGGGGCTCAAGGTAGACAAGTCTCCTGGCCCTGATGGAATGCATCCCAGCATACTAAAAGAGATGGCGGGGGAATAGCAAATGCACTTGTGGTAATTTACCAAAATTCGCTGGACTCTGGGGTGGTTCCTGCAGATTGGAAAACAGCAAATGTGACACCACTGTTTAAAAAAGGAGGTAGACAAAAGGTGGGTAACTATAGGCCGGTTAGCTTAACTTCTGTAGCAGGGAAAATGCTTGAATGTATTGAAAGGGTGCAGAGAAGATTTACAAGGATGTTGCCTGGATTGGGTGGCATGCCTTATGAGGATAAGTTGAGGGAGCTCGGTCTTTTCTCCTAGGAGAAATGAAGGATGAGAGGTGATCTGATAGAAGTGTACAAGATGTTGAGAGGTACAGATCGGGTGGATTCTCAGAGGCTTTTTCCCAGGGCTGAAATGGCTGCTACGAGAGGACACAGGTTTAAGGTGCTGGGGAGTAGGTACAGAAGAGATGTCAGGGGTAAGTTTTTCACTCAGAGGGTGGTGGGTGAGTGGAATCGGCTGCCGTCAATGGGGTGGTGGAGGCAAACTCGATAGGGTCTTTTAAGAGACTTCTGGATGAGTACATGGGACTTAATAGGATTGAGGGTTATAGGTAAGCCTATATATAAGCCGAGGTAGGTAGGGATATGACCGGTGCAACTTGTGGGCCGAAGGGCCTGTTTGTGCTGTAGTTTTTCTATGTTCTATGTTCTATCATCAAGGAAGAAATAGCGAAACATCTGGATATAAATTGTCCCATTGGTAAGATGCAGCATGGGTTCATGAAGGGAAGGTCATGTTTGACTAATTTGGTGGAATTCTTTGAGAACATTACATGTGCAGTGGACAATGGGGAACCTGTGGATGTGGTGTATCTGGATTTCCAGAAGGCATTTGACAAAGTGCCGCACCAAAGACTGCTACATAAGATAAAGGTGCACAGTGTTACGGGTAATGTATTAACATGGACAGAGGATTGGTTAACTAACAGAAAGCAAAGAGTTGGGGTAAATGTGTCTTTTTCTGGTTGGCGATCAGTGACTAGTGGTGTGCCTCAGGGATCAGTGTTGGGACCGCAATTGTTTATGATTTACATAGATGATTTGGAGTTGGGGACCAAGTGGAATGTGTCAAAATTCGCACATGACACTAAGATGAGTGGCAGAACAAAGTGTGCAGAGGATGCTGAAAGTCTGCAAAGGGATATAGATAATCTAAGTGAGTGGGCGAGGGTCTGGCAGATGGAGTACAATGTTGATAAATGTGAAGTCATCCATTTTGGTCGGAATAACAGCAAAATGGACTATTATTTAAATGGTAAAAAATTGCAGCATGCTGCTGTGTAGAGGGACCTAGGTGTCCTTGTGCAAGAATCTCAAGGAGTTGGTTTGCAGGTGCAGCAGGTAATTAAGAAGGCAAATGGAATTTTGTCCTTCATTGCTAGAGGGATGGAGTTTAAAAACAGTGAGATTATGTTGTAGCTGTATAAGGTGCTGGTGAGGCCACATCTGGAGTACTGTGTACAGTTTTGGTCTCCTTACTTGAGAAAGGACATACTGGCACTGGAGGGGGTGCAGAGGAGATTCGCAAGGTTGATTCCGGAGTTGAGGAGGTTGGCTTATGAGGACAGACTGAGTAGATTGAGGCTATATTCATTGGAATTCAGAAGAATGAGGGGAGATCTTATAGAAACATATAAGATTATGAAGGGAATAGATAAGATAGAAGCAGGGAAATTGTTTCCACTGGCGGGTGAAACTAGAATGAGGGGGTATGGCTCAAAATAAGGGGAAGCAGATTTAGGACTGAGTTGAGGAGGAACTTCTTCACGCAAAGGGTTGTGAATCTGTGGAATTCCCTGCCCAGTGAAGCAGTTGAGGCTACCTCATTGAATGTTTTTAAGGCAAGGATAGATAAATTTTTGAACAGTAAAGGAATTAAGGGTTATGGTGAGCGGGCGGGTAAGTGGAGCTGAGTCCACGAAAAGATTAGTCATGAACTTATTGAATGGTGGAGCAGGCTCGAGGGGCCAGATGGCCGACTCCTGCTCTTAGTTCTTATGTTCTTATGTGCGTGTTAGGTAGATTGACCATGCTAAATTGCCCCTTAATGTCGGGGGATCAGCAAGGTAAATACGTGGGGTTATGGGGATACGGTATGGATGTGGATTGTTGACGGTGCAGGCTTGATGGGCCGAATGACCTGCTTCTGCACTGTAGTGGTTCTAGACATGGGGAGAATGTGCAGACGGTGCACAGACAGTGACCCAAGTGGGAATTGAAGCTGGGTCCCTGGTGCTGTGAGGCAACAGTGCTAACCACTGTGCCACCGTGCCGCCCACATGACGAGTTGGTCAATCATTAATAGAGCCCTAATGATGCGTGAGGATCCAGGTTTGATTGAATTGATTTGAATTAAATTGGTTTATTATTGTCACACGTATTGGGATACAGTGAAAAGTAATGTTTCTTGCACGCTGTACAGACAAAGCATACCGTTCATGGAGTACATAGGGGAGAAAAGAGTTAGAGCACAGGTTTAAGAGCATGGAACAAGAATAAAAGATGGAATTAGAGGGTATGCTGGGGACTGCTCGCAAGAAGTTGCCATGCTTTGTGTCACAAGTAGGCTTACATTAACACTGCAGTGAAGTTTCTGTGAAAATCCCCGAGTCGCCACACTCCAGTGCCTATTCGGGTACACTGAAGGAGAAGTTAGCACGGCCAATGCATCTAAACAGCACATCTTTCGGACTGTGGGAGGAAACTGGAGCACCTGGAGGAAACCCACACAGACATGGGGAGAATGTGCAAACTCTGCATGGACGGTGACCCAAGCCAGGAGTTGAACCTGGGTCCCTGGGGCTGTGAGGCAGCAGTGCTAACCACTGTGTCACCGTGCTGCCCCCCCAGTGATATCCTGGATAGCAGAGAGTGACCCAGTTTATCTCCTCCATTCCACATCTCCAAGGGAGGATAGCCCGTTGGTCAAAGTTGATGAAATATTGCGAGACACAAGAGTTTTGACAGGCTCAGGAGGCAGGGTTTTGAGTCAGGGTTGTTCTTCATTTAAATCGCTGACCTGGATTCTGAAGCCAGATCATCAAACCTGTGCCTGACACAACATGAGCAGCGTGGCTATTAAGGAAGAGCAAGTACAAAGCTGAAGATCTGTCTGAGAGATTTGGACACTGCTACAAAGAGCGGCTAATTGGCTGATGAAATTTAAAACTGTCACATGTGAAATTTTGCACATCAGCCAAAATAATCTGTGCCTGAAGTAAAAATTAAACAGGACCGAACTAGATTGAGGGGACTCTGAAAGTGACCTGGCAGGGGTGGCAAAGAGATTTCTCTTTGTGAATGAAGCCAATGTATAAATGCTGGCAGTCATGGCCAGATTGCTGAGAGAAATCCCAAACACTGTTATACTTTAGATGTTTCTGATACAAGGATTAGATTCCTCATTGAAATGTTTCCTCAGCTTTGGTTACTAGGCAGCAAAACAGGAGGGTCAAGGCTTGGAGTGGGTGAGAAATATCCAGAATAATGCAAAATATTTGTTGTGCGGATGATTGTGTGTGAAGAGGCTCGGTCAGTGCACACAGGGAACGGGCTGGGAAATCTTACTGAATTATAAACACTTGCACAAGGTCAAAGCTAGACAAGGTAAAAACAAAGGGTAGACCCGAGTTCACAAATATAAAAAAGAGATAAATCAATTTATAACAGAAAGAGCGTGTTTTCACACAGGGTGGTATGCATTTGGAATTGAATCAGGGAGCAGAGAGGCCAGCATTAGAAGGTTCAGATCGATGACAGTTGGAGATTGTCTCGGAAGATGGATTGGTCTTTTCTTATCCTGGGGCTTTCCTCAACAATCTTAATCAACAATCCACAAGCTTGACTTTGAGCTCTCATTAGGTGACGTTTGATATGGTGAGCAACTCCAGATAGTGCAAATCATGTGTTTCTCATGTGGACATTCTGATTCTAACATATTCACCAAAAGTGGCCCCACTGGCTTCTCTCTCTCCACAGTTCAGTGCAAATAGTGCCCTGGACATACAGCAACACCCGAGTGGAGTTGTCACACAGGTCAACATGCAATGTGCCCGCTGCCCTGACAGTCCATGTGTTCAAAAGGTGTAAGTCCTTTCTCATGACGGGGATCGTTGAGAGATCTCCCGGTTGGCTTTGTGGAGTACAAGCTCCCTTACTGAGCGAGTGGAGGCTCACCCAATAAGAAAGGTTCAGTGGGTGCTTTAAAACCCGTTACTTCACCTAGACCAGTGTTGTTGTAAGTCCTGAGGTGTTGCATGACCCAAGTGTGAGCAGAGAATCATAGAATCCTTACAGTGCAGAAGGAGGCCATTTGGCCCATCGAGTCTGCACCAACCACAATCCCACCCAGATCCTATTCCTGTAACCCCTCATATGTACCCTGCTAAACCCTCTGACACTAAGGGGCAACTTAGCACGGCCAATCCACCTGACCCGCACATCTTTAGACTGTGGGAGGAAACCGGACCACCCGAAGAAAACCCACACAGACACGGGAAGAATGTACAGACTCCACACAGACAGTAATCTAAGGCCAGAATTGAACCCGGATCCCTGGCGCTGTGAGGCAGCAGTGCTAACCACTGTGCCGCCGTGCTGCCAGGAGCGATTTCTTTCTTGGTACACAGTAAAGGGTGCTTGGTGACGGGAAAGTGGCATTTGGCTGAATTACTCCAGCCTGTCCATCCGCGATGGCTTTATTTAGTTTTCATGCAAACAAATGCACCCACTATGGGACTGGACTGAGGCGATGACCAGAGACCTGATTAAAAGCAAGCTTTAGTCCACCCTCAGTAGAATTCTGTCCTCTGATCGATAGTTTGATTCCTAATATTTGCACATGCAAAAGGAAGCCTGTGTGGTCAGGAGTCATGAAGGAGAACTGTTTTTGTGGCCTGAACACGACAAGCTTAACTTCCATTGCTGTCATTGAAAAGAAGAAGATAAGCCTCTTCTTAGCATGCTCCTGAACAATTATATCCCCAAGCTATTCCACGCGATGAAATTGGGACAGGCAAATTCTTCCATAATTCATGGACTTTGCAAAAATGCTGTCCCTCAGCTGGTCGTCATTGGTGAAATGAAGTGTGAAGTATACAAAGCTTCAATGCAACACGACACGAGCTGTGAAAAGAGGCAGCGCAGTTCTTTCCAAAATACCTTGAAAAAATACTTTGAAGCTATCCCATAATATGGCACCTAACACATCGCTAATGAAGATATTAACGGTTTAGGTGACAGTCTGCCTGAGCCTTGCGTCTGTGATTTCAGGGAATTAGAGTTAGAATACACATCACAGTAAAATTGAAGATTTGGCAATGTTGATTTGATTTGATTTATTATTGTCACATGTATCATTTCCTGCGCGCTATACAGACAAAGCATACTGTTCATAGAGAAGGAAAGGAGAGAGTGCAGAATGTAGTGTTACAGTCATAGCTAGGGTGTAGAGAAAGATCAACTTAATGTGAGGTAGGTCCGTTCAAAAGTCTGACAGCAGCAGGGAAGAAGCTGTTCTTGAGTCGGTTGGTACGTGTCCTCAGAGTTTTGTATCTTTTTCCTGATGGAAGAAGGTGGAAGAGAGAATGTTCTGGGTGTGTGGGGTCCTTAATTATGCTGACTGCTTTTTCGAGGCAGCAGGAGTGTAGACAGAGTCAATGGATGGGAGGCTGGTTTGCGTGATGGATTGGGCAACATTCACGACCTTTTGTAGTTCCTTGCGGTCTTGGGCAGAGCAGGAGCCATACCAAGCTGTGATACAACCAGAGAGAATGCTTTCTATGGTGTATCTGTAAAAGTTGGTCAGAGTCGTAGCTGACATGTCAAATTTCCTTAGACTTCTGAGAAAGTAGAGGTGTTGATGGGCTTTCTTAACTATCATGTCGGCATGGGGGGACCAGTACAGGTTGTTGTTGATCTGGACACCGAAAAACTTGAAGCTCTCGACCATTTACACTTCGTCGCCGTTGATGTAGACAGGGGCATGTTCTCCTTGGAGAGAACATTCTGAAGTCGATGACAATCTCCTTTGTTTTGTTGACATTGAGGGAGAGATTATTGTCGTCACACCAGTTCACCAGATTCTCTATCGTGTTTCACCTCGCCGCTACTTCTTCACAAGAGCAGCGTGGTGGGGTTCCCGGGTCTCTGCTGCCCTTGTCCTTCTAGAAAGTAGTTGTCATGGGTTTGGAAGGTGCTGCCTAAGGAACCTTGGTGAGATCCTACAGGCCAGTCTATTCAGGCTATCTCACCTGTGCCAGCTGTTTGGAAGAGCTATCCTATTAATTCCATTCATCAGCTCATTCCCCAATGGTCTGACAAATATTCCCCATTTCAAGTATTAAAATTCAATTATAATTTGGAAAAGATTGTTAAATCTGTTTTGACCACACCTTCAGGTAATATATTCCAGAATATAAGAATATAATAACGTATAATATACTATAATATAATATAATAACCTATTCCAGAATATAAGAACTCTCTGCATAAAAAACTCCTCAACTTGCATCAGTTTCGATAGCCAATTGTCTTCAATCTCATTGGTGTCTGCAAAATACAGGCAATATATTTTAATAACAAATATTGTATATCTTTATTAACCGTCTCTGTGTGTGGATTAACCGTCTCTCTGTGTTTGGATTAACTGTCTCTGTGTGTAGATTAACTGTCTCTCTGTGTGTGGATTAACCGTCTCTCTGTGTGTGGATTAACCGTCTCTCTGTGTGTGGATTAACCGTCTCTCTGTGTGTGGATTAACCGTCTCTCTGTGTGTGGATTAACCGTCTCTCTGTGTGTGGATTAACCGTCTCTCTGTGTGTGGATTAACCATCTCTCTGTGAGTGGATTAACCGTCTCCCTGAGTGTGGATTAACCGTCTCTCTGTGTGTGTGGATTAACCGTCTCTCTGTGTGTGGATTAACCGTCTCTCTGTGTGTGGATTAACCATCTCTCTGTGTGTGGATTAACCATCTCTCTGTGAGTGGATTAACCGTCTCCCTGAGTGTGGATTAACCGTCTCTCTGTGTGTGTGGATTAACCGTCTCTCTGTGTGTTTGGATTAACCGTCTCTCTGTGTTTGGATTAACCGTCTTTCTGTGTGTGGATTAACCGTCTCTCTGTGTGTGGATTAACCGTCTCTCTGTGTGTGGATTAACCGTCTCTGTGTGTGGATTAACCGTCTCTCTGTGTGTGGATTAACCGTTTCTCTGTGTGTGGATTAACCGTCTCTCTGTGTGTGTGGATTAACCGTCTCCCTGTGTGTGGATTAACCGTCTCTCCGTGAGTGGATTAACCGTCTCCCTGTGTGTGGATTAACCGTCTCTCTGTGTGTGTGGATTAACCGTCTCCCTGTGTGTGGATTAACCGTCTCTGTGTGTGGATTAACCGTCTCTCTGTGTGTGGATTAACCGTCTCTCTGTGAGTGGATTAACCGTCTCTCTATGTGTGTGGATTAACCGTCTCTCTCTGTGTGTGTGGAGTAACCGTCTCTCTCTCTGTGTGTGGATTAACCGTCTCTCTGTGTGTGGATTAACCGTCTCTCTGTGTGTGTGGATTAACCGTCTCTCTGTGTGTGTGGATTAACCGTCTCTCTCTCTGTGTGTGGATTAACCGTCTCTCTGTGTGTGGATTAACCGTCTCTCTGTGTGTGTGGATTAACCGTCTCTCTGTGTGTGTGGATTAACCGTCTCTCTGTGTGTGGATTAACCGTCTCTCTCTGTGTGTGGATTAACCGTCTCTCTGTGTGGAGATTAAACGTCTCTCTGTGTGTGGATTAACCGTCTCTCTGTGTGTGTGGATTAACCGTCTCTCTGTGTGTGGATTAACCGTCTCTCTGTGTGTGGATTAACCGTCTCTCTGTGAGTGGATTAACCGTCTCCCTGTGTGTGGATTAACCGTCTCTCTGTGTGTGTGGATTAACCGTCTCTCTGCGTTTGGATTAACCGTCTCTCTGTGTTTGGATTAACCGTCTTTCTGTGTGTGGATTAACCGTCTCTCTCTGTGTGTGTGGAGTAACCGTCTCTCTGTGTGTGGATTAACCGTCTCTGTGTGTGTGGATTAACCGTCTCTCTGTGTGTGTGGATTAACCGTCTCTCTGTGTGTGGATTAACCGTCTCTCTGTGTGTGGATTAACCGTCTCTCTGTGTGAGTGGATTAACCGTCTCTCTGTGTGTGGATTAACCGTCTCTCTGTGTGTGGATTAACCGTCTCTCTGTGTGTGGATTAACCGTCTCTCTGTGTGTGTGGATTAACCGTCTCTCTGTGTGTGGATTAACCGTCTCTCTGTGTGTGGAGTAACCGTCTCTCTCTCTGTGTGTGGATTAACCGTCTCTCTGTGTGTGGATTAACCGTCTCTCTGTGTGTGGATTAACCGTCTCTCTGTGTGTGGATTAACCGTCTCTCTGTGTGTGTGGATTAACCGTCTCTCTGTGTGTGGATTAACCGTCTCTCTCTGTGTGTGGATTAACCGTCTCTCTCTGTGTGTGGATTAACCGTCTCTCTGTGTGGAGATTAAACGTCTCTCTGTGTGTGGATTAACCGTCTCTCTGTGTGTGTGGATTAACCGTCTCTCTGTGTGTGGATTAACCGTCTCTCTGTGTGTGGATTAACCGTCTCTCTGTGAGTGGATTAACCGTCTCCCTGTGTGTGGATTAACCGTCTCTCTGTGTGTGTGGATTAACCGTCTCTCTGTGTTTGGATTAACCGTCTCTCTGTGTTTGGATTAACCGTCTTTCTGTGTGTGGATTAACCGTCTCTCTCTGTGTGTGTGGAGTAACCGTCTCTCTGTGTGTGGATTAACCGTCTCTGTGTGTGTGTGGATTAACCGTCTCTCTGTGTGTGTGGATTAACCGTCTCTCTGTGTGTGGATTAACCGTCTCTCTGTGTGTGGATTAACCGTCTCTCTGTGTGTGGATTAACCGTCTCTCTGTGTGAGTGGATTAACCGTCTCTCTGTGTGTGGATTAACCGTCTCTCTGTGTGAGTGGATTAACCGTCTCTCTGTATGTGGATTAACCGTCTCTCTGTGTGAGTGGATTAACCGTCTCTCTGTATGTGTGGATTAACCGTCTCTCTGTGTGTGTGGATTAACCGTCTCTCTGTGTGTGGATTAACCGTCTCTCTGTGTGAGTGGATTAACCGTCTCTCTGTGTGTGGATTAACCGTCTCTCTGTATGTGGATTAACCGTCTCTCTGTGTGAGTGGATTAACCGTCTCTCTGTATGTGTGGATTAACCGTCTCTCTGTGTGTGTGGATTAACCGTCTCTCTGTGCATGGATTAACCGTCTCTCTGTGTGTGGATTAACCGTCTCTCTGTGTGTGCATTAACCGTCTCTCTGTGTGTGTGGATTAAACGTCTCTCTGTGCATGGACTAACCGACTCTCTGTGTGTGGATTAACCGTCTCTCTCTCTGTGTGTGGATTAACCGTCTCTCTGTGCATGGATTAACCGTCTCTCTGTGTGTGGATTAACCGTCTCTCTGTGTGTGCATTAACCGTCTCTCTGTGTGTGTGGATTAAACGTCTCTCTGTGCATGGACTAACCGACTCTCTGTGTGTGGATTAACCGTCTCTCTGTGTGTGTGGATTAACCGTCTCTCTGTGTGTGGATTAACCGTCTCTCTGTGTGTGGATTAACCGTCTCTCTGTGAGTGGATTAACCGTCTCCCTGTGTGTGGATTAACCGTCTCTCTGTGTGTGTGGATTAACCGTCTCTCTGTGTGTGTGGATTAACCGTCTCTCTGTGTGTGGATTAACCGTCTCTCTGCGTTTGGATTAACCGTCTCTCTGTGTTTGGATTAACCGTCTTTCTGTGTGTGGATTAACCGTCTCTCTCTGTGTGTGTGGAGTAACCGTCTCTCTGTGTGTGGATTAACCGTCTCTGTGTGTGTGTGGATTAACCGTCTCTCTGTGTGTGTGGATTAACCGTCTCTCTGTGTGTGGATTAACCGTCTCTCTGTGTGTGGATTAACCGTCTCTCTGTGTGAGTGGATTAACCGTCTCTCTGTGTGTGGATTAACCGTCTCTCTGTGTGTGGATTAACCGTCTCTCTGTGTGTGGATTAACCGTCTCTCTGTGTGTGTGGATTAACCGTCTCTCTGTGTGTGGATTAACCGTCTCTCTGTGTGTGGATTAACCGTCTCCCTGAGTGTGGATTAACCGTCTCTCTGTGTGTGTGGATTAACCGTCTCTCTGTGTTTAGATTAACCGTCTCTCTGTGTGTGGATTAACCGTCTCTCTGTGTGTGGATTAACCGTCTCTCTGTGTGTGGATTAACCATCTCTCTGTGTGTGGATTAACCATCTCTCTGTGAGTGGATTAACCGTCTCCCTGAGTGTGGATTAACCGTCTCTCTGTGTGTGTGGATTAACCGTCTCTCTGTGTGTTTGGATTAACCGTCTCTCTGTGTTTGGATTAACCGTCTTTCTGTGTGTGGATTAACCGTCTTTCTGTGTGTGGATTAACCGTCTCTCTGTGTGTGGATGAACCGTCTCTGTGTGTGGATTAACCGTCTCTCTGTGAGTGGATTAACCGTTTCTCTGTGTGTGGATTAACCGTCTCTCTGTGTGTGTGGATTAACCGCCTCCCTGTGTGTGGATTAACCGTCTCTCTGTGAGTGGATTAACCGTCTCCCTGTGTGTGGATTAACCGTCTCTCTGTGTGTGTGGATTAACCGTCTCCCTGTGTGTGGATTAACCGTCTCTGTGTGTGGATTAACCGTCTCTCTGTGTGTGGATTAACTGTCTCTCTGTGAGTGGATTAACCGTCTCTCTATGTGTGTGGATTAACCGTCTCTCTGTGTGTGTGTGGAGTAACCGTCTCTCTCTCTGTGTGTGGATTAACCGTCTCTCTGTGTGTGGATTAACCGTCTCTCTGTGAGTGGATTAACCGTCTCTCTATGTGTGTGGATTAACCGTCTCTCTGTGTGTGTGTGGAGTAACCGTCTCTCTCTCTGTGTGTGGATTAACCGTCTCTCTGTGTGTGGATTAACCGTCTCTCTGTATGTGTGGATTAACCGTCTCTCTCTGTGTGTGGATTAACCGTCTCTCTGTGTGTGGATTAACCGTCTCTCTGTGTGTGTGGATTAACCGTCTCTCTGTGTGTGTGGATTAACCGTCTCTCTGTGTGTGGATTAACCGTCTCTCTCTGTGTGTGGATTAACCGTCTCTCTGTGTGGAGATTAAACGTCTCTCTGTGTGTGGATTAACCGTCTCTCTGTGTGTGTGGATTAACCGTCTCTCTGTGTGTGGATTAACCGTCTCTCTGTGTGTGGATTAACCGTCTCTCTGTGAGTGGATTAACCGTCTCCCTGTGTGTGGATTAACCGTCTCTCTGTGTGTGTGGATTAACCGTCTCTCTGCGTTTGGATTAACCGTCTCTCTGTGTTTGGATGAACCGTCTTTCTGTGTGTGGATTAACCGTCTCTCTCTGCGTGTGTGGAGTAACCGTCTCTCTGTGTGTGGATTAACCGTCTCTGTGTGTGTGTGGATTAACCGTCTCTCTGTGTGTGTGGATTAACCGTCTCTCTGTGTGTGGATTAACCGTCTCTCTGTGTGTGGATTAACCGTCTCTCTGTGTGAGTGGATTAACCGTCTCTCTGTGTGTGGATTAACCGTCTCTCTGTGTGTGGATTAACCGTCTCTCTGTGTGTGGATTAACCGTCTCTCTGTGTGTGTGGATTAACCGTCTCTCTGTGTGTGGATTAACCGTCTCTCTGTGTGTGGAGTAACCGTCTCTCTCTCTGTATGTGGATTAACCGTCTCTCTGTGTGTGGATTAACCGTCTCTCTGTGTGTGGATTAACCGTCTCTCTGTGTGTGGATTAACCGTCTCTCTGTGTGTGTGGATTAACCGTCTCTCTGTGTGTGGATTAACCGTCTCTCTCTGTGTGTGGATTAACCGTCTCTCTCTGTGTGTGGATTAACCGTCTCTCTGTGTGGAGATTAAACGTCTCTCTGTGTGTGGATTAACCGTCTCTCTGTGTGTGTGGATTAACCGTCTCTCTGTGTGTGGATTAACCGTCTCTCTGTGTGTGGATTAACCGTCTCTCTGTGAGTGGATTAACCGTCTCCCTGTGTGTGGATTAACCGTCTCTCTGTGTGTGTGGACTAACCGTCTCTCTGTGTTTGGATTAACCGTCTCTCTGTGTTTGGATTAACCGTCTCTCTGTGTGTGGATTAACCGTCTCTCTGTGTGTGGAGTAACCGTCTCTCTCTCTGTATGTGGATTAACCGTCTCTCTGTGTGTGGATTAACCGTCTCTCTGTGTGTGGATTAACCGTCTCTCTGTGTGTGGATTAACCGTCTCTCTGTGTGTGTGGATTAACCGTCTCTCTGTGTGTGGATTAACCGTCTCTCTCTGTGTGTGGATTAACCGTCTCTCTCTGTGTGTGGATTAACCGTCTCTCTGTGTGGAGATTAAACGTCTCTCTGTGTGTGGATTAACCGTCTCTCTGTGTGTGTGGATTAACCGTCTCTCTGTGTGTGGATTAACCGTCTCTCTGTGTGTGGATTAACCGTCTCTCTGTGAGTGGATTAACCGTCTCCCTGTGTGTGGATTAACCGTCTCTCTGTGTGTGTGGACTAACCGTCTCTCTGTGTTTGGATTAACCGTCTTTCTGTGTGTGGATTAACCGTCTCTCTCTGTGTGTGTGGAGTAACCGTCTCTCTGTGTGTGGAGTAACCGTCTCTCTGTGTGTGGATTAACCGTCTCTCTGTGTTTGGATTAACCGTCTTTCTGTGTGTGGATTAACCGTCTCTCTCTGTGTGTGTGGAGTAACCGTCTCTCTGTGTGTGGATTAACCGTCTCTGTGTGTGTGTGGATTAACCGTCTCTCTGTGTGTGGATTAACCGTCTCTCTGTGTTTGGATTAACCGTCTCTGTGTGTGTGGATTAACCGTCTCTCTGTGTGTGTGGATTAACCGTCTCTCTGTGTGTGGATTAACCGTCTCTCTGTGTGTGGATTAACCGTCTCTCTGTGTGAGTGGATTAACCGTCTCTCTGTGTGTGGATTAACCGTCTCTCTGTGTGTGGATTAACCGTCTCTCTGTGTGTGGATTAACCGTCTCTCTGTGTGTGTGGATTAACCGTCTCTCTGTGTGTGGATTAACCGTCTCTCTGTGTGTGGATTAACCGTCTCCCTGAGTGTGGATTAACCGTCTCTCTGTGTGTGTGGATTAACCGTCTCTCTGTGTGTGGATTAACCGTCTCTCTGTGTGTGGATTAACCATCTCTCTGTGTGTGGATTAACCATCTCTCTGTGAGTGGATTAACCGTCTCCCTGAGTGTGGATTAACCGTCTCTCTGTGTGTGTGGATTAACCGTCTCTCTGTGTGTTTGGATTAACCGTCTCTCTGTGTTTGGATTAACCGTCTTTCTGTGTGTGGATTAACCGTCTCTCTGTGTGTGGATTAACCGTCTCTCTGTGTGTGGATTAACCGTCTCTGTGTGTGGATTCACCGTCTCTCTGTGTGTGGATTAACCGTTTCTCTGTGTGTGGATTAACCGTCTCTCTGTGTGTGTGGATTAACCGCCTCCCTGTGTGTGGATTAACCGTCTCTCTGTGAGTGGATTAACCGTCTCCCTGTGTGTGGATTAACCGTCTCTCTGTGTGTGTGGATTAACCGTCTCCCTGTGTGTGGATTAACCGTCTCTGTGTGTGGATTAACCGTCTCTCTGTGTGTGGATTAACCGTCTCTCTGTGAGTGGATTAACCGTCTCTCTATGTGTGTGGATTAACCGTCTCTCTGTGTGTGTGTGGAGTAACCGTCTCTCTCTCTGTGTGTGGATTAACCGTCTCTCTGTGTGTGGATTAACCGTCTCTCTGTATGTGTGGATTAACCGTCTCTCTGTGTGTGTGGATTAACCGTCTCTCTCTCTGTGTGTGGAATAACCGTCTCTCTGTGTGTGGATTAACCGTCTCTCTGTGTGTGTGGATTAACCGTCTCTCTGTGTGTGTGGATTAACCGTCTCTCTGTGTGTGGATTAACCGTCTCTCTCTGTGTGTGGATTAACCGTCTCTCTGTGTGGAGATTAAACGTCTCTCTGTGTGTGGATTAACCGTCTCTCTGTGTGTGTGGATTAACCGTCTCTCTGTGTGTGGATTAACCGTCTCTCTGTGTGTGGATTAACCGTCTCTCTGTGAGTGGATTAACCGTCTCCCTGTGTGTGGATTAACCGTCTCTCTGTGTGTGTGGATTAACCGTCTCTCTGCGTTTGGATTAACCGTCTCTCTGTGTTTGGATTAACCGTCTTTCTGTGTGTGGATTAACCGTCTCTCTCTGCGTGTGTGGAGTAACCGTCTCTCTGTGTGTGGATTAACCGTCTCTGTGTGTGTGTGGATTAACCGTCTCTCTGTGTGTGTGGATTAACCGTCTCTCTGTGTGTGGATTAACCGTCTCTCTGTGTGTGGATTAACCGTCTCTCTGTGTGTGGATTAACCGTCTCTCTGTGTGTGGATTAACCGTCTCTCTGTGTGTGTGGATTAACCGTCTCTCTGTGTGTGGATTAACCGTCTCTCTGTGTGTGGAGTAACCGTCTCTCTCTCTGTGTGTGGATTAACCGTCTCTCTGTGTGTGGATTAACCGTCTCTCTGTGTGTGGATTAACCGTCTCTCTGTGTGTGGATTAACCGTCTCTCTGTGTGTGTGGATTAACCGTCTCTCTGTGTGTGGATTAACCGTCTCTCTCTGTGTGTGGATTAACCGTCTCTCTCTGTGTGTGGATTAACCGTCTCTCTGTGTGGAGATTAAACGTCTCTCTGTGTGTGGATTAACCGTCTCTCTGTGTGTGTGGATTAACCGTCTCTCTGTGTGTGGATTAACCGTCTCTCTGTGTGTGGATTAACCGTCTCTCTGTGAGTGGATTAACCGTCTCCCTGTGTGTGGATTAACCGTCTCTCTGTGTGTGTGGATTAACCGTCTCTCTGTGTTTGGATTAACCGTCTCTCTGTGTTTGGATTAACCGTCTTTCTGTGTGTGGATTAACCGTCTCTCTCTGTGTGTGTGGAGTAACCGTCTCTCTGTGTGTGGATTAACCGTCTCTCTGTGTGTGGATTAACCGTCTCTCTGTGTGTGGATTAACCGTCTCTCTGTGTGAGTGGATTAACCGTCTCTCTGTGTGTGGATTAACCGTCTCTCTGTGTGAGTGGATTAACCGTCTCTCTGTATGTGTGGATTAACCGTCTCTCTGTGTGTGTGGATTAACCGTCTCTCTGTGTGTGGATTAACCGTCTCTCTGTGTGAGTGGATTAACCGTCTCTCTGTGTGTGGATTAACCGTCTCTCTGTATGTGGATTAACCGTCTCTCTGTGTGAGTGGATTAACCGTCTCTCTGTATGTGTGGATTAACCGTCTCTCTGTGTGTGTGGATTAACCGTCTCTCTGTGCATGGATTAACCGTCTCTCTGTGTGTGGATTAACCGTCTCTCTGTGTGTGCATTAACCGTCTCTCTGTGTGTGTGGATTAAACGTCTCTCTGTGCATGGACTAACCGACTCTCTGTGTGTGGATTAACCGTCTCTCTGTGTGTGGATTAACCGTCTCTCTGTGTGTGTGGATTAACCGTCTCTCTGTGTGTGTGGATTAACCGTCTCTCTGTGTGTGGATTAACCGTCTCTCTCTGTGTGTGGATTAACCGTCTCTCTGTGTGGAGATTAAACGTCTCTCTGTGTGTGGATTAACCGTCTCTCTGTGTGTGTGGATTAACCGTCTCTCTGTGTGTGGATTAACCGTCTCTCTGTGTGTGGATTAACCGTCTCTCTGTGAGTGGATTAACCGTCTCCCTGTGTGTGGATTAACCGTCTCTCTGTGTGTGTGGATTAACCGTCTCTCTGCGTTTGGATTAACCGTCTCTCTGTGTTTGGATTAACCGTCTTTCTGTGTGTGGATTAACCGTCTCTCTCTGTGTGTGTGGAGTAACCGTCTCTCTGTGTGTGGATTAACCGTCTCTGTGTGTGTGTGGATTAACCGTCTCTCTGTGTGTGTGGATTAACCGTCTCTCTGTGTGTGGATTAATCGTCTCTCTGTGTGTGGATTAACCGTCTCTCTGTGTGTGTGGATTAACCGTCTCTCTGTGTGTGGATTAACCGTCTCTCTGTGTGTGGATTAACCGTCTCTCTGTGTGTGGATTAACCGTCTCTCTGTGTGAGTGGATTAACCGTCTCTCTGTGTGTGGATTAACCGTCTCTCTGTGTGTGGATTAACCGTCTCCCTGTGTGTGGATTAACCGTCTCTCTGTGTGTGTGGATTAACCGTCTCTCTGTGTGTGGATTAACCGTCTCTCTGTGTGTGGATTAACCATCTCTCTGTGTGTGGATTAACCATCTCTCTGTGAGTGGATTAACCGTCTCCCTGAGTGTGGATTAACCGTCTCTCTGTGTGTGTGGATTAACCGTCTCTCTGTGTGTTTGGATTAACCGTCTCTCTGTGTTTGGATTAACCGTCTTTCTGTGTGTGGATTAACCGTCTCTCTGTGTGTGGATTAACCGTCTCTCTGTGTGTGGATTAACCGTCTCTGTGTGTGGATTAACCGTCTCTCTGTGTGTGGATTAACCGTTTCTCTGTGTGTGGATTAACCGTCTCTCTGTGTGTGTGGATTAACCGTCTCCCTGTGTGTGGATTAACCGTCTCTCTGTGAGTGGATTAACCGTCTCCCTGTGTGTGGATTAACCGTCTCTCTGTGTGTGTGGATTAACCGTCTCCCTGTGTGTGGATTAACCGTCTCTGTGTGTGGATTAACCGTCTCTCTGTGTGTGGATTAACCGTCTCTCTGTGAGTGGATTAACCGTCTCTCTATGTGTGTGGATTAACCGTCTCTCTCTGTGTGTGTGGAGTAACCGTCTCTCTCTCTGTGTGTGGATTAACCGTCTCTCTGTGTGTGGATTAACCGTCTCTCTGTATGTGTGGATTAACCGTCTCTCTGTGTGTGTGGATTAACCGTCTCTCTCTCTGTGTGTGGAATAACCGTCTCTCTGTGTGTGGATTAACCGTCTCTCTGTGTGTGTGGATTAACCGTCTCTCTGTGTGTGTGGATTAACCGTCTCTCTGTGTGTGGATTAACCGTCTCTCTCTGTGTGTGGATTAACCGTCTCTCTGTGTGGAGATTAAACGTCTCTCTGTGTGTGGATTAACCGTCTCTCTGTGTGTGTGGATTAACCGTCTCTCTGTGTGTGGATTAACCGTCTCTCTGTGTGTGGATTAACCGTCTCTCTGTGAGTGGATTAACCGTCTCCCTGTGTGTGGATTAACCGTCTCTCTGTGTGTGTGGATTAACCGTCTCTCTGCGTTTGGATTAACCGTCTCTCTGTGTTTGGATTAACCGTCTTTCTGTGTGTGGATTAACCGTCTCTCTCTGCGTGTGTGGAGTAACCGTCTCTCTGTGTGTGGATTAACCGTCTCTGTGTGTGTGTGGATTAACCGTCTCTCTGTGTGTGTGGATTAACCGTCTCTCTGTGTGTGGATTAACCGTCTCTCTGTGTGTGGATTAACCGTCTCTCTGTGTGTGGATTAACCGTCTCTCTGTGTGTGTGGATTAACCGTCTCTCTGTGTGTGGATTAACCGTCTCTCTGTGTGAGTGGATTAACCGTCTCTCTGTATGTGTGGATTAACCGTCTCTCTGTGTGTGTGGATTAACCGTCTCTCTGTGTGTGGATTAACCGTCTCTCTGTGTGAGTGGATTAACCGTCTCTCTGTGTGTGGATTAACCGTCTCTCTGTATGTGGATTAACCGTCTCTCTGTGTGAGTGGATTAACCGTCTCTCTGTGTGTGTGGATTAACCGTCTCTCTGTGTGTGGATTAAACGTCTCTCTGTGCATGGACTAACCGACTCTCTGTGTGTGGATTAACCGTCTCTCTCTCTGTGTGTGGATTAACCGTCTCTCTGTGTGTGGATTAACCGTCTCTCTGTGTGTGTGGATTAACCGTCTCTCTGTGTGTGTGGATTAACCGTCTCTCTGTGTGTGGATTAACCGTCTCTCTCTGTGTGTGGATTAACCGTCTCTCTGTGTGGAGATTAAACGTCTCTCTGTGTGTGGATTAACCGTCTCTCTGTGTGTGTGGATTAACCGTCTCTCTGTGTGTGGATTAACCGTCTCTCTGTGTGTGGATTAACCGTCTCTCTGTGAGTGGATTAACCGTCTCCCTGTGTGTGGATTAACCGTCTCTCTGTGTGTGTGGATTAACCGTCTCTCTGCGTTTGGATTAACCGTCTCTCTGTGTTTGGATTAACCGTCTTTCTGTGTGTGGATTAACCGTCTCTCTCTGTGTGTGTGGAGTAACCGTCTCTCTGTGTGTGGATTAACCGTCTCTGTGTGTGTGTGGATTAACCGTCTCTCTGTGTGTGTGGATTAACCGTCTCTCTGTGTGTGGATTAACCGTCTCTCTGTGTGTGGATTAACCGTCTCTCTGTGTGAGTGGATTAACCGTCTCTCTGTGTGTGGATTAACCGTCTCTCTGTGTGTGGATTAACCGTCTCTCTGTGTGTGGATTAACCGTCTCTCTGTGTGAGTGGATTAACCGTCTCTCTGTGTGTGGATTAACCGTCTCTCTGTGTGTGGATTAACCGTCTCCCTGAGTGTGGATTAACCGTCTCTCTGTGTGTGTGGATTAACCGTCTCTCTGTGTGTGGATTAACCGTCTCTCTGTGTGTGGATTAACCATCTCTCTGTGTGTGGATTAACCATCTCTCTGTGAGTGGATTAACCGTCTCCCTGAGTGTGGATTAACCGTCTCTCTGTGTGTGTGGATTAACCGTCTCTCTGTGTGTTTGGATTAACCGTCTCTCTGTGTTTGGATTAACCGTCTTTCTGTGTGTGGATTAACCGTCTCTCTGTGTGTGGATTAACCGTCTCTCTGTGTGTGGATTAACCGTCTCTGTGTGTGGATTAACCGTCTCTCTGTGTGTGGATTAACCGTTTCTCTGTGTGTGGATTAACCGTCTCTCTGTGTGTGTGGATTAACCGTCTCCCTGTGTGTGGATTAACCGTCTCTCTGTGTGTGGATTAACCGTCTCTCTGTGTGTGTGGATTAACCGTCTCTCTGTGTGTGGATTAACCGTCTCTCTGTGTGTGGATTAACCGTCTCTCTGTGAGTGGATTAACCGTCTCCCTGTGTGTGGATTAACCGTCTCTCTGTGTGTGTGGATTAACCGTCTCTCTGTGTTTGGATTAACCGTCTCTCTGTGTTTGGATTAACCGTCTTTCTGTGTGTGGATTAACCGTCTCTCTCTGTGTGTGTGGAGTAACCGTCTCTCTGTGTGTGGATTAACCGTCTCTGTGTGTGTGTGGATTAACCGTCTCTCTGTGTGTGTGGATTAACCGTCTCTCTGTGTGTGGATTAACCGTCTCTCTGTGTGTGGATTAACCGTCTCTCTGTGTGTGGATTAACCGTCTCTCTGTGTGTGGATTAACCGTCTCTCTGTGTGTGGATTAACCGTCTCTCTGTGTGAGTGGATTAACCGTCTCTCTGTGTGTGGATTAACCGTCTCTCTGTGAGTGGATTAACCGTCTCCCTGTGTGTGGATTAACCGTCTCTCTGTGTGTGTGGATTAACCGTCTCTCTGCGTTTGGATTAACCGTCTCTCTGTGTTTGGATTAACCGTCTTTCTGTGTGTGGATTAACCGTCTCTCTCTGCGTGTGTGGAGTAACCGTCTCTCTGTGTGTGGATTAACCGTCTCTGTGTGTGTGTGGATTAACCGTCTCTCTGTGTGTGTGGATTAACCGTCTCTCTGTGTGTGGATTAACCGTCTCTCTGTGTGTGGATTAACCGTCTCTCTGTGTGTGGATTAACCGTCTCTCTGTGTGTGTGGATTAACCGTCTCTCTGTGTGTGGATTAACCGTCTCTCTGTGTGAGTGGATTAACCGTCTCTCTGTATGTGTGGATTAACCGTCTCTCTGTGTGTGTGGATTAACCGTCTCTCTGTGTGTGGATTAACCGTCTCTCTGTGTGAGTGGATTAACCGTCTCTCTGTGTGTGGATTAACCGTCTCTCTGTATGTGGATTAACCGTCTCTCTGTGTGAGTGGATTAACCGTCTCTCTGTATGTGTGGATTAACCGTCTCTCTGTGTGTGTGGATTAACCGTCTCTCTGTGCATGGATTAACCGTCTCTCTGTGTGTGGATTAACCGTCTCTCTGTGTGTGCATTAACCGTCTCTCTGTGTGTGTGGATTAAACGTCTCTCTGTGCATGGACTAACCGACTCTCTGTGTGTGGATTAACCGTCTCTCTCTCTGTGTGTGGATTAACCGTCTCTCTGTGTGTGGATTAACCGTCTCTCTGTGTGTGTGGATTAACCGTCTCTCTGTGTGTGTGGATTAACCGTCTCTCTGTGTGTGGATTAACCGTCTCTCTCTGTGTGTGGATTAACCGTCTCTCTGTGTGGAGATTAAACGTCTCTCTGTGTGTGGATTAACCGTCTCTCTGTGTGTGTGGATTAACCGTCTCTCTGTGTGTGGATTAACCGTCTCTCTGTGTGTGGATTAACCGTCTCTCTGTGAGTGGATTAACCGTCTCCCTGTGTGTGGATTAACCGTCTCTCTGTGTGTGTGGATTAACCGTCTCTCTGCGTTTGGATTAACCGTCTCTCTGTGTTTGGATTAACCGTCTTTCTGTGTGTGGATTAACCGTCTCTCTCTGTGTGTGTGGAGTAACCGTCTCTCTGTGTGTGGATTAACCGTCTCTGTGTGTGTGTGGATTAACCGTCTCTCTGTGTGTGTGGATTAACCGTCTCTCTGTGTGTGGATTAACCGTCTCTCTGTGTGTGGATTAACCGTCTCTCTGGGTGAGTGGATTAACCGTCTCTCTGTGTGTGGATTAACCGTCTCTCTGTGTGTGGATTAACCGTCTCTCTGTGTGTGGATTAACCGTCTCTCTGTGTGAGTGGATTAACCGTCTCTCTGTGTGTGGATTAACCGTCTCTCTGTGTGTGGATTAACCGTCTCCCTGAGTGTGGATTAACCGTCTCTCTGTGTGTGTGGATTAACCGTCTCTCTGTGTGTGGATTAACCGTCTCTCTGTGTGTGGATTAACCATCTCTCTGTGTGTGGATTAACCATCTCTCTGTGAGTGGATTAACCGTCTCCCTGAGTGTGGATTAACCGTCTCTCTGTGTGTGTGGATTAACCGTCTCTCTGTGTGTTTGGATTAACCGTCTCTCTGTGTTTGGATTAACCGTCTCTCTGTGTGTGGATTAACCGTCTCTCTGTGTGTGGATTAACCGTCTCTCTGTGTGTGGATTAACCGTCTCTGTGTGTGGATTAACCGTCTCTCTGTGTGTGGATTAACCGTCTCTCTGTGTGTGGATTAACCGTCTCTCTGTGTGTGGATTAACCGTCTCTCTGTGTGTGGATTAACCGTCTCTGTGTGTGGATTAACCGTCTCTCTGTGTGTGGATTAACCGTTTCTCTGTGTGTGGATTAACCGTCTCTCTGTGTGTGTGGATTAACCGTCTCCCTGTGTGTGGATTAACCGTCTCTCTGTGTGTGGATTAACCGTCTCTCTGTGTGTGTGGATTAACCGTCTCTCTGTGTGTGGATTAACCGTCTCTCTGTGTGTGGATTAACCGTCTCTCTGTGAGTGGATTAACCGTCTCCCTGTGTGTGGATTAACCGTCTCTCTGTGTGTGTGGATTAACCGTCTCTCTGTGTTTGGATTAACCGTCTCTCTGTGTTTGGATTAACCGTCTTTCTGTGTGTGGATTAACCGTCTCTCTCTGTGTGTGTGGAGTAACCGTCTCTCTGTGTGTGGATTAACCGTCTCTGTGTGTGTGTGGATTAACCGTCTCTCTGTGTGTGTGGATTAACCGTCTCTCTGTGTGTGGATTAACCGTCTCTCTGTGTGTGGATTAACCGTCTCTCTGTGTGTGGATTAACCGTCTCTCTGTGTGAGTGGATTAACCGTCTCTCTGTGTGTGGATTAACCGTCTCTCTGTGTGAGTGGATTAACCGTCTCTCTGTATGTGTGGATTAACCGTCTCTCTGTGTGTGTGGATTAACCGTCTCTCTGTGTGTGGATTAACCGTCTCTCTGTGTGAGTGGATTAACCGTCTCTCTGTGTGTGGATTAACCGTCTCTCTGTATGTGGATTAACCGTCTCTCTGTGTGAGTGGATTAACCGTCTCTCTGTATGTGTGGATTAACCGTCTCTCTGTGTGTGTGGATTAACCGTCTCTCTGTGCATGGATTAACCGTCTCTCTGTGTGTGGATTAACCGTCTCTCTGTGTGTGCATTAACCGTCTCTCTGTGTGTGTGGATTAAACGTCTCTCTGTGCATGGACTAACCGACTCTCTGTGTGTGGATTAACCGTCTCTCTCTCTGTGTGTGGATTAACCGTCTCTCTGTGTGTGGATTAACCGTCTCTCTGTGTGTGTGGATTAACCGTCTCTCTGTGTGTGTGGATTAACCGTCTCTCTGTGTGTGGATTAACCGTCTCTCTCTGTGTGTGGATTAACCGTCTCTCTGTGTGGAGATTAAACGTCTCTCTGTGTGTGGATTAACCGTCTCTCTGTGTGTGTGGATTAACCGTCTCTCTGTGTGTGGATTAACCGTCTCTCTGTGTGTGGATTAACCGTCTCTCTGTGAGTGGATTAACCGTCTCCCTGTGTGTGGATTAACCGTCTCTCTGTGTGTGTGGATTAACCGTCTCTCTGCGTTTGGATTAACCGTCTCTCTGTGTTTGGATTAACCGTCTTTCTGTGTGTGGATTAACCGTCTCTCTCTGTGTGTGTGGAGTAACCGTCTCTCTGTGTGTGGATTAACCGTCTCTGTGTGTGTGTGGATTAACCGTCTCTCTGTGTGTGTGGATTAACCGTCTCTCTGTGTGTGGATTAACCGTCTCTCTGTGTGTGGATTAACCGTCTCTCTGTGTGAGTGGATTAACCGTCTCTCTGTGTGTGGATTAACCGTCTCTCTGTGTGTGGATTAACCGTCTCTCTGTGTGTGGATTAACCGTCTCTCTGTGTGAGTGGATTAACCGTCTCTCTGTGTGTGGATTAACCGTCTCTCTGTGTGTGGATTAACCGTCTCCCTGTGTGTGGATTAACCGTCTCTCTGTGTGTGTGGATTAACCGTCTCTCTGTGTGTGGATTAACCGTCTCTCTGTGTGTGGATTAACCATCTCTCTGTGTGTGGATTAACCATCTCTCTGTGAGTGGATTAACCGTCTCCCTGAGTGTGGATTAACCGTCTCTCTGTGTGTGTGGATTAACCGTCTCTCTGTGTGTTTGGATTAACCGTCTCTCTGTGTTTGGATTAACCGTCTTTCTGTGTGTGGATTAACCGTCTCTCTGTGTGTGGATTAACCGTCTCTCTGTGTGTGGATTAACCGTCTCTGTGTGTGGATTAACCGTCTCTCTGTGTGTGGATTAACCGTTTCTCTGTGTGTGGATTAACCGTCTCTCTGTGTGTGTGGATTAACCGTCTCCCTGTGTGTGGATTAACCGTCTCTCTGTGAGTGGATTAACCGTCTCCCTGTGTGTGGATTAACCGTCTCTCTGTGTGTGTGGATTAACCGTCTCCCTGTGTGTGGATTAACCGTCTCTGTGTGTGGATTAACCGTCTCTCTGTGTGTGGATTAACCGTCTCTCTGTGAGTGGATTAACCGTCTCTCTATGTGTGTGGATTAACCGTCTCTCTCTGTGTGTGTGGAGTAACCGTCTCTCTCTCTGTGTGTGGATTAACCGTCTCTCTGTGTGTGGATTAACCGTCTCTCTGTATGTGTGGATTAACCGTCTCTCTGTGTGTGTGGATTAACCGTCTCTCTCTCTGTGTGTGGAATAACCGTCTCTCTGTGTGTGGATTAACCGTCTCTCTGTGTGTGTGGATTAACCGTCTCTCTGTGTGTGTGGATTAACCGTCTCTCTGTGTGTGGATTAACCGTCTCTCTCTGTGTGTGGATTAACCATCTCTCTGTGTGGAGATTAAACGTCTCTCTGTGTGTGGATTAACCGTCTCTCTGTGTGTGTGGATTAACCGTCTCTCTGTGTGTGGATTAACCGTCTCTCTGTGTGTGGATTAACCGTCTCTCTGTGAGTGGATTAACCGTCTCCCTGTGTGTGGATTAACCGTCTCTCTGTGTGTGTGGATTAACCGTCTCTCTGCGTTTGGATTAACCGTCTCTCTGTGTTTGGATTAACCGTCTTTCTGTGTGTGGATTAACCGTCTCTCTCTGCGTGTGTGGAGTAAACGTCTCTCTGTGTGTGGATTAACCGTCTCTGTGTGTGTGTGGATTAACCGTCTCTCTGTGTGTGTGGATTAACCGTCTCTCTGTGTGTGGATTAACCGTCTCTCTGTGTGTGGATTAACCGTCTCTCTGTGTGTGGATTAACCGTCTCTCTGTGTGTGTGGATTAACCGTCTCTCTGTGTGTGGATTAACCGTCTCTCTGTGTGAGTGGATTAACCGTCTCTCTGTATGTGTGGATTAACCGTCTCTCTGTGTGTGTGGATTAACCGTCTCTCTGTGTGTGGATTAACCGTCTCTCTGTGTGAGTGGATTAACCGTCTCTCTGTGTGTGGATTAACCGTCTCTCTGTATGTGGATTAACCGTCTCTCTGTGTGAGTGGATTAACCGTCTCTCTGTATGTGTGGATTAACCGTCTCTCTGTGTGTGTGGATTAACCGTCTCTCTGTGCATGGATTAACCGTCTCTCTGTGTGTGGATTAACCGTCTCTCTGTGTGTGCATTAACCGTCTCTCTGTGTGTGTGGATTAAACGTCTCTCTGTGCATGGACTAACCGACTCTCTGTGTGTGGATTAACCGTCTCTCTCTCTGTGTGTGGATTAACCGTCTCTCTGTGTGTGGATTAACCGTCTCTCTGTGTGTGTGGATTAACCGTCTCTCTGTGTGTGTGGATTAACCGTCTCTCTGTGTGTGGATTAACCGTCTCTCTCTGTGTGTGGATTAACCGTCTCTCTGTGTGGAGATTAAACGTCTCTCTGTGTGTGGATTAACCGTCTCTCTGTGTGTGTGGATTAACCGTCTCTCTGTGTGTGGATTAACCGTCTCTCTGTGTGTGGATTAACCGTCTCTCTGTGAGTGGATTAACCGTCTCCCTGTGTGTGGATTAACCGTCTCTCTGTGTGTGTGGATTAACCGTCTCTCTGCGTTTGGATTAACCGTCTCTCTGTGTTTGGATTAACCGTCTTTCTGTGTGTGGATTAACCGTCTCTCTCTGTGTGTGTGGAGTAACCGTCTCTCTGTGTGTGGATTAACCGTCTCTGTGTGTGTGTGGATTAACCGTCTCTCTGTGTGTGTGGATTAACCGTCTCTCTGTGTGTGGATTAACCGTCTCTCTGTGTGTGGATTAACCGTCTCTCTGTGTGAGTGGATTAACCGTCTCTCTGTGTGTGGATTAACCGTCTCTCTGTGTGTGGATTAACCGTCTCTCTGTGTGTGGATTAACCGTCTCTCTGTGTGAGTGGATTAACCGTCTCTCTGTGTGTGGATTAACCATCTCTCTGTGTGTGGATTAACCGTCTCCCTGAGTGTGGATTAACCGTCTCTCTGTGTGTGTGGATTAACCGTCTCTCTGTGTGTGGATTAACCGTCTCTCTGTGTGTGGATTAACCATCTCTCTGTGTGTGGATTAACCATCTCTCTGTGAGTGGATTAACCGTCTCCCTGAGTGTGGATTAACCGTCTCTCTGTGTGTGTGGATTAACCGTCTCTCTGTGTGTTTGGATTAACCGTCTCTCTGTGTTTGGATTAACCGTCTTTCTGTGTGTGGATTAACCGTCTCTCTGTGTGTGGATTAACCGTCTCTCTGTGTGTGGATTAACCGTCTCTGTGTGTGGATTAACCGTCTCTCTGTGTGTGGATTAACCGTTTCTCTGTGTGTGGATTAACCGTCTCTCTGTGTGTGTGGATTAACCGTCTCCCTGTGTGTGGATTAACCGTCTCTCTGTGAGTGGATTAACCGTCTCCCTGTGTGTGGATTAACCGTCTCTCTGTGTGTGTGGATTAACCGTCTCCCTGTGTGTGGATTAACCGTCTCTGTGTGTGGATTAACCGTCTCTCTGTGTGTGGATTAACCGTCTCTCTGTGAGTGGATTAACCGTCTCTCTATGTGTGTGGATTAACCGTCTCTCTCTGTGTGTGTGGAGTAACCGTCTCTCTCTCTGTGTGTGGATTAACCGTCTCTCTGTGTGTGGATTAACCGTCTCTCTGTATGTGTGGATTAACCGTCTCTCTGTGTGTGTGGATTAACCGTCTCTCTCTCTGTGTGTGGAATAACCGTCTCTCTGTGTGTGGATTAACCGTCTCTCTGTGTGTGTGGATTAACCGTCTCTCTGTGTGTGTGGATTAACCGTCTCTCTGTGTGTGGATTAACCGTCTCTCTCTGTGTGTGGATTAACCGTCTCTCTGTGTGGAGATTAAACGTCTCTCTGTGTGTGGATTAACCGTCTCTCTGTGTGTGTGGATTAACCGTCTCTCTGTGTGTGGATTAACCGTCTCTCTGTGTGTGGATTAACCGTCTCTCTGTGAGTGGATTAACCGTCTCCCTGTGTGTGGATTAACCGTCTCTCTGTGTGTGTGGATTAACCGTCTCTCTGTGTGTGGATTAACCGTCTCTCTGTGTTTGGATTAACCGTCTTTCTGTGTGTGGATTAACCGTCTCTCTCTGCGTGTGTGGAGTAACCGTCTCTCTGTGTGTGGATTAACCGTCTCTGTGTGTGTGTGGATTAACCGTCTCTGTGTGTGTGTGGATTAACCGTCTCTCTGTGTGTGGATTAACCGTCTCTCTGTGTGTGGATTAACCGTCTCTCTGTGTGTGGATTAACCGTCTCTCTGTGTGTGTGGATTAACCGTCTCTCTGTGTGTGGATTAACCGTCTCTCTGTGTGTGGATTAACCGTCTCTCTGTGTGTGTGGATTAACCGTCTCTCTGTGTGTGGATTAACCGTCTCTCTGTGTGTGGAGTAACCGTCTCTCTCTCTGTGTGTGGATTAACCGTCTCTCTGTGTGTGGATTAACCGTCTCTCTGTGTGTGGATTAACCGTCTCTCTGTGTGTGGATTAACCGTCTCTCTGTGTGTGTGGATTAACCGTCTCTCTGTGTGTGGATTAACCGTCTCTCTCTGTGTGTGGATTAACCGTCTCTCTCTGTGTGTGGATTAACCGTCTCTCTGTGTGGAGATTAAACGTCTCTCTGTGTGTGGATTAACCGTCTCTCTGTGTGTGTGGATTAACCGTCTCTCTGTGTGTGGATTAACCGTCTCTCTGTGTGTGGATTAACCGTCTCTCTGTGAGTGGATTAACCGTCTCTCTGTGTGTGGATTAACCGTCTCCCTGTGTGTGGATTAACCGTCTCTCTGTGTGTGGATTAACCGTCTCTCTGTGTGTGGATTAACCGTCTCTCTGTGTGTGTGGATTAACCGTCTCTCTGTGTTTGGATTAACCGTCTCTCTGTGTTTGGATTAATCGTCTTTCTGTGTGTGGATTAACCGTCTCTCTCTGTGTGTGTGGAGTAACCGTCTCTCTGTGTGTGGATTAACCGTCTCTGTGTGTGTGTGGATTAACCGTCTCTCTGTGTGTGTGGATTAACCGTCTCTCTGTGTGTGGATTAACCGTCTCTCTGTGTGTGGATTAACCGTCTCTCTGTGTGTGGATTAACCGTCTCTCTGTGTGAGTGGATTAACCGTCTCTCTGTGTGTGGATTAACCGTCTCTCTGTGTGAGTGGATTAACCGTCTCTCTGTGTGTGGATTAACCGTCTCTCTGTGTGTGTGGATTAACCGTCTCTCTGTGTGTGGATTAACCGTCTCTCTGTGTGTGTGGATTAACCGTCTCTCTGTGTGTGGATTAACCGTCTCTCTGTGTGTGGATTAACCGTCTCTCTGTGTGTGGATTAACCGTCTCTCTGTGTGAGTGGATTAACCGTCTCTCTGTGTGTGGATTAACCGTCTCTCTGTATGTGTGGATTAACCGTCTCTCTGTGTGTGTGGATTAACCGTCTCTCTGTGCATGGATTAACCGTCTCTCTGTGTGTGTGGATTAACCGTCTCTCTGTGCATGGATTAACCGTCTCTCTGTGTGTGGATTAACCGTCTCTCTGTATGTGTGGATTAACCGTCTCTCTGTGTGTGTGGATTAACCGTCTCTCTGTGCATGGATTAACCGTCTCTCTGTGTGTGGATTAACCGTCTCTCTGTGTGTGCATTAACCGTCTCTCTGTGTGTGTGGATTAAACGTCTCTCTGTGCATGGACTAACCGACTCTCTGTGTGTGGATTAACCGTCTCTCTCTCTGTGTGTGGATTAACCGTCTCTCTGTGTGTGGATTAACCGTCTCTCTGTGTGTGTGGATTAACCGTCTCTCTGTGTGTGTGGATTAACCGTCTCTCTGTGTGTGGATTAACCGTCTCTCTCTGTGTGTGGATTAACCGTCTCTCTGTGTGGAGATTAAACGTCTCTCTGTGTGTGGATTAACCGTCTCTCTGTGTGTGTTGATTAACCGTCTCTCTGTGTGTGGATTAACCGTCTCTCTGTGTGTGGATTAACCGTCTCTCTGTGAGTGGATTAACCGTCTCCCTGTGTGTGGATTAACCGTCTCTCTGTGTGTGTGGATTAACCGTCTCTCTGCGTTTGGATTAACCGTCTCTCTGTGTTTGGATTAACCGTCTTTCTGTGTGTGGATTAACCGTCTCTCTCTGTGTGTGTGGAGTAACCGTCTCTCTGTGTGTGGATTAACCGTCTCTGTGTGTGTGTGGATTAACCGTCTCTCTGTGTGTGTGGATTAACCGTCTCTCTGTGTGTGGATTAACCGTCTCTCTGTGTGTGGATTAACCGTCTCTCTGTGTGAGTGGATTAACCGTCTCTCTGTGTGTGGATTAACCGTCTCTCTGTGTGTGTGGATTAACCGTCTCTCTGTGTGTGGATTAACCGTCTCTCTGTGTGTGTGGATTAACCGTCTCTCTGTGTGTGGATTAACCGTCTCTCTGTGTGTGGAGTAACCGTCTCTCTCTCTGTGTGTGGATTAACCGTCTCTCTGTGTGTGGATTAACCGTCTCTCTGTGTGTGGATTAACCGTCTCTCTGTGTGTAGATTAACCGTCTCTCTGTGTGTGTGGATTAACCGTCTCTCTGTGTGTGGATTAACCGTCTCTCTCTGTGTGTGGATTAACCGTCTCTCTCTGTGTGTGGATTAACCGTCTCTCTGTGTGGAGATTAAACGTCTCTCTGTGTGTGGATTAACCGTCTCTCTGTGTGTGTGGATTAACCGTCTCTCTGTGTGTGGATTAACCGTCTCTCTGTGTGTGGATTAACCGTCTCTCTGTGAGTGGATTAACCGTCTCCCTGTGTGTGGATTAACCGTCTCTCTGTGTGTGTGGATTAACCGTCTCTCTGTGTTTGGATTAACCGTCTCTCTGTGTTTGGATTAACCGTCTTTCTGTGTGTGGATTAACCGTCTCTCTCTGTGTGTGTGGAGTAACCGTCTCTCTGTGTGTGGATTAACCGTCTCTGTGTGTGTGTGGATTAACCGTCTCTCTGTGTGTGGATTAACCGTCTCTCTGTGTGTGGATTAACCGTCTCTCTGTGTGTGGATTAACCGTCTCTCTGTGTGTGGATTAACCGTCTCTCTGTGTGAGTGGATTAACCGTCTCTCTGTGTGTGGATTAACCGTCTCTCTGTGTGAGTGGATTAACCGTCTCTCTGTATGTGTGGATTAACCGTCTCTCTGTGTGTGTGGATTAACCGTCTCTCTCTCTGTGTGTGGATTAACCGTCTCTCTGTGTGTGGATTAACCGTCTCTCTGTGTGTGGATTAACCGTCTCTCTGTGTGTGGATTAACCGTCTCTCTGTGTGAGTGGATTAACCGTCTCTCTGTGCATGGATTAACCGTCTCTCTGTGTGTGGATTAACCGTCTCTCTGTATGTGTGGATTAACCGTCTCTCTGTGTGTGTGGATTAACCGTCTCTCTGTGCATGGATTAACCGTCTCTCTGTGTGTGGATTAACCGTCTCTCTGTGTGTGCATTAACCGTCTCTCTGTGTGTGTGGATTAAACGTCTCTCTGTGCATGGACTAACCGACTCTCTGTGTGTGGATTAACCGTCTCTCTCTCTGTGTGTGGATTAACCGTCTCTCTGTGTGTGGATTAACCGTCTCTCTGTGTGTGTGGATTAACCGTCTCTCTGTGTGTGTGGATTAACCGTCTCTCTGTGTGTGGATTAACCGTCTCTCTCTGTGTGTGGATTAACCGTCTCTCTGTGTGGAGATTAAACGTCTCTCTGTGTGTGGATTAACCGTCTCTCTGTGTGTGTGGATTAACCGTCTCTCTGTGTGTGGATTAACCGTCTCTCTGTGTGTGGATTAACCGTCTCTCTGTGAGTGGATTAACCGTCTCCCTGTGTGTGGATTAACCGTCTCTCTGTGTGTGTGGATTAACCGTCTCTCTGCGTTTGGATTAACCGTCTCTCTGTGTTTGGATTAACCGTCTTTCTGTGTGTGGATTAACCGTCTCTCTCTGTGTGTGTGGAGTAACCGTCTCTCTGTGTGTGGATTAACCGTCTCTGTGTGTGTGTGGATTAACCGTCTCTCTGTGTGTGTGGATTAACCGTCTCTCTGTGTGTGGATTAACCGTCTCTCTGTGTGTGGATTAACCGTCTCTCTGTGTGAGTGGATTAACCGTCTCTCTGTGTGTGGATTAACCGTCTCTCTGTGTGTGTGGATTAACCGTCTCTCTGTGTGTGGATTAACCGTCTCTCTGTGTGTGTGGATTAACCGTCTCTCTGTGTGTGGATTAACCGTCTCTCTGTGTGTGGAGTAACCGTCTCTCTCTCTGTGTGTGGATTAACCGTCTCTCTGTGTGTGGATTAACCGTCTCTCTGTGTGTGGATTAACCGTCTCTCTGTGTGTAGATTAACCGTCTCTCTGTGTGTGTGGATTAACCGTCTCTCTGTGTGTGGATTAACCGTCTCTCTCTGTGTGTGGATTAACCGTCTCTCTCTGTGTGTGGATTAACCGTCTCTCTGTGTGGAGATTAAACGTCTCTCTGTGTGTGGATTAACCGTCTCTCTGTGTGTGTGGATTAACCGTCTCTCTGTGTGTGGATTAACCGTCTCTCTGTGTGTGGATTAACCGTCTCTCTGTGAGTGGATTAACCGTCTCCCTGTGTGTGGATTAACCGTCTCTCTGTGTGTGTGGATTAACCGTCTCTCTGTGTTTGGATTAACCGTCTCTCTGTGTTTGGATTAACCGTCTTTCTGTGTGTGGATTAACCGTCTCTCTCTGTGTGTGTGGAGTAACCGTCTCTCTGTGTGTGGATTAACCGTCTCTGTGTGTGTGTGGATTAACCGTCTCTCTGTGTGTGGATTAACCGTCTCTCTGTGTGTGGATTAACCGTCTCTCTGTGTGTGGATTAACCGTCTCTCTGTGTGTGGATTAACCGTCTCTCTGTGTGAGTGGATTAACCGTCTCTCTGTGTGTGGATTAACCGTCTCTCTGTGTGAGTGGATTAACCGTCTCTCTGTATGTGTGGATTAACCGTCTCTCTGTGTGTGTGGATTAACCGTCTCTCTGTGTGTGGATTAACCGTCTCTCTGTGTGAGTGGATTAACCGTCTCTCTGTGTGTGGATTAACCGTCTCTCTGTATGTGGATTAACCGTCTCTCTGTGTGAGTGGATTAACCGTCTCTCTGTATGTGTGGATTAACCGTCTCTCTGTGTGTGTGGATTAACCGTCTCTCTGTGCATGGATTAACCGTCTCTCTGTGTGTGGATTAACCGTCTCTCTGTGTGTGCATTAACCGTCTCTCTGTGTGTGTGGATTAAACGTCTCTCTGTGCATGGACTAACCGACTCTCTGTGTGTGGATTAACCGTCTCCCTGTGTGTGCATTAACCGTCTCTCTGTGTGTGGATTAACCGTCTCTCTGTGTGTGTGGATTAACCGTCTCTCTGTGTGTGGATTAACCGTCTCTCTGTGTGTGGATTAACCGTCTCTCTGTGTGTGTGGATTAACCGTCTCTCTGTGTGTGGATTAACCGTCTCTCTCTGTGTGTGGATTAACCGTCTCTCTCTGTGTGTGGATTAACCGTCTCTCTGTGTGGAGATTAAACGTCTCTCTGTGTGTGGATTAACCGTCTCTCTGTGTGTGTGGATTAACCGTCTCTCTGTGTGTGGATTAACCGTCTCTCTGTGTGTGGATTAACCGTCTCTCTGTGAGTGGATTAACCGTCTCCCTGTGTGTGGATTAACCGTCTCTCTGTGTGTGTGGATTAACCGTCTCTCTGTGTTTGGATTAACCGTCTCTCTGTGTTTGGATTAACCGTCTTTCTGTGTGTGGATTAACCGTCTCTCTCTGTGTGTGTGGAGTAACCGTCTCTCTGTGTGTGGATTAACCGTCTCTGTGTGTGTGTGGATTAACCGTCTCTCTGTGTGTGTGGATTAACCGTCTCTCTGTGTGTGGATTAACCGTCTCTCTGTGTGTGGATTAACCGTCTCTCTGTGTGTGGATTAACCGTCTCTCTGTGTGAGTGGATTAACCGTCTCTCTGTGTGTGGATTAACCGTCTCTCTGTGTGAGTGGATTAACCGTCTCTCTGTATGTGTGGATTAACCGTCTCTCTGTGTGTGTGGATTAACCGTCTCTCTGTGTGTGGATTAACCGTCTCTCTGTGTGAGTGGATTAACCGTCTCTCTGTGTGTGGATTAACCGTCTCTCTGTATGTGGATTAACCGTCTCTCTGTGTGAGTGGATTAACCGTCTCTCTGTATGTGTGGATTAACCGTCTCTCTGTGTGTGTGGATTAACCGTCTCTCTGTGCATGGATTAACCGTCTCTCTGTGTGTGGATTAACCGTCTCTCTGTGTGTGCATTAACCGTCTCTCTGTGTGTGTGGATTAAACGTCTCTCTGTGCATGGACTAACCGACTCTCTGTGTGTGGATTAACCGTCTCCCTGTGTGTGCATTAACCGTCTCTCTGTGTGTGGATTAACCGTCTCTATGTGTGTGGATTAACCATCTCTCTGTGTGTGGATTAACCGTCTCTATGTGTGTGGATTAACCGTCTCTCTGTGTGTGTGGATTAACCGTCTCTCTGTGAGTGGATTAACCGTCTCTCTGTGTGTGGATTAACCGTCTCTCTGTGTGTTGATTAACCATCATTTCTGATCAGCTTTCTCTTATTGCAGGAATACTGATCTGTCCGCTCAGGCTCTGTATTTCAGTTTTAACCCAGCTGCGAATGTTGAGCTGATGGGTGCAGAGTTTGATCTGTTTCAGGTCCACCAGTAATCCTGTTCCCAAGATGGATCCTGGCACTGAAAATACAAGCACAGTGAGATTGTTGCTATAGCAGTTGAAGAAGCCTTCAAGTGCAAGATGCAGTCTGATCCCCTTATCCCTGAAAAATAACTGCCATTATTTCATTTTGTAACACTATATAACAGTTTCCAATTTGCGAAAGGCTGCTTTGAGTGGCGTGTGTGGTCGACGGCATATTTCCCACGTCGCCAACTCTGCTCCATAATCATTAGAGAGGCAGGAAGCAAATCTGGTCCATTCACCCGTGTTATGTTTATCATGATGATACAGAGAAACCTGCAGTGTTCATCTTCATGGACCAAACCCTCGGCACAACGGGAGCATTGGTAAATAATTGGGGATCCATCTGAATGAGATATGGACTGATCGTCTATCGGAGGGGTGGAGAGCGAGAGAGAGAGAGAGAGAAAGAGAGAAAGAGGCACGAAGAGAGGAGAGCACAAAATATTGAGAGAGAAAAGGCGATACTGAGAGAGAGTGAGAAAAAATGAGTTGGTGAGAAAGAAAGAGGAAGAGAAATAGAGATAGAGAAAAAATAAGTATTATATTAAGTTGATCTTTCTCTATACCCTATCTATGATTGCAACACTACATTCTGCCCCCTCTCCCTTTCCTTCTGTATGAACGGTATGCTTTGTCTGTATCGCGCGCAAGAAACAATACTTTTCACTGTATACTAACACACGCGACATTGACGAATCAAATCAAATCAAAGAAAGATCACTAGGAAGCGAGAAAAAGAGATAATAAGAGAGAAAGAGAGTGAAAGATAGACACAGTGGGAGGAAAAGAGAGAATGAGAGAAAGAGCGATATCGTGAAAGCGAGACAATGAGAAATTGAAAAACAGAAAGGGAAAGAGATGGCAAGAGTTAGATGAAGAGTGTTTATTTATTTATTAGTGTCACAAGCAGGCTTACATTAACACTGCAATGAAGTTACTGTGAAAATCCCCTGGTCACCACACTCCGGTGCCTGTTCGGGTACACTGAGGGAGAATTTAGCACGGCCAATGCGCCTAACCAGCACGTCTTTCAGACTGTGGGAGGAAACCGGAGCATCCAGAGGAAACCCACACAGACACGGGGAGAACATGCTGACTCTACACAGACAGTGACCCAGGCTCGGAATTGAACCGGAGTCCCTGGCGCTGTGAGGCAGCAGTGTTCACCACTGTGCCACCATGCCGCCCAGAGGGTGAGAGGGAGAGAGAGAGAGAGAGAGAGCGAGAAGCAAGATAGAGAGGAAGCATATACTCACCAGCTGTTAAGGTGGAGAAAGAGATGGAGGAACACATTAGTCACCAGCTGATGGGTTGAAAAAAAGAGGGTTGGAGGGAGAGAGGAGAGTGCACTGATTAGCTGTTGAGAGGAGAGAGAAAGATAGTGAGACGAGACAAAGAGATAGTGAGAGAGGAGACCGCAGTGCTCAGGTATGGTGAAGCATTTTGCAATGTTTCTGAGACAGGATAAGATAATCTTTAAAGAAAGGTCTTTATTAGTTATAGGGAGTGTGCCTTGGTTCAGTTGCAGTTGGAGCAGTCACGTTGCTGCCAGTTATTTTCTACACACAGATTTATGGTGGTGTTCCTATTCACAAGGCAAAGTTAAATGGCAGGATTTTCCGGCCTCGCTCATCCCGAAACCATAAAATCCCGCCAGAGGTCAATGGACTTTTCCATTGTCTGTCCTTTGCCCGCTCCGATTCCCATGGCAGGTGGGGCGGTAAAATTTCGGCCAGAGTGCTGTGTCATGTCTTGTTGCCTGACTGCTATTCTGAACCTTCCTGCTGGCACCGTACTAGACCTGGAGCTGAATGGAAAAGTGTATTGGGAACAGGCCATGTCCTTGGGGTCAACAGCAACCTCAATACGCGAGCAAAGATCTAATCTCAATACTCCGTAAACCCTACACCACGGTAGTTGTTGGGGATAGTGCCTGTGGAATGGAGCTACTTCAGGGAGTGTTGACCGAGTCCTGGGCTCAGCTGGGCTCTGACTGACAGGACGTGGTCAGGGCCCCGGCCCCTGATCCCCACTGCCTTGTGGGCATCTCAGGAGGGGCTAAGGCTAACCAAAACAACAGCGTAAGCAGTTAAGGGTGGCACGGTGGCACAGTGGTTAGCACTGCTGCCTCACAGCGCCAGGGACCCGGGTTCGATCCCCAGCTTGGGTCACTGTCTGTGTGGAGTTTGCACATTCTCCCTGTGACTGTGTGGGTTTCCTCCGGGTGCTCCGGTTTCCTTCCACATTCCAAACATGTGCAGGTTAGGTTGATTGGCCATGCTAAATTGACCCTTAGTGTCAGGGCGATTAGCAGGGTAAATGCATAGGGTTATGGGGATAGGGCCTGGGTGGGATTGTGATCGGTGCAGACTCGATGGGCCGAATGGCCTCCTTCTGCACTGTAGGATTCCATGATTCTATGTTACAGGTTAGAAGGCCAGTTCGAAAGCCAGATGCAGTCAAACCAATCAGTTACCCATGGGTGCCCACCCATTCATCCTACAGTCCGAAAGATATGCTGGTTAGGTGCATTGGCCATGCTAAATTCTCCCTCAGTGTGCCCGAACAGGCGCGGAGTGTGACGACCCGGAGATTTTCACAGTAACTTCATTGCAGTGTTAATGTAAGCCTACTTGCGACTAATAAATAAACTTTAACTTGTAACTTTTTTCTCCCTCCTAACACAGAGAGGCTAAGACGATGGTAGTTTCAATGAAAAGGGAATTTGCATTTCTTTCATAATTAATTTTTAAAATGGTAATTTAAGTGGCAGTTGCTGCCTTATAAGTACTCCGCTGTGAGACTATGTCGGGGGAGATCTTTAAGGTCTCAACATAAACATTTGCCACTTTATAAACCGACACATAATCTGCTGACAAAGTGCACTGAGGCATGCCCTTTGGGTTACTGCACAATCCCAACAACGTTGTGGCTGCCTTTGAGGGGATTTAGTGGCGGCTGGATCAAAGCACATTCACTCTGAGCTCAGCCTTGTCCAATTTCCAGCATGTTCTCCTGCTGGGGTGAGACTTCCACCTGAACCTAATGAGACGCCGGGAGAATAGACGATTCAATGGGCGAGTGCGGAATAGACAATAATACTTCCTGAAAAATGTTAAATATGCACTGGGGCCTTTGCTATCCTCCCACAGATTTTGCAGCTTTGTGTATATCTTTACACTCTGCAAAGCAATTCAATTTGAAATCTAAATCTAGATCATCAGCATTGAGAATATTTATCAAATTCAGTGGGGGATTAGGATTTGCTTCTTCAGAAGTATACTCTGGCAAAGTGATGTTTGACTATTTCACTAATAATTTTAAGTGCTACATTCCTTCAGTTATAAAATTTAAGTGAAAAAGAAAATACAGGCTAATTGGATAGTTCTTTCAAAGAGCTGGCCCAACCCTGACAGGAACCCTTTCAAAGAGCTGGCCCAACCCTGACAGGCTGAATGGCCTCCTTTTGTGCTCTATCATTCTTTGATTCTATTTTTTACCCGGTTTTGAGCTCTATATTTGAGCTGTAAGTGCTGGGGAGTGAACACATTGCCGTTTAATGCAATCCTGATACTTTGACCTGGATTTTGTGGGAGGAATGGCAGTGAAGCTCACAGCACGGTGGCACAGTGGTTAGCATTGCTACTTCCCAGCGCCAGGGACCCGGGTTTAATTCCGACATTGGGTGACTGTGCGGAGCCTGCACGTTCTCCCCGTGTCTGCGTGGGTCTCCTCCGGGTGCTCCGATTTCCTCCCACAGTCCAAAGATGTGCAGGTTAGATTGATTGGTCAGGCTAAATTGTCCCTTAGTGTCCCAAGATGTGTAGGTTAGGGGGATTAGTGGGGTACATGTGTGGGATTATGGGGCTTGGGCCTGGCTCTGACAGAGAGTCGGTGCAGACTCGATGGGCTGAATGGCACTGTAGAGATTCTCTGGTTTACAGCATTCACCCATTTTTAACAGTGAAGTGGAAGGGGGAGTATCAGCATGTGTGTGGTACATGCAACGTAGACATCAGCAAGTTGCTGTCCGACTTTCCCTACACCTTCAGGAACTTCACTACACCTGTACCTAACTCAGAGATTCAGCATTCAAATATGTGGAACATGCAGACTTTCTTTCCCTTGTACTTAACAGATATTGAACTCACACCAAAACTTGACCATTCTCATCAAAGTAACTTCTTCATGGTATGATATTCACAGGATGTGGGCATCTCTGGCTAGGCCAGTATTTATTGTCCATCCCTAATTGCCTCTTGAAAAGATGACGGTGAGCCACCTTCCTGGGCCACTCTGGTTTGTGTGGTGTAGGCACACCCACAGTGTTGTTAAGGAAGGAGTTCCAGGATTTTGACCCAATAACAGTGAAGGAACGGTGATATATTTTTTATTGATTTGTGGGACATGGGCGTCACTGGCTGGCCGGCATATATTGCCCATCCCTAGTTAAGTGGCTGGCTCAGCCATTTCAAACAGCACATTGATCAACCACATTGCTGTGGACCTTTGTGAATCAAATGGGTTTTTCCGGCAATGGTTGCATGGTCATCAATAGATTCTTAATTCCAGATATTTTTTACTGAATTCAAATTCCACTATCTGCCGTGGTGGGATTTGAACCCAGGTCCCCAGAACATTAGCTGGGTTTCTGGATTAATAGTCTAGCGATAATACCATTAGGCCATCGCCTCCCCATATATTTCCAAAGGTAGTGTAAGACCTGAAGGGGAGCTTGGAGGTGGTGGTGTTCCTGTGCTCTCCTAGTTGGTGGTTTCTTGGGGTTTGGGGCTGCAACACATCTTGTGGATGGTACACATTGCTGACACTGTTTGTTGGTGGTGGAGGTTGCTAATGTTTACAGTGGATGATGGGGTGTCAATCAGGTGAACTGCTTTGTCCTGGATGGTGTCAAGGTTTTTGAGTGTTGTTGGAGCTGCACCCATCCAGGCAGGCGCGGAGTATTCCATCCCATTCCTGACTTGTGCCTTGTAGATGGTGGACAGGCTTTGGGGAGTCAGGAGGTGAGTAATGCCCTGTAGGATTCCTAGCCTTTAACCTGCTCTTGTTGCCACAGTATTTACTTAGCTTGTCTGATTCAGTTTCTGGTCAATGGTAACCTCCAGGATGTTGATGGTGGGGGATTCAGTGATGGTAATGCCATTGAATGTTAAAGGGTGGTGGTTAGATTCTCTCTTGTTGGAGATGGTAATTGCCTGTGTCATGGATGTTCCAGCAGGTCCAAAGCCACCAGCATTTCAAAAGGTATTTCACAGGATGTGAGTCCCAGTAAAGAGATTAGCAGGCGTAGAAGGCACAAAACAAATACATTGCCCTGCTAATAGGAAATGCTTTGGAGCAGTCAATGGTATCATTCAGGGAAGACATACAGATGTTAATGTCAGAACTAACAGAAGCTGAGGGGACAGACAGCCAAACACAGAGAGTAACTTCAAAGGGAAACAATAATGTAATTGGCAATTGTTTTGAGGAGGCAGCAAGGCAGTATCCATCTAGCAGCCTGAGGCATAAAGCCCAGCTAGCAGCCTGTAAGCTGGTGCTGGTTCGCAGACCAGAAGCAAGAGTGCAAAAACTTTTGTGGAGGCAGTTAAAACTTATATCTTTGCTGAACCAAGAAAGGACCTGAATAACTCTGAAATCATGCACAGTGTGGTAAGCTGGCCTTGACTTATAGATCTATTGGATTGGATGTTGTTCGGGAAGAGGGAAATCTTGAAACACTTCAGATCTTGTAAACGTACTTTGGATTAGAAGGGTAATTCCTACTTAAACTGTTGTTTAGTAATCTTGTATGTAACTGTCTTAGGTTATTATAGTCCTGCCCATGTAAAAGCATCTTTTCTTCAGACAAATAAATAGTCTTTCATGAGTGTTTTATGCTACGACTGGGCTGGTTACTGTTCTCACTAGGTATCACATGTGGCCCCTTATTGTTCCTGTAAACAAAACTATATATCACCACAAATGGTATTTCCAAGTTGGGACATCCTCGTAGTTAACATCAACCGGGTTCATGACACCCGGAACTTGTGTAATGCGACTGCTAAGTCACCAGCTCAAGCCTGAAGGCTGTCCAGGTCTTGCTGCAGGTGAAATTCATTCGGTGAGAAGATGCAAATGAAACTGAACATTGGGCAGTCATCAGTGAACATCCCTACTACTAACCTAATGATGGAGGGAAGGTCATTGATGAAGCATATGAAGATGGTTGGGTTTAGGGCATTATCCTGAGGAACTTCTGAGGTTGTGGCTGAGATAATTTGTCTTAAACAATAATGATCACCTTTCTTTGTACTAGGCATGAGTCCAGGTGATGGTGTGTGGCATTGTCACAGGTCCAGTAATCCAGAGGTCCAGGTTAATGCTCTGGGGATCAGGTTCGAATCCCATCATAGCAGCGAATGAAATTTGAATTCAATAAAAATCTGGAATTAAAAGTATAATAATGACCATGAAACCATTGTTGCAAAACCCATGTGGCCTTTAGGGAAGGAGATCTGCCATCTGTCTCTGGCCTACATGTGACTCCAGACCCACAGCAATGTGGCTGACTCTTAAATGCTGTCTGAAATGGTCCAGCAAGCTACTCAGTTCAAGGGCAACTAGGGATGACAATAAATAAATGAGTGAGAAGTTTCCCATTGACTCCAGTTTTGCTAGGGTTCCTTGATGCCATATTCTGTAAAATACGACCTTGATGTCAAGGGCAGTCATTCTCACCTCACTTCTGGAATTCAGCTTTTTTATCCATGTTATCAAGGCTGTAATGAGGTCAGGAGCTGAGTGGCCCTGGCGGAGCCCAAACTGAGTGTCAGTGAGATGGTTATTGCTGAGGAAGATGGGTGAGATCCTAAATGAATATTTCTCATCAGTATTTACTGTTGAGAAAAGCATAGATGTTAGGGAACTCGGGGAAATAAATAGTGATGTCTTGAGGAGTGTACATATTATAGAAAAAGAGGAGCTGGAAGTCCTAAAGTGAAGTGTATCCCAAGGCATTGTGGGAGGCTAGGGAGGAAGTTGCAGGTCTACTAGCAGAGATATTTGAATCATCGGTAGCCACGGATGAGGTGCCTGAAGATTGGAGGGTGGCAAATGTTGTGCCTTTGTTTAAAAAGGGCTGCAGGGAAAAGCCTGGGAACTACAGACTGGTGAGCTTAACGTCTGTAGTGGGTAAGTTGTTAGAAGATATTCTGAGAGACAGGATCTACAGGCAAGGACTGATTAGGGACAGTCAGCATGGCTTTGTGAGTGGAAAATCATGTCTCACAAAGTTGTTTGAGTTTTTTGAAGGGGTAACCAAGAAGGTGGATGAGGGCAGTACAGTCAATGTTGTCCACATGGACTTTAGCAAGGCCTTTGACAAGGTACCGCATGGTAGGTTGTTGCATCTTATGGGATCCAGGCTGAGGTAACCAATTGGACACAAATTGTCTTGATGACAGAAGACAGAGGGTGGTGGTCGAGGGTTGTTTTTCAACCAGGAGGCCTGTGACCAGCAGTGTGCCTCAGGGATTGGTGCTGGGTCCACTGTTATTTGTCATTTACATTAATGATTTGGATGAAAATTTAGGAGGCATGGTTAGCAAGTTTGCAGATGACACCAAGATTGCCAGTGACCAACATCTGGGCTGATGTATTGCAAGCTTAAATTGTGGTCAATTCTCAGCTAAGCCAATGACTTGTCTCTTTGTCCTGAGAGACCTTCCGGCAGCTGAGTGTGAAAGATTACTGACGGTGGTTTATTCTGAGCTACAGTAAATCCATTTCAGTGGCATAGTAACTTTATGGTTATTGGACCATTACCAAGTGTATTAAAACAAAGCGATGAGAATGAATTGACCTCCTGTGTTTTAGTTCTTAACCATGATTAGTACCGTGTAATCCAACACCTGTAGTCAGAAGGAGCAGCATAAATAAGGAAATGTCGGGACTGCCTCCTCAGTATAAGGGAGAAACGGGATGAATAATTTTGAAAGGATTACACAGGCCACTAGCTATAGTGGCTGAGAGTGAGAGAATGTGCCTAACGCAACATAAGCAGAGTGTGTATGTGATTACAAACCATCGGAAAAGCTGGCTCCCATCAGCCTCCGGCAAAAGAGGTCCAAAACAGATCAATAAAAATCATATTTTTTTTACCACAGCAAATTTACTTCATAAACTCAGCAGTTTCTTTCCCCTGTTCATCAAACCCACACAAGGCAATGAATTCCTTTATTCGCTTGGGTAGTTACTTAAACCTCATCGTTCTGCACAGGACCAAATGGGACAGCTGTTTCCCCATCACAGCAGATGTACAGCTCTGGAATAAATCAGGTATTCTCTCCAGAACAGTCGAAAGCACAATTACAAGGCAATCCTTCATATAGAGAGCGTGAAATACTAATTTTCTAATTATTTTTAATTTTCCTCACTGCGTTTGCTAATCAGTGGCTTGTATACATATTGCTTTCTATCAACACACTGATATTTTCATAGAGTTAATGAATCATGCAATGCAGAAATAGGCCATTCAGCCCAGCGGGCCTGTGCTAGCTCCTTGTAGGAGCTATCCAATTAGTCTCACTCCCCTGCCACACGATTTATCCCCCGACTGGCATATATCCAATTTTCCTTTGTGAGTAACAACTGAATCTGGTTTCTCCACTCTTTTAGATAGTGTAGTCCAGATCATAACAACTCCTTATAGAAAAATAATTTTGCCCCTTATGCCCCCTCTGTTTTTTTTATTCATTCGTGGGACATGGGCATCGCTGGCTGGCCAGCATTTATTGCCCATCCCTAGTTGCCCTTGGAGGGCAGTTGAGAGTCAACCACATTGTTGTGGCTCTGGAGTCACATGTAGGCCAGCAGATTTCCTTCCCTAAAGGACATTGGTGAACCAGATGGGTTTTTCCGACAATGGTTTCATGGTCAGTAGTAGATCCTTAATTCCAGATGTTTTTTTATTGAATTCAAATTCCATTATCTGCTGTGGTGGGATTCGAACCTGGGTCCCCAGAGCAATAGCTGAGTTTCTGGATTAATAGTCTAGCGATAATACCACTAGGCCATTGCCTCCCCTTTGCCAGTTGCCGTAAGTCTACATTCTCTGGTTACTCTGGGCAGGGTCAATCCCCAGCTCCCGCGGCCTATTTTCTGGAGGTGGAAGCGGCCCACCATTGGCCGAGGGGCCAATCTGGTCTGGTCTAGCCTACATGTGACTCCAGAGCCACAGCAATGTGGTTGACTCTTAACTGCCCTCAGGGATGGGCAATAAATGCTGGTCCAGCCAGTGACACCCACATCCCATAACCGAATGAAGAAAAAATGAATGGGTTGTGACTAAACACTATAATAAGCTCAACACACAAAAGCTCAGGGTCTTGAACTTTGAACTTTGACCAATGTAAACTCAATAAAACCACAGATTTACAGTTCTCCCTGATCTGTGCTCCTGTGTGAATCTGTATCAGTGATCTCTAGGTCACTGTATGGAGATAGTTGTGCCATATGATTAAAAAACTCCAACCAAAGTCTCACTGCTTCCTGTTTTTTAAGCTTGTTTGGGTATGATTTATCCTGTAACAACCCAATTGTAGTCTTTTAGTTGCAAAACATTAACAGAAACTGATACCCTCCAATCAGTTTGGAGGGAAGGTCTTATGAGGAAAGGTTGAGGGAGCTAGGGCTGTTCTCTCTGGAGTGGAGGAGGCTGAGGGGGAGACTTAATAGAGGTTTATAAAATGATGAAGGGGATAGATAGAGTGAACGGTCAAAGACTATTTCCTCGGGTGGATGGAGCTATTTCAAGGGGGCATAACTATAGGGTTCATGGTGGGAGATATAGGAAGGATATCAGAGGTAGGTTCTTTACGCAGAGAGTAGTTGGGGTGTGGAATGGACTGCCTGCAGTGATAGTGGAGTCAGACACTTCAGGAACATTTAAGCGGTTATTGGATAGGCACATGGAGCACACCAGGATGATAGGGAGTGGGATAGCTTGATCTTGGTTTCAGATAAAGCTCGGCACAACATCGTGGGCCGAAGGGCCTGTTCTGTGCTGTAATGTTCTATGTTCTATGTTCTATGTTCCAGAAATATGACCCTAACAATTCTGCTGGTTTGGAGACATTGGAGCCTTTGAGTGTTTAAGTATGAATTTAGTTTAGAAATTGACTAGCACTTGTCAGTAAAAGCAGATTCAGGGATTGGAAAGATCTGGGCAAATATATAAATGCATGTTTGGTGGAACATGGTGGCATGTGACGACAAACGTTGATGATCTATTGAAAGGATTATTGAAATTAATCAGTGCAGGCCCTTCAAAACAACTTTCTGACCAATCTAAAGAATGGTACAAAATAGTTTATTAAGGCTTTGTGCCTGTTTTAAATGACCCAGAAACTTGGGAACTGAGAGTTTCCTGTTGCTTCCTCCATGGCAATGCCTCAGCCAATCAGAGTCTACTTACCAACCAATCAGTACCCTTGTCTTCTGTCATATGAATTGTTGTGATCTTTTGGGCCAGGATTCTCCCAAAACAAAACTAAGTGCCCGACAGGAGGCAAAACAGGAGTATTTCCCGTCTGGTTTTGGGGTGTATTTACCTGAATGAATTTCTGACAGTCTGTGCAATGCAAAGTGCCATAAAGTGATTCACACTGAAAAGTGTGGGGGGGGGGCTCATCCTGCCCGAGAGACTGGCAGCATAGCGCTGAGCGGGCCACTGCGCATGTGCTGATCTATCAGCGCGGAGATTGGTGCATGCACACTAACCCCTCCCATTGGCAGCCTCCCAATCACTGGCCTTCCTGATGTTCCCAAACCACCCCCACTCCCACCCTGATCACTGGCTTCCCCCTACCAATCACTGGATTGCTGATACTCCCCCCTGCCCCCGATTGCTGGCCTTCTTAATCCTCCCACACGATCGCTGGTCTACTGGAGCCCCTCCTCCCGGGCCAACCCCAATCTCCCGCCCCCGCCCCCCCCTCCCCCCCTCCATGGCCAGCCACAACCCCGTCCCCCCATGGCCAGCCCTGATTGCCCTGCTTACTCCCTCTCCCAACAATCCCACTTGCAGAATGGCAGTGGGTCCACCCTAACACCAAACACCCCCAATAGGCCCTGCCTCCCGTATGCCCTTCCCCCTGGCCCCGCCCCCTCGACACTGCTCAGTGCCTGGTGCGCAGTGCCAAGGTGCCCAGTGGGCAGTGCCAATTTGCCTCTTGGGCAGTGCCAGGGGCATGCCCTTTAACCCCGACCTCCCAGGGGGCCTCAATGGGGGTCTCTGTCCCCACTAGTGGGGTGAGCACGCCAATTCCCCATTAGTGGGTAGCAGTTGTAAACCCCTCTGATGGGTACCTCTCCCGGACGGGGGAGGCGGAGATGTTAGTGGGCCTGGAGAATACCATCCCAGGCCTGCTAATGATATGGAAATGTCAATTTCCATTTGATAATCAGCTCGGTGCCGATTTCCGGCACGGAGTTGATTGCGCTAAAGAAAGGGTTTGGAGATTTGCGATTGGCCGGGCGCCAGTCGCGAATCTTACTAAGGACCCCCCGCTGATGTCTCCCAGACCGCTGCACTACCCGAGCAGCGCAGCAGGCTGGGAGAATCCTGGCCTTGAAATTTGGCATTCTTGTGTTTGTCATGAAATGTTTGGTAGCTGAGCTGAATCTCGGAAGGTTCTGGAAGAGCTTTTGCTATCTCTATGCAATAACTTGGAGAAGACCGCTTAACTACAAAACATGGATAAGTCATTTTCAACAAAAAAGGCACTTAATCTGCTTATATCTGGAGGAACATCCTTCTGAACACAAGGGTTAGGGTCGGGGAAGAATATTAAATGAGATGAGTGTGTTTTTCTCAATAGAATTCTCTTTCACTGATGTATCGAAATTATCAGTGATGTTACTCGTTGTTCCATTTTATTTTCACAGATTTGCTTTTCCTACATCTTAAAGCACTGTTAAATGTTCATGGGATTTTTAAAAATAAAGCAAATGTGAGTAGGACTGTTGTGATTGCTGACTCCACGCTGAAGGTTTTCTGAAACCATAATTAACCTCTTAGTTCTATCTGCCGTGTTGCAATGGCTGGTTGAAGATATCATGCTGAGTTAAGAGGTTTTCTTTTCGTGTCGGTATTGACTAACTCCACGCTGCAGGGTGACAGAAGGAAATCAGAGATGCAAGAAATGCGTGCTAATTCCATTAACCCATTCACAGATTCTCTGGGAGAGTCACAACGGATCTTGTATTCCTCACTGTAGGTGATGAACGTTTTTTAAGATTGTTTCAATGGTACCAGACAGGCAAGGAGGTCTTGAGGTGCAGTGGGTAGCGCATCTGCCTCTAAGCTGGAAGCTCTGGGTTTTGAGTCACACCCTAGGATTTGATGGTCAGGGAAGGTGCCTTCAAAAGCTGGCCAACCAGGTTGAGTATCAACCTGCAAATCCTTCCAAACATGCCAATGGTAACATGTGATGGAATAATAAATGTTGGAGCCTCTACCGTCACTACCCATAGCTCCAGACCACAAAATGTGAAAATCATTTGGTAATGCAGAACTTGAGCATTGCTGGAAAAAAGAGACATGCTGTTGAAACTTTGTGTCTTGCACTTTTCAGATTCACAAGAAAACCAATGGTAAAGAGAATTTATACCGTATGGAAAGAGAGTGCTGATTGGTTGGCTGGTGGATTCTGATTGGTAGAGGCATTACCATGGAGAATGCACCAGTTAATTGATTCTTGAAAATTGTCCTGATGGGTGCAAGATAAAAAGTTTTGACAATGTGTTTCTTTTCCGCAATACACATGTAAAAAGTGTAGATTGGCACAGCAACTTGCCCTCCCTTAGTGAACTGTGACACGCCGTCAATAGACAGGTACAGAGGTGCCAAATAGCCTCCCAAACTGCTATAGCACCCTTCGCTGCTATAGCACCCTTCACTGTTATAGCACCCTTCACTGTTATAGCACCCTTCACTGCTATAGCACCCTTCACTGTTATAGCACCCTTCACTGCTATAGCACCCTTCACTGTTATAGCACCCTTCACTGCTATAGCACCCTTCACTGTTATAGCACCCTTCACTGCTATAGCACCCTTCACTGCTATAGCACCCTTCACTGCTATAGCACCCTTCACTATTATAGCACCCTTCACTGCTATAGCACCCTTCACTGTTATAGCACCCTTCACTGCTATAGCACCCTTCACTGTTATAGCACCCTTCACTGCTATAGCACCCTTCACTGTTATAGCACCCTTCACTGCTATAGCACCCTTCACTGTTATAGCACCCTTCACTGCTATAGCACCCTTCACTGTTATAGCACCCTTCACTGCTATAGCACCCTTCACTGCTATAGCACCCTTCACTGCTATAGCACCCTTCACTATTATAGCACCCTTCACTGCTATAGCACCCTTCACTGTTATAGCACCCTCCACTGCTATAGCACCCTTCACTGTTATAGCACCCTTCACTGCTATAGCACCTTTCACTGCTATAGCACCCTTCACTGTTATAGCACCCTTCGCTGCTATAGCACCCTTCACTGTTATAGCACCCTTCACTGCTATAGCACCCTTCACTGTTATAGCACCCTTCGCTGCTATAGCACCCTTCACTGTTATAGCACCCTTCACTGCTATAGCACCCTTCACTGTTATATCACCCTTCACCAGTCACCCCAGCATCTTCAGGCCCAGTGACGAAATGTACACAATATTAGGGATAGAATAATAATTTCACACTCTGTCTCACACACAAGCACCATGTCAGGTAGACAGAGCAAATCAAAACATCAAAGATTGGGGATTGAAAGGTAATTCTGATAATAATGTCTTTCTGTGGGAATAATGCCTTATGGGAAGTGTTCTTTTTGGGGAAATGACTGACTGCCCATTGCCAGAGCACCGTTACTGTAGACCTATGACATGACAAAGGGAGCTCTCACAGGACAATGGTCCGCAGCTGGTTTAACACATTGTGGACATACACACACAGACAATGGAGCAAGTGGTCATGCTCAGGAACAGGTGTAGGAAAACCTTAACAAGGACTCACCTGATGAAGGGACAGCACTCCGAAAGCGCGTGATTCCAAATAAGCCTGTTGGACTTTAACCTGGTGTTGTGAGGCTTCTTACTGTGCCCCAGCCTAGTCCAACGCCAGCATTTCCACATCAAATCTTAACAAAGGTGTTAAGGGGAAGTTGGGCATGACAGATATGTGAAAAAAAAGTCTTTTCTGAAGCCCACATGCAGGGAAAGGCTGTATATTATACACAAAAAGTGAGACACTCAGTTTATAGAATCATAGAATCATAGAAACCCTACAGTACAGAAAGAGGCCATTCGGCCCATCGAGTCTGCACCGACCACAATCCCACCCAGGCCCTACCCCCATATCCCTACATATTTTACCCACTAATCCCTCTAACCTATGCATCTCAGGACACTAAGGGGCAATTTTAGCATGGCCAATCAACCTAACCCGCACATCTTTGGACTGTGGGAGGAAACCGGAGCACCCGGAGGAAACCCACGCTAACACACGAGGAGAATGTGCAAACTCCACACAGACAGTGACCCGAGCCAGGATTCGAACCCAGGTCCCTGGAGCTGTGAAGCAGCAGTGCTAACCACTGTGCTACCGTGCCGCCCAACCACTGTGCTACCGTGCCGCCCAAACACTGTGCTACCGTGCCTGGTGTTATCTGGTGTGATTAGGCAGTGACAAGACAGACACAGATATGTGGCTCCACAGTTTACAGTTAAAGAATCCTTGGATTAAACCCATTGGGTTCCTGAATATTTTTTTTCTTTGTGTCATGGGGGAGTGGAGGGGTGGGCGGAGGCTTGTGGGGGGGTAGAAGGTTGGGGTGGGAGAGTGGGGATGGTGGTGGGGAGTGGGGATGGTGGGGGGGAGGGGGTGCATGTACATACTCAGTTAGTGGTGGAGCGTAGTGTATCATGTGACATGTGATAGTCTAGTTGTCCATAGAATCCATGGGCGACATGGTGGCACAGCGGTTAGCACTGCTGCCTTACAGTGCCAGGGACCTGGGTTCAATTCCCGGCTTAGGTGACTGTGTGGAGTTTGCACGTTCCCCCCGTGTCTGCATGGGGTTCCTCCGGGTGCTCCGGTTTCCTCCCACACTCCAAAGATGTGTGGGTTAGGTGGATTGGCCGTGCTAAATTGCCCCTTAGTGTCAGGGGGATTAGCAGAGTAAATTTGCGGTGTTATGGGGTTAGGGCCTAGGTGGGATTGTTGTCAGTGCAGGCGCAGTGGGCCAAATGGCCTTCCTCAGAAAGAGGCCATTCGGCCCATTGAGTTCACACCATCTCACCAAAATGGCAGTTTACCAAGGTTCCCCCGCCTCCGCCCCATCCCAGTAACCCTGTGTATTTACCACCTAACATTTTTGGACACTATATCAATTTAGCATGGCCAATACACTTAATGTGCACATTTTTGGAGTGTGGGAGGAAACCGGAGTGACCAGAGGAAACCCATGCAGACATTGGGAGAATGTGCAGACTCTGCACAGACAGTGACCTGAGGCTGGAATCGAACCTGGGTCCCTGGCGCTGTGAGGCAGCAGTGCTAACCACTGTGCCACCGTGCCATCATGCAGGTGTCACCAGGTAAAACATGCATGTGGACCTGGAGGATGCGTTCAGACCAGACTCTGGATGGCAGAACCTTCGCATGATGAGGATTCTGTACGAGGGTCTGATGGACTACAACACGAGTCTGGGGGAACAATGGTGGAGCTTCTGTAGCACTAATATACAGTCCAGTGTCGATGCTTCACTGCACGCGTGGCTGACTGGAAACAGTTTGGACTTGAAATAAAAATTAAAACCATTGTAATTAATATTTCAAAATGGGAGGCACATATAATAGTGAAGAGCCAATGTCCCCATCACCTGGAAAGACCTATAAATGGTGTTGCAGTTACTCATCATCATGAAGTTTTATATGTTGGTTTGCGATGTGAGATTATTACCACTCTCTTCATCTTTTCCTCTGTCTTCCCCATTGTATTATCAATCGTATGTTAAATTTTTATTAAGCAGTGTAACTGGTAGGTCATTTTATAGCGCACGATGCAGGAGATTTAGATGAACCGTTTGATGCTAGGCCAGGAAAAAGCTGAGGCCTGGATTTTGCCTTCTCGTTCGCAGTGGACATGAATGGTGACGGGAGCATAAATTATCACGAAAGGCCCAAAACGCAATTTACAGCATTGGGATTTCCCGCGGCCATTGCCCCCAGCCAATGGTATTACAGGAATCCCAATGTTCAATGTCGGGAAACCCAGTACAATAAATTTACATCTCATTATCAGGCCGCTCCGCCTGACCAACAACCCCCCCCTCCCCCCCCAACCCCCCCATTCCCCCAACCCCCCCACAACTCCCACTCCCCCAACCTCCCACACCCCCCCCAATCCCCTACCCCCTCCACTCCCCCACCCCCTCCACTTCCCCACCCCCCCACTCCCCCCCACCACCCCCATGCTCCCCGCTCCCCCTCCACCCCCCCCCCCCCCCCACCGCAACTCCCCCACACATAATCCATTCACGTTGGCTTGCGGCCAAGCCAATGTGATTTACGACAGGTCTCCCGGGGCGGCACGGTAGCACAGTGGTTAGCACTGCTGCTTCACAGCTCCAGGGTCCCGGGTTCGATTCCCGGCTCGGGTCACTGTCTGTGTGGAGTTTGCACATTCTCCTTGTGTCTGTGTGGGTTTCCTCCGGGTGCTCCGGTTTCCTCCCACAGTCCAAAGATGTGCGGGTTAGGTTGATTGGCCAGGTTAAAAATTGTCCCTGAGATGTGTAGTTAGAGGGATTAGCGGGTAAATATGTGGGGGTAGGGCCTGGGTGGGATTGTGGTCGGTGCAGACTCGATGGGCCGAATGGCCTCCTTCTGCACTGTAGGGTTTCTAAGTTTCTATGTGTGCACCTGGCAAACAGAACCAGCCAGAGGAATGCAGGTGAGTGTATCACTCAGGGGGAGAGGGTCATGCCTGGGCGGTGCCAGAGGGCAGTGCTGGGGGCAGTGTCAGGGGGAAGTAGCTGGGGCAATGCCAGTGGGCAATGTCAGGGGGCAGTGCCAGGGGTAATGCCAATGGGCAGTGCTTGGGCAGTGCTGAGGGTTGAGTCAGGGGGCAGTTGGATAATGCCAGAGTGCAGTGTCTGGGGGAAGTACGTGGAGCAATGCCCATGCAGAACAGGGGGCAGTGTCATGGGACAGTGCTGGGGTGTGTTCCCTCAGGATGGGGGTGGGGAGGTTGCATGCCGGAATGTTCCGTGGTGGATGGGGGAGTTGTTTGGGTAATTCAGGGGGTGGTACTGTGTGTGGGAAAGGGGGGTGTTCGGGAGGTGTTTTTCTGGGGCGGATATTGAGGAGGGTGGTTATCAGGATGAAGGGCGGTTCTATTTTTAATTTTTTGCATTGGGCCCTGATCTTTTAAACCCTAACTTGTTGACGGGACAGTATTCCTGCCGGCCCTGCCACTCTGCCGAGAAATGGGAAAATTCTACCCTGAGCGTCTGAGCATTGGGAGAGAATTCAGAGAATGGAGAGGCGACAGGGACATGAAAGAGGTTAATATCGAGTGAGTGTAGGAACATGATCAAACAATACATAGCCAGTTAATTGTACAAAACCACACCAACCGCCCCTACGGGACTCTCCCTACTCTGCCTGAACCCCAGGGATTCACCCTACCCCCGACTAAGTACAACCATGGTAGCGCCCCCGCCCCCCCCCCCCCCCCCTTCCCGCCCCTGCTGCATCTGCATTTCGAGATCAATTTTCTCTTTTTCTCCATTTAAATCCAAGGATTACGTGTCCTCAGTATTCCTCCTGTAAACCACTTCACACTTTGTTTTCACCCACCCACTCTACTCTCCTTCTCAGTAGTGTGACGTTGGAAAGTGCATGTTAACCCACAACGTGAAACCTAAACACAGATGTCTAATGAGGAACAAAAACAGAAAATGCTGGAAAATCCCAGCAGGTCTGGCAGCATCTGTGGGGAGAGAATAGAGCCAATGTTTGGAGTCTGGATGACCCATCGACAGGGCGGGAATGCAGTATTCGCAGTATTTAGCTTTTTGCTTTTGTCTAAGAGGAAGCCTATTATAGTTGAATTACCCTTTGTGAGGCTAGTTTCTGATTTGGAATTGGAGTCTCCATTAAATAATGAACAACAAGATCACTGTAAAATTAATTTAGTTTCTATTCTTGAGAGGGCACAGCACTGGGACACAATGAACAAACATTCATATTCTTACTGAAAGACTGGTGTAGGCTCCCTCAGGGATGGAGGTTGGGTGGGGGTGAGGTTGGGGATTGGAGTGGGGATTAGGGGTGGGGATGAGGGTGGGGATGGGGATTGGGGGTGGGTATTGAGGGTGGGTATTGGGGGTGAGGGTGGGGGTGAGCATGGGGGTTAGGGTGGGCGTGGAGGTGAGGGTGGGGGTGAGGGTGGGGGCATGCTTGCCCAATTCTATTGATGGATAGCATGAAAAATCGGGGTGGAATTTTCCACCCCCTGTCCCTGTGCCATGTTTTCTGGTGACAGAAGTGGTTCTTCATCGGCCACTGGCGAGATCTTCCAGTCGCGCTGATGTTTATGGCATTTTGCATGATTCGCTCATTCACCTGCCGTGGAACCTACAATTGGGGAGGCTACTTACGTGGAGTGGAAAGGCGGCAGGTCCAGGTTTTAAAAAATTAATCATAGGACATGGGTGTCGCTGGCTGGCCAGCATTTATTGCCCATCCCTCGTTGCCTTGAACTGAGTGACCTTTTCAGTTGAGAGTCAACCACATTGCTGTGGCCCTGGAGTCATATGTAGGCCAGACCAAGTAAGGACGGCAGATTTCCTTCCCTAAAGGACATTAGTGAACCAGCTGGGTTTTTCCGACTATCGATAAAGATTTCCAGGTCATCATTAGACTTTTAATTACAGATTATAAAAATTGAATTGAAATTCCACCATCTGCCATGGGATTCGAACACTGGTCCCCAGAACATTAGCTGAGCTTCTGGATTAATAGTCTAGTGATAAAGCCACTAGGACATCGCTACCCCATGATGTGCAGCCCCCTTTCCATTTCAGATCTTGCTGCATTTCCATCCTCCCAGCCACTGGAAAACTAAGTCCTTGGCGTACAAATGAATTCCCACCGCTTCCAACCCGACAGACAAAACAGTGGGACAGAAACAGAATGAAATTGCTTTTGTCCAGCACCTTTTACGTCAGGACTTCCCAAAGAGCTTCACAGTCGAGCCAGTAGTTGTGAAATGTAGTCACTGTTACGGGGCAGGAAATTGATGAGATCTCCTATCTACCCCAACGACACACTGGCCCCAATAGAATCCCAAGCTGTCCTGGAAAACGATGAAATATTACAGATTCTTACATCTTAAATTTTTTTTTAACTGTATGAACTGTCAGACTCAAATCTACAAACACCAGACCTTTGGGCCAAATAGTTATAAATGGTACTTCCTATAACTGGAAGCTTTCACACTGTCCTCCTTCCCCCTCTGGGGCTAATTCTCATTTGTTTTCCTGCATACCACTCCGTCATTTGCGGCTACGGAATTTCTGAAGCTGCTATCCAGGATTCATCAGCTTTCTATTTTGGAAATATAGCAGAATCAATAATAGAAGTATGATGGTCGACAATGAGGCAAGCTCCGAAGCAGGATTTAATCAATATACATATACATACATGGAGATATTTTAAATTAGATGGGAGAAAATACACCTGGGATGTTAAACTCCTCAGGTGGAAGGGATTCTCTGAACCTGATGAGATATATGAAAAAGACACAGTAGCTATCTTTTCTGAGTTGACTTGATGAGACAGGCTGATTGACCTTGGCATGGACCAATAGGGATCATCTGTGTCGATTTGACCATTCATCCGCGTTTGGAAATGTGAAGCAGAAATTGGTGAGGTAAGAAATTAGCAGCGCCCTCACTTTCTCTGTCTCCTGAGAGGTTATTGAAGGATCACGTACTCTTCCAGTATTTGCAGTATTACTGACTGACAACCAACTCGACAAGCCCACAGCACTGGGAATAACCGCAGTGGCTCCCGTTTAGTGCCATCAACTGTGTGCTGCTTTCCTAATAAAGTGAGTCTCACAACACCACCCAGGGTTCAGCTTTGCACTGGAATGTTCCGTGCTGACAAAACCTTAAATATCTCAGCGCTCTCACACAACAGAGGCATCTCATTCGGAAGACATCCCACTGTCTCTGCTAGTTTTCAGTTTTCTTTTATTGTTCGCTTGATGGCTAACACATGGTTCAAAATAATAGCAGGTTCAATTCACTGCTCCAAGCAAAGCTGACTTGGGACCTGTCACCTCCACTGTCTCCGGGGGTGGAAGGCTCCACAGATCTTCTTCTTGAGTTCTCTGCCCTAAGGCAGTGCCACGACCTCTGCCATGGGTAGGGCAAGGAGACATGTCCCAAACATACCTCAGTGCAACAGGGATCAAGCCCCTTGTGGTTAGCACCAATTTGATCCATACCAGCCATCCAGCCAGTACCCCTCACCCTTCACCCACGATTCTGAGATTCTGTGGCAAATGGGGCGGCATGGTGGCACAGTGGCTAGCATTGCTGCCTCACTGTGCCAGGGACCCAGGTTCAATTCCCGGCTTGGGTCACTGTCTGTGTGGAGTTTGCACATTCTCCCAGTGTCTGTGTGGGTTTCCTCGGGGTGCTCCGGTTTCCTCCCACAGTCCAAAGATATGTGGGTTAGGTTCATTGACCATGCTAACTTGCCCCTTAGTGTCAGAGGGGCTAGCTAGGGTAAATGCATGGGGTTGTGGGGATAGGGCCTGGGTGGGATTGTGGTCAGTGCTGACTTGATGGGCCAAATGGCCTGCTACTGCACTGTAGGATTCTATGATTCTATGTTAGGGCCCTGGACCAGAACTCCAAGTTACCTCAGGATGTCAGACTAGACCCCAACAATTTTTCTATTTTTGACATAAATATTACTCCAGGAGTAATTCCGCTGACAAATCAGGGATCTTTGATAGCAAAAAAACCCTTTATTTAATAACAGTTTAAATATAACTCTAACAAATGAAGCAGCTTAACTATTAATGGTTGAACAATATTTAAAAATGAAAAGGAAACAACTTTAATTTTTAACTTATCACTGTTCCAGTTCCAAATAAACAACATTCCTCTTACAGACTCAAGTGCCACTTTAAATACACTTAGCAACCATAAGTATACTTGCTATAATGAGTGTATAGAGTCTTGAAGCTTTCAATGGGAGATATAGAACAGGGTTTTATGGCCTCATTTGAATGAGACCGGAAATTCCCACCCGAGGTCAATGGACATTTTCATTGTCCGTCCTTCACCCACTCTGATTCCGTGGCGGTGAGGCGGTAGAATTCCAGTGCTAGTTCCAGAAGCCTGCAAAATCCTTCTAATTTCAACCAGGCTTGTGGTAAAGCTGCCAGCTCCTGTGATTGGCCTGGCAGTGTGGAGAGACAGTCCACTGTCCTCAGCAGCAGCCAATGAAGAGCCTGTCACTGGGAAGATGCCACTGTGATCCCACTGCCCAGTTGTGCAGGCTTGGAACTGTTCACATGTCCCTGACATCGGGACTTCACGCTTCCTGAAGAAATAGTGGCCTGTTTCTCTCTCCAGTAATGCTGCCAGATCTATTAGAGTCATTGGGTGGAACTTTACGGCCGTGCTCACTCTGAAACCGGAAAATCCCACCTGAGGTCAACGGACCTTTCCATGGTCCGTCCCTCGCCCGCTCCAATTCCCGTGGTGCGAGGAATAGGAAAATTCGCTTCATAGAGTTATAGTGATATACAGCACAGCCCTTGGCCTAACTCCTCCATGCCGACCAGGTTTCCTAAACTGAACTGGTCATATTTGCCTGCATTTGGCCCATATCCCTCTCAACCTACCCTGACCATGTGCCTGTCCAAATGCCTTTTAAATGTTGTAATTGTACCCGCCTCTACCACCTCCTCTGGCAGCTCATTCCATGCACACACCACCCTCTGGGTGAAAAAGTGCCCCTCAGGTCCCTTTTAAATCTTTCCCCTTTCACCTTCAACCTATGCCCTCTAGTTTTGGACCCCCCCCTACGATGGGGAAAAGACCTTGGCTATTCACCTTATCTGTGCCCCTCATGATTTTATAAACCTCTATAAGGTCGCCCCTCATCCTCCTACACTCCAGAGAACAAAGTTCCCGCCTAGGGCGGCACGGTTAGCACAGTGGTTAGCACTGCTGCTTCACAGCTCCAGGGACCTGGGTTCAATTCCCAGCTTGGGTCACTGTCTGTGTGGAGTTTGCACATTCTCCTCGTGTCTGCGTGGGTTTCCTCCTGGTGCTCCGGTTTCCTCCCACAGTCCAAAGATGTGTGGGTTAGGTTGATTGGCCATGCTAAAATTGCCCCTTAGTGTCCTGGGATGTGTGGATTAGCAGGTAAAATATGTAGGGATATGGGGGTAGGGCCTGGGTGGGATTGTGGTCGGTGCAGACTCGATGGGCCGAATGGCCTCTTTCTGTACTGTAGGGTTTCTATGATTTCTATCCAGCATCTCCTTATAATTTAAACCTAGTCCCGGTAAAATTGTAAAATCTTTTTTGCACCCTTTCCAGTTTTAATAACATCCTTCCCATTGCTTCCTGCATTTTCTGTTTTTATTGCAAAATCCACTTTTCTATTTTACGATTAAACCACTTTTTCCATTCTTTTAAACTTCCCTTCCTGCTGGATACAATTAAATGATGAACCTCACATTTTTATTAGAAGCCAGTGCGAAGGATTGGCTCCACATATAAAAACGACTGGTCAAATTTGGAATTTGTGGTTTGAGTGTAATAAATATCAGTGTGTGTAAAAGCCCAGAATCCTGTTCCATTGACGGACAGCTGCAAGTTACTGCCTTGTGTCAGAATTCCTCTGCTGTACCAACCTAGCCCCAAGATATATCTTTTCCCTCAGTCCCAGTTATGGCAGAGAGCATCCATTACAGATAATTAAAGTTGCTTCTCGTAAAACCGCGAGCTAGGTTTGGAAGGAAGTGTCCCCTTTGGCCAACTTAATTTTGTCTTTCAAGAGTGCCATCCTTCTGGTCACCCCCTCATCAAAATGAATCCAATGTCCTCGCCTCGAACACAGATGCTGGTCACGAGAAATACTTTATTGGATTCTATCATAAACTTGCCTGCTGGAAATGTAATGATGCAGGTTACTATATCATGTGGCTTTCCCCTGTTGATCTGGGAAGCCCACGAGACTGGCTATGAGCTGTTGTTTGCTGCCATTTATCAGATCAGATTCATCCAGATTCTGTCTCATTTTTCAGAAACTGGATCACAGAATGCAGCCCCATTAACCTCGAAGGATCAGGGGCTGGGGTCAAATGAACCGTCGGCCCGTGGGACCACTGCCATGTGGTTGTATTGTGCGGGAATGGCAGGGTGGTAGCTGGGAGTGCAAATACTTATCTCTCCCACTTTTCCTTTCAGTCCAGGATGGAGGAGTGGTCCAAAGCGTAGCGAGTCTGCTTCCATTCAGTGAACAGTGGGTATTTGCCATGCATGTTGTTATTTCTGTCTTAACCTTGTCACCTCCGCTGCGGAGTTGGTCAATTTAAATGATGAGATCCGCCGTGCCTAATCTGTGTGTGTGAGTTGAAGGGTTGGCTCATCCATAATAATGAAAGTTGCACTGCAGCAGAAATACCGCCTTTTAATTCACAAGCAAATAATTAAATACCATATGGAGACCCATTTGAGAATTGGCTTTAATGCAAACAGTGCTGGTAGTATAAACAGTCACGTATGGAATTCTGTCTTGGTAATTTATCTCACTCGTGAGAAAGGAACCTTGATGAAAGGCATTACTTCCTTTAATCCATCTGCTGCCTCTGCTTATACGCAGGATCTGACTCATGCAGGTTTCTGAGTGATTTCAGATATTATACCTTGCTTCAGATATATTGTGACGCACTGAAGGGTCATCGAAACCAAGGCTGGATCACTCACAGTACTGTGCACCGTCCTTTTCCCCGTATTGTAAAAGGGACATAGAAACTTCAGTGAATGGTACAAAAAAAAAGATTTTCAAGAATGAGATCAGAACGGAGAGTTTATAACAGGTGGGGGTGGAATATTTCTAGGGAAGAGAAGACTGAAAGGTGAGCAGATGTAGGTCTTTAAAGTGATGGAAGTGTTTCCACATCTGGGAATTCCAGAATGATGGACCATACATGTAAAATAGCCAGTAATAAATTCAACAGGTAAATCATCCAGCGAGTGTCTGGAATGTGGAACTTGCTACCACGGGGAGTGGTTGAGGTGAACAGTGCAATGTCCTAACTATGTTCAGGGTTGTGGGTTTCAAACAAAAAGAAAAAGATGTGGTTTGCACACGTAGATTCAAACCAACAACATGGTTCATTGAGGAGCTGTTCACTGTACAGAGTAGAAACTGAAACTAAAACATGAGCCTGTGAAGCACCCCAATGACATCACCATCAAATCATGTGACTGGCTCTTAAAGCAATCATGCAACCACTTAAATATATAATATGTTATATTATATATGTTATATATATTAAAGGGAAGTCAGGTAAGGTCATGAGGATGAAATAAATTAATTGGATGAAGCAGCTGAGTGTATTGGAGATGAATTTGCTGACAATACTCAGGCCAGTAGGAAAGCAAGTTATGAGGAAGTTACAAAGAGTCTACAAAGAGGTATAGATGGTTCCAACGTTGGGAGGAAGAATAAAAAAGCAGAATATAATTTAAATGGAAAGAGAGTGCAGAATGCTGCAGTACAGAGGGAGCTGGGTGTCTTTGTACATGAATCACAAAAGGTTAGCATGCAAGTTAGCATGTCCAAAAGATGTGTAGGTTAGGTGGATTAGCTGTGGTAAATGTGTGGGGTTACAGGGAAAGGGCAAAGGGTAGGGCTTGGGTGGGATGCTCATTCAGAGAATAGGTGCAGACTAGATGGGCCGAATGGCCTCTTTCTGTACTGAAGGGATTCTGTGGTTCTAGGTACAACAATTAATTAGAAAGGCAATATAGACAGTTAGCCTTTTTTACAAGGGGGGGAGTATAAAAGTAGGGAAGTGTTCCAACTGTACGGGGCAATGGCAAGACTACACCTTGAGTAGTGCGTACAGATCAGTCTCTTTATTTAGGAAAGGATACACTTGCATTGGAGTCACTTCAGAGAACGTTCATTAGGTTGATTCCTGGATGAAGGAGTGGTCTTGTGAGGAGAAGTTGAGCCGGTTGTTCCTGTACTCATTGAAGTTTGTAGGATCATGAGAGGTGATGTGACTGAAGTATATGAGATCCTGAGCGGAATTGACAGGTAGATGCTGGGAGAATGTTTCCCCTGGTGGAGGAATCTAGGACCAGCGCAGTTTCAGAATAAGGGTGTAGGATAACAGATGGGTATACGTTAATGTGTGGCATAGATGAAAGTCAGTCATGTTTCAGACTTTCTCTCTTGAGAGGGAGGTCGGAACAATGTCTCAGAGCTAAACACCTACTCTGTAATAAAAACAGAAAATGTTGGAAAAGCTCAGCAGGTCAGGCGAGAGAAACACGGTTAACGTTTCGAGTCTGCATGACTCTTCTTCAGTATTTAGTTTCACCTAAATACTGTAACCTGCTTAGAAGCAATACTGATAAAGTGTTAAACCGATACCAACCTGAATGAGTACGCCACTACAATAACTGACTTCATTAGTAAGTGTGTAGAAGACTGTGTGCCAAAGAAGCAAATCCGTGTGTTTCCCAACCGGAAACCATGGATGAACAGGGATATCCACTGCTTGCTGAAGTCCAGGTCTGAGGTGTTCAAGTCAGGTGACTCTGAACTATACAAGAAAGCCAGATATGACCTAAGGAGATCCATCAAAGATGCCAAAAGACAGTACCGGACCAAGCTAGAGTCCCAGGTTAGCCACACTGACCCCCACTGACTATGGCAAGGTCTGCAAGACATAATAGGCTACAAGATGAAGGCATGTAAAATCGCCGGCTCCAACGCACCCCTCCCTGATGAGCTCAATGCATTCTACGCCCGTTTTGAACAAGAGGTCAGCGAGAGCACGCCCTCCACTCCGGAAGCTCTGGATGAACCTGTATCCGAGGTCACCATTGCAGATGTCAGAGCAGCTTTCTCAAAGGTCAACCCACAGAAAGCGACTGGCCCAGATGGGTACCCAGACGAGCACTCAGATCCTGCGCGGATCAGCTGGCGGGGATATTCACAGACATCTTCAACCTCTCTTTACAACAATCTGAGGTCCCTATCTGCTTCAAGAAGACCATTATCATCCCGGTATCTAACAAAACTCAAGCAGCGTGCCTTAATGACTATCGGCCGGTGGTTCTGACATTCATCATTATGAAGTGCTTCAAAAGGTTAGTCATGGCACGAATCAATTCAGCCTCCCGGACTACCTGGATCCACTACAGTTTGCCTATCATCGCAACAGGTCCACAGTAGACACCATCTCCCTGGCCCTGCACTCAACCCTGGAACACCTAGATAACAAGGACACCTATGTCAGACTCCTATTTATTGACTACAGCTCAGCCTTCAACACTATTATTCCCACAAAACTCCTCCCTCTGCGCCTGGATCCTGAACTTTCTAACTCACAGACCTCAATCAGTAAAGATAGGCAACAACACCTCCTCCACGATCATCCTCAAAACCGGTGCCCCACAAGGCTGTGTTCTCAGCCACCTACTATACTCCTTATACACCTATGACTGTGCGGCCAAATTCCCCTCCAATTCGATTTTCAGGTTTGCTGATGACACCACCGTAGTGGGTCGGATCTCAAACGATGATGAGAATGAGATAGAGAATCTGGTGAACTGGTGCGACAACAATAATCTCTCCCTCAATGTCAACAAAACAAAGGAGATTGTCATCGACTTCAGGAAGCGTAAAGGAGAACATGCCCCTGTCTACATCAATGGGGATAAAGTAGAAATGGTCGAAAGCTTCAGGTTTTTAGGTGTCCAGATCACCAACAACCTGTCCTGGTCCCCCCATGCCAACACTAGAGTTCAGAAAGCCCACCAACTTTCTGAGAAGACTAAGGAAATTTGGCATGTCAGCTATGACTCTCACCAACCTTTACAGATGCACCATAGAAAGCATTCTTTCTGGTTGTACCACAGCTCGGTATGGCTCCTGCTCTGCCCGAGACCACAAGGAACTACAAAAGGTCGTGAACGTAGCCCAGTCCATCACGCAAACCAGCCTCCCATCCATTGACTCTGTCTACACTTCCCGCTGCCTCGGCAAAGCAGCCAGCATAATTGAGGACCCCCGGAAAATCTCTCTTCCACCTTCTTCCGTCAGGAGAAAGATACAAAAGTCTGAGGTCATGTATCAACCGACTCAAGAACAGCTTCTTCCCTGCTGCCATCAGACTTTTAGAAACATAGAACATAGAAACATAGAAAACTACAACACAAAACAGGCCCTTCGGCCCCACAAGTTGTGCCGAACATATCCCTACCTTTTAGGCCTACCTATAACCCTCCATCCTATTAAGTCCCATGTACTCATCCAGGAGTCTCTTAAAAGACCCTATTGAGTTTGCCTCCACCATCACTGACGGCAGCCGATTCCACTCGCCCACCACCCTCTGTGTGAAAAACTTACCCCTAACATTTCCCCTGTACCTACACCCCAGCACCTTAAACCTGTGTCCTCTCGTAGCAGCCATTTCCACCCTGGGAAAAAGCCTCCGAGAGTCCACCCGATCTATGCCTCTCAACATCTTATATACCTCTATTAGGTCTCCTCTCATCCTACGTCTCTCCAAGGAGAAAAGACCGAGCTCCCTCAGCCTATCCTCATAAGGCATGCCACTCAATCCAGGCAACATCCTTGTAAATTGCCTCTGCACCCTTTCAATCTTTTCCACATCCTTCCTGTAATGAGGCGACCAGAACTGAGCACAGTACTCCAAGTGGGGCCTGACGAGGGTCTTATATAGCTGCATCATTATCCCCGGACTCCTAAACTCAATCCCTCGATTGATAAAGGCCAGCACACCATACGCCTTCTTAACCACCTCCTCCACCTGCGGGGCCGATTTTAGAGACCTATGGACCCGGACCCCAAGGTCCTTCTGATCCTCTACAGTACTAAGAGTCTTTCCCTTTATATTGTACTCCTTCATCCCATTTGACCTGCCAAAATGGACCACTACACATTTATCTGGGTTGAAGTCCATCTGCCACTTCTCCGCCCAGTCTTGCATCCTATCTATGTCCCTCTGTAACTTCTGACATCCCTCCAGACTATCCACAACCCCACCAACCTTTGTGTCATCGGCAAACTTACCAACCCATCCCTCCACTTCCTCATCCAGGTCATTTATGAAAATGACAAACAGCAAGGGCCCCAGAACAGATCCCTGGGGCACACCACTGGTGACCGACCTCCATTTAGAAAAAGACCCATCTATACCCACTCTCTGCCTCCTTTGGGCAAACCAGTTCTGGATCCACAGGGCAGCAGCCCCTTGGATCCCATGCCCTCTCACTTTTTCTAGAAGCCTTGCATGGGGGACCTTATCGAATGGACCTACCTCACATTAAGTTGATCTTTCTCTACACCCTCGCTATGACTGTAACACTATATTCTGCACTCTCTCCTTTCCTTCTCTATGAACGGTATGCTTTGTCTGTATAGCGTGCAAGAAACAATACTTTTCACTGTGTGCTAATACATGTGACAATAATAAATCAAATCAAATCAAAACAATATCAATTCTGATACCAGGGAATGTCTAGAGTCTGTCTAAGACTCAAGTGCCATGCCAAGAATCCAAGACAGAAAGACTCAAACCCAGAACGTGACAACAGTTTGGAGCATGGTGGCAGCAATGAAGAGAAGGGTGTAAAAGACACATTAGAGTTGCCAAAGGAACCACAGCATGAGTAAACATTTGAAAGCAGCTGAAGACCTTTTGGCGGTAGGGACGCTGCAGAGAGGTAACAGCTGTCTGCTGAGCAAGTGCTGCATGTGCCCAGCCTGGTTGTCAGCCTTGAGGATCTGTGGAGAGGCCAGCAGTACGGAAAACATTCTTTCCTATGAAAAGGAAAGTCCAGAAAACGATGACTCTACAGAGTTCTCAGGGAAGAAAACAGTCTTCATCCAGGCTGCTGATTGGTTACACTCAAAGTTCCAAGCTTCAGCCTTTCTTCCAAAGCTGCTGTTCACGTATCAGAAGTTAACTTCGACTGCCTTCAGCCAAAGACCCAATATCGATCAGACACCAGCACAGGGGTTAGCACTGCTGCCTCACAGCACCAGGGACCTGGGTTGAATTCCCGGCTTGGGTCACTGTCTGCGTGGAGTTTGCACATCCTCCCCACGTCTGCGTGGGTTTCCTCTGGGTGCTGCGGTTTCCTCCCACAGTCTGAAAGACATGCTGGTTAGGTGTATTAGCCGTGCTAAATTCTCCCTCAGTGTATCTGAACAGGTGAAGGGGTGTGGCGACTAGGGGATTTTCTAATCTAAGTTTCAAACTTAGTTCCACTGAATCTACCAATGCGTTGCCTACTTTATCTCCTGTTGTTTATGAAGAGTCGTCCAGAGAAAGTGCTTTTCCCGAGTCCAGGTTAGCGACCAGAGAGGGTCACATTGTTAAGAGGCTAGTACTGTCCCAGGGTGAAAGTTAGTTGGCGCCCATTCTTCAGTCCAGGCTGAATGTCTCCTTCCCTCCAGAGCTGGAGATCAGCACAGAAGCTGAGGCAAAAGCTTTAGCACTTGTGCAGCCGGAGAATCCTGAATAGCGATCTCGTCCCTGAGTTAATTATCTACAGGAAATTTGAATCATTGCAGAAGATGAAGCTGTCTCATCTCCATATGCTCAGCAATTCTCCCATTGCCCTTAGCAACCTTACACAGAGAGACGTGTGGCCCTCTTACCACAGCCTGCACAAAGTGGACGGTTCTCCCGGAATATTATTGGGAAATCACCTGTTCTTCTTTTCCCGGCAGTCTTACCAGAAGTTGCTCATTTTTTCCTTCAGTGGCTAAATTAATTGAGATCTCGGATTTCAAAGCCTTTTCAATCTTTGACACAGTGGTGAACCGTGACAGGCTTCCCAAGATCATTCCTCTTCTGAAGCTTCTTTCCAGCATCCTTTGAGGGAACTTCAAGTTCATCAGACTGTGCTGAGTTCTGCTCTTCTACTTCCAGAGGGTTCAAAGGTCGATTCTCTTTTGAATCAGCCTTTCATTGAAAAGTCTTTATTGAGCTTACATTTCGGTCATCCGAGAACATACACTCTGCTTTCCAGAGGTACTTTTTTATATTCATTCGTGAGACATGGGCATCGTTGGCTGTCCAGTATTTATTGTCCAACCCTAGTTGGCCATGGCAGCTGAGAGTCAACCACACTGTGGCTCTGGAGTCACATGTAGGCCAGACTAGGAAAGGATGGCAGATTTCCTTCCCTAAAAGACAATAGTGAACCAGATGTGTTTTTTCAACAATTGACAATGATTTGATGGTCATCAGTAGATTCTTAATTCCAGGTAAAAAAGTTAAAAAACTTATTTATTAGTCACAAGTAAGGCTCACATTAACACTGCAATAATTTTTATTGAACTCAAATGCCACCATCTGCTGGGGTGGGATTCGAACCTGGGTCCCCGGAACATTAGCTGGGTTTCTGGATTAATAGTCTAGTGATAATTCCACTTGGCCATTGCCTTCCCCACAGCTCTCCAGATAAAGTGTTGTCCTATTCTGCAGGTGATGATGTCTTACCAGATTCAGAATAAAGCTCTGGGGTGACTTTTCCCATTACGCTCACCACGGGAATTGGAGCGGGTAAGGGGTGGACTATGGAAAGGCCTATTGACCTCGGGCAGGATTTTCCAGTTTCGGGGTAAGCGCGGCCGGAAAATCCCGTCCATTATGTCTACAAACCATCTTCCTTCAGAGCTGAAAATACTGAGGGTGATTGAATCTCTCAGTGCCAGTGTAAATGCCGTTTTGGGACTCCCATTGAATTCTCCGTCCACTCTGATTTTTCCACCTGCCGAAAACAGGGGGCGGATATCCCCCCCCCCTCCACCCCCCCTCCCCCCACCCCCCCTTCCCCGGCCAGAGTACAAAATAAAGGGAGTTATGGTGAACCTTTATAAAACTCTGGCTCAGTCTTAGCTGGGGCATTCTGTCCAATGCTGGGCACCGCAGTTTAGGAAACATACGATGGTTTTAGAAAGGATGCGAAAAAGATTTAGGAGGATGGTTCCAGGAATGTGGGATACCTGGATACATAGGGCAGCACGGTGGCACAGTGGTTAGCACTGCTGCCTCACAGCGCGAGGGACCCGGGTTCGATTCTCGGCTTGGGTCACTGTCTGTGTGGGGTTTGGACGTTTCTCCCCGTGTCTGCGTGGGTTTCCTCCGGGTGCTCCAGTTTCTCCCACAGTCCAAAAGACATGCTGGTTAGACGTGTTGGCCATGCGAAATTCTCCCTCAGTGTACCCGAACAGGCGCTGGAGTGTGGCGTCGCGGGGATTTTCACAGTCATTTATTTGCAGTGTTAATGTAAGCCTACTTGTGACACGAATAAATAAATAAATAATCAGGGATGCTCAAGAGGCAAGAGTGGAGGGTGCTGTATCGTGGAGAGTTGTCGGGCTGGAGGAGATCACAGAGAGCGGCCAAGGCAGAGAGGAATTTGAAAAGTGGGGTGCTGTTTAACCAGAGGCCAATATAGGCCAGCGAGCACAGAGGGGGTGGACGGACAACATCTGGTGTAAGTTTGAACATTGGTGACAGAGTTTCTGATGTTTACAGAGGGTGGAATGCCAATAAGGAGTGCATTGGAATAGTTACATCCTGTTAGAATTTATTAAAAAATTGTGAAATGTGAGAGGTGAAAGCAGTGTGTGGTACCTTTAAAAGGTAGTGTTTTTTCTGTACTTAGAGTTTTAAAAAAAGTTTTAAAAAGATGCAGGTGCATTTGCAGTACACAGACTGAAACACTGGGGCCGATTTTACCAAATCGGGACTAAGTGCCGGGTCAGGTCATCAAAAGGATCCGCGCCCGGCAGCCGCACTGCAGCACGCCCATACACCTTTTTTCGGCGCCGGTCTATTGGGCGGGGCTTAGTGCTGTTGGAGCGGCCGGAGCTCCAACTGCACATGTGCAGTTCGGAACAGACCGCAGGCAGCGCGCCCGGGCGCGAAAGGCAAAGCAGCTCAGACAGCAGAGAGGATGAAAGGAATTCCCTTTGGAGGATAATGTCCAAATCACAGGAACTAAAAACCTGACAGTCCAAAATCTGGGATAATATTACAGGACAGGGATGGGGGGATATACATTTTGAAATATTATCCCAGATTTTGGACTGTCAGGTTTTTAGTTCCTGTGATTTGGACATTAGCCTCCAAAGGGAATTCCTTTCATCCTCTCTGCTGTCTGTGCTGCTTTCCCTTTCCCTGGGGAGGTGCGGGGGGGGGGGATGGATGGAGAAGGGGAGTGGTGTGTTTACCCCTGGGGGGAGGGGGGATGGAGAAGGGGAGTGACGTGTCTCCCCCGGGGGGGGGGGGGGGAATACCTCCTCCGATCCCTCGTCCGGTGGAGAGGAGGGATCGGCCGCAGACTGGCAGCGCCCACCCCCCCCCCCCCCCCGCCCCCAGGGGCAGACACGTCACTCCCCTTCCCCATCCTCCCCACCCCCCCAGGGGCAGACACGTCACTCCCCTTCCCCATCCCTCCCCCCCCCCCCCCCCAGGGGCAGACACGTCACTCCCCTTCCCCATCCCCCCCCCCCCCGCCCCCCCCCCCCAGGGGCAGACACGTCACTCCCCTACTCCATCTCCCACCCCCCCCCAGGGAAAGGCAGAGCAAGGCCAGGAACGTGCAGGAGGCTGTTGACAGACTGCAGATCGGAAGGATGGTGGGGGGAGACCAGCGATCCAGCTAGGTCGGGCGTGTGACTCTCAGGGGGGTCCGATCCCGGAGGGCGGGGTCTGCCGGCGGGGCTTGCCTCCCAGGGGGGTCCGATCGTGGGGGTGTGGGTGGGCTGCCGGGGTGGTTCGCGGGAGGGATCCGCGAAGGATGGTTGGGGGGGATTGGCTTCGGTGGTTCTCCTGCTGAATTGGAGTCCCATTCGGACTTTTATTTAGCAGGTTGTTTAATGCGCGGACGCGAAATGAGCCGCAACCCGGTAAATTCGGATTCGTCGGTAAAGTTGGGCGCGAGCTTCATTAAGTCGATTTAAATGCATGCATGGGCTCGGTAAAGACGCGCTCTGCCATGAGTTGGGTGCAGAGTGCGTTTTAGGCCCGACGCCCAACTTTACCGCGATTTCGTGCCGAAAACGGGTGCGGAATTTTGGTAAAATTGGGCCCATTGTATTGAGAGGCCAGGCGATAGTGTTGCCAAGACAACAGGCTGTTTTTTGAATTTTAACCAATCAATTTAAATTAGGTAATCAGATACCAAGCAACCTATTAGATTTGAATTTTGTGTTTTGGTAACCTGAGAACCAATCCTATTTTGGGGATGTTGGTATGTCATCAGGAGTATAAGAGATGGGGAGTAGTGACACAAATGGGAGAAGAACACCTGCCACAGCTCACAGCTCCAGAGAGACAGAACAACTGCCACAGCTAATAGCTTTTAGCTCACAGCCTCATCTAAATAGCAAAGGTACCAAAAGAAGACAGAGATTCCAGACAGAAGAAAGAAGAAAGAGGCTTAGAAGGTTCCGGAAGATGACAAATCTGGTTGTAATTTATAGAGTGACTAAAAATTCTCATTTTTTTTGTCACATCAGTGGGAATTGTATTTATCTTAACAGCATTCCATTAGAATAGTGTTTAATTTGGTTTGTTAATAGTTTAGTTAACTTGTTCACTGTTAGTTAGATAAATACATTGTTACTTTTTGATTTTACAGAGTATCAGGTTTTTTTTGATTTAATCACTAAAAGTTGCTGAAGAGCAGATCATACTATTTCTCACACACTTTTAAAAGATTATAAAAGGAGGGACTCCTCTTTGAGTGGTCAGGTGTTAGCTCTCAGAGAGGAGATCAACCTCCGCTTTATAACACATCTGGATATAATAAAGACATGTACAAGGCGATGAAGTAAAACAGTTAAAGTTTTTTCCTCTGAAAGATCTCTCACTAACATAGATAAACATTCTCCACTTCTGCAACACCTCTGCTCCAATGAGCTTCATGGGTCTGAGTCATGTGGTTCACTTCTTAACTATCCAATGCTTCTTTATCCTGAGCAATGGCTTCAGCTCTGGAGTTTCCAAACAATCTTTCTTTCTTAGAATTATAGAATCGCTGTAGTGCAGAAGAGGCCATTCAACCCATTGAGTCTGCACTGACTCTCTGACAGAGTAGCTTACCCACGCCCTCTCCCCCTGCCCTATCCCCGTAACCCACACATTTCCCATGGCTGATCCATCCAACACACCTTTGGACACTAGTGGCAATTTAGCATGGCCAATCCACCTAACCTACATATCTTTGAACTCCCGGAGGAAACCCACGCAGACACGGGGAGAACGTGCAGACTCCACACAGATTGTGATCCAAGCCGGGAATCGAACCCAGGTCCCTGGAGCTGTGAGGCAGCAGTGCTAACCATTGCTGAATTTCTCACTTTCCAATCAGTGGGTCATGGAGTTAAGAAAGATTTGCATATATATAAAACATCTTTTGTGATCTCAGTTTAAGTTTTTTTATTAGCATCACAAGTAGGCTTGCATTAACACTGCAATGAAGTTACTGTGAAAATCCCTTAGTCGCCACACTCCGGCGCCTGTTCGGGTACACTGAGGGAGAATTTAGCATGGCCAATGCACCTAACCAGCACGTCTTTCAGACTGTGGGAAGAAACCGGAACACCCGGAGGAAACCCACACAGACACGGGGAGAATGTGCAAACTCCACATAGACAGTGACCCAAGCCGAGAATCGAACCAAGGTCCCTGGCGCTGTGAGGCAGTAGTGCTAACCACTATGCCACCATCGTGCTCCAGTTTGGCCTTAAGCACTTTATCACCAATTTCTTCAGAACTGCAGTCGATGTCACTATGCAGGGGAAGTTGAAATCCAGATGTGTTCCGTATCCTGGATTTATTTTATTCTCTCAGAGGGACTTTCATATAAATTGGAGGTTTCATCCTCCAGATAATTATTTCAGGCAAGGCAATATAATGACATTTTATTGTCTAATCCTGACCTACTCGATAGATTAGGACAGGTTGCTTAGTCTGGGCACATATTCCCCTGAGCGTAGAAGATTAAAGAGTGATCCAATCAAAGTGATAAGATGATGAAAAGATTTGGCAGAGTAGATAGAGAGAGACTATTTCCTCTGATTGGAAGAGCCTTTCACTTGTCCAGAATATCTATCAGGAATAACTTCCACGCACAAATGTAAATGGGAATCTGAAAGAGCAGAGCATATAAAAACTGCATTCATCGTGGACCCAAATGTATGGATTTCATTTTTGATGAGACTTTGTAGAAATGGTGTGCGGAATTTTACAGGCTGGTCCTGCCCATTGGTGGGTAAAGCATGCCAGACAAATCGAGCGAGAGCTGAGAAATCAGGATCGTACCTGATTTTCCAGCTCTCGCAATCTTACGAGAGCCGGATTTCTCGCGAGGTCAGCCTCGTGCTGGAAATGGGCAAAAGGCTGAATAATTTATTTAAATATATTTAAATTTGAATTCCCATGTGTTTAGTGAGTCCGGTGATCAATCATCCAGACTCGCTTGTCTTTATGGCCTCGCTGGAAGAGGAACGGGAGCAGTCATGTTGGTCTTACCGGTGGAACCAGAGGCCATCATGGCCCTCTGGGGAGGCTGAGGGCAAGGACGGTGCCACTTGGATAGTGCCAGCTTGGCAGTGCCACCTTGGCACTGCAAGCCTGGCACCTGAGTAATGGCCACCAGGCACCTTGGCAGTACACACCGGGCAGTGCAGGGGCGGGGCCTATGGAGGGTTGGGGTCGATGAAGGGGTGGCTCAATTGGATCATGGGGGCGCATGCCTGCTGCCCCTCTGCAGTCGTGATCGTATTGGGGGAGGGGGGCGCGATCGGTCTGGACAGTAGGGGTGGGGGCAGCGGAGCCCCATGCGTTGTGGGGCTCGCAATCGATCTTTGTCCCTCACGCGGGGAGTGAGTGTGTGGAGTTAGTTGAGGTTGCCTGCAGCTTGGACGCTCTCTCTCTCTCTCTGCCTGTCAGACCCCTGCTGTTACAATTGTGCATGTGCAGCATCAGAGGTCTGCGCATGTGCAGCAACTCCCTCTACAGGCTGGCTGGTGAATTAAGCCCAGCCCACTGCCGGCAGCAGCTAGAAACAGTCTAGACCATTTTTTCAATGACTAAGTGCATAAGATTGGGCATGAAAACTCACCCAAAAAAACGGATCAGGAACTCTCCCATTATCATGCTAGTTGTCAGAATCAATTTCCAACCGATTCCTTTCTCCTCTAAAAGATGATTAATTTCGCCTGCGTTAATTACCTGATTTTTTTTAACGAATGTGCAGGGAGTTTCACTTCAAGTGTGACTTCCAAAAAATATTGATATACAAGAATCAATCTTGTAAAATTCCACCCAGTAAATTATCAAATTGGAAATTGAGATTGAGAGATTTTTGGTGCAGGTTCAATGGGCTGAATGACCTCCTCTGCACTGCAGGGCATAGTCAGAAGTCTCACAACACCAGGTTAAAGTCCAGCAGGTTTTATTTGGTAGCACGAGCTTTCGGAGCGCTGCTCCTTCATCAGGTGAGGCAAAAGACCTAAAGCAGGGTAGGGTTTTAAGGATGGTAAGTGATCGGCACTCACCATCCTGAATTGGTGCATAACACGCTGCCACTGACTCTCAAACTCCCACTGCCATTTAATGTTCATTACATTGGAGCTTCTGTCCATCCTTGGAAGGAAATCCCGCCTGTGAGAGCTGTCGGCCAATCAGACTGGATAACAGCTCTCCAACCTGGCCAGCAACAACACTCTAGTGTTTAGAAGCGGTACTGCAGCACTCTGCCTGGAAATAACTCCCCGGATCTTGAGAAGGTAAGACCCAGGGAAGGAGTGTAGGGGACATCCTAGGGTCGGGAGGTGGCTGATCATAGTGTCGGGAGTAGACCAAGGGAGGAGGGGGTCCCGGAGCTCCCAGAGGGGAGAGCTCCACAATTTTGAATGGGCACCTCCTCCTTCCCACATGAGATAGGGAAAAGACTCTTTCTCTGTTTCTGACTACTCACACCCGTTTCCCACAGCCCAAAAACTGAGGCTGGGCAGGACAAGGCACTTAAGTGACCATTATGTGGCCTTAATAGATGAAAGAATGGCTCTCCTAACCAATAGCCCTGCTCGCCCAAGTTGTGTCTGGGTTTGGGCGGGTGGTTCCTGGGGAACCCTGTCCATTCAATTTTACTGATTGCCCCACAATCAAGAACCTACCTTCTTGGGAGTGACACTCAACTCAATGTTGAGTTGCACATCAGTGATGATCCAATAGAACCATTAGAAGCTTACTATTCATTCAGAGGATGTGATATTGGGGATAATGCCAAAAATACTGGGGATATTGAATCATTCATTGCCCAACCCTAGGTGCCCTTAAGCAGGTGATGACGACAACTGAATGGCTTGTTGGGCCATTTCAGAGTTAGTTAAGAGGCAACCACATTGCTGGGGGATTGGAGTCAGGCAGAGGCTGTAGTGTCCAGAAGCAGTACGGCAGCCCTCTGCCTGGAACTAAATCCCGGAATCTTTGAGGAAGGTAAGTCCCAGGTGGGAGTGTAGGGTATGGTGGGGGCTGATCATGGTGTCGGAGGGTGGACCAGGGGAGGAGGGGTCCTGGAGCTCCCAGAGGGGAGGGCTCCCCAACTTGATTCTCTGGGCGGAATTTTACAAGATTGATTCTCCAGCTAGCGTGAAAATGGGAGAGTTCCTGATCCATTTTTGGGTGAGTTTTCATGCCCAATCTTATGCATTTAGTCATTGAAAAAATGGTCTGGACTGTTTCTAGCTGCTGCCGGCAGTGGGCTGGGCTTAATTCACCAGCCAGCCTGTAGAGGGAGCTACTGCACATGCGCAGACCTCTGATGCTGCACATGCGTAATTGTAACAGCAGGGATCTGACAGGCAGAGAGAGCTGTCAGGATGGGGACAGCAGATTTCTCTCAATAACAAGGTTTCAGTTTCTGCATGTTAACACTTAGGGATTCGAGATAGGATCAGACCTGAATGTAAAAGCTGGAATAGAAAACACAGGTATAAAACTAATATAGCGAGGCACTGGAGTGATTGCTGTACTCTGAATTACTCTGCTTCCAGACTGCTCGTTTAACCACGTGATTAATGCATCTCGGATTGCAAGGAGCTGCACTATCTTTGCTGACATTTGGAAAACAAATCATTGTTATTGAGAGTGTATTTCTTTCTCCAAATCAGTTAAATCCATGTTGAAATGAGTTTGAAGCATTGGCTTCCTATTGGAATGGCTTCAGTCTATGTCAGTCACAGCCACTGTTCCCATCCCACTTTGGGTAAAACATGCAGTTAAATTCCTTCCATCTAAATTATTTTTCTGGTTTAGGACATTAACACTTCAAAACTGAGTAAATACAAATAACATTTTGAATCTTTTACGAGTTAATTTCTGTTTGTTTGTGGAAATGTATTTATTTTATGCGTGCTTGCTGAGGTATGTTTTGTGGATGCCAGGGCGACCCCAAAGTCTAGGATCGCTGGGGCTGTCCTGGGATCTTGGAGACTGGAAAGTAAGGGTTTGAATGTTGAAGGGAATCCCAACCACAGACAGTATTGTTTTAAAACACTGTCCTTTCCTCACTCCTTCCTCCCCTGTCAGTCAGGACCTTCCTTTATATTTCTTCCTTTGAATATTTTTGGCATCTGGCTAAGGTTCCTGGAATGCTAGGACCTCATGTCTACATCTCAGACCCTCAGACTGCCCCAGTGTGCTGCGTATCTCTATGACCCAATCCCGTTATAGGCAAACCCCAGATCCCTTTTCCGGTATCAAATCCTAGGCCTACCCCAATGCTGATAAATCAGTGACCCTGATAAAACTCCGAGGCATACCATTCTGACATGATGTCAGCCTCGCTGTGAACAACACCATGAATGAGCAGGTGTATGTGCACATATCCTGTCAATTCCTCCTGTCACACCATTTCTGTCACAGCTCAACCTGTTGATTCAATCCAATCTGCTCTGATTAGCTCCTGGATGCTTGAACTCCAAATTGAGTGACACTCTTGCTGACCTATTTGAGACCTGGTAAGAAGTCTCACAACACCAGGTTAAAGTCCAACAGGTTTATTTGGTAGCAAATACCATAAGCTTTCGGAGCGCTGCCCCTTCGTCAGATGGAGTGGTTATCTGTTCTCAAACAGTGCAAACAGACACAGGAGTCAAATTACAGAATACTGATTAGAATGCAAATCTCTACAGCCAGCCAGGTCTTAAATGTACAGACAATGTGGGTGGAGGGAGCATTCAACACAGGTTAAAGAGATGTGTATTGTCTCCAGACAGAACAGCCAGTGAAATTCTGCAAGCCAAGGAGGCAAGCTGTGGGGGCCACTGACAACGTGACACAAATCCAACATCCCGGTTTAGGCCGTCCCCATGCGCGTGGAACTTGGCTACCAGTTTCTGCTCCAGGGGACTAGGGGATTTTCACAGTAACTTCATTGCAGTGTTAATGTAAGCCTACTTGTGACAATAATAAATAAACTTTAAACTTAAAAACTTTACATGAATGGCTGGCCTCCCTGCACTGGCAAAAGCTGCCATTCTGAGAGTGAATTGGGTTATCTTCCAGGGCACTCATCACTAGTAAAGTCATTTGGTGGGGATGGTGGTTTAGTGGTGACATCAATGGGGCAGTAATCCAGAAACCCAGGTGAAAGCTGCATCATAGCAGCTCGTAGAATTTAAATCCAATTAATAAATCTTGAATTGACGGCTAGTCTCAGTAAAGATGACCATGAAACTATCATTGAGTGTTGTAAAGACCCATCTGGTTCACTAACGTCCTGTAGGGAAGGAAATCTGTCATTCCTAATGTTGTAAGGTGTTGTGTAGTTTCGCAAGTCTCAAGAAGTGGTTTGCAACCTTATGTATAACTGTTTATTAACCAGTCATAGCTATATACAGTATAAGGTCTAAGCTAGGATCTGTCTCCATGTTTGTCTCTACACACATCTCTGTCCAGTCCAAGACCTCCCTCTCGACTCGGGGCATGTGTTCCTATATATCACACAGCGGGTGGTGCTGTACCCAGTCCCATGTTAACCCTTTCTATGCTAGACCCATATACTATTCTTACCTGGTCTATGGCTCCAGACCCACAGCAATGTGTTTGACTCTTAATTGCTCTCTGAAATCATAGAATCCCTACAGTGCAGAAGAAGGCCATTCGGCCCATCGAGTCTGCACCAGCAACAATCCCTCTAAGGCCCTATCCCCATAACTCCATGCATTTACCTTAGCGAGCTCCCTTGATACTAAGGGACAATTTAGCATGGCCAATCCACCTAACCCGCACATCTTTGGACTATGGGAGGAAACCGGAGCACCTGGAGGAAACCCACGCAGACATGGGGAGAACGTGCAAACTCCACACAGACAGTGACCTGAGCCGGGAATCGAACCCAGGTCCTTGGAAATGTGAGGCAGCAGTGCTAACCACTGTGCCACCGTGCCGCCTAAATGGCCTAGTGAGCCACTCAGTTCAAGGGTAGTTAGAGATAGGTAACAAATGCTAGCTCAGCCAGTGACGGGCACATCACCTGAAAGAATAAAAAAGTCATTACTGATGCTCTGAGCATATTTATTTCAACCAATCCATGTTTCCCAACTACTGGGTGTTATTTATGGTCCTGTCCATTTGAGTGGGCCAGTTACACAGTGGTTAGCACTGCTGCCTCACAGCGCCAGGGACCCGGGTTCAATTCCCGCCTTGGGTCACTGTCTGTGTGGAGTTTGCATGCTCTCCTCGTGTCTGAGTAGGTTTCCTCCGGGTGCTCCGGTTTCCTCCCACACTTCAAAGATTTGCGGGTTAGGCGGATTGGCCATGGTAAATTGCCCGTTCGTGTCAGGGAGTTTAGCAGGGTAAATGTGTGGGGTTACGGGGATAGGGTAGAATGTTGTCGGTGCAGGCTTGATGGGCCGAATGGCCTCCTCTGCACAGTAGGAGTTCTATGATTCTATAAATCTTTAGATTACAATGTAATGTAGACCAACATTCACTTGATTTTGAACAGTTCTCTCGAGTTATGTACAGATACTGAGAGAATTAAAGCTGAGCTGATTCTTGGGGAAACTCAAAGCCTTGCTTTGAAATACCAGCTTTGGATTGCTGAGGAAATCCTGGCCAGTTTGATTCTCTGGGAGTGCTTTGAAGGAGAAACAGATGGTGACAATATTATTTTGATAGCTTCTTACCTCGGAGCTTTTGGGTACAAAAGATCAATGACAATTTTCAGGATGGTAAGAAGTTTAGGCTGATTTCTATTACACAAAGTTTCAAAAATCCATACATGAGAGTGAGATCGAAACAGTTCCATGATCTGTTAATAACTTTCCTCAGGATACTGGCGATGCAATAGAGAATAGATTAAAATGGAATTCACAGCACAGAAACACTTCATTGGGACAAGTTGTCCACACCAATGTGTGCTCCATCTCTGACTGATCTAAAACACTGTCCGAAGCAGTGTCCTGACTAATCATTGCTTATTCAGCATTACAAAAAACAGCTTCTCTGATCATTATCACATTTTGATTTTTGTGGGAACTTGCAAGATGGCTGCTGTGTTTCCTACGTTCCAACAATGGCTACAAATACGCCATTGGCTGTAAAGTCCCCCATCAATAAATGGTGGCCTTGCCAGCGACGCCCACATCCCATAAAAGACTAAAAGAAGTAATAGCCTTGAATGCAGTGTTCAGTGTCTAAATAACCATTCTTGGGTTGTGGACAATGTTGGCGTGGAAGCATTTATTGCTCATCCCTCCTTGTCTGAGACGGTGCTGGGCTTTGTCCTTGAACCCATGATGATGGGGCTTGATAGAGAATTCCAGGATATTGACTCGAAGGAAATGAAGAGATATTGGGATGTATCCAATGTGCATGTGCATTGGAGGTGACAAAGTTCCCGTGGACATTGATTTTATCCTGTCTCCTTAATGATAGATGTCACAAGGGAGGGAGGGAGGGAGGGAGGGTCTCTCAAAGTAACCTTGGGGAGCTGTTGCAGCAGTTTCTGCAGATTTACACTCTGCAGCCACCAGCGGTGTGGCGGAGGTGGCAGGAGCTGAGCAAGCAAATTACTCTGGCCTGGAAAGTGTTGAGTTTCCTGAGTGTTACCGTGACTGCCCCCATCCAAGTGAGTGCTCGAGTATTTCATCACTCTCCTGACCTGCGTCTTGTAGCTTGAGGAGAGACTTTGGGGAGTTGGAAGGTGTTTGACTCATCACAGAGTACCCAGTCTCTGCGCTACACTTGCAGGCATTTTGTTGACATGGTTGATTCAGTTAATGTTCTTGTCAGTGGTAATATCCAAGATATTGATTTGGAGGTGGTGGAGATCTTCACGTTTCTGGGAAAAGGCTGGACATTTCCCAGTTTGAGAAAGACATGACCTGCCATTTACATTTATTTCATGCCACATTTCACTGCAAACATGGATGTAGTCCAGGTTCTGCTCTGGCCTGCCAGGAGCTGCTCCGTTGCTGGAGAAGTTGTGAATGGAGTTAAACACCATGGAACTTTCAGGAAGAAAACCCACTCCTATGTAGGAGTCAGGTTTCGATGTTCCTTTCGTTGTACATAATTTGCAGGGTGCAGATCACACTCAACCAGCCACGCCTACAAAACCCAAAATAAAGGTCTGTTGTTAGCTGTAATTCAGTGATTGGGCAGCACTTGCTGAACAAACCTGAGTGTGCTAATAACTTCACTAGCAACTAATTTAAGAGAATCAGTCAATCTTGTGACATTGCTCATTTACACATTGAAACACAGTACATAGAAGCAGATATGGGCCACTTGGCCCTTCGAGCATGCTCTGCCATTCATTTTGATCTTGGCTGATCATTAAAATCAATATCCTGATCCCAACTTCTCCCCATATCCCTTGATCCTTTTAGCTGCAAGAGCTATAACTAGAAGCAACATACGTCCACACACAGGGACCCATTTTCTGCAAACAAAAGGAACATGTTCAAGCCTTGCACCTTCTATGAATTACCCAGGAACTTGGCCAGCCTGTAGTACTCCATTACTTTCTCCATGGCAACACTTCAGCCAATCAGATTTGACTTGCCAACCAATCAGCACCATTTTTTTCCTGTGGTATAACTAGTTTGAAATTTGGTATTCTTGCATTTGTCCTGATGAGTGCAGGATGAAAAACCCGGACAACATATCTCTGTTTTCAGTAAGGCTAATGATTAGTAATTGGAGAATGCAGATAGCCGTGAGATACCCAGTGTATTTTTCTTTCGAGCTGAGCTGAGTGAGGATGGAGGGATACAGGAGAGAAATGTCAGAGAGGAGTGGAACCACTGGCCAGTCACTGCTCAGAGCTGTTCCTGCTGGAAGTGTGGCAGGAACCAGGGACTTTATTATCAGATGAATATAAACACAAAAGGTGGAGTTTTCCCGTCCCGCCTGCCACGGGAATCGTAGTGGGTGGGACTGGACCATGCAAAGGTCCGTTGACCTCAGGCGGGATTTTCCGGTCTCGGGGTGAGCATGGCTGGAAAATCCCGCCCTTCGTCCAGGACGGACTAATTCTGACAACTGCTGTGCTGTCTGAATGATGCAATAAAACAAGGCAGGATCTTCAAGCTAACACATTATTGGGACATTCAGGAAAATAGTAAAATTATACTGTTTTTTATTTGTTCATGGGGTGTGGGTGTCACTGGCTGGTCCAGCATTTATTAGCCCATCCCTAAGGGTCAGCCACATTGCTGTGGGTCTGGAGTCACATGTAGCCCTGACTGGGAAAGGACGGCAGATTTCCCTCCTCAAAGGGACATTAGTGAACCAGATAGATTTTTCCGACAATAGTTTCACGATCTTCATTAGACTCTTAATTCTGATTTGTATTGAATTCATTATCAGCTGTGGTGGAATTTGAATCCTGGCCTCCAGAGTATTATCCGAGGTCTCTGGATTACGAGTCCAGTGACAATACCACTACACCACCATCTCTCTCTAAATTGTTATTCACTTGACTTTGAAAGGTAAGGGATTTATACGTTACAGTAAAAAGCACAGATATGGCTTTTCTCTGCAGGTTACCTGGAATTTTATGTTGAATGTAACTGGTATTATTCTTCATTGTCCAAAATGTAATTGCTCCAATTTATTTCGATGAGCGAAGCTTTATTTGACAGTTCCTGCGAACACCAGGCGGTGGAAATAAATCAGCGACACACTTTACTATCAAGGGTCTGTCAATGCTAATGGGGAGAAAGGAGAGAGAGAGAGAGAGGGAGAGGGGGAAGCAGGCACGTAGAGAAAAGAAAGAGATCAAAGAGGAAAAGGGAGAGCAAGAGCAGAGAGAGAGAGAGAGAGGGATGGAGAGAGGGAGTGAGAGAGGGAGAGAGAGAGAGAGAGAGAGAGGGATGGAGAGAGAGAGTGAGAGAGGGAGAGAGGGGGGGGGAAGCAGGCCAGTCGAGAAAAAAGAGAGATCAAAGAGAAAAAGGGAGAGCAAGAACAGAGAGAGAGAGAGGGAGGGAGGGAGAGAGAGAGGGAGAGAGAGAGTGAGAGAGGGGGGGAAGCAGGCCAGTCGAGAAAAAAGAGAGATCAAAGAGAAAAAGGGGGAGCAAGAGCAGAGAGAGGGAGAGAGAGAGCGAGAGGCAGAGAGAGCAAGAGGGAGAGAAAGAGAGGGAGAGAGGGAGGGAGAAAGGTGGGGAAGCAGGCAAGTAAAGGAAAAAAGAAATCAAAGAGGAAAAGGGAGAGCAAGAGCAGAGAGAGAGAGAGAGTAAGGGAGAGAGAGAGCGAGAGCAAGGGAGAGACAGAGGGAGAGAGAGGGAGAGAGAGAGAGGGAGAGAGAGAGAGCGAAGGAAAGAGAAAGAGAGAGAGAGAGAGAGCCACAGGTCCTGAAAGAGAGGGAGATGGGGAGAAAGAGAGGAGAGTGAGAGAGAGAGAGAGAGAGACTAAAAACATGGAGCTATGACAGCCGAGCCTTTTCCTTATTATTTACAGTTTTTAAAAATATTTATTCTTTCACAGGAATGGGCATTGCTGGCCAGGCTAGCATATATTGCCCATCCCTAATTGCCCTGTGAGAGGTGGTAGTGAGCCGCCTTCTTGAACCACTGCAGTCCAGGTTGTGTAGGTACACCCACAGTGCTGTTAGGGAGGGAGTTCCAGGATTTTGACCCAGTGACAGTGAAGGAACGGCGATATATTTCCAAGTCAGGATGGTGAATGGTTTGGAGGGGAAGTTGCAGGTGGTGGTGTTCCCGTGTATCTGTTGCCTTGGTTATCCGAGATGGCAGAGGCCATGGGTTTGGAAGATGCTGTTGAAGCAGCCTTGCTGGGTTGCTGCAGTGTACCTTGTAGATACTACACACTGCTGCTACTGAGCATCGGTGGTGGACGGAGTGGATATTGAAAGCGGTGGATCGAAGACAATCAACAGGGGCTGCTTTGTCCTGGATGGTGTCGAGCTTCTTGAGTGTTGTTGGAGCCGCACCCATCCAGGCAAGTGGGGAGTATTCCATCACACTCCTGATTTGTTCCTTGTAGATGGTGGACAGGCTTTGGGGAGTCAGGAGGTGAGTTACTCACCACAGGATTCCCAGCCTCTGACCTGCTATTGTACCACAGTACTCGTATGCTTGGTTCAGGATAGCAGTGGGATTCAGACATGGTTATTGTTCTGGCACTGGCGTGGCACCAATGTTACTTGCCACTTATCAGTTCAAGCTTTAATGTTGTCCGGGTCTTGCTGCATTTGGGCACAGACTGCAAATGGTGCTGGACATTGTGCAAGATGATGAGCAGATGTTGCTCATGGGGGGGGCGGGGGGGTGATGGTGTGTGGGGGAGGTTGTGGGGGGTGTGAGGGGGTGGGGGTGATAGGGGAAGGAGTGCTGCTGGCCTGTGTGTTCAGAGCTGAACCTTGTGATGTGTTTGCACTTCCTGCTCCTTCTGCTCCTGCTTTAGTTGTGTGAACACTGCAGACTAATCTCCATATTCTGCCAACATTCCTACGGGTAGTGCTGGATGACCCCGGCATGATCTACTGAAATGGTCGCCCTGATAATGAAAACTTTCAAATAAGGATACTCCAAAGATGGGTCTTGAAGATTTTGGGTGATGGGGCTGTGACTATTTCTTTTGGCACATTGTTCCATTGTGGGATTGTCCTTGAGAAGGAAGATGGTTAATGCACGGTCTTGGATACAAACTGTCTTTGTTGTTTATATGAATGGCGACCTCATGTTTGGTCATTGGTGAAGGGAACCAGTGACTTGTTTCTTCCATTCCCGCCAGCCTAGTCCATGTTTGATAGAACATGGTTGATCGATGGTTTTCCATCCTTCGCTGTAATGATTCCCATTCCAAATCTTGGATGAAGTGACACTTGAGAATTTCCCGCACTGATTGCTGCAGAATCATGGTTGGCCAGCGCAGGGTTTGAGGGAGCTGGGCTGAGTAGCATTTCTTGCTTTCACTGGGCTCTGGCTTGAGGGATAAGAAGCTTTGGCAGGGTTTGACTCCTGACTTGTACATTAGATGTTTTGTTTTATTCATTTGTGGGACATGGGTGACGCTGGCTGGCCAGCATTTATTGCCCATCCCTAGTTGCCCCTTGAGAAGGTGGTGGTGAGCTGCCTTCTTGAATCGCTGACACAACTGAGTAGTTTGCTGGGCCATTTCAGAGGGCAGTTGACAGCATTGCTGTGGCTCTGGAGTCACATGTAGGCCAGACCAGGAAAGGATGGCAGATTTCCCCCCCGAAAGGACGTGGGTTTTTCTGACAATCGACAATGGTTTCATGGTCATCAGTAGATTCTTAATTCCAGCTATTTTTTATTGAATTTAAATTCCACCACCTGCCATGGCAGGATTCGAACACAGGTTCCCAGAACATTAACTGAGTTTCTGGATGAATAGTCCAGTGATAATACCACTAGGCCATTGCTTGTAGATTCTCATGAGCGATGTTGATTGGGTTTTGCCCTGGCTTGGCGCCCAGCACGCTTGGTTGGTTCCTCAAGTGGGCACGGTGGTACCAGTTATGGACCAATGCCATTGGTGAGAGATGATGTCAAGTGATTTAGGGGAACATGCCAGTGGCCTGCTCTGGCATGTTCCCCTAAATCACTTTTAAAGTTTTTTTATTTATTAGTTTTATTTATTAGTGTCACAAGTAGGCTTACATTAACACTGCAATGAAGTTACTGTGAAAATCCCCTAGTCGCCACACTCTGGCGCCTGTTCGGGTACACTGAGGGAGAATTGAGTGTGGCCAATGCACCCTAACCAGCACGTCTTTCAGACTGTGGGAGGAAACCAGAGCTGCTGGAGGAAATGCAAGCAGACACGGGGAGAATGTGCAGACTCCACACAGACAGTGCAAACCGGGGACCCTGGTGCTGTGAGGCAGCAGTGCTAACCACTGTGCCTTATGGCGGGGGTGGGGGTGGGGGGGCGTTGTATCATCAATTTGCATAGTTTCTCCATCCATGTTACACCAGAGTTGCAAACAGGAAAAAGATTTGCCCCTCCCTCTGATGCTTGAGGGTGTAACTTTCCGACATAACTGCGGCACAGCACTGGTATCACTGATCTGGAAGCAATTCAGGATCTGTGACGGGCTAGGGAAGGAAAAACACACTCTCCCGAATTTGTGAACTGCAGGGAAATACGGCGCTGCATTAATTTGTGTTTAAATGCCACAGATCTCTATAAAACTCACACAGGCTGAAAAGGTACTGTATAATCCACTGTATAATGGAGCTTCAAAGTTCCATAGGTTTTTAGTGGGTGAACAAGCAGTCACAGAATTAAAACCTCCACTAATATTTTTCAATCCCGTTCACCGTTTTACTGCCAAGGCTGCTTAGAATTTCAAATGAGTGGAATGGGAAAACACAGGGAAGGAGAGCGATTTTCTTCAGCATGAAATATGGGGTGGCATTGGGGAGAAAAAGAACCCTGCTTCTCATTAGTGAATCTGTAGCTAACAGTTGAGTGGAGGTTGCTGCTGTGTATATCAGTAAGTCAAATGAAACACTGTCACCCAGTAAAATTAAAATCCTCATTAAAGGAATGGATTATCTGGCTTTTGTGGCACTTGGTCTAATCTTTTTCAACAAGACGCCATCCATTCATCAGTGAAACTGGAACATACATTCCAATTCTGCCTTCCTCTCAACTACAATTGCCACTCACAAAATGCTACTTTTATTAATTGAATCTAATTAAAATATCCAACCTCAAGATTCTTCTGTCTAACAAGGACTATAAAATTAAAATTCATCGCCAGCCATCACCTTCTCCACCGTGAGAAGCCAGTGACAGGTAATGCATGTCCTTGATCACTCCAGTGTATGGCAGGGTTAAGGAATGACGCTGTGCAGTACTGACCTTCTGCGCTGCGAGTTAAATGAGGCAGTTCGCATAAGGTTTTCACTGGGGTTTAAATTGACGATGGCCTATATGAATTTTCAGGGCTTCCTGAAGCTCCCTGCTGAAGCCAGGACAGGAGGGACTGCAGGAAAATTCATGTTGCTTATTGGTGACACGGTGGCACAGTGGTTAGCACTGCTGCCTCACAGCGCCAGGGACCTGGGTTCGATTCCCAGCTTGGGTCACTGTCTGTGTGGAGTCTGCACGTCCTCCCCGTGTCTGCATGGGTTTCCTCCGGGTGCTCCGGTTTCCTCCCGCACTCCAAAGATGTGCAGGTTAGGTGGATTGGCCATGTTAAATTGTCCCTTAATGTCAGGGGGACTAGCTAGTGTAAATGCATGGGGTTATGGGGATAGGGCCTGGGTGGGATTGTGGTCAGTGCAGGCTTGATGGGACGAATGGCCTCTTTCTGCATTGTAGGATTCTATGATTGACAATCAGACGTACTGATACCAATCAGCACTGTGCGCCCAACGCTTTTCTAAACATTCATTTCTGGGCTGTGGGCATCGCTTGCTACGCCAGCATTTATTGCCCATCCCTGGATGCCCTTGAGAAGATGGTGGTGAGCTGCCTTCTTGAACAGCTACAGTCCCTGAGGTGTGGGAACCCACCGTGCCGTTATGGAGGGAGTTCAAGGATTTTGACCCAGCAACAGTGAATACATTTTCAACTCAGGGGAACTTCCAGGTGGTGGTGTTCCCAGGTATCTGCTACCCTTTGTCCTTCTAGATGGTAGTAGACATGGGTTCAGGAGGTGCTGATAAGGAACCTTTGGTGAGTTCCTGCAATGCATCTTGTAGATGGTACACACGCCTGCCACAGTTTGTAGGTGATGGAGGGAGTGAATGTTTGTGAATGGGGTGGCAATCAAGTGGGCTGCTTTGTCCTGGATGGTGTTGTGTTTCTTGAGTGTTGTAGGAGCTGTACTCATCCAGGCAAGTGGAGATTATTCCATCACACTCCTGACTTGTGCCCTTTAGATGGTGGATAGGTTTTTAAAGGGGGACAGGAGGTGAGTTACTCTCTGCATGATTCCTAGCCTTTGACCTGCTGTTGTAGCCACAGTATTTATAAAGCCGGTCCAGTTCAGTTTCTGGTCAATGGTAACCCACAGGTTGTCGGTATTGGGGGATTCAGCGATGGTAATGCCATTGAATGTCAAGGGGCAATGGTTAGATTTTATCTTGTTGGAGGTGGTCATTGCCCAGCACTTGTGTGGCATGAAGGTTATCTGCCACTTGGCCCAAGCCTGGATATTGTCCAGGTCTTGCTGTATTTGGACATGAACTGTTTCAGTATCTGAAGAGTCACTGCTTTGCTACTTCCCACTGGGAAAGTGCTTCCTGGGAGTAGCTGTGTTGACAGGTTCAGCTGTGCTCTTTGGAGATTCAGATCAGGGTGGGTGATCTAACGACTGCCTTTGATTTGCCCTGGGAAAGAGTAAGATAACCATCAGTGGCAGGAACAGTTGGCTTTGGAGGGACCTGTAGCTACCAGCAGAAAGGGTGGGGGGAGCTGGTGGTGTAGTGGGAACGTTACTGGATTCGTAATCCAGGGGCCCAGGGAACAAAAACAGAAAATCCTGGAAAAACTCAGCAGGTCTGGCAACACCAGTGGAGAGAGAAACAGAGCTAACGTTTCAGGTCCGTAAGACTCTTGAAATGAAGATAGAGGCCGGAACCGGGGCGGACAAGGCTCACAGAACGGAATCCTCCATTGGCCTCGGGTGAGGTTGTAAAATCCCAACAAGAGAGTTGGCCTGACCATCAGGCACCAGGGAAAATCTGGAATCACTGCTTGAGAAAGTTATAGCAAAATGTGTTTACAATATCATGGTTTGATCAAAGTCAACATGGTTTTATAAATAGAAACTGTTTGACAAATTTATTTGTGGTTTTTGAGATGTAACGAGTAACATTAAGGGAACCAGTAGATGTGGTGTGCTTGGATTACAACACTGTATTTGATGAGGTGAGGTACAAAATGTAAGTGTTTGTGGAGCTGTGGGGTGATATATTAGTATGGATAGAGGATTGGTTAATGGACAGGAAGCAGACAGCAGGGGTAAATGGAGCATTTTCCAAGCTGGCGAGTTGTGGCTATAATTGCCCAAAGGATCAGTGCTGAGGCCTCAGCTTTTAAAATCTATATGAATGACTCAGATGGAGAGACAGAAAGCAGTGTAACTGAAATAGCTGACGGTACAAAGATAAGTGGAAATTCTTCCCTTCAATGTAAATGCACCAATCGTATGACGCGAATTGTTGAACCAATGATGTGGGTTCTTTATTTGTGGATAAGACAATTTTACCAAAACTTCACGCCTGTTTTCGGGTGCAAAATCATGGTAAAGTTGGGCGTCGGGCCTATACCGCGATCTGCACCCGATTCCGAGCAGATCGCGGCTTTACCGACACCCGATTCGAGCGTGGGTCTGGCCCGCGCCCGAATCGGGAGGCCCGACGATTTGGTAAAAGTTTTGGTAAAATCGGGTCCAATGTGTTTAACCGATTCTGGCAAGGTCTCTACCAAATACAGCACCAGCACAATCTCTTGTGGGAGACTGGTGGTGGTGCTACTGTTTGTGGCAAGGGCAACAGGCTAAGTGTGTCTGCATTTGATATCTATAGCCCAGGGCGATGCTTAAACGTATAACTATACGCTGCTAACAAGACAGCCCACCTCTGCACTCTAACCCCCAGATGGTCCTGCCAGTTTTACCCTGATAGTTACTCTGAAACAGTTAGAAGGAAAAAAAATCCCATCTAACTTTAAACACCGAGACCAAATTCTGCATGGGACACCACTCACACCCCTGGCCACCCCCCACCCCCCGGCTATCTGTGACCAAAGATCCATTTTTACCTCACTGAAGTTGGCTTTCCCCCAGCTAATTATTCATACTTTAGATTATTCTTTATCCCTTTCCAGACCCAATCTAAATCTTACAATATAACCATTACTGTCCTTTAAATGTTCTCCTGTGGGAGGTCTTGTGGAGCAGTGGCTGGGGCCCCTACATCTGGACAGAAGCTCTGGGTTCAAGTCCAATGCCAGGAGTTGTTACACCAATCAATGGGCTGTTAATCAGATCAGGAATCCTTTCACCGCTATTCCCCACTATTCCGCAAAGGGTAAGAATCTGCATGTGTGAAGATACACTTAAAATACGTTCTCCAATTGAAACCTGATCCATTTGCCCCAACTCATTTCCAAATCTACAACTATCAGTCCCTTCTTACTCACTGGACTGGAAACATACAACTGGAGAACTCTTCCTCGGAATCCGTCACCCTTCTCTGCCCTTTACACCGCTACTCTCCTAGTCTGCATTAGGACTGGGATAACTAATGTTCCCAGATATGACTACTCTGGCAGTGCGGGTGGATAAGTTAGTCAAGAAGGCATACAGTATGCTTGCCTTCATTGGTCAGGGCATTGAGTATAAAAATTGACAGGTCATGATGCAACTGTACAGAACCTTAGTTAGGCCTCATTTAGAATATTTTGTACAATTCTGGTTGCCACACTACCAGGAGGATGTGGATGCTTTGGAGAGAGTACAGAATTGGTTTACCAGGATGTTGCCCAGTCTGGAGGGTGTTAGCTATGAGGAGAGGTTGGATAAACTCGGTTTGTTCTCACTGAAACGATGGAGGTTGAGGGGTGACCTGATAGAGGTTTACAAGATTATGAGTGGCATGGACAGAATGGATAGTCAGAGGCTCTTTCCTAGGGTAGAAAAGTCAAGGACTCGGGGGCATAGGTTTAAGGTGCGTGGGGAAAAGTTCAGAGGAGATGTGCGAGGCAAGTTTTTTACACAGAGAGTGGTGAATGTCTGGAACGCGCTGCCCGGGGAGGTGATGGGAGCAGGTACGATAGCGGCATTTACGGGGCAACTAGACGAATACATGAATAGGATGGGAACGGAAGGGTACGGACTCTGTAAGTGCACACAGTTTTAGTTTAGGCAGGCATCATGATCAGCACAGGCTTGGAGGGTCTGTTTCTGTGCTGTACTGTTCTTTGTTCTTTGAATCTGAAAACCTCCCTCCTCCATCTTTCCAGCCATGTATTCATTGACGTTATCCTCCTTTTCTATACTAATTTGAATGAGGAGTGAATGGAAGGTTACTACACTTTACTGTTTAAACATCCTGAGTTCATCTTGTGCAATTGTCATCGCTATGAAAAGCCACCCAATTACATTCCAGCTTTGAACTGGTTCTTTAACTAGTCAAGTCATTGCAGTAAATCAGGGAGCAAGGTTATTCTGCATTGAAATCAGATATTCCAACCTATCAAAATGTCTTCTGCATTTGTCTACCGCCATCACCTGCACCCCCCAACTCACTCACAAACATCTTCTGGGTTATTATGGGATGCATGAGCAGGTGGTATGAATGTCTGGAGAGGGAACAGACAGTAGATATGTCTGGAGAGAGAGACAGTGCACAGTAGACATGTCAGGAGAGACAGTGGACAGCAGACATGTCTGGAGAAAGAGACAGTGCACAGTGCCATGTCAGGAGAGACAGTGGACATGTCTGGAGAGACAGTGGACAGCAGACATATCTGGAGAAAGAGACAGTGGACAGTAGACATGTCTGGAGAAAGAGACAGTGCACAGTGCCATGTCAGGAGAGACAGTGAACAGTAGACATGTCTGGGGAGAGAGACATAGACAGTAGACATGTCTGGAGAGAGAGAGAGTGGACTGTAGACATGTCTGGAGAAAGAGATAGTGGACAGTAGATATGTCTGGTGAGAGTGGAGAGTAGACATGTCTGCAGAGAGAGACTGTGGAGAGTAGACATGTCTGGAGGTTAACATGTTGCCAATGATCTGAAATTGGGATATTATTTGAGCAGGAGGGGAAGCTATTGAAGTGGTGTTAATAAAGGATTCCGCATTTTCATAACTAAATTAAATCCCATATGTGGGATGATATAACACACTGCTGTAATTAACCTAATTGATGTATATAATTAAATTCACTGGAAAGCAGTCTTTCCCCAGGAATAAACAGCAAGCACGACATTCACAAAGCCAGAAGATATCTTTGCCACAATGCTACAGGAAAACACATTGAAGATCGTTATTTAGAAACAATTTAACGAAATAGTTAAATTCTACGATAACTTACCACAATGGTTTCTCTCTTGCAGACACAGATTTGATTTTATTGTGGTGTCTGACAATACAGTGTCTGTGACGTCCTTACTGCAGAGGACATTCGCTGAATTTTTGGCACATTCTGGGAGTAGAGAAGTGTCCCAAGATTGGAAGGTAGGTTAATGATGGATTTGCATTGGGGTCAAGAGTAAAGGGCTTTTTAAATCACATAGCAGGAGAAAGTGTTACTGTTATCACATCGTAACAACACAGAGTATTACTGACACAGGAATGCTTACACTGTGTTACTGTGTGAAACAAGAATACCAATAATATCTTTTTGAAATTGAGATGTGTTAAGTTATGGGTCCCTTTAAGAAATGTCGATTATAGAATTCTAGGCTTTGAATGAGCCAATGAAGAGGTGGAAAGGATCGATGGGTTGCAACACATGGTTCACTTGCATTAAATAAACCAGTTGTTGTTTGAACATACCAATGACTCGTGACCAGTCCAATCTCAGACTAACCAATATACATGATGACAGTATCCCAAAACAGTGAAAATTCATATTCAACAAATGTTCAGGACAGAATTTTCCCATCCCTCCCACCTCAGGAATCTTAGCGGGTGGTAGGACGGACCATGGAAAGGCCCGTTGACCTCAGGTGGGGTTTTCCGGTTTTGAGCCGGAAAATCCCACCCTCAATGTCGGACCTGCACAAGTTGCACCAAAACTCCGGAATTCAGTATGATGCTCCCGAGATCAAGTGAAGACTCAAAGTCATTAAGGGCCACACAACATCACTTGTTGGTCTGTGAGGAAAATCCAATTCAGCATTCATTGGTTTCAAGTCGGAGAACCAAGCGAGGATGGTGGAACAGGCAAGCCTTCCTTCAAATGGATAAGAATTGATTTGAACAGCGTACATGACAGACAGCTCTGGAATAAAACAGATTCCGAGCGAGGGTCCCAGCAAACCCTGCAGCCTGGGTCCAATCTCAACATCTTTACACGTGGCAACCGTGAGTCTGCACAAAACAAAAAGGAAAGTGTCTGCGAACAATCATTGTTCCGGGGGAAGGGAGTGAAGAGGTTATTGAAATCATTATCCACTTATAGCAATTTTGCAGCTTTCAGGAAATAAATAGTAAAGTTGAGCAGCAAAATTCCCCGGGGAGAGACAGGGACTGCAGTGGGTCTCTGAGAGAGACTGCACAGCAGAGGAAATCTTCAAATATTGGAAAGAAACTGTAACACTCTGGAAAATCCACCTGAAAGCTTAGAGAGCCATGGATCCTAAACGTATGCTACCTGAGTGGTTTAGACACAAGGGAGGATCAAATCAAACTCCAAACTGGGCACTTCGGAGTAAAAGCTTCTTGTGGTTAGGAATTGCTTCAAGATTTAATATTAAGCCTGGAGCTGAACAGGTCAACACGTTACTTTACTCCATAGGAACAGTAGCAGATGATGTTATTGCAATACAGAGCATCAAGGGGAGCTCGACCAGCCATGATCACACCTGCACATGGGCTTTGCTGGACCGTTCATGGAACATATATTTCTTATCCTGGTTGATGCTCATTTTAAATGGTTGGATGCCCAGTTGATGAAGTCTACAACAACCACAGCCAAATTGAGGCAGATGTTTGCCATCCACGACACCTTCGAGGTCTTAGCATCAGACAATTGAATAGTGTTTACAGCAGAGGAGTTTTGCGAATTCGTTAACTCAAACAGTATTTGCCACATTCGGTCAGCCCCTTACCACCCAGCCTCCAATCTGTACGTTTTAAAAATTCATTCGTGGGACTTGGGCATCGCTGGCTGGCAAGCATTTATTACCCATCCCTAGTTACCCTTGAGAAGGTGGTGGTGAGCTGCCTTCTTGAATTGCTGCAGTCCATGTGCTGTAGGTTGACCCAAAATGCCGTTAGGGAGGGAATTCTAGGATTTTGACCCAACGACTGCGAAGGAGCGGCGATATATTTCCAAGTCAGGGCGGTGAGTGGCTTGGAGGGGAACTTGCAGGTGGTGGTGTTCCCATGTATCTGCTGCCCTTGTCCTTCTAGATGGAAGTGGTCGTGGCTTTGGAAGGTGCTGTCTAAGGATCTTTGGTGAATTGCTGCAGTGCATCTTGTAGATAGCTCACACTGCTGCTACTGAGCGCCAGTGGTGCAGGGAGTGGATGTTTGTAGATGTGGTTCCAAACAAGTGGGCTGCTTTGTCCTGGATGGTGTCGAGCTTCTTGAGTGTTGTTGGAGCTGCACCGATCCAGGCAAATGGGGAGTATCCCATCACACTCCTGACTTGAACCTTGTAGATGGTGGATAGGTTTGGGGAGTCAGGAGGTGAGTTACTTGCTGCAGTATTCCTAGCCTCTGACCTGCTCTTGTAGCCACTGTGTTTATGTGGTGAGTCCAGTTGAGTTTCTGGTCAATGGTAGCCCCAAGGATGTTGACAGCGGGGGACTCAGTGATGGTAACACCATTGAATGTCAAGGGGTGGTGGTTAGAGTGTCTCTTATTGGTGATGGTCATTGCCTGGCATTTGTACGGCACGAATGTTACTTGCCACTTGTCAGCCCAAGCCTAGATATTGTCTAGGTCTTGCTGCATTTGAACATGGACTGCTTCAGTATCTGAGGAGTCGTGAGTGGTGCTGAACATTGTGCAATCATCGGCAAACATCCCCACTTCTGACCGAGATGGGTGGCTGGAAAAATTGTGGGAAGAACGGGACCGGTCTCCGATGTTGTAGAAGTACAAGGTCATCGTGTAAAGAAACATGTGGATCATTTGAGGAAGAGACCTGAGCCTGATCCAGGGAACCAATAGGTGCCTCTTGCAGCAGACTCATGTTCACCAGTTGCTGATATCGGGATCCCTGAGGAGCCGGATTAACCAGCGATTTCTGTAGCCGAGGAGGCAGCAGCTACCGAGGAGGATCTTGACCCCAGATTGGTGAGTTTACCTTTTCCATCTACCTATCCGGATTCTTTACCCACCAAAGGACATCGTACTGAATTGAGACGTTCCTCCAGAGTCTAGAAATCTCCAGACCGACTGAACTTGTGAGGAGTTTTCCCTGGGGTGTCCCTGATGCTTATTGTAATTTGCATGCCTATGTTTAATGATTTTTCTTTTGTTTCATTCATAAATTAATCCAGGAGTTGGGGGTATTGGGGGGGGGGGGGGGGGGGGGGGGGTTGGGAGGGGTGTGGTAGTGTGGCCTTTAAGGGGGCGATCTCTGAAGGCCATGTGATCAGGCTGGATCCTATGGAGAGGCAGTGTGGGAAGTTGGGCCAATTGGGTGCATGGCGCGTGTCTTGGGACGGGGAGGAACCTCAGTTGGAGCCAGGGAGGAAAGAAGCTGAACATGGATTACAGTTCAGTCAGACTCTTGTTTGTACAGATATAATTACCCTTGTTAATAAACCAGTTAGAACTTCTAGCCATAACGAGGAACCTTTGAAGTTATTACACATACCAACGTCTCAGTAATCATTCTGAAGTTAAACTAACCAACATACAACCTCTGTTAGTACAGATGGGCAGAACAGATTTGTTTTTTAAAGCATATCTTCACACCCACACAGTTTTTCCCTTTGGGAAATGGTGGGGAAGGATTTCCAGGCAGATTATCAGCCAGTTGAACTCCGTCAACCGCTCCTTCCACGGTGAACAGCTCCTGGCGTTGGACTTGAACTGGGAGTTTCCGATTCAGCGATGGGGGCGTTATTGCGCTACAAGGCCTCTGACATAAAAGATCCCTTTGAACAAGAGCTCTCCTCAATGTCCTGGCCAATGTTTAAAGTTTTAAAATTTATTTATTGGTGTCACAAGTAGGTTTACATTAACACTGCAATGAAGTTACTGTGAAAATCCCCTAGTTGCCACACCCCGGCGCCTGTTTGGGTACACTGAGGGAGAATTTAGCACGGCCAATCCACCTAATCAGCGCGTCTTTCAGAACTGGTTTATCCTTCAACTAACATCAACAGACGGTCTGTTCATTATCACACAGTTGTTTCTGGGATCTTACTGTGCACAAATTGTCTGCCAGGTTTCTGATGTCGCAACAGTGTCAACACATCAGTTGTACTTCCCTGGTTCTGAAGCACTTTCGGACGGTCTGCCGTTGTGAAAGGCTCTCATTTCGCAATCCCGGTAAAAATAGTCACTGTGCCATTGCAAATACCCGCCAGGGGGGTTAAGCAGAATACTTTCCCAGATAAATCCGCAGAGCAAATGAACAATTTCATGAATTCAGCATACCCATAGTTGTACAGAGCAAAGAGTTTGATAGTTTTAACCTCACTTTAGTGTTTGAACTAACATTGTCTTAATAAGTTGCCGTGAGGAGGACAGCGCTGTAATGCAAGATCGTGCTAATAATGTCACAGCTGCCTTCGGGATATAATGTGCTGTACAGAGTTTTAAGTATGACCAGTATTAATTCAAATATGCATATGTTTAAAATGTGCATATCATTATCAGTTCAGGCAAGGATGGAGCTGCAGAGTTGAGAAGCCCTTTTTTCTTGTCGAAATAAAGCATTGCTCGATAGCAGGTTTTTAGATGATGTTTTGAGGTACAGTGGACAGCAGATTCCCTCCTACCAACAGCATTTGTAGCTCAAAGTGCTTGTAACCTGCAAAATAGAATCATTGCGAATCTTAACCTTTTCTGTACTGAGGGAGAACGACTCTGCTGTAAGTGTTGTCTTTCAGGGCAAAACTCTGATTTGGGGCCGTGACTGATTCCGAGGGGGCGGCACAGTGGTTGGCACTGCTGCCTCATGGTGCCAGAGACCCAGGTTTGATTCCAGCCTCTGGTCACGTTCTCCCAGGAAATACAGTGGAGAATTCCATCCCTGATGTGGTTGGTTCCTTATCACAAAGTAAACATATTTGGATTGGAAAAGGCATCAATGGGGGAAAAGAAATGTAAAAACCTTTGCCGTAACCAACCAAGGACGCTGAATGAAAGGGAAGTCCCTCCATAGCCAATCACCACACTTCCCAGTGCTGGATGTTAACTCTTCAGCAAGTTTGCTTTTAACCACATTGGAAGTGCTTCTCCCAGCTCGCTGCCACCGGCAGACATTGGCAGAGGCCAGGTAGTGGGCTTCCCGCTGGGCGCCACGCCCTCTGCGCGTCTTCGGTCGCCGGATTTCCGGCGTCATCAGCGTTGCGCCCAAAATTGGCATGGAGCTGAATGAATTATGTAAATTGGGATTTTCATATCATTAGTGGGCCGGGGACTGAAGTCTCCGGGTCCGCCAGCCTCTCCCCGCCAGCCAGGAGGGGTTCATTCCAGCAGGGTTTACGGGGAGCTGATGGCCCAACCCCACTAGAGTAAAGGGAGGTCATGGAGACCCCCCAGGAGGTCGGGGGTAAGCAGGGCACCCCCTGGGCACTGCCAGCTTGGCAGTGCTAGCCTGGCCCCCTGGCACTGCCCAAGGGCCAAAGTGGCAATGCCCAGGGGGCATCTTTGCATTACAGGCAGTGCCCTGGGGGCAGGGCCTAATGGAGCGGGGCTTCTGGGGGCGATCAGTGGAGGTGGGGGGTCCCACTGCCACTCTACATTCAGGGTTGGTGACTGAGGGAGGGAGGTCACCGATTGGGGAAGGCCATCGGAGTGGGGGAGGGGTTGGGGCTGTAGGTGGGGGAGGAGGGAGATTGAGATGTGCCGGGGATTGGCCCGGACTGGGAGGGGGGGAGGGGTTGGGTTTCACGGCAGGGGGGCGGGGGGGGGGGTGAAATCGTGGCAGGCTGTGGGGGGCGGGGGTTGGCCCAGACACATCCAGGAGGGGGGGATCAAAGGGGTAGCATTGCGGGGTCGTGGGGCTGGCCAGCGATCGAGAGGCCGGCAGTGTGGGGCTACTGCGCACGCGCCAATCACGGCGCTGACAGATCGCCGCGTGCGCAGTGGCCCACTCAGCGCTGAGCTGCCGGCCTCTCCAGCGGGAGTAGACCCCATCCACTGATTTTTAGTGTGATTCATGTTAGGGCATTCTGCGATGCACAACATGTGGGAGATTCATTCTGAAAACCTACGAAAAAAACCAGGGGGATTTACTCCAGTTTTCACGTGAATTCGGCACTGTTTTTGGGAGAATTCCACCTGTTATTTCCTCTGTGTCCCAATGTGGGGCAGCGAGAGCTGTCTCTATGTTCAGGATGAGAGAAGTTAATTCTGGAGAACGGACAAAATATTTTCCAGAGAGAAGAAGAGATACAGTGCACCGCATGGTATCTCTTGCCCTCCTCATGATAGATGTATATTTACTGACCTCTCGGCCTATCATCATCAGTCCACCCCGACTAAACTGCGGGCTATGGGCAGAACACTGAATATTTTATTTGCAGCACTTATTTAATTGTGGGAAATATTCTGTGCTTCTTTTCTCTGGAAGACACAGGCACTCACAAAATTGATTTAAAAACTTGAATCTCCATGTGGGGCCAACATGTCTTTAATTATGGTGAGTTAGATTAATTCTTGAAGGGCAAATCTCCCATCTGTTAACCATTATAATTCTCTTCTTCAATTCGGAACCGATTTCTGAATAATTGACCGTAAGTTAGATACCAAAATGTGAGTTTGGGTTACAGACAGATATCTTTCTACTGTACCTGAACTGGCTGTGGTTCAGTTGGTAACACTCCTGCCTCTGGCCCAGGAGGTCGTGGGTGCATGTCCCACTCTAGTTCAAGTTTGTTCATTAGTGTCACAAATAGGGTTACATTAAGGCTGCATTGAAGTTACTGTGTTGACTTCTCTAGTCGCCACACTCCGGCGCCTGTTTGGGAGAATTTAGCATGGCCAATGCACCTAACCAGCATGTCTTTGGACTGTGGGAGGAAACCGGAGCATCCGGAGGAAACCCACGCAGATATGCAGAGAAACGTGCAAACTCCGCACAGACAGTGACCCGAGCTGGGAATCGAACTTGGGTCCCTGGCGCTGTGAAGCAGCAGTGCTAACCATTGAGCCACCCCAGGGGCAGAATTTGATGTTCCCTCTCCAGTGAGTTTGCCAATGAAGGAAGGGGGTCCGTAAAATTCTTCGGATGGTCTTTCCACCAGACGCCCGCTCCTCCCGATCTTTCCACAATTTTAAAGTGGGGCAGGGGAGGAGGGGACTGGATCACTTGCACTCCTCCTAATTGAAGCCCTTAAGTGGCCAATTATTGGGTCAGGTGAGCGCCTTGATCAACATCGGATGCCCCCACCAAATGGTCTGAGCCCTGTGGGTGCTTCCTCACCCTCTGGCCTCTTGTCAACTCTCCACTGCAACCCTCCCTGCTCAGGCCCCTGGACCTCAACTCCTCACCCTGCTCTGGGGACTGCTTGCAGCGCCAGTCCTGTCCACTGCAGCATCTAGTGCTGCTGGACTGAGAGAGTTACCGGCCAGTCTGATTCATGGATAAGTTGTACTTATGCAGTCCAGTAAATGGTACTGCCCTTAGAAATATTAGCATGCAGAGGGATCTAGGTGTGCGGATCCACAATTCCCTGAAGGTGGCAACTCATGTGGACAAGGTGGTCAAGAAGGCGTATGGCATGCTGGCCTTCATCCGTCAGCGCGTTGAGTATCGGAATTGGAAAAACTTGTTGCAGCTGTGTAAGACTTCGGTTAGGCCGCATTTGGAGTACTGTGTACAATTCATGTCGCCACACTGCCGGAAAGATGTTGATGCATTGGAAAGGGTGCAGAGGACTATGAAGAAAGGTTGAGCAAACTTCGATTGTTTTCATTGGAGTGTCAGAGGATGAGGGGTGACCTGATAGAGGTTCACAAGATTATGACGGGCTTGGATAGAGTGGATAGTCAGAGTCTTTTTCCCAGGGTTGAAGGGTCAATTTCTCGGGGTCATAGGTTGAAAGCGAGAGGGGGAAAGTTTAAAAGATATGTAAGGGGCAATTTTGTCACACAGAGGGTGGTGAATGTCTGGAATGCGCTCCAGGAGGAGGTGGTGGAAACAGATTCTATAACAACGTTTAAGAGGCATCTGGATAGATACATGGATAGGCAGGGAATAGAGGGATATGGACCATGTAGAGACAAGAAAATATTAGATTAGAGAGGCACCTGTGTTAGCACAGACTTGGTGGGCCAAAGGGCCTGTTCCTATGCTGTACTGTTCTTTGTTCTTAGATTAAATGAAAAAAAAACACATTACCCATAGGTCATCTGGGACTCTTCTGCCTGTCTATCAAAGTTCCCCTCTCTGTCTCCTTCACTGCTGATCCTTTACAACTTTCGAACGAAGAACTGGATACTATCCCCAGGTCCCACAGAGACATTCCACACAATTAGCTCCCAAATTCTCCAAATTCCACCCGTTTTCTCTTTTCTTTCCTTCATTCTTTCGTGAGGAGTCACTAGCAGGGCCAGCATTTGTTATCTGTCCCTAATTACCCCTTGAACTGAGTGACCCCAGGCCAGACCATTTCAGAGGATAGTTAAGAGTCAACCACATTGCTGTAGCTCATGTTAGCCAGTGTCCTGGCTATCACTGGCTCTGATGTGGAGATGCCGGTGTTGGACTGGGATGGGCACAGTAAGAAGTCTCACAACACCAGGTTAAAGTCCAACAGGTTTATTTGGTAGCACAAGCCACGAGCTTTCGGAGCTCTGCCCCTTCACCAGGTGAGTGGGATTTCAGTTCACAAACAGGGCATATACAGACACAAACTCAATTTACAAGATAATGGTTGGAATGCAAGTCTTTACAGGTAATCAAGTCTTAAAGGTACAGACAATGTGAGTGGAGAGAGGGTTAGGCACAGGTTAAAGAGATGTGTATTGTCTCCAGACAGGACAGTTAGTGAGACTTTGCAAGCCCAGGCAAGTCGTGGGGGTTACAGATAGTGTGACATGAACCCAAGATCCCGGTTAAGGCCGTCCTCATGTGTGCGGAACTTGGCTATCAGTCTCTGCTCAGCGACTCTGCGTTGTCGTGTGTCGTGAAGGCCGCCTTGGAGAATGCTTACCCAAAGATCAAAGGCCAAATGCCCGTGACCGCTGAAGTGTTCCCTCACAGGAAGAGAACACCCTTGCCTGGTGATTGTCGAGCGGTGTTCATTCATCCGTTGTCATAGCGTCTGCATGGTCTCCCCAATGTACCATGCCTCGGGACATCCTTTCCTGCAGCGTATCAGGTAGACAACATTGGCCGAGTTGCAAGAGTATGTACCGTGTACCTGGTGGATGGTGTTCTCACGTGAGATGATGGCATCCGTGTTTTATTAATTCATTCATGGGACATGGGCAATAAATGCTGGTTGGCCAGATTTATTGCCCGTCCCTACTTGCCCAAGGGCAGTTAAGAGTCAACCACATTACTGTGACTCCAGAATCACATGTAGGCCAAACCAGCGAAGGACAACAGATTTCCTTCCCTAAAGTGAACCGGGTGGGTTTTTCCAACAATCGAGAATAGTCATTAGCAGACTTTTAATTCTAGATTAGTTCCAATCAAGCAATATTTTTCTTATGGACTTAAACCCCTCTTTACAGTTAGTCATCAAAACACAGGCATACTTGTTTGTCACTTAGGTTACCAGTCTTGGAGCTTTCAGAAAGCTGCTGAAGAGATTTCCTTCCCTTCCCGAAAGGACATTAGGGAACCAGATGGGTTTTACCGTCAATCGACAATCATTTCATGGTCATCAGTAGATTCTTGATTCCAGATATTTTTCATTGAATTCAAATTCCACCAACTGCCATGGAGGGATTCAAACCCCGGGTCCCCAGACTTTTATCTGAGTTTCTGGATTAATAGTCTAGCGATAATATCACTAGGCCATCGCCTCCCTTATTGTATTGAGGTTCAATTTCCCACACCAGGCACCCTTGTGGATCTACTCAAGAAGATCTCCAAGTGAATGTGAACTCTGGCTGGGCTGTGAGCCTCCAGGTACCAGGCTGATATGACCCAAACTCCAGGTAAACCCTCCCATCAGCGGAAACATCCAGCTCTTTAACACGGGCTGGTTACAAACCCACCTCTGAGAGTTGAAGAGGCAACGGTAGAGACAGCTTTCTGCACAAACTGTGCGCAATATTCCCTGCATCTGGCTGGATAGAGCCATATTGCTCCTGATATTAGGTCTCAAGCCTGGTGTAAAGGAGTTGATTACCTATTGGGGGATAGCCAGGCAACTTACAGATGACGAGGTTTCAGATGACAGGAGATTGGTAATGGATGGGCACAACCTGTCTTGGTCACATTGTGAAGACACCTTCCGCACTCATCAAGTCCTGCAGTGGGACTCGAATCTGGAACTTGCAGCTCCGAGGAAGGGACACTGCTCACTGCACTGCGTGACTGACCATTAGTCAGGTGACTTGGATATGGTCAGGGTGAGCAGGGAGGAGGGGGTGACAGTCAAAGAGGGTTCTAGATTCAGAGTGGGGAGAGCGGTGAGTGGTACTCGTAGCAGCACAGTTTTACCCGGGGTGGGAGACAGTACCCTTCATTCAGCTAAGTGTATTCTTCAATTTTCCTGGTAGATTTCTGGCGATGGCCTGCACTGCTCACTTTAGGGTCGTGTCGCTGATTGTGTTGGGGGTATTGAATGCAACTGTCACCAACAATTGCAGTGTGGGTCTCAGGCTGGCGGTGGGTTTTGTATTTTCACGTGTCGAGGAGTTCATGGTCAGTCACACAGTGCAGTGAGCAGTGTCCCTGCCTCACAGCTGAAAGTTCCGGATTCGAGTCCCACTGAAGGACTTGAGTGAGGAAGGTGTCTTCACAACGTCGCCAAGACAGGTCGTATGTCAACTTACAAATCCTTCCAACACACTGCACTGGCAGGTGGAACGAGATGGAGAAATTCCTGGTCCGCCACATGACGGGAAGGACATTGGAACCTCTATCATCAATAGCGACCAAAAGCATGGGGACATCCATGAATGGACTGTAACATGCTATCATCACCACAGGAGTTCCCGTAGGCTTGTAATGTGCACGCACTTCCTGCCTGCCAGATTGGAGACTGCTTTGCCGTGTAGGTGCCATTGATCTTCTCGGACACTGCGGCTTGTGTTTGTTTGAGTTAAAACTCTCAATAAGAATATGGAGAACAGCAGATACAATGAGGAGGCTGAATACTGACAACTGCAGATCAGCTGCTGATTATACACTGTGCCTCATGTTCATTGCCAATGACTTTAATCAGTGGGGTGGACTATTAAACCAATTTGCAACCTCCAGTTTCCTGCCTGCACCCCCGTGTAAGAATTGCCCCCATATAGTTACCTCACTTCAATAGCATCAGATACTGCCATTCAAACATTAGCTGCTGTAACTATTGTACTGGCTCCCTTAGTAACACCTTCAGATCTAATTAAGTGGTGGGTGCAAGTCTTTCTCTACAGCTTAGCTCTAACTGTGACACTACATTCTGCATTCTCTCCTTTCCTTCTTTATGAATGGTATGCTTTGTCTGTATAGTGCACAAGAAACAATCCTTTTCACTGTATACTAATACATGTGACAATAATAAATCAAATCAAATCAAGCCGCTCTCTGGACAGACGCTGCAGTGTAATACTGAGAAAGTGCCGCATCGCTGGCTTTCAACCGAAACAGGAACCCAGTGCTTCCCAAACCATTTCTCAATGTGACCCCATCTTAACACGAGAAAATTAACTGGACTCCAGACAGCAGCAAAAACAAATGAGCAATGAAACAGCGTCGTACCATTGAATATATCATCATTAATGTTTGCATATTGTTGATCAGTAGATAATGCATCATATAAATAGGAAAATCTGTGTTTCTAAAGCACTTTGTAAAAGTCTTATTACATGTACTCATGTTGGTTTTTATCAACTAGTGATCAACTCAGGGAAGCCCCTCTGCCTTTAACTTCCTCAACATGTACCCTTCTCTCCTTCTCCCCCACCCCCACAGTAATCAGCCCCGCTCCCCCCCAACACACACAATTATTATTCACTCCTGAGCCCACAGACACTCAGATATCAGCCCACCCTCTCCCCTCATTCCCCCAACATTAAGCAGCCCCAAGAGCTCCACGATGCCCATCCTGACCAGAGCAGAATGAAGGCGTTGGCCAGAAGCTATGTCTAGTGGCCTGGCACATGATGTGGAGATGCCGGCGTTGGACTGGGGTAAACACAGTAAGAGTTTTAACAACACCAGGCACAGGCAGAGACATTGAACAAATGCTCAGGCAGCGTGAAAATTGTCAGATTCTGCAAATGTTACCACTACCGGGGAACAGGCACCCCTGGGCGTGGCCGAGCTGTCTGTGGTTGCGGCTTCGTGTAGATTTTGCTGTGTTTTTTGGGGGCACATGTTCCTGATTCTAGTAGATGCCCAATCCAAGTGGCTGGATGATCAGCTCGAGATCCATCACAGCGACATCTACTGTCACGAAACTGAGGCAGATCTTTGCAATCCATGGTCTTCCTGAAGTGTTGGTATTGGACAACGGAACGGCAGTCACAGCTGATGAATTTCAGACTTTTGTCAGGTTTAAGGGCATTCATCGTGTCAGGTCAGCCCCCTACCATCCAGCTGGGCACGAGCCATGCAGACATTCAAGGCTTCCATGAAGAGGCAGGCTCATAGGCCATTGCCATTGCGATTGGCCAGTTACTTTACTGTCCTACAATATTACACCACACGCCACCACTGGGGTCACACCTGCAGAGTTGCTAATGGATTGGTGCTGCATACCCGTTCAGACTTAGTGTTTCCTAATTTGTGGGGGAGGGTGGAGGCTAAGCAAGGCTCTCGGAAAGAGTACCATGACACTCAGAAATGTCATTGAATGTTGATGACCTCATTTTGGCAAGGGGTTTTGGTGCAAACCTGCCTGGGTGCCAGGGAGAGTTGTGGAGAAGATGGAGCCGGTCTCGTATGTAGTGGAGGCACAGGGTCATCGAGTCAAGAAGCAAGTCAACCACTGGCGTAAGAGGGTCAAAACCAATGGAGCGTGAGTGCGCAAATCTTGGCCAATTGGGAGTGAGGGCACGCATCCACGGGGCTGGAAGTTGGTAGTTGGAGTCAGGGCGTAGAACTATATAGTTGGGCTGTTAAATCTAGAGCTATAAATAGTTCTTGGTATGCAATAAATCTTCAGGTTTGTTAACTGCCACATCGAGTCTCCTTGAGTTATTACAGTGGGAATTGGGTAAACGAGTTCCAGTGCAGGGATTACTCCCTGAGCCCACTCTGTGCTGACACGCCTTGCATCCCAATTTCTAGGCCTCTGCACTCAGTGCCACATTTGCATCGAGCTAACCGATGGCCTGGCTGTTGATGATGCTGTTCATATCTCAAGTCATCCTGGGCTTTAGATGAGGGGCAATTAAATAAAAAATCTATAAATTCTCATCCCCCTGTCAGAAGCCTGAAGATGGTCAGTGAGGGCAAGATGGGTCTCAGCTGTGTTGCTCTGTGCATTCCAATAGCTTCTAGAGAGGATAGGGTTGGAGAGAGGAATGGGTGGGGGATAAAGTGCAATTTATTGATCTCCTAATGATTTCCAACATCCCTACGATGAACTTGGATTTATAAGTGCATCTTTCACAATCACAGGACATTTCTATTGTTTCACAGACAATGGAATTTAGACACTGTTGTCAGACCATAAGACCATAAAATATAGGAGCAGAATTAGGCCATTCAGCCCATCGAGTTTGCTCCACCATTCAGTTATAGTTGATAAGTTTCTCAACCTCATTTTCTTGCCTTTTCTCTGAACCTTCGATCCTCTCACCAATCAAGAACTTATCTATCTCTGTCTTAAATACACTCAATGACCTGGCCTCCTCTGTGGCAATGAATTCCATAGATTCACCATGCTCTGGCTGAAGAAATTCCACCTCATCTTGAATCCAAAAGGTTGTCCTTTTACTCTGAGGATGCACCCTCGGGTCCTCGATAGGGAAGTACAGCAACCAATTTGCTCACAGCAAAATCCCACAACTGGGCAATGAGGTAATGGGTGGAGTCGCTACTCCTTTAGTTGAAGGATGAATATTGGTCAGGAAATTGAGGAAAACCTGACTGCCCTTCTTTGATGGTGCTCCCTTAGCGCTGCATAGAGTACCAGCCAATTCCAATAGGGGGACTTGACCCCGCTGATCTTTTAATCCAGCAGTGAGGATGCTGCTGAGGGGGGAGCCAAGGCTGAGATATTTAGATGCAATATCTTCAAAGCAGATGTTTTTAAAAATCTGAGTGTTTTAATCTTTTATGGTCCAAAGCCAATAATTGCAATCATCAAACACTGGTGTCAATTCATCAGCTGGCGATTCCAAAGATCCATAATATAGTATTCAGAACTGGGAAGAGTTGATTGAATATGATAATTCTGGTTCAGTGCTACTGAAGTGCACACATTAAGACTAAGTGCCACCATTTATTCAAGAACTCTTGCTCGAAGCAAGGTTTAGCCAACTGTTCCATTTTTCATCTCATTTTGAATTCACTGTTAATCATGTAATCTTTCCATCATTACATATTCATTTGCACTCTGAATAAAATCCTTAAATAAACACGAGTTAATTAGACACAAAGCATCCAAATCGAAAATGTAATTATTGACACCATGACCATTTAACAACTCCTCAAATTCAAACTAGCATGATCACTACGATATTAATTGAATTGATTATTCTGAGGGGTACGCTACAAGCTAACAAACTGTTAGTGATTCAAAGTCTTGGAGGAAACCAGTCTCTGAATATTCACCAGATTTTGTCTGGGTCACTCATCCCCAACCACCTCTGTGTCAGTGCACTTCTCTGTAAAAATGAAATCGATATTATAAATCATTCTGTTTCCAAATCCTTTCTGTAATATGAATTCTGGAATATGCTACACAATAACCTGAGCTGCTGAAGACCGTGGCCATTGCCCACCCACCTCCACCCCCCTCGTGTTCCTAATGAGACTAGACTAACACACAGCGGTGTAAACAGGATCTTTTACAGAGTCCACTACCACACCAGCACTGCTGCATTTTATCTCTCATTTAACTGACTACCTCAGATTGTTTCCATTTTATAAAAGCAAGTTACTCCGGATGCTGGAATCTGAAACCAAAAGAGAAAACGCTGGAAAATCCCAGCAGGTCTGGCAGCATCTGTAAGGAGAGAAAAGAGCTGACGTTTCGAGTCCAGATGACCCTTTGTCAAAGCTAAAAGGCATAGAAAGTGGAAGATATTTATACCGCAGGGTGAGGGAATGAAAGGCGAGTCATAGCCACAGAAACCAGGGGAAAAGACTCCTTATAGCTGTCCACAGGGAGAATAAATAGTGTGAATGGCCAAACGGCAGAGAAACTGTAAGCTGTGACAGATGAAGATGTTGGGGGGTGCGAGAATGGGACAAAGGTAGAACGTAGAGAAAGGAAGTCGGGGGAAGAAAAGCTAAGGGAAGGGGGATGAAGTCGGGGGAAAGAGTGGGGATGGGGGGGGGCGGATGGAAAATGAAGAAAGACAATAAAGAAAGAAAAGGTAGAAAACATTAAAAAATTAACTAAAATAAAATGAAAACAAAGGGGTGGAGGTGGGGTAGAGCTAATCATCTGAAGTTGTTGAATTCGATGTTGAGACCGGAAGGCTGTAAAGTGCTGGGAGATGAGATGCTGTTCCTCCAGTTTGCGTTGAGCTTCACTGGAACATTGCAGCAGGCCAAGGACAGACAGGTGGGCATGGGAGCAGGATCGTGTGTTAAAATGGCAGCAACAGGAAGGTCAGGGTCCTGATTGCGCACAGACTGAAGGTGCTCAGCAAAGCGGTCACTCAGTCTACGCTTGGTCTCTCCGATATCGAGGAGACCACATTGGGAGCAGCGAATGCAATAGACCAAACTGAAAGAGGTGCAAGTGAAACCCTGCTTAACCTGGAATGAGTGTTTTGGGCCTTGGATGGTGAGAATGGAAGAGGTAAAGGGACAGGTGTTACACCTTCTGTGATTGCATGGGAAGGTGCCATGAGTGACGGGAGAGGTGTTGGGTATAGTGGAGGAGTGGACTAGGTTATCCCGGAGGGAATGTCTCTGCGGAATGCTGACAGAGGGAGTGAAGGGAAGATGTGTTTGGTGGTGGCATCATGCTGGAGTTGGCGAAAATGGCGGAGGATTATGCTTTGCATGCGGAGGCTGGTGGGGTGAAATGTGAGAACGAAGGGGACTCTATCCTTGTTCTGGGAGGGAGGGGAGGGGCTGAAGATTGTGGCGCAGGAGATGGACTGCACGTTTCTTCATCTATCACAGCTTACAGCTTCTCTACCATTTGGCCATTTACATCCTTTATTCTCTCTATGGATTGTCATTAGCAGTCTTTTCCCCTGGTTTTTGTGGCTATGATTCATCTTTCATTCCCTCCCCCGCAGTATAAATATCTCCCACTTTCTATGCCTTTTAGCTTTGACAAAGGGTCATCTGGCCTTGAAACGTCAGCTCTTTTCTCTCCTTACAGATGCTGCCAGACCTGCTGAGATTTTCCAGCATTTTCCCTATTGCTTCCATTTTGGTCAGTGCTCAGAGAGGTGGGGTGGAATTTTCCCTTCCTGCCTGCCACGGAAATCGTAGCGGGTGTGGGAGGACCATGCAAAGGTCCATCGACTCAGGCAGGATTTTCCAACCTTGGCGAGAATGCGGCTGGAAAATCCCACCGTGATGTCAGCCCCAAGCTTGTCATTGTCTTGTCACCTGACACTCCTCCATGTTGTTTAACTATGATTCTAAACTCGTTTCACAACTTGATGCTCTGTCAGTTGTTTCAGGTTTTACGCTTTCTCCTCCATTTCTTTTACTTTTCTAATGATGACATCAAACATTTTCAGAACATTTTGGGCCAAATTTTGTCATAGAGCAGGCGCTCAGCGCACGTTTAACCAGGTGCAGCAAAAACAGAAAATGCTGGAAAATCTCAGCAGGGCTGACAGCATCTGTGGAGAGAGAATAGAGCCAACGTTTCGAGTCTGGATGACCCTTCGACAGAGCTGGACTGTTAAGTCTGACACCACCGGGGAAGTAACTCCAAAGATGTCACACCAAGGGCAAGCCACAGGAACAATAGGGTTTATTGAAGAACTGTATTCCTTGTACTCCAGCCCTCAAGTGGCTGTGGGGGCGGTTTCCCGGGCAGGTCACCCCACACTCTGGGTCATCTGACCCGTCCTCTTAAAGGGGCTACACCCCGCATACATAACATGGACGAAGAATCATCCAGACTCAAAACATTGGCTCTATTCACAGATGCTGTCAGACCTGCTGAGATTTTCCAGCATTTTCTGTTTTTGTTTCAGATTCCAGCACTGTGGAGTTATAGACAGTGCGGAGGGAAGTGGCAGGTTGCAGAGGGACATAGATAAGCTGCAGAGCTGGGCTGAGAAGTGGCAAATTGAGTTTAATATGGAAAAGTGTGAGGTGATTCACTTTGGAAGGAGTAACAGGAATACAGAGTACTGGCTAATGGTAAGATACTTGGTAGTGTGGATGAACAGAGGGATCTGGGTGTCCATGTGTATAGATCCCTGAGAATTGGCACCCAGGTTGATAGGGTTGTGAAGAAGGCGTACGGTGTGTTAGCTTTTATTGGTAGAGGGATTGAGTTTCGGAGCCAGGAGGTCATGCTGCAACTGTACAAAACTCTGGTGCGGCCGCATTTGGAGTATTGTGTACAGTTCTGGTCGCCGCATTATAGGAAAGATGTGGAAGTGTTGGAAAGGGTGCAGAGGAGATTTACCTGGTATGTTGCCTGGTATGGTGGGAAAATCGTATGAGGAAAGGCTGAGGGACTTGAGGTTGTTTTCGTTAGAGAGAAGAAGGTTAAGAGGTGACTTAATAGAGGCATACAAGATGATCAAAGGATTAGATAGGGTGGATAGTGAGAGCCTTTTTCCTCAGATGGTGATGGCTAGCACGAGGGGACATACCTTTAAATTGAGGGGTGAGAGATATAGGACAGATGTTAGAGGTAGGTTCTTTACTCAGAGAGTAGTAAGGGTGTGGAATGCCCTGCCTGCAGCAGTAGTGGATTCGTCAACATTAAGAGCATTCAAATGGTTATTGGATAAACATATGGATGATATTGGAATAGTGTAGATTAGAGGGGCTTTAGATTGGTTCCACTGGTCGGCGCAACATCGAGGGCCGAAGGGCCTGTACTGCGCTGTAATGTTCTATGTTCTATGTTCTATCTGCAGTATTTTGCCTTTAACTACGTGCAGATGACTTAAAGTCCGGTGGTCCATTTCCCACCGAAACAGACATAAAGAGAACTCAGTGTTGCTTTCTGAGATACAGGGGTGAGATACGTGGCAGAGTTCAGCTCGGGAGGCCACAATCTTCTTTGTGAAGATGTTCTTCAAGTATTACAATGGGATTTATTACTTTTATCCCCCCGAGTTTACTGATAGGATCTTTGTCTATTTTCTCATCCAGATGCTGGCTTCCCCTGACTGAACATTTAACATTGAACAGGGTTTGACATATGAAGAGTGGTTGAGGAGTTTGGGTCTACGCTCGATGGAGTTTAGAAGGATGAGGGGGGATCTAATTGAAACTTACAGAATACTGAGAGGCCTGGATAGAATAGACGTGGAGAGGATGTTTCCACAAGTGAGAAGGCCTAGAACTCGAGGGCACAATCTCAGAGTGAAGGGATACTCCTTTAAAACAGAGATGGGGAGGAATTTCTTCAACCAGAGAGCGGTGAATCCATGGAACTCTTTGCCGCAGAAGGCTGAGGAGGCCAGGTCATTGAGTTCTTTAAGATAGAGATAGATAGGTTCTTGATCAATGAGGGGATCAAGGATTACGGGGAGAAGGCAGGAGAATGGGGATGAGAATCATATCAGCCGTGATTGAATGGTGGAGCAGACTTGATGGGCCGAATGGCCTAATCTCCTATATCTTATGGTCTAAAGTGGGACTTATCCTGGGGATGTGAGGGTGTTGCTATTGAGTCAACCTGACAAACACTGATCGCTGAATATCAACTAACCAATTAGAGGAACAGGGGTTTCTTGAAGCATGTTGTTCTATCTTCAGAGCCACCATTGACTGAGCATTAAAGCTGCAGTGACTTCTCTGTTCAGCCCCGCTGCATTGGGTCCATAAACTGAACAGGACCTGGAGTTACATGAATTTATAAGTTCAAGCAGCTTGCAGTTTAACATCACCGAGTGGGGGAAACACTATGGATCTGAGGGGTTAATGAACCTGCTTACTGTTAACAGGTTACTGGGGTTCAACTGGGCTTAAACCAATCACCCAGCATTCTTTCCCCCCAGTGTTTCATTTTTTTAAATTAAACTCATTAATCATCCCAAAACTTCTTTTGCTTTCTTGGACCCACATTTCTGACAGCGTGTGAGGATTGTGTGGAACCAGCAAACTGCTCCTTAAAGAGTCTCGCAGCACAGGAGGACATTCAGATCCTCACACATGTTCTGAGTTTTAAGAGCACCATACAATTAATCTCACTCCCAGCCTATCGCCAGAGCCAGGCACATTTTTCCTTTCAAATATTTACCCCCAACTTTATTTCCAAAGTCAGGGATCTGTTTCCTTCACCTTCTTAGACAGTGCATGTCAGATCACAAGAACCCGCTGTGTAAAAGTAACTTCCCCATCTCTCTACAATTCATTTTTGCCACTGTAGACTCTGCTCACTTTCTGGTCTGGTTCATTCCAAATGGATCAGTTTGGAAGCCTGTACTCGCGATGTGATTCATCAATGAACGATCGAGCACCTTAATGGTTGGTTCATTGATATTCAGGTTGGCTCAGTAGCAGCACCCTCACTTCCGGAGGACAAGTCTCACTTGTCCCACTTGGAGTTCAGGAATGAGATAGAGAACCGGGTGGGACGATGCAACAACAATAATCTCTCCCTCAATGTCAGTAAAATGAAAGAGATAGTCATCGACTTCAGGGAACACAGTGGAGAACATGCCACTGCCTACGTCAACGGGGATGAAGTGGAACTAGTCAAGAGTTTCAAGTTTCTTGGTGTCCAGATCACCAACAACCTGTCCTGATCTCTCCAGGCCGATGCTATGGTTAAGAAAGGCCACCAACGCCTCTACTTTCTCAGGAGGCTAAGGAAATTTGGCATGTCTGCTATGATTCCCACCAGTTTTTACAGATGCACCATAGAAAGTATTGTTCCTGGATGTATCACAGCTTGGTATGGCTCCTGCTCTGCCCAAGATCACAAGAAACTACAAAGGGTGAATGAAGCCCAGTCCATCACTCAAACCAGCCTCCCATCCATTGACTCTGCCTAAAGTTCCCGCTGCCTTGGAAAAGTAGCCAGCATAATCAAGGACCTCACGAAGCCCGGACATTCTCTCTTCCATCTTCTTCCATTGGGAAAAAAATACAAAATTCAGAGATCATGTACCAACCGACTCAAGAACAGCTTCTGCCTTGCTGCCATTAGACATTTGAATGGACCGACCTTCTATTAAGTTGATCTTTCTCTACACCCTAGCTATGACTATGGGGGCGGCACCGTAGCACAGTGGGTAGCACTGCTGCTTCACAGCTCCAGGGACCTGGGTTCGATTCCCGGCTTGGGTCACTGTCTGTGTGGAGTTTGCACATTCTCCTCGTGTCTGCGTGGGTTTCCTCCAGGTGCTCCGGTTTCCTCCCACAGTCCAAAGATGTGCGGGTTAGGTTGATTGGCCATGCTAACATTGCCCCTTAGTGGCATGGGTTGTGTAGATTAGAGGGATTAGCGGGTAAAAATATGTAGGGATATGGGGTTAGGGCCTGGGTGGGATTGTGCTCGGTGCAGACTTGATGGGCCAAATGGCCTCTTTCTGTACTGTAGGGTTTCTATGATTTCTATGACTGTAACACTACATTCTGCACTCTCTCCTTTCCTTCTCCCTTATGTATTCTATGAACGGTATGCTTTGTCTGTATAGTGCGCAAGAAACATTACTTTTCACTGTATACTAATATATGCAACAATAATAAATCAAATCAAAAAGTTCACTTTAGTTTAATTCCAAATGTTCATGGTTAGGGGAAGCCAATTTCTGGTTCAACACCATCATTGCTCTTCGTTGGCCCTCATGGATGGAAATCAGCCACTGTGTTTGCCCTCACAGTGAAGTTATGGTGAGGACTTTCAGGTTTCTCTATCTAGGGAGCTGTAGATGCTCCAAAATTGACCATATTCACCGCTGAGATAGACAGATTTTTGATCTCTCAGGGGATTAAGGGATCTGGGGGTTGCAGGCGGGGAAGGGAGTTGGGCTAAAAGGCCACATAGAGCAATACAGCAGAATGGTGGAACAAACTTGAGGGGGCATGTCAAAACATAGAAACTGGGAGCAGCAATAGGCCAGTCGGCCCTTCGAGTCTGCCCCACCATTCAGTATGATGATGGCAGATCCTTTGGCCCGGATTTTCCACTCCCCCTTTTTTGGGATGGGAAAGCCAGAGCGGGCAGAGGAACCAACAGGAGTCTCCAAACATCTTTTACACCGGCAGGATTTCCTGTCCCAATTGCTCCCCCCCATCCCAACCCCCCGCCCAATGACAGTCAGGGGCCTGGCATGTCAGAAAGAAGACAGGTGGAGGGCTTTGAGGTCCTAGACATAATTTTGCTGAGTAGTGTTAGTGGGGAGGGGCTGGGGGAGGGGGGGTGGAGCGGGGTGCGGGGTTACACAAGGTCCTGTAAGAGCTAAGCCCCTTCATATTAAAACCATCAAAGGCTTGAAAAGTCAGATCTTGCTGGCCTCGAATCCATTTGGCGGCAGTTTTGTCTGGCATAGTTTGCTCTGTTCCCTGTCAGGAGAAAATCACAATGGTTTGGCATTGCATCACCTGACCAAAATGGTGAATATTAATAAGGCGTTCACCTGTCTTTTGCTGAGCACCTCATGTTTCTCCTGAAGACTATGTCCTTTGCCCTGCATTAGAATATTCATTGTGAACCAGTATCTGTTTCCAGATTACTTACTGGTTTATAAGAACATCACTGGCTAATATAGTTTTGGGGAAGTGAGTAGGAACAGGGGAACCATGTCCTGTCCTGGTCCCCCCCATGCCGACACTATAGTTAAGAAAGCCCACCAACGCCTCTACCTTCTCAGAAGACTAAGGAAATTTGGCATGTTAGCTACGACTCTCACCAACTTTTACAGATGCACGATAGAAAGCATTTTTTCTGGTTGTATCACAGCTTGGTATGGCTCCTACTCCGTCCAAAACCACAATAAAACTACAAAGGGTCGCAAATGAAGCCCAGTCCATCACACAAACCAGCCTCCCATCCATTGACTCTGTCTACACTTCCCGCTGTCTCGGCAATGCAGCCAGCATAATTAAGGACCCCACGCACTCCGGACATTCTCTCTTCCACATTCTTCCAATGGGAAAAAGATATAAAAGTCTGAGGACACTTAACGCCAACTCCCCGCTGCCATCAGACTTTTGAATGGACCTACCTCGCATTAAGCTGATTTTTCTCTACGCCTTAGCTATGACTGTAACACTAAATTCTATGGTATGCTTTGTCTGTATAGCGCGCACGAAACAATACCTTTCACTGTAGAGCAATACATGTGACAATAATAAATCAAACTAATCAAATCATGTCTGGACAACACACAAGTAAAGAGTTGGGTCAAATGCTTGGCACTATTTCCTTTCATAACCAGGTGTTGCCTTCTGGAATAAACTTCTCCGACATTTGATGGGCGCTGTTCTCTATAATTCTTTTAAAGAGAACTTCACCAGCTCTTGTGGATAGAATTCCCTTAGAGGCATCAAGTACCTGGTCTATTATGTTGTGTCATGTGGTAGGTAATTTTGTTCTCTTATCTTTAGGAATCCATGCTGTGGAGATGCCGGCGTTGGACTGAGGTGGGCACAGGTGCTGGGAGAAGAGCAGGGAGACTCCACAAATTTGACCCCCAAGGAACTTCATCAGGTGAGTCATCAGCTGGTGAGTCAGGTGAGTTAGGAATCCAATTAAAATCCTTCCTCTTTTATTCCCGCTGAGATCGGGCTGGCCAGCAATCGGGAGGCTGGCAGACAGGGACCACTGTGCAAGCATTGATCTCTGTGCTGACAGATTGGCGCATGCCCAGTGGTCCGCTCAGCGCTATGCTGCCAGCTTCTCCAGCGGGAATAGGCCCCACCCACTGAATTTCAATGGGATTTACGCTGAGGCACTCTGCAGTGCACAGGATGTGGGAGATTCATTTTTAAATTCCCGCTGAAAAAAAACAGCGTGATTTACTCCAGCGTTTACACAAATTTGACACTCCTTTAGAATGTTTTTGAGAGAATCGCCTCCGGTGTCTCCATGCAATGTTTGCCAGGAGTATAGAAACACAAAGCAGAAAGAGGAGATAATAACTACTGAAATACCAGTCAGAACGTGGCACACTCTGGAGCTAATTCATTCATACACAATTAAGAATAGTATCTCATAGTTGCAGCCTACTACTCAAAGTCCTTTCTTGTCAGAAAGATTTGAGAGCTACAAGAATCATCTCAGCAGTATGAGGACTGTTCACTGAGCAAGAGATTCCTGAAACAGTCACACTCACTGTCGCTGGGTCAAACCCCCGGAACTCCCTCCCTAACAGCACCATGGGTGTACCTACACCTAATGGACTGCAATGAGTCAAGGTGGCAGCTCACCACCACCTTCTCCAGGGCAATTAGGCATGGGAGTAAATGCTAGGCCTCGCCACATCCCATAGAAGGAATAATTTCAAAATAGTTGGTTGCCTTTCTCCCTATGCGAGACTGCACTGCAGTCACACCTCAATCCAGCAACACTGGAATCTCAGCAGGTTGGAGATTCCCTGATCGGGTGAGGGACAGGGGTGAGGCAGCTGGAGTTCCTTGGGGAGTCTCCCTGCTCTTCTTCCAACACCTGAGGACACTTCCTTTTGACTCAGTGATGGGGAAGGTTCACATGCAGTGACCGGAGTCTGAGCAGCACACATGATATCCTCTCACTTGTATTCTGTTGTTTCGCCAGTGTAGTCCCACATGTTATTAACCTTGTTTGTTGCTCCTCTCCATCGGTTGAGCAGGTTGAATTTTGGTCATTTTCAATGTCAACCTCAGTTATATCAGCAATATTTATATTCCACGTGGGTCTCCCAGTTCTCCTTTCTATGTGCAATGCTTTTTTTTTCATGGGACGTGGGCATCGCTGGCTGGCCAGCATTTATTGCCCATCCCTAGGTGCCCTTGGATGGCAGTCGAGAGTCAACCACATTGTTGTGGCTCTGGAGTCACATGTAGGCCAGACCAGGTAAGGACAGCAGATTCCCTTCCCTAAAGGACATTAGTGAACCAGATGGGTTTTTCTGACAATCGACAATGGTTTCATGGTCATCAGTAGATTCTTAATTCCAGATATTTTTTACTGAATTCCAATTCCACCATCTGCCGTGATGGCTTTCGAACTCGGGTCCCCAGAATATTAGCTGAGTTTCTGGTTTTATAGTCTAGCGATAATACCACTAGGCCATCGTCTCCCCGAATTATACCTGTCTGCATCAAACAGAATCACATAATCGCAGAATACTACATTGCAGAAGAGGCTCTTTGGCCCATCGCATCTGCACCGATGCATGAAAGGCCCTTTCCTTCCCACCTAATCCCATCTGCCAGCACTTGGCCCATAGCCCTGAATGTTATGACGTGCCAAGTGCTTATCCAGATACTTTTTAAGGGATGTGAGGCAACCCACCTCTACCACCCTCCCAGGCAGCGCATTCCAGACCTGATAGCCAAGTTCCGCACACATGAGGACGGCCTAAACCGGGATGTTGGATTTATGTCACATTATCAGTAACCCCCACAGCTTTCCCCCTGATCTTGCATAATCTCACTAGCTGTTCTGTCTGGAGACAATACAGATATTTAACCTGTGACAATACAGATCTTTAACCTGTGTTTAATGTTCCCTCCACCCACATTATCTGCACCTTTTAAGACCTGGCTGGCTGTAGAAATTTGCATTCTAATTAGTATTCTGTAACTTGATTTCTGTGTCTGTGCACTGTTGGAGAACAGATAACCACTCCATCTGACGAAGGAGCAGCACGCTCCGAAAGCTTATGGTATTTGCTACCAAATAAACCTGTTGGACTTTAACCTGGTGTTGTGAGACTTCTTACTGTCCAGAGAAAACAATCCAAGACTATCCAACCTCTCTTTATAACTTAAATGCTCCGTCCCAGGCAGCATCCTGGTGAATCTCCTCTGCACCCACTCCAGTGCGTTCACGTCCTTCTTATAATTTGGTGACCAGAACTGCACACAGTACTCCAGCTGTGGCCTCACTAAAGTTCTACACAACTCCATCATGCCCTCTCTGCTTTTGTAATCTATACCCCGGTTGATAAAGGCGAGTGTGCCATATGCCTTTTTCACCACCCTATTAATCTGCCTTTCTACCTTCAGAGATCTGTGGACAAACACGCCAAGGTCCCTTTGTTGTTTGAACTTCCTAGTGTCAGGCCTTTCATAGTCTACTTTCTTGTCAAATTATTCCTTCCAAAGTGTATCACCTTTCACTTTTCAGGGTTAAATTCCATCTGCCGCTTATCCGTCCATTTGACCATCTCATCTATATCTTCCTGTAACCCAAGACACTCCACCTCACTGTTAACCACCCGGCCAATGCTACGTGTTATTCTTGTACACATTCACTCTGGGATACTGACAAGTGCAGAGAAAGATCCTCCAATCTGTCCTGCTCATCCATATAGATGAGGCAGTGAGAAAACAACTTTGTACATCTGCAAACTCCAACTTCCCGTTGATCAGCTTCAGAATCAATGAGCTTCTTCATTAACCTTACAGCCTGGTCAAAGTCATCAAACAACACGCAGCCAAGCCAGGAACTACAAGCAACAGAAAGCCATCCGACAGTCATGCAGCCGGCTTCATTATGTGACTGACTGTAACGAAGCCCTGTTCTCACAAGTTTTAAAGACATGGAATCATTTAAACACAGGGCAAATGAAGTTTTTCTCTTTGTATTTGCGTTCAGATGGAGCTTTGGATGAACAGGTGCAGGTTTACACAGTGAGGCTCCTGTGGAGTGGCTGGTCAAATATAAATCACGCTGAAACTCGCCACCTTTCGCCACGGGACACATTGCAGGTTGTGGTGCAAACCAGTGTCGTCCAAACTCATCTGCGAAGTGTTGCTTTGCCATGCAGACGCTAAGGCACAGGATACACAGGGCACGGCAGAACAAAGGCTTGGGGATGGATTTCAGTAACATCGACAGAATGGAAAATCTGGGCGGCATGGTAGCACAGTGGTTAGCACTGCTGCTTCACAGCTCCAGGGTCCCAGCTTCGATTCCCGGCTCGGGTCACTGTCTGTGTGGAGTTTGCACATTCTCCTCGTGTCTGCGTGGGTTTCCTCCGGGTGCTCCGGTTTCCTCCCACAGTCCAAACATGTGCAGGTTAGGTTGATTGGCCAGGTTAAAAATTGCCCCTTAGAGTCCTGAGATGCATAGGTTAGAGGGATTAGCGGGTAAAATATGTGGGAGTAGGGCCTAGGTGGGATTGTGGTCGATGCAGACTCGATGGGCCGAATGGCCTCCTTCTGCACTGTAGGGATTCTATGATTCTAGTGGGGTGCACGATACACAGCTGATCTTAAAAACCAGAGCTAGGACAATCAGGAAGCACTGATTCACACAGGGACGAGTCAAATTCTGCAATATCCTCTCCCTCTGCCGAAGAACCAAAGAAAAATTACAGCACAGAAGGAGGCCATTTGGTTAATCTTGTCCAAGACAGCCCGCAGAGGAGATTCACCAGGATGCTGCCTGGGATGGAACATTTAAGTTATAAAGAGAGGTTGGATACGCTTGGGTTGTTTTCTCTGGAGTAGAGAAGACTGAGGGTTGACCTGATTGAGGTGTACAGTATTATGAGGGGCATGGACTGGGTGGTATCCAGCCACCATTTCTAATCCCACCTTCCTTCACCTAGCCCACAGCCCTGTAGCTTACAGCACTTAAGGTACAGATCCAGGTACTTTTTCAAAGAGTTTAGGATCTCTGCCTCCACCACCAACCCTGGCAGCGAATTCCAGACACCCTCCACCCTCTGTGTAAAAAGTTCTTCTTTATGTCCCCTCAACACCTACTGCCACTTATCTTGAATCTATGTCCCCTGGTTCTAGAATTCTCCGTCAAGGGAAACAATTTTATCCCATCCATGCTATCTCTTCCCCTCATAATTTTGTCTCCCTCAATCAAGTCACCCCTCAGTCTTCTTTGTTCCAAGGAAAATAACCCCAACCAATCAATTGGACAATTGGAGATTTCAAGAGAGAGATTGCTAGAGTTTTGATAGGTAAGGGTGTTTAGGTGCTAGGACAGGTAAAAGGGGTTGTAGAGATCAGCTATGATCGCTATGATTGATGGAAGAGGGCCAAGGGCCTTAGTTATGTGCCTATTTTCCTATGTTCTTCCATCATCCAGTAGTTAAAAATTAAAACCTATTCCACTTTATTGTCAAAGTCAGGAAGATGTTGTAATTCACCTGTGATGGAATTACCAGTAGGACCAGTAGAATGAGTACCTTAATTATTGAGGTAACTCTGCCCCATATCCAACTCTTTTTACATGAGTTTAAAACCATTAAATTATGAGGAGGTTGCATAAGCTAGGGTTGTCTTCCCTTGAGTACAGGGATGAAGGGCGGAGTTTTACAGCTCTGTTCATTGACCTCAGCAGGAATGGAAAATCCCGCCGGTGGGAGAGGCCTTAAAATTCTGCCCTAAGGGGTAATCAAATTGAGCTGTTTAAGACAATTAAAAAATTTGATAGGGTAGATAGAGGCTAACTATTTCCACTGGTTGGAAGAAGCTAGAGCTGGCGGGAATAACGTTAAAATTAGAGAGCGGCTATTCAAACATAATGTCATTTAGGGGATCAAATGGGAATGTGGTCAGTGCTGCTGCCTCACAGCGCCGGGGACCCAGGTTCAATTCTGGCCTCGGGTGACTGTCTGTGTGGGTTTCCTCCGGGTGCTCAAGTTTTCCCCCACACTCCAAAGATGTGCAGGTTAGGTTGATTGACCATGCTAAATTGCCCCTTCGTGTCAGGGGGGCTAGCTAGGGTACATTTACAGGGATAGGACCTGGGTGGAATTGTTGTTGGTGCAGACTCGATGGGCCAAGTGGCCTTCTTCTACACCATAGGGATTCTATGATTCTATGATCTTCATTGATAGGCTAGTATGAAAATCAGAAAGTCTCTCAAGAAGCTGCTAATGCTGGGGGTGAATTGAAAATATCAAAGCTGAGATCGATCGATCTTTGTTCAGTAAGGGAGTGAGGGGATAGAAATCCAGGTCAGGAAGATGGAGTTAAGATACAGAACAGCCATGATCAAACTGAATGACAGAGCATGAACAGCTGCTTTTATCAGTGCAAACACAGATGAATGAATAAGATGTATTGTTAAATTGACTGTCAGCAGCTGTGTGAACAGACATGATTCTCCACCTCTCCTTCCTAAATCTGGAATATGCTCTGTCTGTAGCACGCATGATTCCAAAGATGTGCGGGTTAGGTGGATTGGCTATGCTATATTGACCCGAGTGTCAGGGGGATTAGCAGGGTGAATATGTTGGGTTACGGGAATAAGGCCTGGGTGGGATTATAGTCAGTGCAGACTGGATGGGCCAAATGGCCTCCTTCTGCACTGTAGGAATTCTACGATTCTATGACTCGTGCAGAGATTAATATGCACAATTCTCCATCAATTAAAATGAAGGAAAACTTTGTGGACGATGTACCACACCTTTCCCCTGCTAAATTCCAGAGTGTGTTCCCAGCGCACCGGCCAATGAACCAGGACATTCAAACATTTTATACCTCTTTATTTTGTCAAGAAGAAACATTGTGACATTGGCAGGAGGGGGTCATAGAAAGAACAACTTATTATAACCACTTAGAGCTGTCAATCAAGCAAAGTCAACAACTCATTTTGGTTGTCAAAATTGAACTTCCTGCTGAATTTATTGTTTTGGGTTCACACTTCTGAAATCTGTGTTATTGATCATTTATTGGTCTGTCTGATTGACACTTCTACAGGGTTGCCGCTGGAGCAGTTTTCTTTTCAAAAGGAGGTTTGTGAATGGTTTTATTTTTGTCTCTCACCAGTTTCACACTTGTCATTGTTATTATAGAGTTCATTGGTTCTGTACATTGTGCATCCTGAGTGAATAGACAGTATGAGAGGCCATAGGGAACGTCGGGCTGGAGGGGGGGTGGTGGGTGGAGTTGGCATGGGAGTTAAAAGGGGCCATTTGTATGTGTATTCAGGTGAGGAGATGTGAGGGGTAAGGGGAGCAGATGGGAAGGTGGAGGGCAGCTTCTAACACAACTGGGATTAAGTCCTAGAAAACCAAGTCAGGTCTTCTAACCAGTCCGATTGGTACTCGCTCGCCCTTGTGCTCAGCTTTGAGAGTCACCGGGCCAAACTCCATCCTACACACACTACCCCCATCCCCACCGGTGCAATGGATTGTGTGTATTAAATCTGGCAGATAGTCATTAAAGTATTCAGGTCTTATGGTATGTGTGTAACTTGTTATAGGCTATCTGTCGGTCTAGGATGTTAATAAGTCATGAGTAGCTCTTTAGGTTGCTTAGCCTGATGTTCAATGTTTGGGGCGAACGGGATCAAAGGTTGTGGGGATAAAGCAGGATTAGGCTATTGAGTTGGACAATCAGCCACGATCGTGATGAATGGTGGAGCAGGCTCGAAGGGCCGAATGGCCTCCTCCTGCTCCTATCTTCTATCTTCTGTGTTTCATTACAAGCTGAAGTGCTCTGTAATCTGATTGTTCATGTTTGGTCAGTAGAGAACCTCCCTTGCCTTCCCCAGGCTGGACCTGATGCCTTAATGACCTGCGTGGATGCACTGCAGCATCTCTTTAGAGATAATGACCCTTGTCCCTTTGTACAAGACGCTCTCCTGGGTGATCATATTCTGTACGCAAAATACTCTCTTACAGTGACACCTTGATGATTTCAAGTCATTCCTGTGTCACAACTTGCTGCAACACTTGAAGAGTTGCATCGCATTGTGAAGCAACGCAGTCAGAACCAACAGGCAGGGTTTTCCGCATTGTCACCCGTAGAGTCAGTGGGGAACAAATCCCGGCTGCCCCACGGACAGTTAATATTCAGCAGGATCAGACTATCTACCCCCACTCCCCCCAGCCCCTTTTGGGGGAGGAGGACCCACCTTAGAGAGCTGCCGGCCAAACCAATTGGCTGGCAGCTCTGAAGTGCCAGCAGTGCTAGTTTCGAGTGGTCATGGCTGGGATTAAGACCAGTGCCCAAAGTAAAGGAGTTGATGGAGACCGGACTGAATCCCAGCAGTGCCTGACTGGCAGGTCCCAGTGAGCTGGGTGACTGAGTGTCAGGTTTGTGAGGCAAGGGGGAGTGTTAAAGGGGGGGGGGGGGTATGAACGGGGTAGGGGTACCTCCAATGGGCATAGGTAACCTCCAAAGAAGATATCTACCTCTTGCCTGACACCAGTCAGCGCAGCTAAAGCTGCCAGGCTACCTGCTTACTGTGGGCCTCCCCCCTCCACAAATAAATAGCTTCCAGTGATGAGGCACTTAAGTGACCATTAAAAGGCCCAAGGATGGTGGACTTGCCCAGTGCCTCCAGCCACCACCACCCCCCCCCCCCCCCCCCCAGTATAATGGGAGACAGCTCAGGGCAGACGGGCAAGTGGTATAAATCATATAATCTACAGTGCTGAAGGAGGCCATTTGACCCATCGAGCCTGCACTGACAACAATCCCACCCAGGTCCCATCCCCGTAACCCCACACATCCACCCTCCAAATCCCCCTGACACTAAGGGGCAATTTAACATAGCCAATCAACCTAACTCACACATCTGTGGACTGTGAGAGGAAACTGGAGCACCCGGAGGAAACCCACGTAGACATGGGGAGAACGTACAAACTCCACACAGTCAGTGACCCAAGGTCGAAATTAAACCCGGGTCCCTGGCGCTGTGAGGCAGCAGTGCTAAACCACTGTGCCACTGTGCTTCCCCTTTTAGCTTCCACCCTATGCAGGCCAAATGCTGCATCATATGAGCTCCTCCTGCCCTCAAACCCGCCGGTAGAGAACTGCAAAATTCTGCCCAATATTTCTGCTGGATTGATGGCTTCTGAAGAATGTCAGGCTGTTGCTTCTCATTGACTCTGGAAGAATTCACTCCGGTGATGTCATCAGCAGCTTCCTTCAGAGAGAGTTCAGCTGTCGCCAGCAATGCACATCTGCTTCCCTTGCTTGTTCCTCACATCCAAATGAAGTAACATCCTCTGCCATCACTTCCTCTCTCTCAAACAGGCAGTGGCTGGAATACTCACAAAGACAATAGCTAAGCACTCCTTTGTGATTTGTATGTAGTGTCGTTCAGTTTGCACTCATTCTCTGGGCGTCTTGATTGTTCTTGGCTACAAGAGGGTTGCTCCAAGTCCTGTTTCACTGACATTGCACTGCAGCTCGGCTTTGTTGTTGAGCTGATAGTATCTCAACACTGGCATTGTGGGGATTAGTTGTTTGATATGAGTGAAAGCCGCTCCTTGCTCTGCGTCCGAATACCACTGGACACCTTTTGTCTGGAATTTGCGCTGTGGTTCACACTCTGGCGACAGACTGGGCAAGAGCTTGGCTAGATAGTTCGCAAACCCAACAAACCATTGCACCTCCTTCACATTTATTGGTTGCTGCATCTCTGCTACAGCCCACACCTTATCAGGGTCAGGGTAAAAGTGTAAGTACATCATGAATGTGTTTGACTTCAGTTATTTTCAGTCATAGTTGTCTTAGTGAGCTCTCTCTCTCGAGCAATCTCACTAGATTTTCATCATGGTCTACGATGGCTTCTTCCATCGTGTCTCCATATCCATTGATGCACAAATCATGCATGGTGCTTCCACTCCTGGTAGACCAGCGACTATCTCATGATGTGTGTGCTGGTACTCTTTTTAAAAATTCATTTGTGGGATGTGGGCGTCGCTGGTTGGGCCAACATTTATCGCCCATCCCCGAGGGCATTTAAGAGTCAACCAGACCAGGTAAGGATGACGGGTTTCCTTCCCTAAAGAACATTTTTACGACAATGAACAATAGTCTCATGGACATCATTAGACTTTTAATTCCAGATTTTTATTGATTCCAAATTTCACCATCTGCCATGGTGGGATTTGAACCCAGGTCCCCAGAGCATTACCCTGGGTCTCTGGATTATGAGTCCATTGACAATACCACTAAGCCGCCTCCCTCTACTTTTCCAAAGTAGTGAAAATGTCAAACGGCATCTGCAACCAGCTGTAGCTCCCAGGACATAACCAGGAAACTGTTGCTTCCTTCACATCTCGGGCAGTAAAGGTCTTTGCCTTGTTAAGTTGAAGCAGAATGTCTTCAATGGTTTGCATGGCGTGGTGAGATGTGGGGCAGGATTTTACAGCTTCGCTCGGGCAAGACTGGAAATTCCCACTGTAGGTCAATGAAGATTTCTGTTGTTGGACCCTCAGCTGTGCCGATTCCATGGCAGGTGAGGTGGTAGAGTTCTGACCATGATGTTTTCAAACCTTTATTGAGGCCCTTTGGATCTATGCACGCTGTCAGCGTGCCTGGTTTTTACACTCTTACCGTGCTGCTAATCCCTTCTGTAAGAGTCGCCATTTGTTTGTTACTGCCTTCTTTTCAAGCTCCTCCAACTTGTCTTTCGGGCTGGATTTGAGGTCAGCTGGAGCTCTTCTCAGTAGATGTTGAGTTGGTCACACACCCTCATCTACTTCAAGATGATATTCACCATGAGGACATCTAAGATCTGTGAAAAGCATCTTTGCAATTTCTCAGGATCTGTTCAATGACTTGGTGTCACACTGAGAATCTTTTCTGGAACACGCAAACTTACCAGTCCAAATATTTGACTTGTTTCCGTCAAGATGACGGGATTTTGCTTAGTGTCTACTATCCGGAACTGAAGATCTCCTTTCCTCCCATTGCATCGTACTTGTAGCTTAGTTTGCCTTCTTGGGGCTGAGCACCTGTCCCATCATAGAACCCGAATTCAACCTTCAATGGCTTCATTTTTGGATTACCGTCTTGAGTGACTCCCCACAGGTCTCTGAACCTCATGATGTGCGCAGCACCAGTGACTATCTGACAATTCACATTAACTTGATGCTATCCTTCTGCAGTCATCATCCCAACAGCCACAAACCACTTTCTACCTCAGTGTTAACCTATTTCAGGGAGTACAGTGATTTATCAGAATCATCGCCTGACATATCTCCAGCAACCATCTTTATGGGATAATGGTGGCAAGCTGGTAATATCACTGGACAAGCGATCCAAAGGCCCAGACTGAAGATCGGGGTACAAGGTTTCAAATCTCACTGCAGCTGGCAGAATTTATATTCAATTACTAAAATCTGGAATGATAATCTAGTCTCAGTAATAGTGACCATAAAACTATAGTCATAAAAATCTATCTGGTTCACTAATGTCCTTTAAGGAAGGAAATCTGCCATCTTACCCGGTCTGGTATACATGCGACTCCAGAGCCACAGCAATGTGATTGACTCCCAACTGTCCCTCTGACATAGCAAGCCACTTAGTTCAATGGCAACTAGCGATGGGCAACAAATGCTGGCCTTTTTTATTCATTCATGGGCCATGGGCATTTGTTGCCCATCCTTAGTTGCCCTTGAGAAGGTGGTGGTGAGCTGCCTTCTTGAATCGCTGCAGTCCACGTGCTGTGGGTTGACCCACAATGCCGTTAGGGAGGGTATTCTAGGATTTTGACCCAGTGACCGCGAAGCAACGGCAATATATTTCCAAATCAGGATGGTGAGCTGCAGGTGGTGGTGTTCCCATGTATCTGCTGCTCTTGTCCTTCTAGATGGAAGTGGTCGTGGGTTTGGAAAGTGCTGTCTAAGGATCTTTGGTGAATTGCTGCAGTGCATCTTGTAGATAGTACACACTGCTGCTACTGAGCGTCAGTGGTGGAGGGAGTGGATGTTTGTAGATGTGGTGCCAATCAAGTGGGCTGCTTTGTCCTGGATGGTGTCAAGCTTCTTGAGTGTCATTGGAGCTGCACCCATCTAGGCAAGTGGCGAGTATTCAATTACACTCCTGACTTGTGACTTGTAGGTGGTGGGCAGGCATTGACATCCCATCTTCTTTCCAGCAAAACACTTGTGCAAAAAGTGGTTCAGCTGTTTTTACCACACACTGGACATGCTTCCTGTTCCTTTGTGTCATGAATTAAGCACGAGATCAATGTTACAAACTCCTGCATGTGGCAGTTTATTTGGTGTAGAGATAGGACTCAAAGAACAGAGAACAAAACAGTACAGCACAGGAACAGGCCCTTCGGCCCTCCAAGCCTGCGCTGATCATGATGCCTGCCTAAACTAAAACCGTATGCATTTACAGAGTCCGTATCCTTCCATTCCCATCCTATTCATGTATTCGTCTAGATGCCCCTGTTGTAGGGAAAAATCCCTTACCAGCACAGAATAGAAGCCGAGTCGCAAATCAAGGTTCAAAGCGTGTCTTTATTGTACAATTTACTAGGATCCTAGGGAGACCCCCGTAGCCAGCTCAGAAACAGTGGCTTGGCCACGTTGATCTCCATTAAATCACATCAGCTCTGGATCTTTATAGGGATCCAAAATTCGCGCGGGAACATTTGATTATGCCTTTTTTACACAATGTATAAAGTGGTCTGTCAGTTTCAAAAGTCCCTAGGAAGTTTCATGGATTAGCATTTGTATGGTGTGTGTTCGTGTTAATGGGATTACTTGGTCCTGCCCCGGTGTCTAAATGCGTTTCCCATTACTATCTCTATGTGTCCTCTTATTTAAATTGGTCCTATTGTTCCGTGTCTGTGTTTCCTGCTTGTGAGATTGAGTGTTAATGTTATCCTGTCCTGTTGGGTGTCTGGGGTATTTCATTCTTAACCTTTTATCCTTATCTCTTAGTTTATCAGATTTTTATGTCTGCCTTGGCCGAATTGGTAATATTTCAGTGATAGCTTGGTTTTGATAACCCACTCTCTGTCTCGTTTCATAGGGATCTTGATCTTCCTTGGCCAGTTTAAAATGCAGCTATGCGCTGTTGCTAGGCAGATTAGGGATCTTCCGTAGTTTCTGAAATTCGTGAGTCTCTCAGCTGTGCAGGGGGAGACCCGATCGAATATCCATCCGGGGGTGCCCCTCTGCATTGTTGGCCCGTTATGAGTGGTGCCAATTAGTCCAATAAAAATATATTTGATGATACAAATATGGTTTTCTGGAAAATTTCCTCCTTCAGTCCCTCCTCTCGTCCAGGGGGTGCCATTCATGGCTGACCCCCCATGGACGACCTTCAGAGGAACTGTGATTTGTACAGCTGTTGTCCTTGCCGTTGTTCCTCCTCTTCTGGGTCGTTGTTAAGTTCTTGCATCTGGATACTGGCAGTGGGTAGCATTCTTGATGTAATATTTGCACATATCACTTTAATACAGGTTAGGCCAAGGCAGAGTGTGAACAGGATGGCTACTACTAGGATTAATCCCTTCATAATATATGCTCCCCAAACTGTGTTAAACAGCCATCCTAACCACCCATCAGTCCCTGTTAACCCCTGTTTAAAGTTATCCAATTGCTTTTGTATCCCGGACATGGCTGCTGTTATGTTTAGTGTCTTGTCGTGTACGTATGTGATGCATTTTTCCTTGATGATGGTGCATACCCCCCCTTGTCTGGCTAGCTGATAGTCCACCGCATATCTCGTTTGTTGTGTGTATAGTCTGAGTTCTGCGAGTTCTTGGTCAATTGCGCCTAATGCTTGTAGGGTGTTGTTTCCTAAAATGGTCAGTCCACATATGAAGAAGTTCCTATTACTGGCACTGATCACCCCTGCGGCGCCTCCCAGGGATAGTGTCCCCAGAAATCCATATCCTAAAGAAGACCCTAGTGTGACAGGGGCCTGCCAGTCGGAGCAAAATTCTGCGCTGATGGCCCTGGTCACTATGCGTTTCTGGACATGCCCTTCACTTGGGCATGGAACCGTGAGAGGTCTGATTGTCCCTACGGAAAAGAACCTTGGAGGCCTGTCTGTGGCCGTCATATATACATTTTTAAATAAAAACACGTACCCGTCTTTAACCCGATAACATGCATTACCCCGGGGTCGTTTGACCGCATGGCCCCATCTTGTGGAACCTTCCCTCCCCCTGGACTGTCCACTTGATTGTACCTCTTGGTGAGAATCAAATGGATATGTCCCTGAGGCTGAGCTTACGTGGGTGCTGTTGCACTTGCCACACATAAGCTGCCTACCCGCGGTGACTGCAATGCATTTCTGTTGCTTGCAGTCACAGGTGAAGTGTCCTTCCCGGACCCGGCACTCCTGGAGAGCACAATGTGCCTCAGCGCACGAATCATTTTTAGGGACAAAGGCATGCACGCACCCCCATCCCTCTCCCTTAAAACATTGTGGGTAGTTCCCATGTGTCTCCTCCGGTTGGGGTCCCGTCCCCCTTAGAATTCCCGGCTCAGTGAGCTCTACACACCTTCCTTGTATCCCTTGCTTAAAGTACCCAATATGTTCTTTGCAGGGTGCCCCCGATGTGTCAATAGTGAATAACTCTTGTGGGAGCCACCCTGGTGTTGCGATGAATAGGGAGTTTACTGATCGCGCTGAGGGGTAACAAGCGGTCCTATTCCCATAGATCTGGATGTGTGTTTTCAGGAATAGGTTTCCTTCCATGATTGGTGGTTCTGCTCCCCTAACCCCCATATGTTGGAGTGTATTTACAATGGTCAGGGTTATTATCAGATATGTCCCTGTTCCCATATCGCTCTTTTTTTTTTCAACAGTATTTTACAATTACAGTATATACAGAAAATAAACAGGCAATTAAATTAAAAGTAGTTGGTTCCGACGTCTTGATAGTAGATCTAGTCCTGGTTCCTGTGGAAGTTGAATGAGCAAAACGGTATTTTTTAGTTCATTTGTCCTCATATAGTTTCAATTGGGTCCAGTGTTTCCAGACCCCTTGTCCCCTTATATCTATACAGGCACAGGTATCTCCGCTAATAATGACCTCGTAAGGTCCGTGCCATCTTGGGGCAAATCCTGGTTTTGCAGGAAGCACTTTTGTTAATACCCGGCTCCCGGCTTTTGGGACTTCTGGTAATATTTCTGAGTCCCCCTCTGCGTCGACCTGTGCCTGATTAGAAATTACGGACCGGCGCATCCCCTTCAATTGGGTGCTAAGGTCTCGGATGTATTGTCGGATCCTATCTTTTATCGGACCCACATCTGTCCAGCCTGTAATAATGTTTTCGGGTAAGTGCATTGCTCGCCCGGTCATCAGCTCGTATGGAGTCAAGCCGGTAGTTCGATTTGTGGTCGCCCTAAGCCTCATCAGAACTGCAGGTAGGACTTCTGTCCAATTTCTACCTGAGGATTGCATTGCTTTTGCCATTGTTATTTTTAGAGTCCGATTCATCCTCTCCACCATCCCGGAACTTTGTGGGTGATAGGGGATGTGAAATTTTGTTTTATTCCTAATAGTTGGCAAATGTTTTTCAGAACCTTTCCTGTGAAATGTGTTCCCTGGTCCGAATCAACTTGAATTGGCATCCCCCATCCATAGCAAGCTTAGTGTGAATTAAATAACACTTTGTACTGGCCTTTTTTGGCTGCAATTGGACATCCATTCATTTGTCTGTAATCTTATCAAAAGACATCGCTTTCCCCATTAAAATCACATGCCATACAGCTCCGATCTTTATATGATGTACTCTTACACTATCTCTAATTTGATCATTTGTTTGCGTGCAAGTGCCGCACCACAGTACTTCACAAAATAATTATGTCTTTATCAATATTCAATATAGTATATGAATATATCATACAAAGTTGGTTAAGGCTTTTCAGGATTTGATGTTATTCTTGTGTCTATATGGCAGTGCTATACTGTATAATAAAAATAATCAAGCGGCAGTTGTATCATACCACTTTACACATCGTACCCGTGATATCCAAACCCTTTTAATTTAAGCCGTTTCTTTTTTTAAACTGAGCTCCAGATCGAAACCCCCGCACTCTAGGAAAAGTAACAGGCGCCGAATCAAAATCAAAGCAGGTACAATACATACCAGTTATTTGATTAGGAACATTTTGGTTTCTTAACTGGCTAGGTTTTAAGCTTTGCAGTGCTTTTATATTTGGCAAACCTTGAACCTTGATGGCTCATGAAATTCCGACGGCAGTACATAATTTTAAACTAGTTCAGAATACTAAACTATCTGACGTTCGCAAATCGCGATATTCTGCGATTAATACTGTATTTCACTGACTTGATACACTTTAAACTAATTCATAGACCTCAGTCTTTTGTTCCTGCTTTTCTACCTTTCCACAAAATAACTTATTTTCTTCTCTTAACCCCTCAACTAACTCTTATAATTTCTACTTCAAGACAAAGGAAAGAGCACATGCTTCCTTCCAAGGTTTAAATCCTTTCTTAACGTTAAAACAAACAACAACAAAGCACCCACGCAACCACTTTGTTTAAACACACACAGACACACACATGGAAGCTTCCAAAAGTCATTCCACAGTACATCCTTTTTCATTCAAACTTATCATTTCAGACTGGGATGAGTGTAAAACATTCAAAGAGAATACTGAACATTGATTAAGACAATCGCTTTTATTCTTCTTTCTTCCAAACTGTAATTGACTCAAAGCAGAAGTAAATTCAAGAAATCCTATCACTTGAATCTTTACAGTTTTAACACTCTCCCAGCCCCCTTCAAGGCATCTACATATATTCTCTCCCCCTCTTTCCTGTTTTGGATGGGAGCTACGGGTTGTGAGATTTCGACCAATGTTGGCCGATAAGTGGAGTGGACGGACACCGGCTTTTGTCGGGATTCACAGTCTTCTGTGGGCGTGGCTACACTAATCCTCTCTCGTCTCCCATCTCCCTGGCTTAAGGTTTCTCCTAGTCACCCTGGTGGATTCCGGGAATGTGGTGCCCCCGGGGTTGTTCCATAGTTGTCTTGGGGTCTCCCATGCTTCCCCCAACATGTTGCCTCAGTGTGCCCTGCCTTGTGGCAGTGGTCACAGCGAGGCCCGCCATTCTCAGGTTTCCCCTTGACTGGTGCCCCTCTGCAGAATCTAGCCGTATGCCCTGGCTGGCCACATGTGTAGCAGCTGAACCCGGTCCTTCCCCTATCTCCGTTATGGGGGGTTCCAACTCTCTCTCGTCTGGGCTTGGTTTGGGCAGCCTTCTCTTCTCTTATCCCGCTAGCCCACTCGACTAGCTCATCATAGTCTTGGGATGCTATCACCCCCATCTTAAGGATCTCTTGGTGTGCCTCTGAGAGCCCGTCCTTAAATGCCTGAACAAAAGCCCTGTCTCTCCTATCCGCGTCGTCTCGTCCTGAACATTCCCTATATACCCGGAATAATCTCTCTCCGAATTCCGATGCATTTTCCCCCCGACCTTGTTTAGTGTTTGTGATCCTGCTCCAATTAGTGGGGGAGTTCCCTAAGACCCGTTGGACTTCGGTCTTGAATAATGTAAAGGGTGCCTGCTGGTCATCTATCTCAGCCGTTGTAGGAACGGCATGTGTCCACCTTCCTCCATTATAGTCCTGTGCTGCTTGGGTCGCTGGCCCTCCTGCCACCAACCTCCATTTATCCGCTGGACAGGCTGCCCTGACCAGCTGGTGTATGTCCCTTAAATGTAACTGGTGTCCTACCCAGAGCGAATCTAATTCGCCCCAAAATTCCAGGTTTGCGCTTCTGGGTTTTAACTTCCCCAGGGATGCCATAATCTGCTGCCTTTCCCCTGGCGTAAAAGGCTTATAGGTTGCCTTTGGTTGTGCTAACGTCCCTCCTCTCGTGACTGGCGCTAGATTATAATTGTCTATGTTTTCTTTTGATGCTGGAGTGGCTGTATGTTTCTGCACTGACTCGTATGGGCGCCGAGGGTCCGTTTCCTCTGATCTCTGCGTTATCTCCGCAGTGTTGTTTCTGTATTCTAACTCCCTCACTCTCTCCTGTAATACTTTAATTTGTTCTGTCTCTTTGTGTCTCTCCTCCATGGAGGCATTTACTTCCTCAATTAGTCCAGCTAACTGGGTCACTAATATTACTCCCATTACTTTTGTTTTGTCCCGTTTAACTCCGTCTACCCACTTTCTTTGATCTTCTAAAGTTTGTGATGCGTTCCACCCGTTCCGTTTCATCTTTGCAACAATCGCTTCTCTGGCTAACAGATACTTTAAAATGAGAGCTACTGCAGTTTCTCCCTTAACAACGTGGTCTGCCATTTTTCTGTCTAGCAGTCCTGCAACCCCCGTATGCTGGCTGCTACAGTAAAAGTGCCTCAACTCCTGTCACTGATACTGCCCCAGCACCGTCTGTATTGCTGTAGAGCCTCGTAGTGAGGTTCCAGTGGGTCTCTTTCCCCTGGGCTCCCCCAACTATTCCTGACACCTCACGCTTGGACTATTTTGTGTTGTCTTATTGGGATGTGTGCTGGTTGTTTAGTGGGTTTGTCCGCCCCTGTTCCCAGCCCCTCTAAGTACAACGCCTCCCGCTCGGCCACCACCCCCACTAGCAGGGTTGATCCGTTACCCCCCAAAACCGGGTATCCTGCTATGGGCTGTGGTGTTCCCTACAGACGAACAAGGTTATCAAACTCCGCCCGGGTCCCTAACGGATCCTCCGTCGTCGTGTCTCTTGGTCAGGATGGATCGGGTCCACTTTTCCTCAACACTTACACACCTGTACTCTGTTATCAAAGCCCCTGTTATAGTTAGTAACTGTATCGACTCTGAGGTTGTTCGTCCCTTCAGAGTCAGTGTTGTTACCCGATTTACACTGTCCGTGCCTTGCACCCTGAGTGCCTGTGTCTCTTAGCGCCCGCTTCAAAACCCAACCTTAGCGTGGGAGATTTCTCCTCTTAACGTCCAGTTTAGGGTAGGGCACCTTGAGTCAAGCACTCCCTTGTCCTATTGCCTTGGCACAGACAGTGGTTTCATTTACAATCCTGGGTTAGTTACACCAATTAGTTCTGCATGCGGTACTTATCTTTATATTAGTCTTAATTCCTGTTATCAAATAGCCCAAAACCTGTTATCTTTACCTCTGGTCCTTTACTCCTATTAAAGTTAAAAGTTACTTACCTTTTTCCACGCGGTCGTTCTGACCTGTACCTCTTTAGTGCGGACTTCTGTTTCAATTTAAAAACTTAGGCAAGATTATACAGTTCTACAAGACAACAATACTTAAAACAGACAAACCCTAACCCTTAAAGGTACCTCACTTTGAACGGAGACCTGCACTCGCCTTTGACTGCTCTGGATTTGTATCAGATTCGTTTAAATTTGATCCCGACTTTCAAACTGTGGCCATCAGTCAGAAGTCAGATATCAAATCCTGCTGACTACGCCATTTTGTTGTAGGGAAAAATCCCTTACCAGCACAGAATAGAAGCCGAGTCGCAAATCAAGGTTCAAAGCGTGTCTTTATTGTACAATTTACTAGGATCCTAGGGAGACCCCCGTAGCCAGCTCAGAAACAGTGGCTTGGCCACGTTGATCTCCATTAAATCACATCAGCTCTGGATCTTTATAGGGATCCAAAATTCGCGCGGGAACATTTGATTATGCCTTTTTTACACAATGTATAAAGTGGTCTGTCAGTTTCAAAAGTCCCTAGGAAGTTTCATGGATTAGCATTTGTATGGTGTGTGTTCGTGTTAATGGGATTACTTGGTCCTGCCCCGGTGTCTAAATGCGTTTCCCATTACTATCTCTATGTGTCCTCTTATTTAAATTGGTCCTATTGTTCCGTGTCTGTGTTTCCTGCTTGTGAGATTGAGTGTTAATGTTATCCTGTCCTGTTGGGTGTCTGGGGTATTTCATTCTTAACCTTTTATCCTTATCTCTTAGTTTATCAGATTTTTATGTCTGCCTTGGCCGAATTGGTAATATTTCAGTGATAGCTTGGTTTTGATAACCCACTCTCTGTCTCGTTTCATAGGGATCTTGATCTTCCTTGGCCAGTTTAAAATGCAGCTATGCGCTGTTGCTAGGCAGATTAGGGATCTTCCGTAGTTTCTGAAATTCGTGAGTCTCTCAGCTGTGCAGGGGGAGACCCGATCGAATATCCATCCGGGGGTGCCCCTCTGCATTGTTGGCCCGTTATGAGTGGTGCCAATTAGTCCAATAAAAATATATTTGATGATACAAATATGGTTTTCTGGAAAATTTCCTCCTTCACCCCTTAAATGCCGCTATTGTACCTGCTCCCACCACCTCCCCGGGCAGCGCGTTCCAGACATTCACCACCCTCTGTGTAAAAAACTTGCCTCGCACATCTCCTCTAAACTTTTCCCCATGCACCTTAAACTTTTGTCCCCTAGTACTTCACTTTTCTACCCTGGGAAAGAGCATCTGACTATCCAACTTGTGCAAAGTGTTATTGCAGTGTTAATTTAAGCCTACTTGTGACTCAAATGTAATTGATCAATGAGATGGAGGATGTTATGCAAATAAAGTTTCGCAACAATTTCCAGGTTTCAACAAAGCTCGAGAAACTTTCATACCGATTCCTTGGGGAATGGGTTACACTGAGGCAAAGCTTAAAATACACATCCTGACTTCTGGACAGTAAGGTATGCACTTCTGATTGGTGCCTACGGTAATCCCTTAAAATGGGGAGGTTACAGATCTCACTCTGCAGCATCTTAATTCACTGCAGGCAGTGTTTAAGAGAACCAGTCAGAAGTTATGCTGAATTATTTAAATCCAACATTTCGATAAGCACGAATGGGGCACTTCACAGAATGCTAATGTATTCATACCTTATTCTTCACATTCCCTCAGACCTGGCTCTGGCATCTGCTGTCTCGGAAAGATTTGGTTGGCTACAGTTGAAGTCTTTATCGATGTGAATCAATAATTTGCAAAGATAACACCAGGTCTGAGAGGATGCGAACTATCAGGGATGACTCAAAGGTGGAGGCTGCGGATAGCCCACGATAACATAAAATTCAGAAATGTTTAATCGAGTCGACATAGAAAAGGGCTGGAATTCTCTGGCCGTTCCCGCCATCGGGATTCTCCGGTCCCGCTGGCAGTCCACCCCCACCCACGGGTTTCCTGCCGGCGTGGGGTGATACAATGGGAATTCCCATTGACAGTGGCGGGACTGGAGAATCTGCCACTAGAAAACAATGTACCACCTCCCGCCGGCAGGAAACACGTGGTCAGGAGGCTGGAGAATCTCACCCATGATGTCTCAACTTGTAATGGGAAACAAAAGAAGACACTGGAAATATGTGACGGTCACTGGAAAATCCAGAAAGGAATCCAGGGCAGACTTCTTTGCCCAATGAGTGAAGAGATAATGGAACTTGTCATCCCAAGTGTTACATTCAGTACACACGTGAAGAGATTGGATATTGTGGACTGCAAAATCATACTTTGCGAAAGTGGCCACAAACTCTGTTGATGTGGCTGCAACTTAACATGTGTCGACAGGCATTTAAACTGTGGACAGTATTCAATTCCACGGTGGACCGGAAAAAGGGATCTTTGCAGCTGTCTGTGAGGGCCGGCAGGGTGGCACAGTGGTTAGCACTGCTGCCTCACAGCGCCAGGGACCCGGGTTTAATTCTCTGCTTGGGTCACTGTCTGTGTGGAGTTTGCACGTTCTCCCTGTGTCTGCGTGGGTTTCCTCCGGGTGCTCCGGTTTCCTCCCACACTCCAAAGATGTGCTGGTTAGGTGAATTGGCCATGCTAAATTCTCCCTCAGTGTACCCAAACTGGCAGCGGAGCGTGACAACTAGGGGATTTTCACAGTAACCTTCTTGCAGTGTTAATGTAAGTCTACTTGTGACACTAATAAATAAACTCTAACTTTAGTTTAAACATCACGCTGTGAATCAGCTGATGCAGAGCATGAAATCTCTAAAACTGTTGGCATTATCAGACTATCTGAGCTCAATAATAAAAGCAAAACGCTGCAGATGCTGGAACTCTGAAATACAAACCAAATATGCTGGATAAACTCAGCAGGTCAGGCAGCATCTGTGGGGAGAGAAACAGAGTTAATGTTTCAAATTAGTATGACTCTTCTTCAGAGCTGAAGAGAGGGAGTGATTTGATTGATTCTATACTGTTTCAGAAGGGGTGGAGCAGGTGGAGCAGAGTAGAAGAAATAAGTGGGAGCTGGGAGAAATTGGACAAAGATGTTTTGTGCACAAGATAAAGAAATTTCATGGTAAAGTTAAGGACTAAAGGAGGTGCTGATAGTGGCATAAAGGTAAGATAAAAGAATGTGTTAATAGTAGACAAAGGCTCAGTGGAAGCAAAATTTAAGGACAAGTAACAGATGGTCCTGTGGAGGTGCAGGGCGGGGAAGGGGGCAGGGGGGAGGTGGTGGGGGGTGGGGGGGAGAGGGCTGCATTGGGACAAAAGGCTGGGAATAAAAAATGAAAGGGGAGTCAAGATGGAGAAGAAAGGTCACAGTCTAACGTTGTTGAACTCAGTGTGGAATCCAGAAGGCTGAAACGTGCCTAATCAGAAGGTGAGGTGCTGCAATACTCCAGTTTGCATTGTGCTTCACTGGAGCATTGCAACAGGCCAAGGATGGACATGTTGGCCATGAGAGTAAGCTGGTGTATTGTAATGGCGAGCGACAGGAAAGTTGGGGCCATGCTTGCAACCTGAGTTCAAGTTGGGACAGAGATGAGAAAAGAACATAACAGCATAAGGAATAGGAGGAGGATTGGACCACTTGACCCATCGAGCCTGCTCCATCACTCAATAAGATCATGACTGATCCTGGGTTTCAACTCCATTTTCCTGCACTCTCCCCATATTTCTTATTCCCTGAGAGAGTAAAAATATGGGTGAATGACCGTTGCCATTTGTTATTGTGGTATCTGGATGCTAGGAGTGTTGACCCTGCAGTTAGGTGATTGAAACTAACCTCCAAGGAATGCGGTGTAATACACGCAAACCAAAGCAAATCTGTGTGTGTGAGTGGGCACGTGTGTGTGCGTGCGTGTGTGTTTGTGTGTGTGTGTGTGTGTGTGTGTGTGTGTGTGTGTGTGTGGAGGGTGTTTGTGATGGAGTTTGTGAGGGTGTGTGTGAGGGTGTGTCTGTAGGTTAGGAAGTTCAGGATCTAGTCGCAGAGGGAGGAGCCAAGCCCCAGGCCACGGAGTTTGGAGATGAGTTTTGTAGGAATAATGGTGTTGAAGGCTGAGCTGTAGTCAATAAATAGGAGTCTGACATAGGTGTCCTTGTTATCTAGGTGTTCCAGGGTTGAGTGCAGGGCCAGGGAGATGGCGTTTGCTGTGGACCTGTTGCAGCGATAGGCAAACTGTAGTGGATCCAGGTAGTCCGGGAGGCTGGAATTGATTTGTGCCATGACTAGCCTTTCGAAGCACTTCATAATGATGGATGTCAGAGCCACCGGCTGATTGTCATTAAGGCACGCTGTTTGGTTTTTCTTTGGTACCGGGATGATGGTTATCTTCTTGAAGCAGAAAGGGACCTCAGATTGTTGTAAAGAGAGGTTAAAGACATCTGTGAATACCCCCGCCAGCTGATCCGCGCAGGATCTGAGTGCTCGTCCAGGAACCCCATCCGGGCCAGTCACTTTCCGTGGGTTGACCTTGGAGAAAGCTGCTCTGACATCTGCAATAGTGACGTCGGATATGGGTTTGACCGAGGTTTCCGGGGTGGAGAGCCTGCTCTCGCTGACCTCTTGCTCAAAATGAGTGTAGAATGCATTAAGGTCATCAGGGAGGGGTGTGTTGGAGCTGGCAGTTTTATATGTCTTCACCTCGTAGCCTGTAGGTGGGAGTCCGTGTGGCTAGCCTGGGACTCCAGCTTGGTCCAGTACATGTAAGCATTCCCAGCCAATCTCATCTCTGCTTAAGCACAAGCAGTCGACTCTTTGGGCTGCTGAGCAATTATCTCCATGCTGATTGGATCCACCACTCTGCGCTCAAAAGTTTTTTGTCTGGGTGATAGTTTTTCAAATCTCAGCCTACACTTTCTGCAAACTCTTTCACTCCCAAATCATCATTTCCTTCTCTCAGGAAGTGCCTCGAATCCAGAACAAGATCTTTTACAGAATATTGACAGCTAGAAATTGTGTACAGTAAAAGGGATATAAACAGTACTTGGATGTGACTCTGAAACAGGACCAAATGGATGTCTTGAGTGGCAAAAATAAAATAACCTGGTGAAAAACCCACCATCTGGCACCACCAACCATGCGATCCGTCGCAGTGCTGATCTTGAAGCCAGCTGAGGAAAACTGTCTTCAAAAAATCTACCTACTCTATCCAGGATCCTTGGCTTAATTTGCAGACACTCATCCCCAATAACATAGGTCACATCAGAGAACAAAGAACAATGAACAAAGAAAATTACAGCATAGGAACAGGCCCTTCGGCCCTCCAAGCCTGCACCCACCATGCTGCCCGATTGAACTAAAACCCCCTACTCTTCCGGGGACCATATCCCTCTATTCCCATCCTGTTCATGTATTTGTCCAGATGCCCCTTAAAAGTCACTATCGTATCTGCTTCCACTACCTCCCCCGGCAGTGTGTTCCAGACATCCACTACCCTCTGTGTAATGACTTTTTGTGACCCCTTTTAGCCCTCCTTACTCCTTGCTTAAGTTTCTTTCTATTTCCTTGTATTCCACACTTGCTTCGTGTGTTCCCAGCCTCTTAGCCTTGACAAATGCTTCCTTTTTCTCTTTGACTAGGCTCACAATATCTCTCGCTATCCAAGGTTCCTGAAACTTGCCAGACTTATCCCTCATCCTTACAGGAATGTGCTGGTGCTGAATCCCTATCAACTTACACTTGACAGCCTCCCACATGCCAGATGTTGATTTGCCCTCAAACATCTGCCCCTAATCTACATTCTTCAGTTCCTGCCTAATATTGTTGTAATTAGCCTTCCCCCAATTTAGTACCTTCACCAGAGGACTACACTTATCTTCTTGCAAAATAGTAAGATAATACTCTGGCTGTCTTCTTCGATGCTCATGATCTTAACAACTGTGTCTTTGAAATTTGGGGAAGTTGCACTTCAGTGAACCTATCAAACTTTTCCTTTTATAAGAACGTAAGAAATAAGAGCAGGAGGAGACTATTCAACTCTTCAAGCCCACTCCACTATTCAATGAGATATGGCCGATCTTCTACTGCAACACCATTTCTTGCATTATCCCCACATCCCTTGATATGTTTTTAACATGTAGAAATCTATCCATCTCAGTCAGTTCTTCATGCCATGTGTCTCTCACAAGCCCTGATACTCCTGGTATCTCCATTGTCATTCATTCAATAACATCCATAGCTGCAAATTGAAAGTTAGACATGGCCTGGAGCAAGCAATTTCATAACACAGATAACGGAAAAGTTATAATTCTGTATATAGGCATATGTGATCAGTGAGGTTTGGGTCAATCTGTGTCATTTTGCGATTATCTCTCTCTCTCCTAGTTTTTTTGCTCTCTGTAATGTGTTAATTTTAAATTCTGCTCAATAAAAGAAATTCAATGTACCAGTGCTGCCTTCGTCTATTCTGAGGAATGAATGGATCCGACAAATACCCGAATCATGTTAACACCACATGGACTCAGACATTACCTCCTGCTCTGAATGGGTTCTTCCCAAATCTTTATATCGATAGACTTTCCTTGCCTCTGTCTTCCCTCTCCTCCACTATTTCTTTTTTATTCATTCTCGGGATGTGGGTGTCGCTGGCTAGGCCAGCATTTATTGCCCATCCCTAATTGCCCTTGAGAAGGTGGTGGTGAGCTGTCTTCTTGAACCGCTGCAGTCCATGAGGTGTAGGTACAGCCACAGTGCTTTTCGGGAGAGAGTTCCAGGATTTTGACCCAGCGACAGTGAAGGAATGGCCGATATATCTCCAAGTCAGAATGGTGAGCGGCTCGGCTGGGAGCTTGCAGGAGGTGGCGTTTGCATGTATCTGCTGCCCTTTCTATAATGTATTAAAACCCAAATTTGGGAGGGGAATCATTACTTAAGCACCCTGCCTTCAATAGCCAACTCTTTCTGCTTTCTTCAAACTCAGAGATGAGTGCATGAGAATCTCAGGATAGGCAACAACACCTCCTCCACGATCATGCTCAACACCGGTGCCCCACAAGGCTGTGACATCAGCCCCATACTGTACTCCTTATACACCTATGACTGTGTGGCCAAATTCCCCTTCAACTTGATTTTCAAGTTTGCTGATGACATCACTGTACAATGACGAGACAGAGTACAGGATCGAGAATCTGGTGAACTGGTCTGACAACAATAATCTCTCCCTCAATACCAGCAAAACAAAGGAGATAGTCATTGACTTCAGGAAGCGTAGTGGAGGACATGCCCCTGTCTACACCAATGGGGATGAAGTGGAAATGGTCAAGAGCTTCAAGTTTCTAGGTGTCCAGATCACCAACAACTTGTCCTGATCCCTCCATGGCAATGCGATAGGTAAGAAAGGCCACCAACAACTCTACTTTCTCAGCAGGCTAAGGAAATTTGGCATGTCCACTATGACAGATGCACCATAGAAAGCATTCTTTCTGGTTGTATCACAGCCTTGGTATGGCCCCTGCTCTGCCCAAGACCGCAAAAAACTGCAAAGAGTCGTGAACGAAGCCCAGTCCATCTCACAAACCAGCCGCCCATCCACTGACTCTGTCTACACTTCCCACTGCCTCGGGAAAGAAACCAGCATAATCAGGAATCCCACACCACTCGGACATTCTCTCTTCCACCTTCTTCCGTCGGGAAAAAGATACAAAAGTCTGAGGTCACATACCAACCGACTCAAGAACAGCTTCTTCCCTGCTGCCATCAGATTTTTGAATGGACTTACCTCGCATTAAGTTGATCTTTCGCTACACCCTAGCTATGACTGTAACACTACATTCTGCACTCTCTCCTTTCCTTCTCTTTGTACGGTATGCTCTGTCTGTATAGCATGCAGGAACGAATGCTTTTCACTGTATAATAATACAAATGACAATAATGAATCAAATCAAATCAAATGAAAATCCAGGGCCTTCACTTAGATTTCTCTATGAAAGGAAAGCATTCTGGGGGCATTGGGATTAGTTTTGCATTGCTCTAGCGAGGGACCAGCAGAAACAGCTTGGATCCAATGACCTGCTGCCGTGCTATACACTTCATTGATGAGTGCTGGTGCCATTGGAGATTATTGGCCTGAAATACAATAAACCCCAAGGAAATGTAACAGAAGCGTACATCAAACCCTAAATAGCTGAGATTGTTAAACTTGTCCCAGGTCTGGGAGACTGGCTCATTTTAATAATTAGGGTGCACAGTCCAAGACTGTCAAGTGGTTATAGAGGCACGCACTGGGAAGAAATACATTAGGATTCTATTCCGACTCAGTGGCTGGAATTTTACTGGCTTGTCCACCATGGGAATCGGAGCGGGCGAGGGGCAGACAATAGAAAGGCCCATTGACCTCGAGTGGGATTTTATGGTTTCGGGATGAGTGAGTTGTAAAATCCCGCCCAGAGAGTTTTAGATTTTTAACATAAGAAAGGTGACTCAGAGACTATTGGTATTTTTTAAAAGGAATAAAAATGTTGGGGTAATCAAACTCCTTTGCTAAGTTTGGCACCTGTGAAAGGCTCGGTTTTGATACTGGATGCTATGTTAGAATCATAGAATCGCTGCAGTACGAAAGGAGGCCATTCAGCCCCTTGAGCCTGCACCGACAGCAGTCCCAGCCAGACCCTATCCCCGTAACCCCATGTATTTACCCCGCTAGTCATCCTGACATTAAAGGGCAATTTGATTGTGGGAGGAAACCGGAACACCCAGAGGAAACCCACGCAGAAGCGGGGAGAATGTGCATAGTCCACACAGACAGTGACCCAAGGCCGGAATTGAACCCAGGTCCCTGGTGCTGTGAGGCAGCAGTGCTAACCACTGTGTCACTAGCTGGTCTGATGTCCAACGGGCTGTGAGGTGGCATTCTCAGGATGAGCTGAGAATACCTACAGACATAGCCCATGAATCTCGTAGAGGACATACCGTGGGACACACCATAAGACCATAAGACATAGGAGCGGAAGTAAGGCCATTCGGCCCATCGAGTCCACTCCACCATTCAATCATGGTTGATTTCAACTCCATTTACCCGCTCTCTCCCCATAGCCCTTAATTCCTCGAGAAATCAAGAATTTATCAATTTCTGTCTTGAAGACGCTCAACGTCTCGGCCTCCACAGCCCTCTGTGGCAATGAATTCCACAGACCTACCACTCTCTGGCTGAAGAAATTTCTCCTCATCTCTGTTCTAAAGTGACTCCCTTTTATTCTAAGGCTGTGCCCCCGCGTCCTAGTCTCCCCTGCTAATGGAAACAACTTCCCTACGTCCATCCTATCTAAGCCGTTCATTATCTTGTAAGTTTCTATTAGACACCGATCAATGACTCTCCTCACCCAGAACACATTTTGTGCTATAGTCTAAACAAGGCGTAAATCCAGTGGCTCCAAGTTTTGTCCCAAATTCCTGCCACCCCTGGACAATCTGATGTCTTGTAGCTTCCAGCAATAGGCGCTGTTGGGTTTTATATATATTAATGCTCAAAGAAATTCCAAAACTTAAAAAGTGTTGTCAGCACAAACTCAGTGCCTCCAGCTATGAAAGTGAAGATGCTATTGATTCGAAGGAAATCTTTAAAAAGTTCCCAACATTTATCAAATCCTAGAAGATGATACAAAATAAATCTCAAATGGATACGGTAAGATTGATCACAGATCTAAAGCACAGGACAAAAGCTTGGGCAGGCTAAAACTCAAAGATCACTGAAGCTGCCAAGGAGCTGATCCCAAAGCTTCATTAAATAAATGTGTCGATCTCTCCTTTTTCCCGACCTATGCCAGTTCTACTCTTCTGCCCCACTTCCTCCGCTCCCTTTCCAATCACCAAGTGTTCCCTTCCTGTCGGGGAACACTTCAGCGGTCATGGGTATTCAGCCTCTGACCTTTGGGTGAGCGATCTCCAAGGCAGCCTTCAGGACACACGTCGGCGCAAAGTCGCTGAGCAGAGACTGATAGCCAAGTTCCACACACATGAGGACAGCCTCAGCCGGGATCTTGGGTTCATGTCACACTATCTGTAACCCCCACGACTTGCCTGGGCTTGCAAAATCTCACTAACTGTCCTGTCTGGAGACAATACACATCTCTTTAACCTGTGACTATCCCTCTCTCCACCCGCATTGTCTGTACCTGTAAAGACTCGCATTCCAACCATTCTTCACATTCCAACCTGTAATTATCTTGTAATTGTGTCTTTGTCTATATATGCTGTGTTTGTGAACTAACCTCCACTCACCTGATGAAGGGGCAGTGTTCCGAAAGCTCGTGATTCCAAATAAACCTGTTGGACTTTAACCTGGTGTTGTGAGACTTCTTACTGTGTTTACCCCAGTCCAACGCCGGCACCTCCACATCATGGCTTTCCAATGGTGTAATTCTTCTACATTTCTACTTTTCTTCCATTTTGTGGAAGGGTCATTTAGACTTGTAATGTTAACTCCGTTTCTCTCTCCACAAATGCTGCCAGACCTGCCGTGCTTATCCAGCATTTACTGTTTTTATTTCAGATTTTCAGCATCTTCTTTTATTCATTATTAAATAATTTATGAGTGAAAAAATACTCCTCTATCCTTCTTTTCTTAAAATTTTTCCTGTCCTCCCAATAGCACTTGGTGCGATATTTAATTTCCCCGGTGTTTGGAAAACTCATCTGGAAAAAGCTGCGTATTTCTCGGAGGGGTTTTCTCAATCTTGTCGATGTGAAGAATAATAGGTGGGCCAATCAGCTCATCACCTCAGTGCCAGCATTTTGATGGGCTTATCCAGTCAGTTCGATTCCTTGCTCTTTCCTTTCAGCCTGTCCAATATTCCTATTCAATCCAATATCCTGCTGTAACATTGCTCAGTGTCTCACTAAGAAGTCTGGAGGCTGGTGTGGTTGAACATCAACTGTTTATTGTTGTGATATAACTCCATACAAATCTCTGGGGGATACCAGCCTGTGTATGGTTTGCGTCATTCACGCAAAGACTTCATTTTAAGATATTTCTGCCTATGCAATTGCATTTAAATGCCAGCCGATAGAGATCAACTAACTTGACTACATTTTAAAGCTAACTTGACCACATTTTTAGACTCAGAAGGCATGCTGGGTTAGCTAGAAAAATTGACTGCATTTTTGAAAGTACAGTGCCAGCAAAAACAGTCTTTTTCATAAGCCAAACAACATTTTTCATAAGCAACATCTACGAGGCCACGGGAAAAGATGGGTATATTGTGGAACCGTGTGTTCAACTGGACGTCTGTTTTTGAGACCTGTTCAGTCTGTTTTGAGTTCTGCTTTGATCAGTAGAGGACTGGCAGGAAAAGCCAATGTCTCACTCTCTCTAGCTTTTCTCTTTCTGTTTGTTTTTGTAATGATCTAATTTTAAGTTCTGTTCAATGAAAGGAATTCATCATATAGAACATAGAACAGAGATGAGGAGAAATTTCTTCAGCCAGAGAGTGGTAGGTCTGTGGAATTCATTGCCACAGAGGGCCGTGGAGGCCGAGACATTGAGCGTCTTCAAGACAGAAATTGATAAATTCTTGATTTCTCGAGGAATTAAGGGCTATGGGGAGAGAGCGGGTAAATGGAGTTGAAATCAACCATGATTGAATGGTGGAGTGGACTCGATGGGCTGAATGGCCTTACGTCCGCTCCTATGTCTTATGGTCTTATATCAGTGCTGTCTTTGTCTATTCTAAGGAATGAATGAACCCTACAATCCCCATAAAGGTGCAATCTTCACACTGGCTTCTCTCAGACTCTCTCTACATGGTCTACTGTCATATGGCTCTTTGCATCACATTGTGGATGGCACTGTTCTCAGTCCCAGATTAATCCTTGTTATGCTGAACACCCTGACACCACAATACCCCATTGAAAGCTATATTTGAATGCATTCCACCAGCCTTTCAGATAGTACGGCCGGGATTCTCCGATCTCGTTCACCCCGCCACCGCTGCCAGGGAGAACGGAGAATTTGGCGCTCAGCCAAAACTCCATTCATTGCAGCGGGACTGGAGAATCCCAGACGCAGGTGAGGTCAGAGAATTCCGGCCCACATTTCATGATAATGGTTCTCTGGCCATTTATCTTCAATAAGAGTTTTAACAACACCAGGAACAACACCAACACCGAAACTCTGCTAAGCAGACGAGACAAAGGAACTAGACCATCTACATGCACACCAAGAACAGGAAACTTGAGAAACTCGGCATCACCACCAGCAGCAACCAAGCCTCCCCCGGTACCACAGTAGAAGTTAAAACTCTTACTGTGTTCACCCCAGTCCAACGCCGGCATCTCCACATCATTTATCTTCAACACAGCAGCCTCTCTGCATTTCTGTGGCATGTGTAGACCGGGGCAATATCCTTCATGGTTGCACAGATGGGGTGCCATTATTCAGCTTTGTCAAATGTGTTAAAGGGAAGCAATGGCCTAGTGGTATTATCGCTAGACTAACTAATCCAAAAACTCAACTGATGTTCTGGGGACCCAGGTTCAAATCCTGCCACAGCAGATGGTGGAAATTGAATTCAATGAAAACAATCTGGAATTAAGAATTTGTTGATGACCATGAAACCATTGTCGATTGTTGTAAAAACCCATCTGGTTCATTGATGTCCTTTAGGGAAGGAAATCTGCCATCCTTCCTGGTCTGGCCTACATGTGACTCCAGACCTACAGCAATGTGGTTGACTCTCAACTGCCCTTCAAGGATAACTAGGGACAGAATGGGCAATAAATGCTGGCCAGCCAGTGGTGCCCGTGTCCCACAAATGAATAAAAAGAATTTTCCTGGGGCCATATCATTTCCAGCACAACAGAACAGCAAATACGTGGGCAAAGTGAGGCAATGACAGCCAATGTGGGAGCCAGAGGATGAGGTACATACACATTGTTCCAGTGAGTGATTACCAGACCCATCACGTTCTCCACAGAGAGTCAGTGGAAATAAAGGCGGGGAGAGATGTAAACAGCCTGCCAACTTGCCACTCACTCAGCGCACACAGCTACCTGCAGCCCTGCTTGAACTGTGTTCTCTAATGGATCCACTATTCCTTGTTCAATCAATGAGCCATTCCTGGGAATTGAAATGCGTTTACCTTCTGGCTTTCGTGATTGGTCATTTGTTTACTTTCAAATTTACACGGGGGAATTCAGACACAAAATAAAACCACAGAGTCATAGAGGTTTACAGCATGGAAACAGGCCCTTCGGCCCAACTTGTCCATGCCACCCTTTTTTGTTTAAACCACTAAGCTTGTCCCAATTGCCCGCGTTTGGCCCATATCCCTCTATACCCATCGTACCCATGTAACTGTCTAAATGTTTTTTAAAAGACAAAATTGTACCCGCCTCTACTACTACCTCTGGCAGCTTATTCCAGACACTCACCACCCTCTGTGTGAAAAAATTGCCCCTCTGGACCCTTTTGTATCTCTCCCCTCTCACCTTAAACCTATGCCCTCTAGTTTTAGACTCCCCTACCACAGGATCATTCTCCTTTTTAATTGGAAGTCAAGGAACACATTAAGAAGGAGGATCAATGTATTTTGATATGAAAACTGTTCCTCTTAGTTTAAAGTATTATTTAAGTTAAGTTTTTAAGTTTATTTCTTAATGTCACAAACAGGTTCACATTAACACTGCAATGAAGTTACTGTGAACAAAGAACAAAGAACAAAGAACAAGACAGCACAAGAACAGGCCCTTCGGCCCTCCAAGCCCGCGCCGCTCCCTGGTCCAAACTAGACCATTCTTTTGTATCCCTCCATTCCCACTCTGTTCATGTGGCTATCTAGATAAGTCTTAAATGTTCCCAGTGTGTCCGCCTCCACCACCTTGCCTGGCAGCGCATTCCAGGCCCCCACCACCCTCTGTGTAAAATATGTCCTTCTGATATCCGTGTTAAACCTCCCCCCCTCACCTTGAATCTATGACCCCTCGTGAACGTCACCACCGACCTGGGAAAAAGCTTCCCACCGTTCACCCTATCTATGCCTTTTATAATTTTATACTCCTCTATTAGGTCACCCCTCATCCTCCGTCTTTCCAGGGAGAACAACCCCAGTTTACCCAATCTCTCCTCATAACTAAGCCCTTCCATACCAGGCAACATCCTGGTAAACCTCCTCTGCACTCTCTCTAAAGCCTCCACGTCCTTCTGGTAGTGTGGCGACCAGAACTGGGTGCAGTATTCCAAATGCGGCCGAACCAACGTTCTATACAGCTGCAACATCAGACCCCAACCTTTATACTCTATGCCCCATCCCATAAAGGCAAGCATGCCATATGCCTTATTCACTACCTTCTCCACCTGTGACGTCACCTTCAAGGATCTGTGGACTTGCACACCCAGGTCCCTCTGCGTATCTACACCCTTTATGGTTCTGCCATTTACCGTATAGCTCCCCCCTACGTTAGTTCTACCAAAATGCATCACTTCGCATTTTTCTGGATTGAACTCCATCTGCCATTTCTTTGCCCAAACTTCCAGCCTATCTATATCCTTCTGTAGCCTCTGACAATGTTCCTCACTATCTGCAAGTCCAGCCATTTTCGTGTCGTCCGCAAACTTACTGATCACCCCAGTTACACCTTCTTCCAGATCGTTTATATAAATCACAAACAGCAGAGGTCCCAATACAGAGCCCTGCGGAACACCACTAGTCACAGGCCTCCAGCCGGAAAAAGACCCTTCCACTACCACCCTCTGTCTTCTGTGAAAATCCCCTAGTCGCCACACTCCGGCGCCTGTTCGGGTACACTGAGGGAGAATTTAGCATGGCCAATACACCTAACCAGCACATCTTTCCGACTGTGGGAGGAAACCGGAGCACCCTGAGGAAACCCACGCAGACACGGGGAGAATGTGCCAATTCTGCCAGAAAGTGACCTAAGCCGGGAATCGAACCGAGGACCTGGCGCTGTGAGGCAGCAGTGCCACAGGGTCGCCCATTCAAGATTAAGTTTGTGTCCCACTTGACCTACTGACCGTAATTTTCCTGTCTCGCCTGCCATGGGCATCATAGCAGGCGGGGGTGGACCATACAAAGGTCCGTTGACCTCAAACGAGATTTTGGGGTGAGCGTGGCCGGAAAATCCCTCCCACCGTCTCTTTCTTTACCTCATTGTCAATTTCTCTCTAATGATTCTCTTGTGGCGCACCTTGAGATGTTTTACTATGTTAAAGGTGCTACGCCAATGCAAGTTGTCTACACTTTGCCATATCCACTCTCACTGAATCAATCGCTGTTGGGAGCAGGCGATGGAATGAATGAGACTTTGATGTGAGCAGTACATCTGAAAGTGGTGACTGTATCTGACCAGCATTTCATCGCCTGTCAGCTCTCTGCCGCTCACACACTTAGATTGGAGCGCATGTCCTTCCTCGCAAAACAGCTGTGGTTTTGATGATGCAGTCACTTGTAATAGGTGAATCTGTAACTAATGGTTCTTTCCGATTGCCTTGGGCGGCTGTCATTGCATACAAGTTATTAAGTGAAAAATGATGAAGATTTAAAATCATACTCAGTGTTACCTACATGCTGCAGATAGACTTCAAGCTGCACATTTTCCTGGGCTGGGCAATTACCTATTGAACCTAATACATTATATTAGCGACAAAATTTACTTCGGCAGACATTTAAAGTGATTCATCTTTTCCCTTTATGTCATAGTTCCTTTTCATTTCTCTTTTCCATCCTTGTAGGGGTTCAGCGCTAAGTACTGATTCTGCCACACTTGATATATCGTACGTCAGCCAACACCGCATGGGGTTTTAGAAAACTTTTCTCACTCACAGTGAATGGCTGTGAATGATCATACTATTATCTACTTTCATGCTAATCCTTAAAGAAAGAAAGACTTGCATTTATATGCCAGCTTTCCCATCCCCAGGATGTCCCCAAAATGCTTTATATGCATTGAACTGAAATACCAGCCTGGATCTTGTGTTCAAGTCTTTGGAATATGACTTGGGTTGCTACAAAGGGTTGTGAACGTAGCCCAGTCCATCACACAAACCAGCCTCCCATCCATTGACTCTGTCTACACTTCCCGCTGCCTCGGCAAAGCAGCCAGCATAATTAAGGACCCTACGCACCCCGGGCATACTCTCTTCCACGGCACGGTAGCACAGTGGTTAGCACTGCTGCTTCACAACTCCAGGGACTTGGGTTCGATTCCCGGCTTGGGTCACTGTCTGTGTGGAGTTTGCACATTCTCCTCGTGTCTGTGTGGGTTTCCTCCGGGTGCTCCGGTTTCCTCCCACAGTCCAAAGATGTGCGGGTTAGGTTGATTGGCCATGCTAAAATTGCCCCTTGGTGTCCTGGGATTAGAGGGATTAGCGGGTAAAATGTGTAGGGATATGGGGGTAGGGCCTGGGTGGGATTGCGGTCGGTGCAGACTAAATGGGCCGAATGGCCTCTTTCTGTACTGTAGGGTTTCTATGATTTCTATGATTTCTTCCATTGGGAAAAAGATACAAAAGTCTGAGATCACGTACCAACAGACTCAAGAACAGCTTCTTCCCTGCTGCCATTAGACTTTTGAATGGACTTACCTCGCATTAAGTTGATCTTTCTCTGCACCCTAGCTATGGCTGTAACACTACATTCTAACTCTCTCCTTTCTTTCTCTATGAATGGTATGTTTTGTCTGTATAGCGCGCAAGAAACAATACTTTTCATTGTATGCTAATACAAGTGACAATAATAAATCAAATCAAATCAAAATGACTTAAACCCATAACCTCTTGATTCTGAGGTGAGGTACTACTCCTGAATTAATGAATACTATGATACTTTTATTGTTAAACAAATTCTGGACTTCACTCACATCATCCATCTCCAAACTTGGCAATGGGACCTCTGACTTTAAACCTGGATTCCCTCCGATAATTCCCACTTACTCTCGTGTTTTCATGGGCTCTTGTTTTGATGTAACCCAAATGTCACCCTGGAGTAAAAGTTCAGGGGGGTGCAGCCAGCTGAAAGTAGGAGCCAGCAAGCACCCCCATGCTTGGCGTTGATGCAGCAAAGATGAGTGTGGCACACAGAGATATGCGCCGGAACTCTACCGCCTTGCCTGCCACGGAATTGGAGTGGGCGAGGGACCAACAACAGAAATGCCCACTGACCTCGGGTGGGAAATTCTGGTCTCGCTCGAGCGAGACTGTAAAGTCCCACCCATGGTCTGCTCTGCAGTGTGATCGCAGGAATCTTCTAGAGACAGGGGTTGGGCTTTGTCTTGTATTACTGAGGAAAGTTTCAGGAACTGTAGCCAACTCAGCAATCATGTGACCTGTAGCAGCCATGGTTTCTGGCCCAGCAAAGTCCATTTGTAAATAAGCAGAAAGTAAGTGTTGAGTTGAAACATTTTATGCTCTCTTTTCTGATCGATGTGACACCAGACTCTCATTCATTGTCACGCCTCCTTCCGTTTCTCCACGCTCAGCCCCGAATTCGCTACCCCAAGTTTCAGAGCTCCTCGATAGTCCGACCCTCCAGCGACTGTCCCAGGGTGACTCTCTCTTATATAAGCCTCTGTGCTTGATATCTTCCTGATGTGGAGATGCCGGCGTTGGACTGGGGTAAGCACAGTAAGAAGTCTCACAACACCAGGTTAAAGTCCAACAGGTTTATTTGTAGCAAATACCATAAGCTTTCGGAGCAATGCTCCTTCGTCAGATGGAGTGGTCTCTGTTCTCAAACAGGGCACAGACACAGAAATCAAATTACAGAATACTGATTAGAATGCAAATCCATGCAAATAGATAGCCAAGTTCCGCACACATGAGGACGGTCTAAACTGGGATGTTGGATTTATGTCACATTATCAGTAACCCCCACAGCTTGCCTCCTGGACTTGCACAATTTCACAAGCTGTACTGTCTGGAGACAATACACATCTCTTTAACGTGTGTTGAATGCTCCCTCCACCCACATTGTCTGTACATTTAAGACCTGGCTGGCTGTAGAGATTTGCATTCTAATCAGTATTCTGTAATTTGATTTCTGTGTCTGTGCCCTGTTTGAGAACAGAGACCACTCCATCTGACAAAGGAGCATTACTCCGAAAGCTTATGGTATTTGCTACCAAATAAACCTGTTGGACTTTAACCTGGTGTTGTGAGACTTCTTACCTTGATATCTTCCCACAGGTTGGTTACAAGCAGCAACCACATTTACCCATTCCAATCTCTTGTTGATCAATGAACTCGTTGGGGGTGAACCTTTTCAATATTCCTCCTGTTCACCTCACCTCTTCCAGCACTAACCATGTGGACCCTGCCAGTGGATCAGCTTTCACTGCCTCTCTACACACTCCCTCCATTCACTGTGGATGACTGTATCGATATTGCAGCCTTAAGAGAAACCCAGCTGAGGGCTGATGACACCTTGCCCCCTTGATGAAGCCTCCCTGCCTGGTTACATCTTCCACCGTTCAGCGCATTGTGGTGATGGTGTGGAACTGATCACAAGATCATACACTGACCTGACCGTGAATCCTTTGGCTCTTTCTCCCAAGAATCTCATCTTTTTCCACAATGCGCAGCTCTTGAACACATCTCCACTCCCTCAGACCCTCCATCACTCACTCACATTCCCTCACGCTCTCCATCACTCACTCACATTCCCCACACCCTCAATCACTCACTCACATTCCCTCACGCTCTCCATCACTCACTCACATTCCCTCACACCCTCCATCACTCACTCACATTCGCTCACACCCTCCATCACTCACTCACATTCCCTCACACTCTCGATCTCTCACTCACATTCCCTCAGACCCTCCATCTCTCATTCACATTCCCTCACATCCTCCATCACTCACACACATTCCCGCACACCGTCCATCACTCACTCACGTTCCCTCACACCCTCCATCACTCACTCACATTCCCTCATGCTCTCCATCACTCACACACATTCCCTCACACCCTCCATCACTCACTCACATTTCCTCATACCCTCCATCACTCACTCACATTCCCTCACACCCTCCATCACTCGCACAGATTCCTTCACATCTCCATTACTCACTCACAATCCCTCACACCCTCCATCTCTCACTCACACTCCCTCATGCTCTCCATCACTCACACAGATTCCATGTTCTGTCTTTGAGTGACTGAAAGTCAGGGAAACCCATGTTTGCTATCGATAATCCCAGACCACTTAAGTTAGTTTGCCTACCTAAAGGTCTTAGTTTGGTCTTTGAGGACACAGTGCACCTTTTGTTGACGGATATGATAGGTTGCATATCTCTTGAGGAGGAAGTGTAAGCTGACTCAGGTAGTTATTGAAAAGTTGCTTATTCACATTGTGTACAATATACAAAGTTGGTCACTGAACAAAGAATCACAGGATCCTTACCGTGCAGAAGGAGGCCATCAGCTCATCGAGTCTGCACTGACCACAATCCCACCCAGACCCTATTCCCGTAACCCCACATATATTTATCCTGCTAATCTCTTAAGGGACAATTTAGCATGGCCAATCCACCTAACTCGCACATCTTCGGAGTATGGGAGGAAACCGGGGCACCTGGAGGAAACCCATGAAGACACGGGGAGAATGTGCAAACTACACACAGGCAGTCACACGAGGCCGGAATTGAACCCGGGTCCCTCGTGCTTTGAAGCAGCAGTGCTAACCACTGTGCCACCTTGCTGGTGTACATTTCCCCTGAGAACTGCTCTGCAGAGTCTCCTGCACATGACTGCTGCTGTCACAGTGTAACATCTTTTGTCAGCATATCTATTCTATTAACCCATTGCATGACACCTTCACATCTCACCATAGCATGATCTCAGATGAAACAATCTCCAAGATACTCATGTCCGAGAGAGACAGAACACAGTTTGTTGGCACTGGGTACTGCCCGCTGTTCAAATCGCTGCTTAAAGTTAGATGAAGCGAGGATGTTGGCTGATAGCAGGGGGAATTGTAGAGTCATTTGAGGGATTTGCAGGAGTTGTGGAAAATGATGGATGGCAGGATGAGAATCCAGGCCCTTTGCTGGAATGGAATTGAACTGGATGGGATGCTTATTTCCCTCAAACCTTGGGGCAAAGGCTATGGATTCTCCCCTGAATTGTTTCCCTGATATTGGGCAATCCTGGACCAAAAACGTGGGGCGTGAATTCATCAGCCCACTGCGCTACTCGAGCAGCACAGCGGGCCGAGAGATTTCAGCGGGGGGAACAAAATGGGATTCGCGACCTGCATCTGGCCGGTTGTCAACTTCCCAGTCCATTTTTTTGGACGTAATCAGCCTCGTGGCGGGGAACAGTGCGAGGCAGATTGCAATGTGCGAACCAGTTGAGCATCTTTTTAGCGAGGGCAAGACGTCCACACCAGCGGGGATCAAATATGGGGACCAGGTGTGATGGTGTTGCTGGTGGGACCAGAGGCCATTGAGGCCCCCCCAAGAGGTCAGGGGCAGGAGCAGTGTCCTTTGGGCAGTGCCAGCCAGCTACTTTGGTACTGTCCAGTTGGTATCCTGGCACTGCCAGCCTGGCATACTGGCAGTGCCCATTGGCCACCGGGCAGTGTTGAGGGGCAAGGCCTGAGGGGGGTGGGGCCAGATGGAGCAGAGCCAGACCAGGGAGGTGGGGGGAGATAGGAGGGGAGGGAAAGGGGGGATCTCTGCATGAGGGGCGGAGGCTGGTGGTGGGGGCGGGGAACGGGGATCAGAGGCCAGGTCCGGCCATCAGGAGGCTAGCCATGTGTGGGGAGGGGTGCAACAGCGACGGGGGGACAGGCAATCGGGAGGCTGGCAATGGGGGCAAGAGAGGAAGCGCTTGTCAACCGATTTCCCAGCATACTGGGAGATTGGCACAAGCGCTCTGGCCCCCCTCTGCAGTCCAATGCCGGCCTCTCAAGGCATGCCCACATGGCATGAATCCCCTGACAGACTCTGTGCCGGAAATTAATTCAACTCAGCTCGCCCCAAAACCGAGCGGGAATAACTCCCGCTCGAGTCTACAAACTAACCTCTTCCAGGTGTTCCTCCATCATCTCTTCACTACATTAAAATGAAGTTGAGAAGTTAGAGTGAGTTGATTTAGAGCAGTATTGGGTAAAAGCAGCTGCAACAGTTCTGATTCAGCCCTCAATTATTCTAGAGATCAAAATGCAGCCAATGGAACCCCCACCTTCAGTTACAGCTCACAAAATGGCCTCCTCGTGATGACATTGCCCTAAGGGATCATTTTCAGTATCTCCTCCGCTACTGATTATTATTTCATGTGGGTTTGGGGTGGAAATGGAGGTGAATGAAGCAGTGCCATTAGCCACATGCCAGAACAGGTTAATGGTCTATATGGGAATTGGGGGAGATTTTGGGAGGAGAATTCAGATAGTTTTTTTCTGTGCGGGGTAGTGGCCATTGAAGATCATCATTTTGGCCTCGGTCTGTCCAGAACAGGTACTAGTTCAATGAAAAATACAAACTCATTAGTCTTGGATTTGGGAGATGAAAGCATGTGATCCACTACCAATAATTGTACGACTCCAATCAATTATTGATGTTGGACTCTTGAGAGATCATGAGAGCTCCCAGGATTGATAAAGCACAGAATGAGGCCATTTGGCCCATTGTGTCTGCACCTCAATCCAGGCTATTTGCTTCAAAGGGGACCAGTGATTCTGCTCTGGATGAATTTGTACTGTCAATGTTTTTTTGCACTCCTATCTCTATGGCTGCCTTTGATTACCTGTCATCCTGCTATTTCTTATGGTGATCAATATGTAGCGGTGAATTAACCATTGCCATAGTTCAGTGATTATATTATTGAACTAGCAATGGGCAGATGTGAGTTCAAATCCCTCCGTGACAGTTTGAGAATTTGATTATAGTTTTAAAAAAAATTAAAGTTGGTTCTCGTAAAAGTGACAATGAAGCTGTCGGATTGTCGAACAATTGTTGCTTAATGTCCTTTATGGGAAGAAACTTTACCATCCTTTCCCAGTCTGGCCTGTCTGTGTGACTCCAGTCGCGCACCAATCTGGTGGCACAATGGTTAGCACTGCTGCCTCACAGTGTCAGGGCCCCGGGTTCAATTCCCGGCCTGGGTCACTGTCTGTGTGGAGTCTACACGTTCTCCCCATGTCTGCGTGGGTTTCCTCCGGGTGCTCCAGTTTCCTTCCACAGTCTGAAAGACGTGCTAAATTCTCCCTCAGTGTACCCAAACAGGCGCCGGGGTTTGGTGATTCGGGGATTTTCACCGTAATTTCATTGCAGTGTTAATGTAAGCCTACTTGTGACACGAATAAATAAACTTTAATAGTCTTTAGACTGTAAGATTCCAAAAGGACGAAGCGAGGGTGGATGCTGCGAGGCTGTTTCCCTGGCTCAGGGAGTTGACTCCGCACCCTTACGATATGGAGTTGGCCATTTAGAATGGAAATGAGAAATTTCTTCACTCGGGAGTTGTGGACCTTTGGAATTCACTACTACAGAGAGCTTTAGATACTCAGCTGCTCAGTGCCAGCGTGGCGACTAGGGGATTTTCACAGTAACTTCATTGCAGTGTTAATGTAAGCCTACTTGTGACACTAATAAATAAACTTAAGATATTTAAATACCTCTGTCATATCAAATCCAGCCGCGATGGAAGCAAAAATGAATCCAAACAGTTGCAGGTCTGTGACCAGAGACATTTGCTGGAATTTTACTGCCTCATCTGCCTGAGGCTCATGAGATCCCGCCCGAGGCCAAAGGAGAATGTCATTCTGTGAGCCTCGCTTGCCCCGATTCTGGGGTGGGTGAAGCGGTAAAATTCCAGCCATTAAGTCTGGACATGACAAAAGCACCTTCAACCCTGTTAACCCTGAAAATGCTTTGTATGGAGCTGTAAATAAAGCTCCTGCCCAGTTCCAAACTAGTGTCATCTCCGCGTTGCTCCGAGGAAAATCAAATATATAATGTTCCACTAATGGGTTCTGGTCTGGGGCAGAAACTGGCCGGAACAAAGTAGTAAGAAGTCTCACAACACCAGGTTAAAGTCCAACAGGTTTATTTGGTAGCAAATAATGAATGAATACTTTTCTTCAGTGTTCACCAAGGAGAGGGGCCATGTTTTTGAGGAAGAGAAGGTGTTACAGGCTAATAGGCTGGAGGAAATAGATGTTCGGAGGGAGGATGTCCTGGCAGTTTTGAATAAACTGAAGGTCGATAAGTCCCCTGGGCCTGATGAAATGTATCCTAGGATTCTTTGGGAGGCAAGGGATGAGATTGCAGAGCCTTTGGCTTTGATCTTTGGGTCCTCGCTGTCCACGGGGATGGTGCCAGAGGACTGGAGAATGGCGAATGTTGTTCCTCTGTTTAAGAAAGGGAATAGAAATGACCCTGGTAATTATAGACCGGTTAGTCTTACTTCGGTGGTTGGTAAATTGATGGAAAAGGTCCTTAGAGATGGGATTTATGACCATTTAGAAAGAGGCGGATTAATCCGGGATAGTTAGCATGGATTCGTGAAGGGCAAGTCGTGCCTCACAAATTTGATAGAATTTTTTGAGGAGGTAGCTAAGTGTATTGATGAAGGTAGGGCAGTTGATGTCATATACATGGATTTTAGTAAGGCGTTTGATAAGGTCCCCCATGGTCGGCTTATGATGAAAGTGAGGAGGTGTGGGATAGAGGGAAAGTTGGCCGATTGGATAGGTAACTGGCTGTCTGATCGAAGACAGAGGGTCGTGGTGGATGGAAAATTTTCAGATTGGAGGCAGGTTGCTAGCGGAGTGCCGCAGGGATCAGTGCTTGGTCCTCTGCTCTTTGTGATTTTTATTAATGACTTAGAGGAGGGGGCTGAAGGGTGGATCAGTAAATTTGCTGATGACACCAAAATTGGTGGAGTAGTGGATGAGGTGGAGGGCTGTTGTAGGCTGCAAAGAGACATAGATAGGATGCAAAGCTGGGCTGAAAAATGGCAAATGGAGTTTAACCCTGATAAATGTGAGGTGATTCATTTTGGTAGGACTAATTTAAATGTGGACTACAGGGTCAAAGGTAGGGTTCTGAAGACTGTGGAGGAACAGAGAGATCTTGGGGTTCATATCCACAGATCTCTAAAGGTTGCCATTCAAGTGGATAGAGCTGTGAAGAAGGCCTATAGTGTGTTAGCTTTTATTAACAGGGGGTTTGAGTTTAAGAGCCGTGGGGTTATGCTGCAACTGTACAGGACCTTGGTGAGACCACATTTGGAGTATTGTGTGCAGTTCTGGTCACCTCACTATAGGAAGGATGTGGAAGCGCTGGAAAGAGTGCAGAGGAGATTTACCAGGATGCTGCCTGGTTTGGAGGGTAGGTCTTATGAGGAAAGGTTGCGGGAGCTAGGGCTGTTCTCTCTGGAGCGGAGGAGGCTGAGGGGAGACTTAATAGAGGTTTATAAAATGATGAAGGGGACAGATAGAGTGAATGTTCAAAGACTATTTCCTCGGGTGGATGGAGCTATTACAAGGGGGCATAACTATAGGGTTCGTGGTGGGAGATACAGGAAGGATATCAGAGGTAGGTTCTTTACGCAGAGAGTGGTTGGGGTGTGGAATGGACTGCCTGCAGTGATAGTGGAGTCGGACACTTTAGGAACATTTAAGCGGTTATTGGATAGGCACATGGAGCACACCAGGATGATAGGGAGTGGGATATCTTGATCTTGGTTTCAGATAAAGCTCGGCACAACATCGTGGGCCGAAGGGCCTGTTCTGTGCTGTACTGTTCTATGTTCTATGTGTTCTATGTTCTAAATGGTATTTGCTACCAAATAAACCTGTTGGACTTTAACCTGGTGTTGTGAGACCTCTTACTGTGTTTACCCCAGTCCAACGCCGGCATCTCCACATCATGGAACAAAGTAGGCAGAGATAACTATTGAGCTTGACCTCTTATACTCTAATGAAATTCCATGCTGGTCTATCTGAAACAGAATGGCTGGAACTCAAGCCGTCAGCTAATGGCTACAAGCAAACATGCTTCACTCCCTCTTCTGCCCTGTTTTGTTAAGTGCAAATGGAATGTTAACAATACTGAAACAGGCCCCAATGTCAAAGCCCACATGGTTCAATGGACCAGTACATTGATGATGATGGAATTCTGTGTCAAATTAACATTTTGAACTGATCTCAAGGCCTGCCCTTCAGGGAGATGGTGGTATAGTGGTAATGTGCTGGATTAGTGCCCAGACTAATACTCTGGAAGCGTGGGTTCAAATCCCACCACCACAGCGAGTGGAATTTAAATGTAATTAAGGATATCTGGGAGTAAAATATCTGCGGCTCCTAAGGGACCGAGTTAGGGAACTGGAGCTGCAGCTCGAGGACATTCGTCTGGTCGGGGAAAACGAGGAGGTGATAGATAGGAGTTATAGGCAGGTGGTCACACTGGGGCCACAAGAGGCAGGCAAGTGGGTCACAGTCAGGAAAGGGAAAAGTCAGGTGGGTGAGAGTACCCCAGTGGTTGTGACCATTAAAAATAAGTACTCTTGTTTGAGTACTGTTGGGGTGGACAGCCCACCTGGTGGAAGCAGCAGTGGTCGTGTCTCCGGCGCGGGGTCCGGCCTTGTAGCACAGAAGGGTAAGGAAAGGAGGAGGAAGGCAGTGGTGATCGGGGACTCTACAGTGAGGGGGTCCAGGCAGGCGTTTTTGTGGAGCAAGTCGAGAAACGCGGATGGTGGTTTGCCTCCTTGGTGCCGGGATCAGGGATGTTTCTGACCGTATTCAAGAAATCCTGAAGTGGGAGGGAGAGGAGCCAGAGGTCGTGGTGCATACTGGTACCACTGACAGAGGCAGGAAAGGGGAAGGGGTTATGAAAAGAGAATATAGGAAGTTAGGTAGGGAGTTAAGAAGAAGGAACGCAAAGGTAGTAATCTCGGGATTGCTGCCTGTGCCACGAGACAGTGAGGAAAGGAACGAAATAAGGTGGCGGATAAATGCGTGGCTGAGGGATTGGAGCAGGGGGCAGGGATTCAGGTTCCTGGATCATTGGGACCTCTTTAGGGGCAGGTGCGACCTGTACAAAAAAGATGGGTTTCACTTAAATTCCAGGGGAACCAATATCCTGGCAGGAAGGTTTGCTAAGGCTACTGGGGAGTGTTTAAACTAGAATGGTTGGGGGGTGGGAATCAAAATGAGGTGACTGGGAGAGAGGAGGTTAGCTTAAAAATAAAAGGGGCTTGGAGACGGTGTCAGAGGGAGGATAGGCAGGTGACGGAGAAGGGGAGCGCTCAGACCGAAGGGTTGAGATGTGTGTATTTTAATGCAAGGAGTGTAGTGAACAAAATGGATGAGCTTAGAGCGTGGATCACTACTTGGAAGTGTGATGTGGTGGCCATTACAGAGACTTGGTTATCTCAGGGACAGGACTGGGTACTTCAAGTGCCAGGTTTCAGATGTTTCAGGAGGGACAGGGAAGGAGACAAAAGAGGTGGGGGAGTGGCACTGTTGATCAGGGATAGTGTCACGGTTGCAGAAAAGATGGATGCCACAGAGGGATTGTCTACGGAATCTCTGTGGGTGGAGGTTCGCAACAGGAAGGGGTCAATAACTTTATTTGGTGTTTTCTATAAGCCGCCCAATAGTAGCAGGGACGTGGAGGAGCAGATTGGGAAGCAGATCCTGGAGAGATGTGATAATAACAGAGCGGTCGTGATGGGAGATTTTAATTTCCCAAATATCGATTGGAATATCCCTAGGGTAAGGGGTTTAGATGGGGAGGAGTTTGTTAGGTGTGTTCAGGAGGGCTTCCTGACACAGCATGTGAATAAGCCTACCAGAGGAGAGGCTGGTATTAGGGAATGAACCTGGGCAGGTGTCAGATCTCTCAGTGGGAGAGCATTTTGGGGATAGTGATCATAACTCTATCTCCTTTACATTAGCATTGGAGAGAGATAGGATCAGTCAAGCTAGGAAAGTGTTTATTTGGAGTAAGGGCAATTATGAGGCTATTAGGCAGGAAATTAGAGGCATAAATTGGAAGGAGGTTTTCTCAGGGAAATGTACAGAAGAAATGTGGCAAATTTTCACAGAACATTTGTCTGGAGCTCTGCACAGCAACGTTCCAATGAGACAGGGGAGTTATGGTAGGTCACAGGAACCATGGTGCACGAAAGCTGTAACAAATTTTGTCAAGAAGAAAAGAAAAGCCTACAAAAGATTCAGGGAGCTAGGTAATGTTAGAAATCTAGAAGAGTATACGACTAGTAGGAAGGAACTTGAGAGGGAAACTAGAAGAGCAAGAAGGGGTCATGAGAAGGCCTTGGCAGACAGGATAAAGGAAAACCCCAAGGCATTCTACAAATATGTTAAGAGCAAGAAGATAAGATGTGAAGGAGTAGGACCTATCAAATGTAATGGTGGGAAAGTCTGCATAGAGCCGTAGAAATGGCAGAGGTACTCAATGAATACTTTGCTTCAGTATTCACAATGGAAAAGGATCTTGGTAGTTGCAGTACAGACTTGCATTGAACTGAGAAGATTGAGCATGTGGATATTATGGGAGAGGATGTGTTGGAGCTTTTGAAAAGCATCAAGTTAGATAAATCGCCGGGACTGGATGGGATGTACCCCAGGTTACTGTGGGAGGCGAGGGAAGAGATTGCTGAGTCTCTGGCGATGATCTTTGCGTCGTCAATTGAGACGGAAGAGGTTCTGGAGGATTGGAGGATTGCGGATGTGGTTCCATTATTCAAGAAAGGGAGAAGAGATAGCCCAGAAAATTATAGACCAGTGAGTCTAACCTCAGTGGTTGGTAAGTTGATGGAGAAGATCCTGAGAGGCAGGATTTATGAACATCTGGAGAAGAATAGTATGATCAGAAATAGCCAGCACGGCTTTGTCCAAGGCAGATCATGCCTTATGAGCCTAATTGAATTTTTTGAAGATGTAACTAGACACATAGACGAGGGAAGAGCGGTAGATGTAGTTTATATGGATTTCAGCAAGGCATTTGATAAGGTGCCCCATGCAAGGCTTATTGAGAAAGTGAAGGGGCATGGGATACAAGGGGACATTGCTTTGTGGATTCAGAATTGGCTTGCCCACAGAAGGCAAAGAGTGGTTGTAGATGGGTCTTTTTCAGCATGGAGGTCGGTCACCAGTGGAGTGCCCCAGGGATCTGTTCTGGGACCCTTGCTCTTTGTGATTTTTATAAATGACCTAGATGAGGAAGTGGAAGGATGGGTTGGCAAGTTTGCTGATGACACAAAGGTTGGTGGTGTTGTGGATACTGTAGAGGGATGTCAGCAGTTGCAACAAGACATAGATAAGATGCAAGACTGGGCGGAGAAGTGGCAGATGGACTTCAACGCAGATAAGTGTGTGGTGGTTCATTTTGGCAGGTCGAATAGGATGAAAGACTATAATATTAAGGGTAAGATGCTTGGCAGTGTGGAAGATCAGAAGGATCTTAGGGTCTAAGTTCATAGGACACTCAAAGCAGCGTCGCAGGTAGAGGCTGTAATTAAGAGGGCGTATGGAATACTGGCTTTCATCAATAGAGGAATTGAGTTTAGAAATCGGGAGATAATGCTGCAGCTGTATAGGACCCTGGTCAGACCCCACCTGGAGTACTGTGCCCAGTTCTGGTCGCCTCATTACAGAAAGGATGTGGAAGCCATAGAAAGGATGCAGAGGAGATTTACAAGGATGTTGCCTGGATTAAGTGGCATGCCTTATGAGGATAGGTTGAGAGAGCTAGGTCTTTTTTCCTTGGAGAGGCGAAGGATGAGAGGTGACCTGATAGAGGTGTATAAGATGTTGAGGGGTATTGATAGAGTGGATTCTCAGAGGCTTTTACCCAGGGCTGAAATGGTTGCCACAAGAGGTCACAGGTTTAGGGTGCTGGGGAGTAGGTACAGAGGAGATGTTAGGGGTAAGTTTTTCACTCAGAGGGTGGTGGGTGTGTGGAATCGGCTGCCAGTAGTGGTGGTGGAGGTGGATTCGATAGGGTCTTTTAAGAGACTTCTGGATAAGTTCATGCAAGTTAGTAAGATAGAGGGTTATAGGTAAGCCTAGTAGGTAGGGACATGTTCGGCGCAACTTGTGGGCCGAAGGGCCTGTTTGTGCTGTAGCTTTTCTATGTTCTATGTTCTAAAATACTCGTCTCAGGAATAGTGACCATGAAACCATTAGGAAAACCCATCTAGTTCATGAATGTCCTTCATAGAAGGGAATCTGCCATCCTTACCCGGTCTGGCCTACATGTGACTCCAGACCCACAGGTTGACTCTTAACTGCTCTCTGAAATGGCCGAGCCAGTCACTCATTCCGAGGGCAATTATGGACGGACAATGAATACTGGCCTCGCCAGCTACGCCCTCGTCACATGAAAGAATGACAAGCATCATGGTGTTAGTGATGGCTTACCTCGGTGTTGCTAACACTAACTGGACTGACCTGTTGAGTCGAGCTCATTCCACTGTAGCTGGCCTGTCTATTATGTGGCTCATCCCCTCAGGCGTTATTCTCCTGCTCAACACCAAAGATCACTCCTGCTTTCTGCCGATGACTTGGAGTGTGACTTCACCAGCACAAGAGTTAGGTAATTGTAACACTCCTGAAGGGGTTAAAATCATTGAATGCAGTAGGGTTCCCCGGTGAATTGAATACAGCAGAATTCCCCTGGGAAGCTGCAGTGAAGTTGTTTCCCACAGTTACAGATGGACTGCAGAAACAAGTTGACCAAAGGACGAGAGAATGGGAACTTTGATAAAACTAGAAGGAAAACAGCCAGAAGAACCAAGGTCTGCAGGGGTGGATGTTTAGATGGTGTAGCAATTTCGGAGTGTTCGTTAGTAATTAAATATTATAATTCGACAATCATTTAGAGACTGGTTAACTGTATTCACCTGACGTAACTGAGGTAATTAGAACTATTAGCTGTAATTGGATATCAATGACTTCAGAACAAATGTATACTTGTGATTGGTGTATGCAAATAACTTGTAAGATAACCAGAAGTATAATTGCTCATGCCACGTACCACTGAAGAAGTCTACAGACCACCCCGTGGAGGGCGGACTTCCCTGCTATAGCTTGAATAAAGGCCGATTTAAAACTCCACAAGCTTCGTCTACTCTCTCTCTCTCTCTCGGGGAAAAAAGTACGAGCTTTCTGGATAGTGGTGAAATTCCCCAGCTACTCCACTCTTGGGGGCGGGATTTCCCGGCTGCGCTCGTCCCAAGGCCCGAAAATCTCACCTGAGGTCAGTGGATCTTTGGGTAGTCTGTGTCCCGCTATGGTTCTGTGGCGGGCGGGATGGGGACATTCAGCCACTGGTTTGGCTTGGGGTCCACTGATTGGGCGAAACATGTGCCTCTCACATGATCTCCTTTGGAAAACAGTTCCTGTTTTTGGACAGAAAAACCTTATTGCCACAGTTAGAGAAACTTGTATCACTACAGGGCAGAAATATTACAGTTAGGCAGAAAAATTCATAAAGTTATAAAGATATCATCTAGTAAGTGACAGTGAAAAATCCATAATTATAAGATAAGAAGCCTCTAAAACTATTGGATTGAAGAATCTGCATAGCAATACAGATAGCTATCCAGATACAGGAGGGAAATTTATATTGTTAGGGGCTTTTTGTTGACTGACCAATCCGTCATCAGAATTATTCAAACATCGCCGAATAGAAACAATGGGAATTGAAATTAAATGAATGAAAATAGTGAAAAAAGGTCAATGACCATTCCATCCAAAAAATTAAAAGGATGAACAAAAAATCAAGATTGTATTTTTGCTCAAAGTTACTGATGGGGCATGGATAGGGAGCAGCTGTTCCCCTTAGTTGAAGGGTCATTCTCAAGGGAACATAGCTTCAAGGCAAGGGGCAGGAGGTTTAAGGGGGGATGTGAGGAAAATCTTTTTTACCCAGAGGGTGGTGGAGGTGGGTTGCCTCACAATCTTTAACAAGTATCTGGATGAGCACTTGGCACGTCATAACATTCAAGGCTATGGGCCAAGTGCTGGTAGATGGGATTGAGTGGGAGGTCAGGTGTTTCTCGCATGTCGGCGCAGACTCGATGGGCTGAAGGGCCTCACTGCACTGTGTGATTCAATGATTCTCTGACCCATTCAAGTGACTCAAACTGGTCAGGATGCTGCTTCACGTTTCGCAGCAACTTTGTGCTGAACAGGAAGTTCCAGCCCACCCGACTCCCACTCCTACACACGTCTCAGGTTGTGGATCACCCCAATTTCAGACGCACAAGGCCCAACTCCAAAACTGGAGCCTGCTACTGAACTGTCAAATCTCCAATAGCAACCTGCATTTAGTTGACTGGATCTCTTCTATTGCACAGTGCTGATTCCCTTATTGAGTTACTACCGGTGCCGCATGAGTGGCAGCAAATCCATTAACAAACAATTCCAGCTAAACAGCTAAACTCCCTGAAGTTTAAGAGATCCCATCCGTCTTTGATTTATAGCATAAATTCCATCTTTGAGAACCATTATAAAGCTTTATTCATACATCATTAATTCCCATCCAAATGCCTGAAAGAGTGTGCAGAGGGCAACTGCAATAATTCTGTTAGTCCTCTATTTACCATCAATATTAGCAGACTGACTGCTCCTTGACTGCAGCACCCTGCAAAAGCGAGGCCTCGTTCTTTTAACACACACCCCCCCCCCCCCCCACCCCCCATCCCTCACTCCACGCCGTTGTGGAAGATCCGGATCATTGGGGGAGGGGTTTCAATTTCCAGACTGAGCAACCCTCGACCCAACCTGACCCCATTCCTGGCCAGTATAATAATCACAGGGGTGAGCCAGGCTCCTGCTAAAGGCAGACAGTGGGCCTTCTTGACAGGGGGAAGGTTGAGGCCTAGTGAGTTATTTTTAGCCTCACTGCAGGGCAGCTCCAGGTGGTCCGCTGCCAGGCAGAAGAAAGATGGCAGGAAGAACTTGACTGGCCGGAAGAGGCTCTGCTAAATTCTACATCTTTGCCTGTTTTTAATCTCCTTTCATACCCTCAATATATGAGGGAGATGTGAATGCTGTTACATGTCTATAATTTTCTAACATATGGCATGCGTCCAAGGTAATTACCGAGAGAAGCATATTTTATTGCACCAAATTGGGGAGAACTGACCCAATAATATTTTCCAACAACGTACCTTTCAAAATCCCAAAGACCTCCACTCGGAACTTTCATCGATAAAGATCCTTTTGCCAAGGCCTGTTTGGCAGTTTCACTCGAATCTATTATGCCTGTGTATAATTGTAAACTTGATCCATCACTGCCTTTTCTTTAACTGCTAATGTATGCTCTCCCACCGTTTGTATTCCATTTGTCTATATTAGCAGAGGTATCACAAGCTCTCTTTACTGCCTGTAGGCTTTCTTCATGATAGATTATAAATAGTTCCAAAGACACAATCCTGAGAGGAGCAAGGTGTATCTGGGAATTAAGATATCTATAATTTAACTTTCTGTGGCCTCTGATGGTTGACATTTAAGCAAATGCTCCACTAAAATTAGAACTCTACATCTCTAAAACATAATGAAGCTCCCCTGAATTGCACCTTCTTGGTATTAATGAGGTAACATGCCCATGTAGATTATGTGTCTATTAGGGAGATTACAACATTTCTGATAATTGGCACATGTACTCATTAATCTGTACAATGTGACCTTGGCTTCAAAGAGAACATTTACAAAGGTTCAACTCCTTTTCAGATGAGGTAATGGCTACAACATATAAAGAACACTGTTACCATTTGAATTTTTCAAAGATATGAGGCCAATTCCTCCACATCGTCAGAGACAGAACGTACAAGATACGTGTTGGGACCCTGCGGAGTCCTGACACCGTAACCTCCATGGCACTTGCCCAGGAAGCTTTGATTTCCCATGACGATTGCCACCCCTCGGAAGTTCTGAGTCAAGGTACATTTTCCCTCGGCGTGTCACCGGTAATGCTGTCACTTTTGGGTATACACAGTAAGAGTTTTAACAACACCAGGTTAAAGTCCAACAGGTTTATTTGGTAGCAAAATGCCATTAGCTTTCGGAGCGCTGCTCCTTCGTCAGATGGAGTGGATATCTGCTCTCAAACAGGGCACAGAGACACAAACTCAAGGTACAGAATACTGATTAGAATGCAAATCTTTACAGCGAATCTTTACAGAAAGATTTGCATTCTAATCCATATTCTGTAACTTGAGTTTGTGTCTCTGTATGCCTTGTTTGTGAGCAGATTTCCACTCCATCTGACGAAGGAGCAGCGCTCCAAAAGCTAATGGCATTTACTACCAAATAAACCTGTTGGACTTTAACCTGGTGTTGTTAAAACTCTTACTGTGTTTACCCCAGTCCAACGCCAGCATCTCCACATCATGACTTTTGGGTATACACAGATGATGCGCAAGTTCTCTGTGCAGCATCATACAGCAGGAGACAGTGGTAAAGGGGTCATATCACCGGACTAGTAATCAAGAGGCTTGATGCTCTGGGGACATGGGTTCAAATCCCACCACGGGAGGTTAGAAAAATCCTGGGATAGAAAATTTGTTTCAGTAATGGTCAATGATTGTCGGAAAAACGCATCTGGTTCACTGGGGTCTTTTAAGGAAGGAAATCTGCCATCCTTACTTGGTCTGGCCTACATGTGATTTCAAATGGCCCAGCAATTCACTCCGGGGAATTAGGGATGGACAATAAATGATGCCTACACTCCATGAAAGAAATAGAAGTATTCTATGAATGCTGAAACTCGCTCCATAATGTCAAAGAGAGAAAAATGCATATTATTTCTTTCCATTTCCAATTCTCTTCCTGCACCTAGTGGTGCACTAAGGCAGACTTACATCTGTTTCCACAGCTAGTTATTCCGGGTACAGGCTTATACCTTGAAGGACACACTCCACATCAAGCATGGCTGACCAGGAGTCTCTCCCACTCTTACAGTGTTGGAAGGATTTTTCAGGGTGACACGCAACCTGTTTGAGTGTGTTATGAACACACCTTCCTTGGCCATCAAGTCCCGAGTTGGGAGCGCGATGGTGTAGTGGTATTGTCACTGGGCTAATAATCTAGAGACCTAGGGTACTGCTCTGAGAACCCGGGTTCGAATCCCACCATGGGAGATGGTGAAATTTGAATTCAATAAAACATGTGGAATTAAAAGTCTACTGATAACCATGAAACTGTTGTCACCTGTCAGAAAAACCCATCTGGTTCACTAATGTCCTTTAGAGAAAGGTGGCATGGTGACACAGTGGTTAGCCTCACAGCGCTAGGGACCCAAGTTCAATTCCAGCTTTGGGTAACTGTCTGTGTGGAGTTTGCATGTTCTCCTCGGGTCTGCATGGGTTTCCTCCGGATGCTCCAGTTTCCTCCCACAGTCCATAGATGTGCGGGTTAGGTGGATTGGCCATGCTAAATTGCCCCTTAGAGTCGGGGGGACCAGCAGGGGGAATACATGAGTTACAGAGATAAGCCCTGGGTGGGATTGTTGTTGGTGCAGGCTCGATGGGCCAAATGGCCTCCTTCTGCACTGTAGGGATTCAATGATTCTATGGAATCTGCCATCGTTACCAGGTCTGGTATACTTGTGACTCCAGAGCCACAGCAATGTGGTTGACTCTTAAATGCCCTAAGGGATGGGCAATAAACGCTGGTCCAGCCAGCGACGCCCACATCCCATGAACAAATAGAAATAACTCAAAGCTGGAGTTTTTGGCTCAGAGGCAGGAATGTTACTAACTGCGCCACAAGACCCCTGTCCGTACAGTTACAGCACAGAAAAGTACGATCTTAGAAACCTTACAGCACAGAAAGAGGCCATTCGGCCCATCGAGTCTGCACCGACCACAATCCCACCCAGGCCCTACCCCCATGTCCCTACATATTTTACCCGCTAATCCCTCTAACCTACACATCCCAGGACACGAAGGGCAATTTTAGCATGACCAACCAACCTAACCCGCACATGTTTGGACTGTGGGAGGAAACCGGAGCTCCCGGAGGAAACCCACGCAGACACAAGGAGAATGTGCAAACTCCACACAGACAGTGACCCAAGCCGGGAATCAAACCGAGGTCCCTGGAGCTGTGAAGCAGCAGTGCTACCCACTGTGCTACCGTGCCGCCTGTGTACAAGTCTGTGTACTTGGGCAGGGAGGCGACAGCAGTGCCAACATTCCAGTTTGGCAATATTTCAAACATGAATATGAACCAACTGGTAGATGTGAGAGTGGCTTGACACTCCAGTGGGTATACTGGGATGGTGCAGGGAGGTTTCTGCTGTCTGCACCATGCACCTTCCCATCAGCACATTTCCACTTCATTGAAACTGTTTGGAACAGCAATTCAATAAGCCACCTGAAGCAGAGTTACTATGAAGCATATAAGGCCAAAGAATTGTACAGTTAGGGGGCAGAAAATCCATAGGGTTATAGGGTAAGAACATCTATAAGGGTGCTGGAGCAGAACAATCCATACAGAAAAAAACCCATAGAATTATAAGACAGACAAATCAATAAGGCAGAGCAGAAAAAAATCCATGCAGTTATAGGGCAGAAAATCCATATACAATAGACCAGAAACATCCATGAAGCAATAAAGCAAAAAGACCATTGAAGGACAGGCAAGCCTATTCAGATATAGAGCAGCAAAATCCATAGGGCGATAGACAGAGAAATTCATATCATATCACAGCAAAACCAATAAGGTTTTGGCAAAAAACATCAGATCATTATTGTGCAGCAAAATTGATATTGGGATAGGCCAAAAATATCCACATCATTAAAGACAGAGGAATCCATAGTTACAGGGAGGAAAAGCCATGTGGATACAGGAACTAAGGGCTAGTGCCAAAGTCTTGCTGGCATTTACAGTGGTGGGATCTTACGGTCCCACTGACGCACACTCCTGCTGCGGGTTTCCCGGTGGCATAAGGGTGCGTTCAGTGGGAGGTGATGGCCAAGTGGTATTTCTGCTAGACTATTAATCCAGAAACTCAGCCAACGTTCTAGGGGCCCAGGTTCAAATCCCACCGATGGTGGAATCTGACTTCAATTAAAAAATATCTGGAATTAAGAATCTATTGATGACCATGAAACCACTGCCGATGATCAGAAAAACCCACCTGGTTCACTCATGCCCTTTAGGGCAGGAAATCTGCCATCCTTACCCGGTCTGGCCTACATGTGACTCCAGAGCCACAGCAATGTACTTGACTCTCAACTGTCCTCCAAGGGCAACTAGGGATGGGCAATAATCATAGAATAGAATCCCTACAGTGCAGAAGGAGGCCATTCAGCACATCAAGCCTGCACCGACAACAATCCCACCCAGGTCCTATTCCCGTAACCCCACACACCAACCCTGCTAATCCCCCTGACACTAAGGGGCAATTTAGCATGGCCAATCAACCTAACCCGCATATCTTTGGAGTGTGGGAGGAAACCGGAGCACCCAGAGGAAACCCACGCAGACACAGGGAGAACGTGCAAACTCCACACAGACAGGGACCCGAGGCCAGAATTGAACCTGGGTCCCTGGCGCTGTGAGGCAGCAGTGCTAACCACTGTGCCACCGTGCTGCTCACAAATGTTGGCCAGCCAGCGATGTCCATGTCCCATGAATGAATAAAAAAACCCATTGACAATGGCGGGGCCATAAGATGGCACTGCCAGCGAGTGGTGCGCCACCTCCTGCCACCTCCTGCTGCCATAAGACACGCTACGGAGGAGAGAAGAAATTCTGCCCTATATATGTAACCTTGCGTCAGGTAGCGGCTGCGGGAGATTTCCTGGCTAGATACTCCCACTTCGAGAAAACATGCCTGCGAACTGGAGCTGAGCCCATCACCCCCGGGAAGAATTTGGAGGAGTGATAGAGGCGGGCGAGAGCCTAGGTGAGTTGGCTAAAAGGCTCACCTCAGTGCTCTGGCACGTCATTCTATTTGCTCTATTCAATATTGGAGCTTCTGGCTCTCACCTCTCACACACCCTCCCCATTTCAACATAGATCCATCTACCCACTCCTCATGGCCCCTCATACCTTCCATGCCAACCTATGGTGCCACCATTCCCATTCGCCCAGTATACACTCTGTACAGAACTACTGAAACTTATAGTAACAATGAGATATGGGGAAAAGCTTTAAATAACATCCATTTATTCATGATTTTTAAAAAATCATAGAATCATAGAATCCTACAGTGCAGAAGGAGGCCATTCAGCCCATCGAGTCTGCACTGACCACATTCCCACTTAGGCCCCATACCCATAACCTCATGCATTTACCCTAGCTAATCCCCCTGACCCTAATGGGCAACTTAGCATGGCCAATCCACCTAGTCCGCACATCTTTGGACTGTGGGAGGAAACCAGAGCACCCGGAGGAAACCCACACAGACACGGGGAGAATGTGCAAACTCCACACAGATAGTGACCCAAGCCGGGAATCGAACCTGGGTCCCTGGTGCTAACCACTAACCTGGTGCCACTGTGCCACCCCAAAGATGCTTTTAATACAGTCCTATAAAAGTATCAATCAACCAGACTTTTAAAGTATCAATAGCACTCAACTCCTCTTTATCTTCTGTAAACAAACATTGAATACTTAAGAAAGGTGATCTCAGAGAACATAGGAGCAGGAGTAGGCCATTCAGCCCATCGCGCCTGCCCTGCTATCCGATTAGATCATGGCTAATCATCAACCTCAAATCCACTTTCCCGTGCTACCCCCATACCCTTTGCTTTATATCTTCAGTTTGCCAGAAATCTATCGATTTCTGTTTTGACCATGCTCACTGACTGAGCTTCCAGAGCCCTCTGGGGTGAGAATTCCAACGATTCACCACCCTCAGCTTGAGGTAAAACAGCTGTTTAACTCCATGACTTGGTCTGGTTACTTGAAGTGTAAAGTTGTGATCAATTAAAAGGCTGACATCAAAGCCCGCAACAACAGTAAATCTAAAATAGCCCGACCCCTAGTTGGTTCTTCAATGACCTGCACCAGAAACCCACCTCACACACACTCCAGGAATTCATCCTCCAAAGTATTCGTACTAATTTGATTTACTTGGTCCATATTTAAATTGAAGCCACCCAGTATTACTGTGTTAGCCATGTTTCATACATCTCTAATTTTCTGATACTTGCTGCGCCCAACAAAGCCACTACAGTTTGGTGACCGATAGACAACTCTCACCAATGTCTGCTGTCCCTTGCTGTTTCTTAGCTCGACCCAACTGATTCTACACTTTGATTCTTGGATCTAACGTGCTCCCTCACTACGGAAGGCGTCCTTCAGTAACAGTGCGATCCCCCCACCCCCCTTGTCCTTTTTGCCAGCCTTTCCTAGATAACGAATACCCTTGATTATTTAGTCCTTCGTCTCAGTTACAAGTCGAACCATTTACCCCAAGTTGTGGCTCAAATCACCTAACTTGTTGCAAAGGCTGTGTGCATTCAGATGGAATGCCCTTAACTTTTTAAAAATCATTATTCGGCATTCTGAACCTATTTCACGCTTTGCTTTGTCACATTGGCAGAAAAAGATGTTAATCAAGCAATATTTTCCCCTGTGTGTGCATCTGTTTCAATGGACTAATGGATGTCTGAGCTTTTGGACATGACCCATTGTGCATTCTTGCATGAAAAGTTAAAGTTTATTTATTAGTGTCACAAGTAGGCTTACATTAACACTGCAATTAAGTTACTGTGAAAATCCCTGAGTCGCCACACTCCAGCGCCTGTTCGGGTACACTGAGGGAGAATTTAGCATGGCCAATGCACCTAATCAGCATGTTTTTCAGACTGTGGGAGGAAACTGGAGCACCTGGAGGAAACCTACGTAGACACGGGGAGAATGTGCAGACTCTGCATAGACAGTGACCCAAGCCGGGAATTGAACCTGGGTCCCTGGCGCTGTGAGGCAGCAGTGCTAACCATTGTGCCACTGTGCATGGGTCGACATGGAAACTATGAGGGGCCACTGAGGGAGCGTGGAGGAGCATAAGTTGGCATGGGTAAGACATTTTGAACTTAAAGGGTTCTCTCATCCAGACAATTGTTCCATCCCCTCTGTGGAGCCTGACTCCACAATAATTGTGGGGGATTAGGACATGCCTATCACTGAAATTGAGCAGGTCAGGTCAGGAATGCAGGATATGGGCTCACACCTGCACCAGCTCACACCCTTATCCTGCACTGACCAAAATCGGGGATGCTGGGAAGCGAATCTCACCTGCCATTCTTAAATGTCCACAAAATCCAGCCCACAGAAACAGGAGTAGACCAGTCAGCCCCTCGATCTTCTCCACAGTTACCTCTTTGTGCTTATCTAAAACTCAATTCCATTTACCTGCCGTTGCTCCACATGTCTTGATACTCCTACACAACAAAAGATTTATCAATCTTAGTTCTGACATTTTTAATCAATCCCCAATGACGTGGTAGCACAGTGCTACCTCACAGCGCCAGGGACCCGGGTTCAATTCCAGCCTCTGGTCACTGTCTGTGTGGAGTTTGCACATTCTCCCCGTGTCTGCATGGGTTTCCTCCGGCTGCTCCGGTTTCCTCCCACACTCCAACGATGTGCAGGTTAGGTTGATTGGCCATACTAAATTGCCCCTTAGTGTGAGTTGGGAGGATTAGCAGAGTAAATATATTTGGGTTACGGGTATAGGGCCTGGGTTGGATTGTGGTTGGTGAAGGCTCAATAGGCCAATGGCGTCCTTCTGCACTGTAGGGATTCTATGATTTAGGACATTCACTGTCTTTTGAGGCAGAGTTCTAGATTTCCAATAATTTTTGCATGAAAAAGTGCTTCTTGATTGCATTTCTAGATGACCTAGTGCTAGACTTGAGATGAGGTCACTCTGTCTAGATTTCATTTGCTTCCATTTCAGTTGGGCCCAGGTGCTGACAGCTTCCTTTCTCTGGAAGTACAGGTTCCATCAGGAAAATGCAAATAGGCTTACTCGTGCTTTCAGTGGGCATGATGACAGAGCATTAATTATACAGCACTGTGAATGAGATGTTTAACCAGGACTATTGTCTCAGGTTAAAGATCTTACGGCATTATATTAAAGCAAGGTGTACTGTCAGTCAGCCACGGTCGTATTGAATGGCAGGGCAGGCTCGAAGGGCCTGGTGGCCGACTCCTGCTTCTATTTCTGGTGTGTCCTAGCCTTGGTGAGACGGCACCTGAACTATTGTGTGCAGTTTTGGCCTCCTTATCCAGGGGAAGCTATACTTTCCCATTTGAGGTTGTGCAATCCGCAAAACTCATCTCCAAGTGCCATGGCATGGGCCTCGGCTCCTCCCTCTGCGACTGGATCCTGAACTTCCTAACCCACAGACCACAATCAGTAAGGACAGGCAACAACACCTCCTCCCTGATCATCCTCAACACCGGTGCCCCACAAGGATGTGTTCTCAGCTCCCTGCTATACTCCTTATACACCTATGACTGTGTGGCCAAATTCCCCTCCAATTCGATTTCCAAGTTTGCTGATGACATCACCCTAGTGGGTCAGAGCTCGAACAATGATGAGACGGAGTACAGGAAAGAGATAGAGAATCTGGTGAACTGGTGTGATGACAATAATCACTCCATCAATGTCAGTAAAATGAAGGAGATAGTCATTGACTTCAGGAAGCGTAGTGAAGAATATGCCTCTGTCTGTATCAATAGGGATGAAGTGGAAATAGCCGAGAACTTCAGGTTTCTAGGTGTCCAGATCACAAATAACTCGTCCTGATCCCTCCACGCTGCCGCTATAATTAAGAAAACCCACCAATGCCTCTACTTTCTCAGGAGGCGAAGGAAATTTGGCATGTCAGCTATGACTCTCACCAATTTTTACAGATGCACCATAGAAAGCATTCTTTCTGGTTGTATCACAGCTTGGTATGGCTCCTGCTCTGCCCAAGACCGCAAGAAAGTACAAAGGCTCGTGAACGTAGCCCAGTTCATCACTCAAACCAATGTCCCATTCATTGACTCTGTCTACACTTCCCACTGCCTCAGAAAAGCAGCCAGCATAATCAAGGACCCCCATGCACCTGGACACACTCTCTTCCACCTTCTTCCGTTGGGAAAAAGATACAAAAGTCTGAGGTCACGTACCAACTGACTCAAGAACAGCTTCTTCCCTGCTGCTGTCAGACTTTTGAATGGACTTACCTCGCACTAAGTTGATCTTTCTCTACACCCTAGCTATGACTGTAACACTACATTCTGCACCTTCTCCTTTCCTTCTCTATGAACTGTATGTTTTGTCTGTGTAGCGCGCAAGAAACAATACTTTTCACGATATACTAATACATGTGACATAAGAAATCAAAGCAACAAAGGTTCAGTAAACAAAATCCGGGGACTGAGGGATTGTCCTGAGGAAAGATTGAATGAACTGGGCCTGTACTCTCTGACGTTTAGAAGAATGAGAGGTGATCTCAATGAAACATGAAAGATCTTTAGAGGGCTCAACAGGGTAGATGCATTCCTGGCTGGGAGAGGAAGTTTCGAACCAGGAGACACAGTTTCAGAATAAGTGACAGGTCATTTAAGATGAAGATGTGAAGGAATTTCTTAATTCAGAGGATGGTGAGGCTTTGGAATTCTCTCGTGGCCCAGTGGTAAGCATGGCTGCCTCACAGCGCCAGGGACCCGGGTTCAATTCCGGCCTTGGGTGACTGTGTGTGTGGAGTTTGCACATTCTCCCCATGTCTGCGGGGGTTTCCTCTGGGTGCTCCAGTTTTCTGGCAGCATGGGGTAGCTTCAATGGGAATTCCCATTGTCGGCCAGAGACCAGAAGATTCCACCTCCAGTGAACAGTGCACCAACTCCTGGTGCCTGGAAGAACTCTGAGGGGAGTGGGGAGGAGGCTGGGGGGAGAATCTCACCCCTCATCTGCACTGCAATTCATTGGTAGCGCACACCCTGAGGTACAGAGCCTGAGGGCAAGGGCCCTGTAAAACAGGCCCCTGCGTAAGCTGTTTGCTCAAAGAGGAACCAACAGCAGCTGCTGTGGGTACATGGAACAATCTCCAGAATGCTGCAGGACGAGGGGAAGGAGGAGAGAAGGGCAACTGTCCTTTCACTACAGCACTACTGGGTCAGGGGTCGCAAAGGGACAGACCCCCACGCCCCCTCAGTCACTTACTGTTACCTCAGCAGAAGGTCAGCTGTGGAGAAATGGCTGCAGTCCTTTGAAAAATGGAATGGAAATATTGCCTCCAGAGCTCTCCTGCAGGGAAGGCAAGGTGAAAAACCAAGGACGTGTACATTGCAAAAAAAACAAGGATATTTGCAAGAATTTTGCCAGCCAGAGGTTGGATACTGACATCCTGAACAATAGACCCAATATGAAAAGAAAGATGTGAATCCCCCTCAGCAAATCCTCTCAGAAATAGCCTTCACCCTCATGAACCCTGATTATAGTCACTGTCACCTTCATCCTCATTGTTCAGGAGGCGAACCCAGTTACCATTGATTAACTGAGAAAAGATATGTCAATCGCTGCCGCTAATATTCCCCTTGCTTCAGCTGTGACCTCAGAATTGTCTTCATCATAACTTCACCGTGAGAACATTTGTCGTGGATCGGAAGCTGCCCCAAGCAAATTCCTGGCCAGGTGTGTTTCTTGTGGTCATAGTTATTCCGACAGTCAACAATAGTATTTCTCCTGCACGGCCCCTGTGCCTGCTGTGGCCTAGGTTCATGGGCTCATATGGGGTGGGGGGTAAGCCCATTCGGCCCGTTGACTGCATGCCAGCTCTCAGCAGAGGAGTCCAGTCAGTCTCATTCCCCTCCATCCCTCTAAAAAAAAGGCTTAAGGACTGATAACAGTGAGCTGTGGTAAATGGTCACTTTTCAGACTGGAGGATGGTAGACAGTGGTATTCCCCAAGAGTTGGTGCTTCAACCATTGCTGTGTTTTAAAAAATCTATAAACTATTTGGGTATTTGGAATAAGCTCCACTGCCGGAATTTTACTGCCCCGCCCACCACGGGAATCGGACGGGCGAGGTATGGACCATGGGAAGGTCCGTTAACCTCAGGCGGGATTTTATGGTTTCTGATCCCACTGAACAAGTTTATTTCCTTCAGGGCCACAACTAATTTCCTTCTGAAATCATCCACTGTCTCTGCTTCCACCACCCCACACGGGCAGCGGGTTCCAGCCCATTACCACTCACTGTATAAAGAAGTCTTTCTTTACACCCCCACCCTTGCCAAATCCCTTAAATCTTTGTCCCTCTAGACCCAGTGCCATCAGCTACAGCTGTACTCAATATCTCTATTCCTGAAGTTCCTATATGGTCTGTTCACCGCTCACTATGTCCTGTCACCTCATCCTCACTGCTTGTCAAACTTCTAAATCTGGCCTCATTGGCTAATTCTGAAGTTGCACTCTCCATTCCAATATCCAAGCAGTTTATATATTAAACACACACACACACAGCAGTGGTCCCTGCACTGACCCCTGGGGAATACCACTGTCCACCATCCTCCAGTTTGAAAAGTGACCATTCACCACAACTCGCTGTTCTCAGTTCTTGAATCGAGTTTTTTTAATCCAAGTTGACGGTGAACCCTCCTGATCCAGAGCCTCATTTTTCTTTAACAGACTTTTATGTAGTTAGTTGCCAGATATTTACTCCAGACAACATTAAATGCGTTTCCCTTCATCAACATTTTCTGCTACTCCATCAAAACAACCTATTGGATTAGTTAAGATAGATCATAGAAAAAATCATAGAAACCCTACAGTGCAGAAAGAGGCCATTCGGCCCATCGAGTCTGCACCGACCACAATCCCACCCAGACCCTACCCCCATATCCCTACATATTTATCCACTAATCCCTCTAACCTACACATCCCAGGACACTAAGGGGCAATTTTTAGCATGGCCAATCAACCTAACTCGCACATCTTTGGACTGTGGGAGGAAACCGGAGCACCCGGAGGAAACCCACGCAGACACGAGGAGAATGTGCAAACTCCACACAGACAGTGACCCGAGCCAGGAATCGAACCCAGGTCCCTGGAGCTGTGAAGCAGCAGTGCTAACCACTGTGCTACCGTGCTGATCTGGGAGCAATTCTCCCAAAAACATTCAAAGTTTCGAATTTGTGTAAAAACTGGAGTAAATCCTGCTGGTTTTTTCAGCGTGAGTTTCAGAATGAATTTCCCACACACTGTACACTGCAGAGGGCACTAGCGTGAATCTCGTGAAAAATTTGGAGGTGGGCCTATTCTCACTGGAGAGGCCGGCAGCATAGCGCTGAGCGGGTCACTGCGCATGCACCGATCTGTCAGTGCCGAGATTGGCACATGCACATAGCCCCGCACTGTCGGCCTCCCAATCGCTGGCCAGCCCTGCGACACCCTCATCACCTGCCGTGTGACACCCTCCACAGCCTGATCACTGGCCCACTGAACTATGCCCAGGCCAGCCTCAAACCCCCCACCGCCCCACAGCCCCGGTCTCCCGATCCCCCCCTCCCCCCTCCACCCCAATCCTCTCCCCCAACCCACAGTCCTGACCATCAATCCCTGGCAGCCCCAACCCCAGCAGGCTGCCCCACCCCCCCACCCCGAGGGCCAGCCCTGATCACTGGCCTCCCTCCCTCTGTCATTCAGCCCAAGTGCAGAGTAGCAATGGGACCCCCACCCCCACCGATTGTCCCCCCCAGAGATCCTGCCCCATTAGGCCCTGCCCCCTTGACACTTCCCTATGCCTGGTGGGCAGTGCAAAGGTGTCCTAAGGGCATTGGCACTTTGTCCCTTGGGCAGTGGCAGGGGATCCAGGCTGGCACGGCCAAGGTGGCAATGCCCAGGGGGCACCCCCAGTGCCTGACCCTCTGGGGAGGGGGCCTCCCGAAAATGGGGAGCTATACTAAAGCCTGCTGGTGTGAAATATGCCTAGCGGGGTGGGGATGGGGGGAGGGGTGGGGTGAGAGGCAAGCGGGCGTGGATATTTCAGTCCTGGGCCTGCTAATGATATTGAAATTATATTTAAATTGTCATTTGCATGCCTTGTGCTGCTCTGTACTGATGTCTAGCGTGGAGCTGATGGTGCCAGAAATCTCGCAAAACGGCCTCCGCTCGAGTCTCCTGGCCCGCTGCGCTACAAACGCCATGTGGCGGCCTGGGAGAATCACCCCCTGCTCTCTACAAATCTGTGCCGGTTCTCCTTAATTAACTCAAACCTTTCTCTCCACGGGGCTGTTGATTTATTTCCCCCTTGATTCCTGTTTCCAAAACGTATCTCCCACTGATGTTAAACCACTGGCTGTAGTTACTGGAACCTGTCCCTACACCTCTCTGTAATAAGGGTGTAACATTTACCACTCTCCTATCTCTGGCACCTTCTGGGAAGAAGTCTCACAACACCAGGTTAAAGTCCAACAGGTTTATTTGGTAGCACAAGCCACAAGCTTTCGGAGCACTGCCCCTTCATCAGGTGAGTGTGAGTTGTGTTCACAAACAGGGCATATATAGGCACAAACTCAATTTACAAAATAATGGTTGGAATGCCAGTCTTTACAGGTAATCAAGTCTTAAAGGTGCAGACAATGTGAGTGTCAATGTGACAATGTGAGTGTCATTTCTTGCACATCCCTATTTGCCCTTGGAGGGCAGTTGAGAGTCAACCCCATTGCTGTATGTCTGGAGTCGCATGTAGGCCAGACTAGGTAAGGACGGTAGATTTCCTTCCCTAAAGGACAATAGTGAACCAGTTGGGTTTTTCCGACAATCGACAATAGTTTCACAGTCATCAGTAGATTCTTAATTTCAGATATTTTTTATTGAATTCAAATTCCACCATCTGCCGTGGTGGGATTCAAACCCAGGTCCCCAGATCACTAGCTGAGTTTCTGGTATTAATAGTCCAGCGATAATACCACTAGGCCATCGCCTCCCAAACTCTTTGCTATCTGCATCCCCCTGCTGCTTAGCAACCTTGAGTTGTAGCTGTCCAGCCCAGGCTATTTATCCGCTTTAAGCATAGCCAGCCTTCCCAGTGCAACTTGCCTTTAACTTTTTGTCTTCCTGTTGCAAAGACATGTAGCACCAACCAGCATCAGGTGACTGCAACTGGAGGAGGAACCATCAGATTCAAAACCTTCCATCTGCACAGAGGAAATGATGCTGACCATTGGCAGACTAACAGGACTAACAACGGCAGGATCGGGGATGTAAGAGGTGGGGATGTTTTAAATCAGCTGAATAAAGTTCATTCAGATTGTCAGTGTACAGTGGTTGGCACTGCTGCCTCACAGTGCCAGGGATGTGGGTTCGATTCCCGGCTTGGATCACTATTTCTGTAGCGTCTGCACGTTCTCCCCTTGTCCGTGTGGGTTTCCTCCGGGGGCTCCGGTTTCCTCCCACAGTCTGAAAGGGGGGCTGGTTAGGTGCATTGGCTACGCTAAATTCTCCCTCAGTGCTCCTGGAGTGTGGCAATTGGGGAATTTTCACAGTAACTTCATTGCAGGGTTAATGTAAGCCAACTTGTGACACTAATAAATAAACTTAAACTTATAGCAGTGCCCATCATGGTCTGGGAGAAGCAGGTGCAGTTGGTGTCAGAAACAGGGGCCCAGGGTCAAGAACCCTTTTCAACCCTTGTCATTCAGATTGAGCAGGTAGAGCTTTAAACCTGGAAGACCGGCTTTAAAAAAAAGTGTTGTCCTGAGAACTCCATTTTTTTTTAACTGGTCTGTCACTGCCAGGCCAGTGTCATGGAGCTGCTGCTGCTGTATCCAAACTTCAAGCTGCTTCCTGATTCCAATTGATTTATTAAAAAAAGCCCCCAGAAAGCCACAAAGCTGCCTGGAGGTCAACAGCAGCACAGCAACTGAGAGCGTTCTTGCTTGAACAATGCTAAGTCAAATCTTGGTAATTTTAGAAGCACTTGGATGTTTTATATATAGGGAGATGGGGGGGGGGGAGGGGGTGGGAGGAGGATGAGGGGGAACTGCAGGGGAGCTTAGCAGCAGGTCGGGGTGAGGTTGGAGGAGGCGTTGGGGAGGTAAGTGGAGGAGTTGGGGAGGTAAGTGGAGGAGTTGGGGAGGTAAGTGGAGGAGTTGAGAGGAGGTTAGGGGGTTAGGGGGAGATGGGAGGAGGTTGGGGTTAGCGAATTGTTTTATAAATGTAATGATTTCTTTGTAGTCACTTTCCTAACATCAGTCAATCGGTCCTTGATTAATTATCTGGAGATAATCAGCATTGAACCATTGCTGCAGTCACTCTGCCTACTATGTGCAGGTGCATTGAAAGAAAATCAAAATCTACACTTATACATCTTTCACAATGTCCCGAATAATTTTACAGCCAATTAACTACTTTACAGTTGCAGTCACTGGTACGATGTTGGCAATGTTATCATGGAAACCATAAAATCCCTACATTGCAGAAGGAGGTCATTCAGCCCATCGGGTCTGCACTGACTCTCCAAAAGAACATTCCACCCAGGCCCACCTGCCCTGCCCTGCCCCTGTAACCTCATGCATTTATCATGACCAATTCACCTAACCTGCACATCTTTGACTGTGGGAGGAAACCGGAGCGCCCGGAAGAAACCCACGCAGACACGGGGAGAATAGACAAACTCCACGCAGACAGTGACCCGAGGCCGGAATTGAACCTGGGTCCCTGACGCTGTGAGGCAGCTGTGCCAACTACTGTGCCACCGTGCCACCTTATTTAATAGCGGAGCAGGCTTACTGCATGCCCTACTCCTGCTCCTGATATGAATGCTTGTATGTCACTCTGGGATGGATGAGATGAACTGGGCTATGTGGCCTTTACCATCCATAATTATCTTGTGAACAGAAGGTGGAATCATGGCTGGAGTTCTAAATTAGTTTATTTATTAGTCACAAGTAAGGCTCACATTAACACTGCAATGAAGTTACTATGAAATTCCCTGAGTCACCACACTCCAGCGCCTGTTCGGGTCAATGCACCTAACCAGCACGTCTTTTGGACTGTGGGAGGAAACCAGAGCACCTGGAGGAAACCCACACAGACACGGGGAGAACGTGTAAACTCCACACAGACAGTGACCCGAGCCGGGAATTGAACCCGGGTCCCTGGTGCTGTGAGGCAGCAGTGCATACCACTGTGCCACCCTGCTGCCCCTGTTTATTTTGCTGCTATTGGAAATGTACTGTGAGCAGGAGGTGCAATTTCTGGGACAGGAGTCTCCGCATCACATCACATCACTCCACATCAGTATAACAGGCTCATAGTGAATCAGTAACCCATTTTATACTGCTCATGATTCTCAATAGTCTTTCAAACTTGTCACTTTGTCTGTTTACCTTTTATCTCACGTTTTGGTACTTTTTGAGTTTTTTGAGTTATTGCAATACCTGATAAAGTTGCATTCCAAGGTAGATATTGAAAGTACGTTATAGTGAGAAGCAGCAATCGACAGAGTCTTCAGAATTTCTGATCAAGGAAACACAGGTACAATTGTGAACCTTCCATTCTTGGTCCTTTGGCCTGCTCTGCCATTCATTTTGATCATGGCTGATCATCAAATTTAATATCCTGATCCTCCCTTCCTCCCATATCCCTTGATCCTTTCAGCCCCAGCAGCTAATTTCTTCTTGAAATCAGACAATGTTTTGACCTCGTTCTGTGATAGTGAATTCCACACATTCACCACCCTCTGGGTGAAGACATTTCTCCTCACCTCAGTTCTAAAAGGTGTACCCCGTATCCTCAAACTATGACCCCTAGTTCTGCACTCCCCCATCATTGGGAACATTCTTTCTGAATCTACCCTGTCTAACCCTGTTAGAATTTTATAAGTTTCTATGAGATCCCCTCTCACTCTTCTAAACTCTAGTGAATTTAATCCTAACCGACTTAGTCTCTCCTCATATGACTGACTTGTCATCCCAGGAATCAGCCTGGTAAACCTTCGCTGTACTCCCTCTATAGCAAGGACATCCTTCCTCAGATAAGGATACTAGAACTGCACACAATACACCAGGTGGGACCTCACCAATGCCCTATACAATTGCAGCAAAACATCCCTATCCCTATACTCAAATCCTCTCGCTATGAAGGCCAACATACCATTTGCCTTCTTTACTGCCTGCCGCACCTACGTGCTTACTTTCAGCAACTGATACACAAGGACTCCAAGGTCTCGTTGAGTATCCACCTCTCTCAATTTACACCCATTCAAGTAATAATCTGTCTGCCTATTATTATTAGGCATGGTAGCACAATGGTTAGCACTGCTGCTTCACAGCTCCAGGGACCTGGGTTCAAATCCCGGCTCGGGTCACTGTCTGTGTGGAGTTGGCACATTTCCCTGGGTCTGCGTGGGTTTCCTCCGGGTGCTCCGGTTTCCTCCCATAGTCCAAAGATGTGCGGGTTAGGTTGATGGGCCATGGATTGTGGTTGGTGCAGACTTGATGGGCCGAATGGCCTCTTTCTGCACTGTAGGATTCTATGATTACCAAAGTGGATAACCTCACATTTATCCACATGATACTACATCTGCCATGCAGATGCCCACACACTCAGCCTGTCCAAATCACGCTGAAGCATCTCTGCATCCTCCTCACAGCTCACCCTCCCACCCAACTTTGTATCATCTGCAAATTTGGAGATAATACATTCAGTTCCCTCTTCCAAATCATTAATATATAATGTGAACAGTTGGGGTCCCAGCACGGATCCCTGCGGAACCCCACTAGTCACTGACAGCCAATCAGAAAAAGACCCATTTATGCCATCTCTTTGCTTCCTATCTGCTAACCAGCTTTCTATTCATCTCAAGACATTACCTGCAATCCCACATGCTTTAACTTTACATAGTAGTCTGTTATGTGAAACCTTGTCGAAAGCCTTCTGAAAGTCTAAATAAACCACATCCACTGGTTCTCCTTGGTCAACTCTACTAATTACATCCTCAAACAATTCCAATAGATTCGTCAAGCATGATTTATTTCCATTTTGTAAATCCGTGCTGATTTTGTCTGATTATGCCATGTCCAAATGCTGAGCTATAAAATCCTTGATAATGGATTCTAGCAACTTCCCCAATACTGACGTTAGGCTCTCTGGTCTGTAGTTCTCTGTTTTCTTTCTACCTCCCTTTTTAAATAGCGGACTTACATTAGCTACCCTCCAATTTGTAGAAACTATTCCCGCGTCCAAAGAATTTGGAAAATAAGCACCAATAGATCCAGTATTTCGCGGGCCACTTCCTTAAGTACTCTGGGATGAAGGTTATCAGGACCTGGAGATTTATTCACCTCCAATTTCCCCCAAACCATTTCTTAACTAATGCTGATTTCCTTCAGCTCCTCACTCAAACATGTTTCAAGGGGGGATCTCTCACTGCGAAGTCAGAAGGTGGCAATATCAGCTCCCATCCCAAGACCTGAGGAGATTATGTTTAGCTGGCAATCCGAGGCAGCACTGTCTTTCAAATGGGATGTTAATTGTGTTTATTTGTTCAATTACTGATCTGGGAGTTTTGCTGTGTTGCTAACACCTACTAAGGTTGTCTACATTGATATTCTGGACCTCAAAATGAACTCAAAACCCTCTGTAAATGCCAATCCTCTCATTCTGTCTGACCGAGGCTGGGCACACATTGGCAGCCACTTGCCCCCAGAATATTCTTTGAGGGTTGAATTTCCTCAGGGATTCTCCCATTGGAATTTTGGCAGGAGCAGTTTCCAACAGGATTTTAGCAGATCCACAGACGCTCAGAGTAAATCTCTATGTCCCCAAGTACAGGAATGGTTGTTGGACGTTCCGGGGTATAGATGTTTCAGTAAGTGTAGGGAAGCTGGTAAAAGAGGTGGAGGAGTGGCATTGTTAATCAAGGATAGTTTAACGGCTGTGGAAAGGCACTTCGAGGGGGATCTGCTCACTGAGGTAATATGGGCTGAAGTTAGAAATAGGAAAGGAGCGGTCACGTTGTTAGGAGTTTACTATAGGCCCCCAAATAGTAATAGAGATGTCGAGGAAGAAATTGCTAAGCAGATTATGGATATGTGTGGGGGTCACAGGGTAGTTGTCATGGGGGACTTTAACTTTCCAAATATTGATTGGAACCTTTGTAGGTCGAATAGTTCGGATGGGGCAGTTTTTGTGCAGTGTGTGCAGGAGGGTTTCCTGACACAATATTTCGATAGGCCGACAAGAGGTGAGGCCACATTGGATTTGGTACTGGGAAATGAACCGGGCCAAGTGTTAGATTTGGTTGTGGGAGAGCACTTTGGAGATAGTGACCACAATTCGGTGTCTTTTGTTATTACAATGGAGAGGGATAGGGCCATACGGCAGGGCAAGGTTTACAATTGGGGGAGAGGTAATTATGATGCGATTAGGCAAGAATTAGGGGGCATAAGATGGGAACAGAAACTGTCAGGGAAAGGCGCTAATGAAAAGTGGAACTTTTTCAAGGAACAAATACTGGGTGTCCTTGATAGGTATGTCCCTGTCAGGCAGGGAGGAAATGGCCGAGTGAGGGAACCATGGTTCACGAAAGAGGTGGAATGTCTTGTGAAAAGGAAGAGGGAAGCTTATGTAGGGATGAGGAAACAAGGTTCAGATGGCTCGATTGAGGGTTACAAGTTAGCAAGGAATGAGCTGAAAAAGGGGCTTAGGAGAGCTAGGAGAGGACATTAGAAGTCCTTGGCGGGTCGGATCAAGGAAAACCCCAAGGCTTTTTACTCTTATGTGAGGAATAAAAGAATGACCAGGGTGAGGTTAGGGCCGGTCAAGGACAGGAGTGGGAACTTGTGTATGGAGTCAGTAGAGATAGGCGAGGTGATGAATGAATACTTTTCTTCGGTGTTCACCAAGGAGAGGGGCCATGTTTTTGAGGAAGAGAAGGTGTTACAGGCTAATAGGCTGGAGGAAATAGTTGTTCGGAGGGAGGATGTACTGGCAGTTTTGAATAAACTGAAGGTCGATAAGTCCCCTGGGCCTGATGAAATATATCCTAGGATTCTTTGGGAGGCAAGGGATGAGATTGCAGAGCCTTTGGCTTTGATCTTTGGGTCCTCACTGTCCACGGGGATGGTGCCAGAGGACTGGAGAGTGGCGAATGTTGTTCCTCTGTTTAAGAAAGGGAATAGAAATGACCCTGGTAATTATAGACCGGTTAGTCTTACTTCGGTGGTCGGTAAGATGATGGAAAAGGTCCTTAGGGATGGGATTTACAACCATTTAGAAAGATGCGGATGAATCCAGGATAGTCAGCACGGATTCGTGAAGGGCAAGTCGTGCCTCACAAATTTGATTGAATTTTTTGAGGAGGTAACTAAGTGTGTTGATGAAGGTAGGGCAGTTGATGTCATATACATGGATTTTAGTAAGGCGTTTGATAAGGTCCCCCATGGTCGGCTTATGATGAAAGTGTGGAGGTGTGGGATAGAGGGAAAGTTGGCAGATTGGATAGGTAATTGGCTATCTGATCGAAGACAGAGGGTGGTGGTGGATGGAAAATGTTTGGACTGGAGGCAGGTTGCTAGCGGAGTGCCACAGGGATCGGTGCTTGGTCCTCTGCTCTTTGTGATTTTTATTAATGACTTAGAGGAGGGGGCTGAAGGGTGGATCAGTAAATTTGCTGATGACACCAAGATTGGTGGAGTAGTGGATGAGGTGGAGGGCTGTTGTAGGCTGCAAAGAGACATAGATAGGATGCAAAGCTGGGCTGAAAAATGGCAAATGGAGTTTAACCCTGATAAATGTGAGGTGATTCATTTTGGTAGGACTAATTTAAATGTGGATTACAGGGTCAAAGGTAGGGTTCTGAAGACTGTGGAGGAACAGAGAGATCTTGGGGTTCATATCCACAGATCTCTAAAGGTTGCCACTCAAGTGGATAGAGCTGTGAAGAAGGCCTATAGTGTGTTAGCTTTTATTAACAGGGGGTTTGAGTTTAAGAGCCGTGGGGTTAAGCTGCAACAGTACAGGACCTTGGTGAGACCACATTTGGAATATTGCGTGCAGTTCTGGTCACCTCACTATAAGAAGGATGTGGAAGCGCTGGAAAGAGTGCAGAGGAGATTTACCAGGATGCTGCCTAGTTTGGAGGGTAGGTCTTATGAGGAAAGGTTGAGGGAGCTGGGGCTGTTCTCTCTGGAGCGGAGGAGGCTGAGGGGAGACTTAATAGAGGTTTATAAAATGATGAAGGGGATAGATAGAGTGAACGTTCAAAGACTATTTCCTCGGGTGGATGGAGCTATTACAAGGGGGCATAACTATAGGGTTCGTGGTGGGAGATATAGGAAGGATATCAGAGGTAGGTTCTTTACGCAGAGAGTGGTTAGGGTGTAGAATGGACTGCCTGCAGTGATAGTGGAGTCAGACACTTTAGGAACATTTAAGCGGTTATTGGATAGGCACATGGAGCACACCAGGATGATAGGGAGTGGGATAGCTTGATCTTGGTTTCAGATAAAGCTCGGCACAACATTGTAGGCCGAAGGGCCTGTTCTGTGCTGTACTGTTCTATGTTCTATGTTCTAATATCCAGGAAAGCCAGCTATGGTAACAAGTCTAGACAATAAGGAGTCTAACAACACCAGGTTAAAGTCCAACAGGTTTATTTGGTAGCAAACGCCACTAGCTTTTGGAGCGCTGCTCCTTTGTCAGATGGAGTGGAAATCTGCTCTCAAACAGGGCACAGAGACACAAGATCAAATTACAGAATACTGATTAGAATGCGAATCTCTACAGCCAACCAGGTCTTAAAGATATTCTTGCAACTCGGCCAAAGTTGTCTACCTGATACGCTGCAGGAAAGGATGTCCCGAGGCATGGTACATCGGGGAAACCATGCAGACGCTACGACAACGGATGAATGAACACCACTCGACAATCACCAGGCAAGACTGTTCTCTTCCTGTGGGGGAGCACTTCAGCAGTCATGGGCATTCAGCCTCTGATCTTTGGGTAAGCGTTCTCCAAGGCGGCCTTCACGACACATGACAACGCAGAGTTGCTGAGCAGAGACTGATAGCCAAGTTCCGCACACATGAGGACGGTCTAAACCGGGATGTTGGGTTTATGTCACACTCTCAGTAACCCCCACAGCTTGCCTCCTGGACTTGCAGAATCTCACTGGCTGTCCTGTCTGGAGACAATACACATCTCTTTAACCTGTGCTTAATGCTCCCTACACTCACATTGTATGTATCTTTAAGACCTGGTTGTAGAGATTCGCCTTCTAATCAGTATTCTGTAACTTGATTTTGTGTCTCTGTGCCCTGTTTGAGAGCAGATTTCCACTCCATCTGACGAAGGAGCAGCGCTCCGAAAGCTAGTGGCGTTTGCTACCAAATAAACCTGTTGGACTTTAACCTGGTGTTGTTAGACTCCTTACTGTGTTTACCCCAGTCCAATGCCGGCATTTCCACAGCAAGTCTAGAATCATAGAAGAATCCCTACAGTGCAGAAGGAGGCCATTCGGCCCATCAAGCACCAATGACAATCCCACCCAAGCCCTATCTCCATAACCCCATGTATTTACCCTGCTAATCCCCCTGATGCTAAGGGGCAATTTAGCTTGGCCAATTCACCTAACCAGCACTCCAAAGAGTGCTGGCTCGGTGGATTGGCCATGCTCTATTTCCCCTAAGGGTCAGGGGGACTGGCTAGGGTAAATATGTGGGGTTACGAGGATAAGGCCTGGGCGGGATTGTCATTGGTGCCGGCTCAATGGGCCAAATGGCCTCCTACTGCACTGTGGGATTCTATGAAAATTCTATCTTTGGAGTGTGGGAGGAAACCGGAGCACCCGGAGGAAACCCACGCAGACACGGGGAGAACGTGCAGACTCCACACAGACAGTGACCTGAGGCTGGAATGGAAACCAGGTCCCCGGTGCTGTGAGGCAGTAGTGCTAACCACTGTGACACTGTGCCAACCTTGTACTGCTTTGTCTGCCTTGTCTTGTACTCCACAAGGGACAAAGGAACACAGTGTTCCCTGATCCCAGCAAATCTGAAACGCATTTTTAAAATGTTCAGGCCTTAAATACTTTCCTGTTTTCAGTTACTGGAAATCACAAGGTCATCCGCAGAGATATCCTTCTAATAGGAATGTAAGTGGCGTGTAGACCTAAATGTAACTGGGTTTTATTATTGATCGGTACATTTGATTTTCCTTTTACTGTCAGTTTGTAATGGAAAATGCACTTATTTTGAAAGTGTATTAGCCCAATCAGAAAGGAAGGACGTGCGTTTTTATCATATCTTACATCCTCAAAATATTCAAATGGTTCTTGGGCGGTTGATGACTTTTGGCGCTGTTGACAGTGAGTGAGAGAGCTACCCAGTCTTCTTCAGTGAGTGAGAGAGCTACCCACTCTTCTTCAGTGAGCGAGAGAGCTACCCACTCTTCTTCAGTGAGCGAGAGAGCTACTCACTCTTCTTCAGTGAGTGAGAGAGCTACTCACTCTTCTTCAGTGAGCGAGAGAGCTACCCACTCTTCTTCAGTGAGTGAGAGAGCTACTCACTCTTCTTCAGTGAGCGAGAGAGCTACCCACTCTTCTTCAGTGAGTGAGAGAGCTACTCACTCTTCTTCAGTGAGCGAGAGAGCTACCCACTCTTCTTCAGCGACTGAGAGAGCTACCTACTCTTCTTCAGTGAGCGAGAGAGCTACCTACTCTTCTTCAGTGAGTGAGAGAGCTACCCACTCTTCTTCAGTGAGCGAGAGAGCTACCCACTCTTCTTCAGTGACTGAGAGAGCTACCCACTCTTCTTCAGTGAGCGAGAGAGCTACCCACTCTTCTTCAGCGACTGAGAGAGCTACCTACTCTTCTTCAGTGAGCGAGAGAGCTACCTACTCTTCTTCAGTGACTGAGAGAGCTACCCACTCTTCTTCAGTGAGCGAGAGAGCTACCCACTCTTCTTCAGCGACTGAGAGAGCTACCTACTCTTCTTCAGTGAGTGAGAGAGCTACCCACTCTTCTTCAGTGAGCGAGAGAGCTACCCACTCTTCTTCAGTGAGTGAGAGAGCTACTCACTCTTCTTCAGTGAGTGAGAGAGCTACCCACTCTTCTTCAGTGAGTGAGAGAGCTACCCACTCTTCTTCAGTGAGCGAGAGAGCTACCCACTCTTCTTCAGTGAGCGAGAAAGCTACCCACTCTTCTTCAGTGAGTGAGAGAGCTACCCACTCTTCTTCAGTGAGCGAGAGAGCTACCCACTCTTCTTCAGTGAGCGAGAGAGCTACCCACTCTTCTTCAGTGAGCGAGAGAGCTACCCACTCTGCTTCAGTGAGCGAGAAAGCTACCCACTCTTCGTCAATCAGTGCCCTGGAATTTTTAAATTTATCTGGACAGGCGGACAGTTCCACAGCCCCTGAGCCAGTGGCTGCAGCATTACTAACTGAATCAATCTAAGGGTCTCAGAGACAGATGGAACCGAAAGCCAGTCTGCACCTGTTTCCAGGCTTGGGGTGATCATAGAATCCGGACAGTGCTGTACGAGGCCATTCGGCCCATCGAGTCTGCATCAACAACAATCTCATTCAGGCCCAATCCATTAACCCCATTTATTTATCCTACTAGTCCCCTTGACACTATGGGCGGGATTTTATGGCTTCGCTCAGGCGAGATCATAAAATCCCAGCGAGACCAATGGAGATTTTCGTTCTGTGAAGGGTTTCGGCCTAAAGGGGCAATTTAGCATGGCCAATCCACCTAACCTGCACATCTTGGGACACTAAGGAGCAATTTAGCATGACCAATCCACCTAACCTGCACATCTTTGCAGTGTGGGAGGAAACCAGAGCACCCGGAGGAAACCCACGCAGACACGGGGAGAACGTGCAAACTCCAGACTGACAATGACCCGAGGCCGGAATTGAACCTGGGACCCTGGAGCTGAGAGGTAGCAGTGCCAACCACTGTGATAATCTGTGACCAGCCAGCACCCAGTCATCCTCCTCCTGCTTCCGCTTCACAGAACCTCACCCCTCTGCAGCCTGTTTCTGGGTCAGGTTGCAGACCCAGGGACCTTTGCAACCACAATCCCCATGCCTCTGGTAGACCTGGTGTGGACAGTGACCACATTCCAAGCATGTTCAACCGATGGTGATTAATATTGGTATGGATTGGACCTGTGAGGCCAAAATTACAAAATCATGGACCAAACCAGCTGGACTGGATGATTTTCATCACTGTCAGATCTCTCCGGACACTTCTGATATACTAATGGTACACCCCTGCCAGCGCCTTTCCTAACATGGCGCATGTGTCGGCTTCATTCGAAGTTACCAGAGTCAGTGTGTGTACCACTGTTTCATGCCCGTGATTCTGTAGTGCCAACACCAGCAACTCAGTCTTAGTGTTTCTCATTCTCGCCACCATCCACTTGTCTTTACACATTTATTAATTCTTGCCATGTGATTTGGTAAGATGTGTCTAACTTTAACAATCGGCTGAATTTGAGTACAGGCTGCTGCATTATTCACTAGGCCTCGTAATCCCGTAGAAAACTAATGAATATCATCTATCTGGGAAAGCGATCACATAACTCTGATTAATGGGTGTATCTCTCGGCAAACGGATCTGTTTTCATTCAGCACACATTGTGGAATAAACGGGATTTATCCTGAGCGTTGTGCAATTGTAGAAATTATCCCGCAGGAGGTGACAATGCAGCTTGTCACAGCTGTGGAATACTGGACTCTGCTTCCAAACTGTGTCCCTGCATGGTGCTGGCCTCTACACACCTACCTCTGTGACTGACTCCTCGCTGTAAGGGACACAGCTTCAAAACTGTTCGTGCGAAACCAGGAAACAAGGCCATGTTGAGATCCTGACTCAATGTCATTTTAAAGAATTTATCTCCCTACGCGAACCCTTTCCTTCCTCCCATGGCCTGAAGATTCTCCCTCTCTCCACATCACCCCCTCTCCAATCCCCATTAACTCTACTTCCCTCTCAAGAGATCCTGCCTAATGTGCTCAGTATTTACAACGTGTTTGGGAGGCGATGGCCTCGTGGTATTATCGCTGGATTATTAATTTAGAAACTCAGCTAATGTTCTGGGGGACCCAGGTTCGAATCCCTCCACGGCAGATGGTAGAATTTAAATTCACAAAAAATATCTGCAATTAAGAGTTTACTGATGACCATGAAACCATTGTCGATTGGCCTACATGTGACACCTGATCTACAGCAATGTGGGTGACTCTTCATCTCAACTGCCCTCCATGTGCAATTAGGGATGGACAATAATGTTGGCCAGCCAGTGACACCCATGTCCCACGAATTAATAAAAAGAATTCTCCCTATGCACACCTTAGCACTGCTGCCTCACAGTTGTGCCTGGTATTGTGAGACTTCTTACTGTGCCTCACAGCGCCAGGGACCTGGGTTTGATTCCCAGCTTGGGTCACTGTCTGTGCGGAGTCTGCACGTTCTCCCCGTGGGTTTCCTCCCACAGTCCAAAAGACTCGCTGGTTAGGTGCATTGGCCATGTTAAATTCTCCCTCAGTGTACTTGAATAAGCGCCAGAGTGTGGCAACTAGGTGATTTTCACAGTAACTTCATCGCAGTGTTAATGTAAGCCTACTTGTGACATTAATAAGAAAACATGCAATATTCCCATTAGCAGTCAGTATTAATTTTTCAGCTCACAAATAGATGTTCCACTTACTGGTACCTTATAACTGGGTGCAAGAGATCAGCAGGTGATACGTAGAAGTTAAAGACACCACACCTCCTCTTTGTGCTGATGACATTTCAAAATGGCACTCGCCCTCAGTCACGCACGCTGTTCCACTTTTATATTCAATGTATACTTTGGCCCATTGTTTTTGAGGGATTTTCTGAGGCTTTACTGTTCAACGTATATGCAGACATCCACAGTAAATAAATATTTTGTGTCCTGTCGAATTGGAATTAATAAAGAAAGACTTGCATTGAAGTAATGACATCAGGGTGTTCCAAACCTCTTCTCATCCAATCAGAGACTTTGCAAGTGGAGTCACTGTAGCAATAGGCAGACAATGGCAGCAGGTCTGTGGCCAGTTCCCACAGAACCAGCAAGGAAATAAAGGACTGGGTCAGCCATTAAATAAAAATACACCTTTGCTGAGGTGAAGGGGGGACCCGCCCTCCTCAGCTCAGGAATGAAGCACACACTGTGTGATTCCACACAACTACACAGCTCCGGCAACAGATCCATTGCTAGATTCCTCACACATATAATAACCCTGTTACAGCTAATGAGGTGGTCAGGCTCCATCCAGAATGGTGGGATAACAACTGCCCAACGGGTTATTTCCCAATTTTCACTGTGTTTTCCTTCTGGGTGGGGCTGAGGGGAGAGGGAGTTAATCCAGGGCCCTCAGTATTTCCTTACTTGACACTGTTAAGCGGTGAGTTGGGGTCAGAGCAAGGCTAAATGCAAGCCAGATTTATTGATTTAAATTGTCAAAGTTTCTACAGCAAGAAGCCTCCCCCACCCCCCCTCCCCCCTCCCCCACCCCTCCCCCTAAGATTTGTCGTCAGTGTTGTGGTGATTCGTGGTTCTATTTATTTAGTGAATGCAAAGTCCCTAAACCAAGCAGTTTCTTCTGGTCCTGCTATGTTGAGTGTGGATAGGCCTCAGCTGGATTGGACACTGTTCTATGATGTGGTGCATAATTTGCTCTCTTCCACTGGCACACAGGGGGCTGGCACTAATGCCCCATCTGTGGAGGTTGGCCAAGCAGAGGTCGTGGCCAGTCCTGAACCTGTTGAGGCTGGACCACTCTTTACTTGGAAGCCAGTTGTGTTGTGTTGAGTCTGAGACCAGGTACTTGTTTGTCGTGTCCAACGATTCCCATTCATTTGTCCAGGTGGAATTTGCATTGAAGTTGTGTGTGGGTGGGTTTCTCCAGATTGGCCTTCTTCATGGGAGTTGTACCTTGGGTGGGCTGAATAGATCAGCAAGAAGTGGCAGGTGGGGGGGGGCATTGTGGATTTTCTCTTACCATTTTGTGGATTGTTGCAATTTGTGGATATGTGGAGGAGTGATGTTGCCAGGAGAGGGAGCCAAGGGAGTGGCATTGAATGTAATGTTCCAGTGGTGATGCACATGGTAGCATCCAGCTATTTGTGGTGATTGCCCATTTAAGCGCAACGCAGCAGAAGAGGGTCACCTGGCTTGAGGGACCAATGAATAATCACTCCAGGGTGTGGAGCCCTCTTTTAGCAGAAGACATGTAGAGACGAGAGCAGCAATGTGGGCAGCTGGCCCCTGTATAAATAAAATAAATAAATACCTATTGGCCATAATTTTACCATCCCGCCTGCCGCAGGAACCGGAGGGATTTTATGGTTTTGGGATGAGCGAAGCTGTAAAATCCCATCCACATCTTTCTACTCCAGCCTGTGAATAAATCATTACAAGGGTTTCGTTTGCAGCAATGCGAGTGCTAATTTCCCCTAACAGTCAAAACTCCTGCAAATGAATCAATGGCAACAAAAAAACAATTGAAAACAGAAATCACACTGCCTGAGTGAACAGCGCAGGTCTTAGCATTGCATTAGTGGCCTTTAGAAAGTGCATTTGAGCTGCGTTCAGTCACATGTTTACTCATGTAGGGGTGTTAATAGGGCAGATTCCCACACGGAGAAATGTTCGGTCATTTTATTGACTGGCACAGATCAAAGTCAACATTGTTTGGTGCCAGGTTGCAGATGCCCGTAGGGATGGCAACACTGGATGTATCAATGGCATCTGGATAACAAAGCCAGATGTTGTAGTGCACAGTTAAATCCCAGAGATCCCACGAGCAAATGGTGACAGGAAGACAGGACAGCCTCAATGACATCTATGGGCATTGTAGAGAACGGCTGAAATGACTGGCTATCTCCCCACCTGCTGGGTGGAACAGGCTCTGTTCCATCGCTGGTGGGAAGTAAATATGAGTTCAGTGCAGACAGTCCTGCCTGTCCGGCTTCCAGACGTTAGGCTAACCCTGTGTGTTTGGTCCTAGTCTCGGTCGGCTTGTCATTTTAGCAGCTTCACCATCTCATTTCAAAGTACAATGCACGCTAGCATAACTTGCGGCTAATTGAATCATTACGTGCCAAATTACAAATTCTCAGCCTTTGTAACAGCAATAGCAGTTAGTGATACTGTTTAAAAATGCACCGGATGCACAAGTGTAGCCATTAACATAGTCTACAGTTATAGACAGTGTTTAGATCATTCTGACCAAGAGGGAATGGTCACAAATGCCGACCAGATGTTTGAGGGCACGCTGTCTATTATTTTTGTTCTGTGTTTTTTTAAGTTCTTAGGATAGATTTTCCGACTGTACACTTCACCATGGAGCCCTTTCTGCCAGGAACATATTTCTGGATATCACCCGCACGGTTTTCCATCTGCAAAGATTCAGCAGCAAGTGTGCGTGATTGGAGGTGAAATTGAGATGGTTAATTGGGCACTCATCCCATTAGGTACCTGCCCTCATTCACTGACTCCTCCCAGATTTCTTAATGGTTAACTCCATTGCTACCAAGCCACTCTTGGTGATGGACATAGAAATCCCCCACCCAGAGTACATTCTGCATCCTCACCACCCTTGGTGCTTCCTCCAAGAGGTGTTCACCATGGAAGAGTACTGATTTAGCAGCTGGGGGTGGTGGGTGGTAACCAGCAGGAGGTTTACTTTTCCATGTTTGACCTGATGCCATGAGACCACATGGGGACCAGAGTCAATATGGAGCATTCCAATGCCACTCTCTCCTGACTGCCCACCACTGTGCCACCACCTCCAGTGGATTAGAACGGAATTATCTCATTAGTGACAGACAGCATGGTTTTGTAAGAGGGAGGCCGTGCCTTACAAATTTGGTGGAGTTTTTTGAGGAAGTGACAAAAACGGTTGACGAAGGAAGGGCCGTGGATGTCGTCTATATGGATTTCAGTAAGGCATTTGACAAAGTCCCTCATGGCAGGTTGGTTAAGAAGGTTAAGGCTTATGGGGTCCAAGGAGAGGTGGCTAGATGGGTAGAGAACTGGCTTGGCCACAGGAGACAGAGGGTAGCAGTCGAAGAGTCTTTTTCCGGCTGGAGGTCTGTGACCAGTGGTGTTCTGCAGGGCTCTGTACTGGGACCTCTGCTATTTGTGATATACATAAATGATTTGGAAGAAGGTGTAGCTGGTGTTATCAGCAAGTTTGCGGATGACACGAAGTTGACTGGACTTGCGGATAGCGATGAACATTGTCGGACAATACAGCAGGATATAGATAGGCTGGAAAATTGGGCAGAGAAATGGCAGATGGAATTTAATCCAGATAAATGCGAAGTGATGCATTTTGGAAGAACTAATGTAGGGGGGAGTTATACAATAAATGGCAGAGCCATCAAGAGTATAGAAACACAGAGAGTGTGCAAGTCCACAAATCCTTGAAGGTGGCAGCACAGGTGGAGAAGGTGGTGAGGAAGGCATATGGTATGCTTGCCTTTATAGGACGGGGTACAGAGTATAAAAGCTAGAGTCTGATGTTGCAGCTGTATAGAACGCTGGTTAGGCCACATTTGGGGTACTGCGTCCAGTTCTGGTTGCCGCACTACCAGAAGGACGTGGAGGCTTTAGAGAGAGCTCAGAGAAGGTTTACCAGGATGTTGCTTGGTATGGAGGGTCTTAGCTATGAGGAGAGATTGGGTAAACTGGGCCTGTTCTCCCTGGAAAGACGAAGAATGAGGGGAGACCTAATAGAGGTGTACAAAATTATGAAGGGTATAGATAGGGTGAACAGTGGGAAGCTTTTTCCCAGGTTGGAGGTGACAATCACGAGGGGTCACGGGCTCAAGGTGAGAGGGACGAGGTATAACTCAGATATTAGAGGGATGTTTTTTACACAGAGAGTGGTGGGGGCCTGGAATGCGCTGCCAAGTAGGGTGGTGGAGGCAGACACGCTGGCATCGTTTGAGACTTACCTGGATAGTCACATGAGCATTCTGGGAATGGAGGGATACAAACGAATGGTCTAGTTGGACCAATGAGTGGCACAGGCTTGGAGGGCCGAAGGGCCTGTTTCCTGTGCTGTACTGTTCTTTGTTCTTTGTTCTTTGATTTGACTTGCTGGTGAGACAGGACATTCCCAGCGATGGAGGAAGCTGGTACATTAGCTGTAAGATATGATTGACTGAGTATGACTACATCAAGCTTCCTGTTATTGGCTGTTGAATTGCAGGGTGAGTTGTGGATGTTTCTTGGTACATGAATCAGGAAAGGTTAATGTGCAGATGCAGCAAGCGATTGGGAAGCAAATTAAATGCTGTTTATTGCAAGGGGAATCGTGTATAAAAGTAGGGATATTTTGCAACAGTTGAGTAGGACATTGGTGAGGCCACTTCTTGAGCACAGGTTTGGTCTCCTTGTTTAAGAAAGGACATAATTGTATTGGAAGCAGGAAAGGTTCACAGGGATGAGGGGTTATCTTTTGAGGAAAGCTTGGACAAGTTGGGCCTGTAGTTTACTGGAGTTTAGAAGAATGAGAGGTGATCTTATTGAAACATTAAAGTTCCTTAGGGGATTTGACAGGTGGATACTGAAAGGATGTTTCTCCTTGTGGGAAAGTCTAGAACTAGGGGACACCATTAAAAATAAGATGGAGATGAGGAGAATTTGTTTCTCTCAGAGGGTGGTGAGCCTATGGAACTCTCTTCCCCAGACAGTGCTAGAGGCAGGGTCATTGAATATTTGGAAGGCAGAGATGGATAGATTCTGGAATAAAGAGGCAGTCAAAGATTATCGGGGGTGGGCAGGGAAGTGGAGTTGAGGCTATAATCAGATTGGCCATAATCGTACTGAATGGCGGAGCAGGCATGTGGGGCCGAATGGTCTACTCCTGCTCATGATTGGTGCGTTCCTGATGACAGCTCTGAGTGCTGATGTCCTGGCAATGAAACGGGAAAGTGGATTCCATCCGCCATTCCGAATGTTGGGATGAAAGATGTCATTCAATCCCTCGAGCCTGTCCTGCCATTTAATTAGAACCTCAACTCCAGAAAGCCGCTCCTGTCCCTTTAATTTTCCCAGCCTTACCTAACCGCATGGACAGAGGTGATTTCATGAAATTATTTAACTGTTACATGCAACGAACTGATTCAGAAAGTGAAACCTATTATTGTGCTCAGTCTGCATTATTGTGTTCATCGCTTCCCACCGCAGCCGTCCTGATTCGAAAGGGTTACAGTCGGCTATTCACAACCACCAGAGACTGTCGAGGGAAGCGGTTGAGCCAGAGATTAGTCTTTCGTTTCCGGCAAACAACAGTGAGAGTTGACCTTGGCACGACACATTATTGGCTGAATGGACTACTCAGCACAAACTATTGACAGTTCGAGGTTGCTGAATTAGTGTTCCTGACCCTGCAAATCATACAGCCTGCCCTGTTGCAAACTTATGGCCTCTTCATTGCATGTTACCTTGAAGATTAAGACTAAGAAGGTTCATTCCCTACTCCCTCATGATCTGAACTGACTGCCACAGCACGGTGACCTTGCCCTGCCGGTGAATAATTAATAAGCAGTCCAGTTCAATTTACATCATTGGGAAAACACATTGTAACACGAGAGGACATCAGAACGAGGGACATTGACTGAGACTCCTCACTAGAAAGGGTAGATTTCTGCTCAAATATTCCTCTTAAGGGAATAGCGGTAACTTGTATCTCCAGCTTCAATATAGCAAACTGGCCCAAAACTCTTCCCAAGTCAAAGAGGGAGGCATTAGGATGGGTGAAGACTCAGTGTCGAAGAGGCCATTCGGTCCATCTAGTCCGCAATGATTCTCGGACAGAGTATTCCACCCAGGCCCTATCCTCCACAACCCCACACATTTCCCACAGCTAATCCCAAGCATCTTTGGGCACTCAGGGGCAATTTAGCATGGCCAATTCACCTAACCTGCACATCTTTGGACTGTGGGAGGGAACCGGAGCACTTGGAGGAAGCCCACGCAGACACGGGGAGAATGTGCAAACTCCACACAGACAGTCACCCAAGGCCAGAATCGAACCGGGTCCCTGGAGCTGTGAGGCGTCGATGGTAGTCATGATGTGGAGATGCCGGCGTTGGACTGGGGTAAACACAGTAAGAAGTTTAACAACACCAGGTTAAAGTCCAACAGGTTTATTTGGTAGCAAAAGCCACACAAGCTTACGGAGCTCCAAGCCCCTTCTTCAGGTGAGTGGGAATTCTGTTCACAAACAGAGTTTATAAAGACACAGACTCAATTTACATGAATAATGGTTGGAATGCGAATACTTACAACTAATCAAGTCTTTAAGAAACACTCCCATTGTTTTGTTTCTTAAAGACTTGATTAGTTGTAAGTATTCGCATTCCAACCATTATTCATGTAAATTGAGTCTGTGTCTTTATAAACTCTGTTTGTGAACAGAATTCCCACTCACCTGAAGAAGGGGCTTAGAGCTTCGAAAGCTTGTGTGGCTTTTGCTACCAAATAAACCTGTTGGACTTTAACCTGGTGTTGTTAAACTTCTTGCTGTGAGGCAGCAGTGCTAACCACTGTGCCACCGTGCCGCCCCATAAAGAGGTCACTTTTAAACAATAGCTTTAAAAAAAGAGGTAAGAGAGGCACAGGGAGGTTTAGGGAAGGAATTCCAGAACTTAAGGCCTAAATGACTGAGGCATGGCGACCAATGGTGGTGTGAAGGAAATACATTGCGCACAAAAATCAGAGTTGGAGGAGCATGGAGACCCCAGAAGGTTTAGAGCTTTAGGAGATTACAGAGAAAGGGAGGTTTCGGGGGCTAGATTGAATAGCCTCCCCTACACACCAACAAAAAACAGGTGGAGGGATTGCAAAGCAGACAGCATACCAACCGGTGCTAACCATACTTCACTGGCTGAGAGTGTCAGCAGACAGCCAACATCATGAGCTATCAGCAGTTAAATCTATCCTGCACCGCAACTCTTAAAGGCTAAGAAGTCTCCTGGATCTGATCCTAGGATAGGAGCATAGAAACATTGAAGATAGGAGCAGGAGGAGGACATTCGGGCCTGCGAACCTGCTCGCCATTCATTATGATCATGGCTGATCGTCCAACTCAATAGCCTGATCCCACCTTCCTTTCATATCTTCTGATCCCTTTCAAGTGTGTATCTAACTGCTTCTTGAAAACATACAATGTTTTGGCCTCAACTGCTTTCTGTAGTAGCGAATTCCAAAGGCTGACCACTCTCTGGGTGAAGAAATTTCTCCTCATCTCTGTCCTAAACCGTCTACCCTGTATCCTCAGACTGTGACCCCTGGTTCTGGACTGCCCCGCCATCGGGAACATACTTCCTGAATAAACCCTGTCTAGTCCTACTAGAATTTTATAGGTTTCTATGAGATCCCCCCTCATTCTTCCAAACTTCAGCGAATATAATTCAAACAGACTCAATTTTTCCTCATAAGTCAGTCCCACCATTGCAGGAATCAGTCTGGTAAACCTTCTCTGCACTCCTTCCATAGCAAGAGCATCCTTCCTCAGGTAAGGAGACCAAAACTGTCTCACCAAGGCCCTGTATAATTGCAGCAAGACAGTCTTCATACAATCATAGAATCCCTACTGTGCAGAAGGAGGCCATTTGGCCCATCAAACCTGCACCAACAATAATCCCACCCGGGCCCTATCCTCGTAACCCCATGTATTTACCCTAGCTAGTCTCCTGACATTTAGGAGCAATTTATCACGGCCAATCAACCTAACTCACATATCTTTGGGCTGTGGGAGGAAACCGGAGCACCCGGAGGAAACCACGCAGACACGGGGAGAACGTGCAAACTCCACACAGACAGTGACCTGAGGCCGCAATTGAACCCGGGTCCCTGGCACTGTGAGGCAGCAGTGCTAACCACCATGCCACGGTGCCGCCCCAAGCAGTTCTTGATCCTGTACTTGAATCCTATCGCTATGGACACACCATTTGCCTTCTTCACTACCTGCTGCACCTTGTCTGAGTTTCACTGAGCAGTTTAGCTTCTTAGAACTAGTGGCTTGATTCCTTTTTTCAATTCTTTCATGGCATGTGGCCACCATTTGTTACCCTGAGTGGTTTTACAGGTCATGTCAGAGGGTAGTTAAGAGTCCACCATTTTGGTGTGTGTCTCAGACAAGGGTAAGGATGGCAGATTCTCTCAGGTGGACCTTTACAACAATTGATAATCGCTTCATGATCACCATCACAAGCTGAAATTCTAGATTTTTTTTAAGCACCAACTGCTGTGCTGGAATTTGAACCCATGTCACCTGGGGTATTAGCCTGGGCCTCTGGATTACTCGCCTAGTGATCTTACCGTTTCCCCTATTACTAATAGCCTGGAGAAGAGAACATCTGTGATAGTATTTGCCACAAATTAGCTCACTCTCTTGATGTGCTTTTCCCTGTCAGAACGTAATGGAAATTTTGCACTCCTCACATACTTTGCATACAGAATCAGTTCTCCTAATTATAGAAGATTGAGGGGTAAAGGTTTTTAAAATGTTAAAAGGATTTGAAAAGGTATTTGAAGAAATAATTGCCTCTGATGGGGGAATCAATGACCAGAGGATGTAGTCATCTCACTGGAGTGAGGGTATTCAGGAGCTAAATCAAGAGCGATTGATTTTGACAAAGGGGTGGCAGGAATCTGGAATTCTCACCCCACAAAAGGGTTTGGAACATGGGACAATGGGTGCTCCGGAGGCTGAGGTGAAGAGTTTATTTTTTTAGTGAGGGATATTGAGAATTTGGAGCTAGGGTGAATGAATACCTCAGTGTATCTGCTACTGAAGGCCTCATCGATGAAAAGTAACTTCAAGTTATAGAAAAGAGCTGTCCATCACTCTCCTTTCTCCCTCGTCCTCAGAATGCTGTGCCTCATGGAGAAATCAAACACCATCCTCCTCATAACATCCCATGCCATGAGGAACAGGAAAACACTCACTCTGATGATCAAAATGGCACAGCGGATGTTGTGAACTGCATCATAAACTTTCTTGGAAGCCTCCACAAGTGCAGTGTCATCACTGCTGTGGGGTGGGGGAGGGGGAGGGGGGGCCAGTATTCTCCAGAGCAGTATTCATCTGTGTGCTGAACTGCACGATAGCTGGGAAAGAAGCGAAGATGAAGACTTCAATTCCTGTGCAGTAGACTCTGAAGCACAGAAACATAAAAACATAGAAACTAGAAGCAGGAGGAGGCCATTCGGCCCTTCAAGCCTGCTCCGCCATTCATTTTGATCATTGCTGATCATCAAATTCAATATCCTGATCCCCGCTTCCCCCCATATCCCTTGATCCCTTCAGCCCCAAGAGCTACATCAAATTTCTTCTTCAATTCACACAATGTTTTGGCCTCAACTACTTTCTGTGGTAGTGGATTCCACACATTCACCACTCTCTGGGTGAAGAAATTTCTCCTCACCTCAATGACCCCTAGTTCTGGACTCCCCCACCATTGGGAACATTATTTCTGAATCTATCCTGTCTAATCCAGTTAGAATTGAGTAAGTCTCCATGAAATGCTCTCTCACTCTTCTAGCTTAGTTTCTTCTTGTATGACAGAATTGGAATCCCAGGAATCAGCCTAGTAAACCTTCGCTGTGCTCCCTCTATAGCAAGGACATCCTTCCTCAGATAAGGACATCAAAACTGCACACAATACTCCAGATGTGGCCTCACCAACGCCCTGCACAATTGCAGCAAACCATCCCTATCCCGATACTCAAAACCTCTCGTTATGAAGGCCAACTTTACTGCCTGCTGTACCCGTGCGCTTACTTTCATTGACTGATGCACGAGGACACCAAGGTCTTCATAGAAATCATAGAAATCATAGAAATCATAGAAACCCTACAGTACAGAAAGAGGCCATTCGGCCCATCGAGTCTGCACCGACCACCATCCCACCCAGGCCCTACCCCCATATCCCTACATATTTTACCCGCTAATCCCTCTAATCTACGCATCCCAGGACACTAAGGGGCAATTTTAGCATGGCCAATCAACCTAACCCGCACATCTTTGGACTGTGGGAGGAAACCGGAGCACCCGGAGGAAACCCACGCAGACACGAGGAGAATGTGCAAACTCCACACAGACAGTGACCCAAGCCGGGAATCGAACCCCAGGTCCCTGGAGCTGTGAAGCAGCAGTGCTAACCACTGTGCTACCGTGCCGTCTTGTTGAGTATCCACCTCTCTCAATTTACACCCAAAGAATAATCTGCCTTCCTATTTTTCCTACCAAACTGAATAACCTCACATTTATCCACATTAAACTGCAGCTGCCATGCATTTGCCCACTCACCCAGCCTGTCCAAATCACGCTGAAGCATCTCTGCATCCTCCTCACAGCTCACCCTCCCACCCAACTTTGTGTCATCTGCAAATTTGAAGATAATACATTTACTTCCCTCTTCCAAATCATTAGTGTATAATCTGAACACTTGGGGTCCCAGCACAGATCCCTGCGGAACCCCACTAGTCACTGCCTGCCAATTGGAAAAATATCCATTTGTGCCAACTCTCTGCTTCCTATTTGCTAACCAGCTTTCAATCCATCTTAAGACACTACCCAATGAGTCCAATGAGCTTTAACTTCACACAGCAGTCTATATCCCCCAATACTGAACAAATTAGCCGAAACAGTTTGTCAATTAAGTGTCTATGTCTGTTTATCTTGTGACCTTGTTTACAGAATACAATATGGTTCCTCACCTATTGAAATTCTCACTGACATATTCCAAACATCTGCCCAGTGTGCAAAATGTCGGCAAAATGTCGACTTTGTCTTCATAAAACCTATCTGCAGCGACAGATAGAGAAATCTCCCTCTCTCTGTCCCTGTAACAGTACCAGAAGGCATCAAATGTGAAGCATTCGTACATCACCACCAGGGTACTCCAGTCACAAGTGACAACGTAAGTCAGAGCAGCATTCTCAGAACCATTGAAATAACAGGTCAGAAGTTGGGAATACTGAGGTGAGTAACTCACCTCCTGACTTCCCAAAGCCTGTCCACCATCTACAAGGCACAGGTCAGGAGTGTGATGGAATACTCTCCACTTGCCTGGATGGGTGCAGCTCCAACAACACTCAAGAAGCTCGACACCATCCAGAATAAAGTTGTTCATTTGACCAGCACCACATTTATCACCTTAAACACGCACTCAGTCCAAACAGCGGCAGCAATGTGTACCATCTACAAAATACACTGCTGTAACTCGCTAAGGTTCCTTTGGAAGATTCCAAACCCTCGGTCACCACCACCTAGAAAAAGAGCAAAGGAAGCAGGTGCATGGGAAAATCGCCACATACAAGATCCCCCTCCAAGTCACAAAGCATCCTGATCTGGGAGGATGGCCTGGATACTCATCCTCGAGGCAGGTAGTGGGATTCGGGTAAACTCCCTGTTCTGCCCGCCTGCGGGAGATAATATTCGCAAAGGTGGGATCTTCATTGCCGGGGGTGTGGGGGGAGGTGGGGGGTGGGGGGTGGGGGGGCGGGGGGGTGGGTGGGATGCGGGGGCTGAGGTTGGAACCAGTGGCCAGAAGAGTTGCCAGGTGTGGAGGCGTGTTGTTTGAAAGGAACATCTTGTTCCTGTGGGACTTCAGCTTAGTTAAAATTAAAGCAGAAAGGCCCTCCAGCCCTCACAGCGACACACCCCATCATGCCCCACCACCTGCCCATGGTCCCTCACATCTCCAATGCCAAGCTCTGCCCTTCTACCACCCCCCCCCCCCCCCCCAATGGCCATTCATACCTCCAATGTTACACTTTGCACTTCCATTCACCCCATGGGCACTCATCTCCTGTGCCAAGCTCTATCCTTCAACCCACCTCCCTGCCCTTCATTGCTCCATTGCCAAGCTCTGTCATTTCATCCCAATGCCCCGTGCTGGTCCCTCGTACCTCCAGTGCCAAGCTCTGCCCTTTCATTCACCTCCCAGGGCCTCTCATACCCTGTATGCCAAGCCATGGCATTTCCACACCCACCAACCCACTATACACTGTACAGAATCAATTAATCCTCTTGCGACAACGAGATATGTAAAAAAAAAAGAATAGTCCTTTCATAACTTTGTACTACATTAGAAAAGTCATTTTACTCAGAAGGCAATAAATGTTTTGATCATTTAGACCCTTTAGGCATACCCACAATGCTCTTAGGTAGTGAGTTTCAGGATTTTGACCTCTTTGCTGATGAAAACAATGTGGGCATTAATTATTTACATGAATCACAGAATTCCTACAGTGCCGGAATTTTCCAGCCCGTTCCAGACAGATTTTTCTCCAGCGGAGACAGCTCACCATTGGTTGCCTACGGGATCTTCGTGTCCCACCAAAGTCGATGGAAATTTGCACAGCTCCATCATCCCCAATGCTGGGTAACCCACAGCGGGGGTTGTCTTCAGCAGAAGCGGAAGATCCTGTCACTAGGAAGGGCTGGAAAACCTTGGCCGAGGTTTGTGTTGAACCTGAATAATCGAATCTGTGCTTGCTAAAAATGTCTGTCAATTAGTTTTGCCTTTTTTTTTACCAACTTGTCAGTTCACAGTGTTCCTGGAGCTCTGGCTTTAAAGTGAGCAGTGAAGAAGAAACAGTGAATGCTGAGGGAAGTATACAAGATCAAATTTACAATTGTTTCGACAGGGAAATTGTGGGACAAATGGGATCTTACTCACATTTCCTGAATGATCATCTGCTCAAAGTCCTTAAACTCACTGCCCAAGAGCACTGTGGGTGTATCTACATCACACTGTCTTCAGCGATTCGAGGCTGGAATGAGATTCCAGACAACCATGTTGAAACAGCTGTACTCCGGACAAAATATGACTTGATCAACAATGTCAGGCTCTCTGATCTCTGCTGCCAAGTTCACTGTGTTTTTAAACACAAGGTTAAGAGGTTGCAAGGGTTTGTGATTTATTTTACTGATACTTTAAAAGGTGTGAATGATTAAGACTTTTAATGCATTCGAAGTAAAATGACATTTACAACCCTCTCAATGACAACTGTAGATTTCCGATGATCACTAATTGAAGCAGATTTGCAAACATCAGGATGAGAAGGAAAAGTGCTGCATTTGTGTTTAGTTTTTTGTGTTAAATTTGGGGTGTGGAATATGCAACAAGGATGTCTTGTGGCACAATGGGTGGCGGCCCTGGTCCCTGTCTCTGAACTGGAAGCTCCAGGTTAGAGCCCCACTCCAGGACTTGATGGCCAAGGAAGATACATTCGTAATGTGGCCAAATCCTTCCAACACGTGCCAATGTCCGAAAGACGTGCTGGTTAGGGTGCACTGGCCATGCTAAATTCTCCCTCAGTGTACCCAAACAGGCACCGGAGTGTGGCGACTAGGGGATTTTCACAGTAACTTCATTGCAGTGTTAATGTAAGCCTACTTGTGACATTAATAAATAAACTTTAAACATCCTGTAGCAAGCCAAAGAGATTCATTCCGTGATACATAAGGAATTGTAGTTTAAACTTATTTTAATTCTTACACGGTGTGATTGGGTAGGTGTACATGAAATGATTCCTCTGGCTGGTAAATCTAGAACTTGTGACACTAATAAATAAACTTTAACTTTACTTCAATAAGTAAATGTTAAACAATGGCAGGTGGAAAGGGCAGAAACAGAGGAATCTCTTGGCTATTCTTAGTGCAGAGTATTTTCACTCAATCTATAGATTCTGGCAGCAGAGGAATAACTGTGTTGACGACTTTTACTTTGGTGTACTGGAGTGGCCTTTAAAAATGGCACCGTGATCTTTGGACAACTAAGCTCTTGGCGGGGCAAGCTCTATTAGAATCCACCCCACCAGCGTGACGTCGTGGGATCCACTCCTCGCCATTTTTGTTTCTATGTAGAGAGCAATGCGACAGATAAATCTGCTGTTGGGGCCGGTGGCTTCAACGCCACATTTCCCGCCCACTGTAACACTCTGCAGAAAGATTTCATCCTTTGACTGCCTCATGCATTACTAGCTTCTAATCGGAAGTTTCAAATCTAATAACACATGCCCTTCTCCCAACTCTGAGCAGGGCAGCATAGTGGCTGCCACTGGTTATCACTGCTGCCTCACAACGCCAGGGACCCAGGTTCCATTCCTGGTTTGGGTCACTGTCTGTGTAGAGTTTGCACGTTCTCCCTGTGTCTGCGTGGGTTTCCTCCGGCTGCTCCGGTTTCCTCCCACAGTCCGGGATTAGGTGCATTGGTCATGCTAAATTCTCCCTCAGTGTACCTGAACAGGTGCCGGAGTGTGGCGACTAGGGGATTTTCACATTAAGTATTTTGCAGTGTTAATGTAAGCCTACTTGTGATTAATAAATAAACTTTAAACTTTCAGTCTATATCAGAGCCTTCCCATTATCTTCCCCAAACAGGAAAACTTCCCCCATTGTTCGTAATGCCACATGCTTTTCATACCTTCTCTTCTTCCAGTGGTCCTTTATAGGCAACTAAGACTTTAAACAAAGCAAAGATTAAAGGCTCAACTATCCACGCACCTGGTGCATGTGGGGGAAATCACACACCAAGCAATTTTGTTTGAGTCATTTATGGAATGTGGGCGTCACTGGCTAATCAGCATCGATTGTCCATCGATTGCCCATCCCGGGCGGCACGGTAGCACAGTGGTTGGCACTGCTGCTTCACAGCTCCAGGGACCTGGGTTCGATTCCCGGCTTGGGTCACTGTCTGTGTGGAGTTTGCACATTCTCCTCCTGTTTGCGTGGGTTTCCTCCGGGTGCTCTGGTTTCCTCCCACAGTCCAAAGATGTGCGGGTTAGGTTGATTGGCCATGCTTAAATTGCTCCTTAGTGTCCTGAGATGTGTAGGTTAGAGGAATTAGTGGGTAAAATATATGGGGGTAGGGCCTGGGTGGGATTGTGGTCGGAGCAGACTCGATGGGCCGAATGGCCTCTTTCTGTACTGTAAGGTTTCTACGACTCTTCTTCTAATTGGCCTTGGGAAGGTGATGGTGAGCTGCCATCTTGAACCACTGGAGTCCATGTGGTATAAGTACACCCAAAGTGCTTTAAAATACTTTCTAAAAACTCTGAGGCCCAGCATTTCGATAGTACTCGGGATATGATCCAAGTGCAGCCTCAAACTGCATCATGACAAAATCACCTACTGCCCTCATGATGAGAGTACCACTAAACCTGCAATCTGGGTGCGCTGCGGATTTGTGAGCCAGTTGATTCTTTAAGCATCTGAGGGGTATTGACCGGATGGATGGATGTGGGGTGTTCATCCGGCAGTAAGGATACTTCAGCAGCAAGCAATAAAAGAATCAACTTCACAAAGTAAATCAAAGAAAAAGTTTAATAAAGAAACTTCATTACACCACCACTGGGCCACAAAAACTCCCCACAATCCCCACCTGCTTTTTCGTTATACCAGGTCAGCTGACCACCACATTATTTTGCCTTTGGTTAGATTGTCTACTGGGCCAGCTGACCCTCACAGCATGTTACCATTTGTTACATTATAACATGGAGAGGATGTTTCCACTTGTGGGAGAACCTAGAACTCGGGGTCACTGTTTAAAAATAAGGAGTTGCCCATTTAAGATGGAGAAAGGAGAATTATTCTGAGCGAAGGTGGTGAGTCTTTGGAACTCTCTTCCCCAAAAGGCAGTGGCAGCAGAATCTTTGAACATTTTAAAGGCAGAGATCGATAGATTCTTGATAAACAATGGGATGAAAGGTTATTGAGAGCCGGCAGAGGATCACAGTCAGAGATTTCGAACCTTCCCCTATCAGTGGCAGCCCCCAGGGGTCTGTTAAGACCTTCTGGTTTGGCTGCAGCCTGTCTGATGTAAAGAATCAAAGCCTGCGTAGCATGAACTGCAGCCAGGTGTCCACAGGTTTGTCGATAGGCCTGGATCAGATCTCTTTCAGGCAGCTTTCATGGACATCTACAGGACGGCCTAACCCCAATGTCAGGTGAAGCTGCCCCAGCTAGTCCCACTTTGAACAGGCACTTCCTGAGCAGCTTGCTAAACACAGCAAGCTGGGGAGAAGATGGCCTCCCACTATGGGAACACATAGCAGGACGTGACAGGAAGAGGTCATTGTTCCTGATCCAAGGCTGCATAATTGATCAAACAACACCTCCAAAGGGTGGAAAATAGCTGCAGTGCTCAGCTGTGTATCCAAAACGCTGCTGTGAGTTCCCACCACACTTAGGTTCCCAATGGAAAACGTAGCTGGTTAAACAGCCTCAACACTGTGCAATGTGAACCTGTGTGTGTGTGGCAGCATTAGCAATATTATATGCAGTGCTGTTAATTTAATTAAAGACATAGGGTGGGATTCTCCGGCTGCACTCGCCTGAAAACCGGAGATTCCTGCCCGACTTCAATGGACCTTTACATGGTCCAGCCCCCCAGCCCACTAGAATTCCACACAGGGATACAGTGAAACAATTTGGCGGGTGAATTTGTGAGTATTTTCTACATTAGCCCTGATGAGAAGGGAGGGCAGGGAAGGAAGTCTGAGCTCTTGTCAGGGTTTTGCAGAACTCTCAATACTTTTCCCCTACTGATTCCTGAATTAATATTTCTTGCCAGTTTAATCTGCATTAACTTCCGCATGTTGTTTACTGTGAGCAGGTTTAAATACTCACTCTCGTGTTCAAAGTTACTCTTCTCTAATATTGAGCAGACTTCATCATTATCAGAGTTCCATCACAGAACAACGTGCAATGGAATACATGTACACAATCTCTTTTAACTGTTTGACTATAGATTTACACATCTTTACTCATTTAAAATGACGCATTGTACAGATTGTCCATGTGGCATTTACTTCCTGGAACCTTTCCCCGCCATGCTCTTTCCAACTCCTGTCTTTAAACTTATCATTTTACAAAGTCTCTGATTAACTCCCACCCCAGCTCTGCCTCCATGCTGGCTGACACTGTTCTCTGCTCTGCTGTCTATTCAACTCTCTGAAAAAGAGCCTCTCCCCTGACCCACTCCCCACCATCTCTTGTCATTTTTCATAGAACAATACAATCATAGAATCCCTGCAGTGCAGAAGGAGGCCATTCAGCACATTGAGCCTGCACCAATATCAATCCCACCCAGGCCCTATCCCCAAACCCTACATATTTATCCTGCTAATCTCCCTGACACTAAGGGGCAATTAGCATGGCCAATGCACCCTAACTTGCACATCTTTGGGCTGTGAGAGGAAACTGGAGGAAGCCCATGCAGACACGGGGAGGACGTGCCGACCCCACACAGTGACCCAAGCCAGGAATCAAACCTGGATTCCTGGCACTGTGAGGCAGCATTGCTAACCACTGTGCCACCGTGCCGCCCAGGGTCTGGTGAGGGTGGTAGCATGTCTAAGAGAGTGGGGGGAAGGTCCTTCCAATTTCAAATAATAAGAGTGAATGCTGAATTCCAATAGCTTCAATGGCCATGATCTATTCTTAAAATTTAAAAACAAAGTCTGAACAAGTGCAAGTCTTTCACTCAGTTCCATGTTAGTAAACTATCTGTTATCCATCCCACCTTCCACACAGAGTTAATGTCTGTAAGCAGCAATCTTCTGAATCCACACTGCCTTGCCAGAATTCACACAGCTTCGCTTGCCAAGACCAGACATGAGCATTTCCCAGGCCTCTCACAGGGGATTGTCTGACTACCGTACAGTACAAAGTGTTCAGTCAGGATGCTTCAACCATCATGAATATGGAACGTGTTTGATGAATGAGCTGCTCTTTGATGTATATATTAGATATGTTTGATTTTCATGGAATCATAGAATCCCTACAGTGCAGAAAAAGGCCATTCAGCCCATCGAGTCTGCCATATTCCCGTAATCCCACGTATTTAACTTGCTAATCTACACATTTTGGGACACTAAGGGGCAATTTAGCATGGCCAATTCACCCTACCTGAACATCTTTGGACTATGGGAGGGAACCGGAGCACTCGGAGGAAACCCACACAGACACGGGGAGAACGTGCAAACTCCACACAGACAGACAATGATCCAAGCCGGGAATCGAACCCTGGCGCTGTGAGGCAGCACTGCTAACCACTGTGCCACCCCAAGAGCTATTCTCAGAGCTATGTGGGGATGGCACTGGTTTTTATATATATCAGAAATTTAGTTACAGGGTTTTATCTTCTTCATCATCTCTGCCCGGGTCCGATCTATTGCATCACGATGGTCACCATGAGTAGAGCAAAGAAGCAAGTTCCGAATCTACCCTCAGTTAAAACGGGCATCAAACCCATGCTATTGGCACCAATCTGATCCACACGGATCATCCAGCCAGCTGAGCCAACCAGTCCCCAAAAGGAGTCCGAGTTGCCACAGTAACGTACGCTATTATATGCATGTTGTTGTCCAGCGCTATGGATAGTGATACAACCTCCCACAGTCCAAAGATGTGCAGGTTAGGTTGATTGGCCAGGTTAAAAATTGCCCCTTAGAGTCCTGAGATGCGTAGGTTAGAGGGATTAGCGGGTAAAATATGTGGGGGTAGGGCCTGGGTGGGATTGTGGTCGGTGCAGACTCGATGGGCCGAATGGCCTCCTTCTGCACTGTAGGGTTTCTATGATTCTATGATTCTAAATATGTAATCGTAGAATCCCTACAGTACAGAAGAGGCCATTCTGCCCATCAAGTCTGCACCGACTCTGAGTATCTTACTCAGGCCTTTCCCCGATCCTATCCCCACAACCCCACACATTTCCCATTGCTAATCCATCTAACCTGCACATCTTGGGGCATTAAGGGGCAATTTAGCTAATCCATCTAACCTACACATCTTGGACTGGGAGGAAATCGGAGCATCTGGAGGAAACCCATGCAGACACAAGGAGAACATACAAACTCCACACAGACAGTGACCCGAGCCGGGAATTGAACCCGGGTCCCTGGAGCTGTGAGGCAGCAGTGCTAACCACTGTGCCACCGTGCTGCCAAACATATAAGCATAAAAATTAGGAGCAGGAGTAGGTCACTCCTTCATGGCTGATCTGTTTGTAACCTCAACCCCACACTCCTGCGTATCCCAGATAATCTTTCACCCTCTTACTTATTATGGGCAGCACGGCGGCACAATGGTTAGCACTGCTTCCTCACAACGCCAGGCACCCGGGTTTGAATCCAACCTTGGGTGACTGTCTGTGTGGAGTTTGCACGTTCTCCCAGTGTCTGCGTGGGTTTCTTCCGGGTGCTCCGGTTTTCTCTCACAGTTTGAAAGACGTGCGAGTTAGGTGCATTGGCCATGCCAAATTGCCCCTTAGTGAGCAAAGACATGCTGGTTAGGTGAGATTAGCCATGCTAAATTGCCCCTTATTGTCCATAGATGTGTAAGAATCTATCTAGCTCGGCCTTCAAAAATTCAAACACTCTGCTTCCACTGCTTTTTAAGGAATATAATTCCAAAGATTCATGACCCTTTGCGAGAAAAATAATTCACCTCATTCCTGTCTTAAATGAGCAACCCCTTATTTTTAAACAGTGATTCCTAGTTCTAGATTCTCCCACAAGAGGAAACATCCTCTCCACATCCACCCTCCAATACCCCTCAGGATCTTAAATGTTTCGAGCAAGTCACCTCTTACACTTCTAAACTCCAGCAGATACAAGCCTAATCTGTCCAACATTTCCTCATAAGATAATCCACCTATATGGCGTTCGTCCAGTAAATCTCTCTGAATTGCTTCTAACACATTTACTTATTTCCTTCAATAATGAGACCAATGCTGTAGACAGCACTCCAGATGTGGTCTCACCAATGCTCTGTATAACTGAGGCATAACCTCCTTACTTTTGTAATCAATTCCCCTCACAATAAACAGTAACATTCAACGAGCTTTCTTGATTGTTGTACCTGCATACTAGCTTTTTGCGATTCAAGAACTAGGACATTCTGATCCCTCTGCACCTCAGAGCTCTGTAATCTCTCACCATTTAAATAATATGCTTCTTTTTTTAATCTTCCTGCCAAAATGGAAAATTCCACATTTTATCACATTTTGCTACATTTGCCAGATCTTTGCCCACTCACTTTGCCTATCTATAATCCCTTTATAGCCTCCTTACGTCTGCTTCACAATTTACTTCCCTATCTATCCTTGTGTCTTTAGTAAATTTTGCAACCATAACTTTGGTCCCTTCACCCAAGTAATTTATATACATTCTGAAAAGATGAAGCTCTAGGTGTGACACACCATTCGTTGCATCTTGCCAATCAGGAAAGGACCCATTTATGATGGTGGGTGTGCAGGTTTATAAGGGTGGTGGGGGGGGGGGGGGGGGGCGGGGGGGGGGGGAGGAAGAGGGAGAGGGGAGGGAGGAGGAATGGAGGGAGGGAGGAGGAACGGAGGGAGGGAGGAGGAGGAGAGAGGGAGGAGGAGGGAGGGAGGAAGAAGGAGGGGGTAGGGGAGGGGGTGGTGGGGAAGTTGGGGAGGTGGTGAGACTGGCAGGGGATGGAGCGGGCATTGTGGCGGACGTTGTGAAGCAAAATATACTCAATACACTTAATAAGTTGTCGGTTCCACGTGCTGATGAGATCCCTTCTGCCTGGCTGCTGAAAACTGAGGCAAACAAGGTGAAGAACAAAGCATGGGTGACAAAGCTTGTAATCCCAGAGGAACAGTGTTTGATTCGGAAAGTGGTTGTCTTATATTCTCTGGTTAGAAAACATACTGTCGAGGGCAGCACGGTGGCACAGTGGTTAGCACTGCTGCCTCACAGCCATGATGTGGAGATGCCGGCATTGGACTGGGGTAAGCGCAGTAAGAAGTCTCACAACACCAGGTTAAAGTCCAACGGGTTTATTTGGCAGCATTAGCTTTCGGAGCCTCAAACTCCTTCATCAGGTGAGTGGGAGTTGTGTTCACAAACAGGGCATATAAAGCCACAAACTCAATTTACAAAATAATGGTTGGAATGCGAGTCTTTACAGGTAATCAAGTCTTAAAGGTACAGACAATGTGAGTGGAGAGAGGGCCAAGCACAGGTTAAAGAGATGTGTATTGTCTCCAGCCAGGACAGTTAGTGAGATTTTGCAAGCCCAGGCAAGTTGTGGAGGTTACAGATAGTGTGACATGAACCCAAGATCCCAGTTGAGGCCGTCCTCATGTGTGCGGAACTTCGTTCTCCAAGGTGGCCTTCACGACACACGACAATGCAGAATCGCTGAGCAGAAACTGATAGCCAAGTTCCGCACACATGAGGACGGCCTCAACTGGGATCTTGGGTTCATGTCACACTATCTGTAACCCCCACGACTTGCCTGGGCTTGCAAAATCTCACTAACTGTCCTGGCTGGAGACAATACACATCTCTTTAACCTGTGCTTAACCCTCTCTCCACTCACATTGTCTGTACCTTTAAGACTTGATTACCTGTAAAGACTCGCATTCCAACCATTATCTTGTAAATTGTGTTTGTGTCTTTATATGCCCTGTTTGTGAACACAAGTCCTCACTTACCTGTAGAAGGAGCTTGAGGTTCCGAAAGCTTGTGCTGCCAAAAAACCTGTTGGACTTTAACCTGGTGTTGCCAGACTTCTTACTGTGCCTCACAGTGCCAGGGTCCCGGGTTCAATTCTGGCCTCGGCTCACTGTCTGTGTGGAGTTTGCACATTCTCCCCTTGTCTGTGTGGGTTTCCTCCGGATGCGCCGGTTTCCTCCCACAGTCCAAAGTTGTGCGGGTTAGGTTTATTGGCCATGCTAAATTACTCCTGAGTGTCAGAGGGATTAACAGGATAAATACGTGGGGTTACGGGGATAGGGCCTGGGTGGGATTGTTGTCGGTGCAGGCTGGATGGGCCGAATGGCCTCCTTCTGCACTGTAGGAGTCTATGATTCGATGAAAAGATGCAGTACAATGAACTCATATCAAAATAATAGTCAAAAACCATCAGACTTTCAAGCTGGTAAAACTTTTACTGTCCTTTCAGATGAACTGAAATATTGATATTAGATAAGGGGATTACAGTTGAGGAGAGGAGCTTCCTTAGGGACCTGTTCCGTCAACTTCTGACTCAACGCTGAGGTCCATTTGTATGTTATCGATTAGTTAAACCCAGGCTTGTTGTATTTTCCTGCCCATTTAACTGACACACTTTAATGATTTGACATCCGCATGTCTAATGAAACTCAGAGTAATCTGTAAGTTTGATGAACGGTCTCACTGTTTGGTGAACATTTGACATGGAGACAATGTCTTTCACCTGAAAGAAGATCTCAGTTGTCCTTTGGCACTTGTGGTGCCAAGGATTGCCAAAGAAAGCTAACCCAGCACTCTCTCTGTCTGCCCTCTCGAAGGATTTCTCACAATCTAATATCTGATGAGGGAAGGCTTTAATTGGTGCATTTCTTCCAGCTCAATTTTAAAGGTCCTGCGTCGTGGTAAGACATTTGGAACAAAGTAAAGATATCAAGAAGAGTTCCCACCTACAGCCACTCCTTCCATTGGCTCAAAACAGAAACCTTCTTAAAAATGACTACCTAAACATCTAGGCTGGAATTCTCTGGCCGTTCACACCGGAGGGATTCTCCACTCCCACCAACAGCGCAACCCTGCCCGTGGGTTCCCACCGGCGTGGGATGACAACAATGGGAATTCCTGTTGACTGTGGTGGGACCAGAGAATCCCGCCGCTGGCAAACAACACGCCACCTCCGGCCGGCGGGAAACACAGGGCTGGGAGGCTTGAGAATCTCGCTTCTCGTCTACAATCAAACGTTATCCAAAACTGTCAGTTACTGTACGATTGCTGTCAGGTTCTGCAATAAGCATTAGATTTGTAAGTCATTGATCCAAATGGATGTAAAAGAACGAAGTCCTGTGGTGCAGTGGGTAGCGTCCCTGCCTCTAGCCAGAAGCTCCAGGTTCGAATCCCACCCAGGACTTGATGGTCAAGGAAGGTGCATTTGTAACACGGCCAAACTGGTTGAGTGTCAACCTGCAAAATCCTTCCAAACACGCCAATGGTTGGCGGTAAGAGAGGGAGAGACCTCTGGTCAGCCACACTTGATGTGGAGTGGTGACCCTCAAGCTGCAAGCCCCTGGTGACAGACAAGCAACCTGTTCCAGGAATTACTAGCTATGGAAACAGACAAAAGTCAGCCTTAGTTGCGGGAAGAGAAGGAAGAAGATACAAAGGAACATGTGAGGTTTGGTGAAGAAGAGAAGTAGAGTTCCCCTGGCATCCTGGGCTGATATTTATCTCTCAGTCACTAATACACTATCTGGCCATCATCGTACTGATGTTTGTGGGAGTTTCCTGTGCGCAATTTGGTTGCCACATTTCCAACATTACAACACTGACCACACTCAAGAGTAATTCAATAACCGTGACAGCTTTGGGGATGTGAAAGGCACCATGTAAATGCAATCCTTTATTTCTTTAAAAACATTCAGGTTAAAGTCCAACAGGTTTATTTGGTAGGACGAACTTTTGGAGTGCTGCTCCTTCATCGGGTGAGTGCCTATATATGCCCTGTTTGTGAACCCAATCCTCCACTCATCTGATGAAGGAGCAGCGCTCCGAAAGCTCGTGCAACCAAATAAACCTGTTGGACTTTAACCTGGTGTTGTGAGACTTCTTACTGTGCTTACCCCAGTCCAATACCGGCATCTCCACATCATTGATATTCAGGCGCTAGGTATTTCCTGTACATATGCTGCTCCCACCTTATTTTAACATTTGGATTTTGTCTCCATTAAGATCACAGGTATTTTCTTGCACAACTTCAAGACATTCCCAAATGTCTGGAGGTGCTTCAAACATAACCTTTGCAAATAGGTATTGATCTTTACATTGATGTATGAATTAGATATTCACTTATCTGGCCACCTGTGTGAGAATTTCACTGAAGTAAATGTTGACAAATGTGCTACAAAGATTCAGGCTGCAGCGGGAAGGTCGCAAGGCTGATAAATCTGTTTCATACTGGGTGGTATTTTCAGACCTATCTGCTGCATGTTTCTCACCAGAGCAGAATCCTCTGGTCCCATCACTTTCAGCGGGATTTCCCTTTGTAACTAGGAGATCTGCTGCAGGGGTGTGCCGTCGGCAGGACCAGAATATCCCACCGGTGTGAACAGCTGGAAAGTTCCAGCCACTATTTCTTTCTCCCATGTGGGTAATGTTGACAAAATCACATTTATTTTACAGCCCTAGTTGCTTTGAGAAAGTGATGCTGAACCTTGCTTTTGAACCTTGCAGTGCATGTTGCTTCCACGATTAAGTTAGATAAGGAATTCCAGGATTTTTAGCCAGAAATGATGAAGGAATGGTGATAAATGTCCAAGTCAGCATGGTTTGTGACTGGGAGGTGATGGTGTTCCCGTAGCATTGTTTTCCTTGTTCTTCTCTTTGGCTGCAATCACAGGACTGGGAGGTGCTGTCAGCGTAACCTTGATGAGGTTTTGCAGTGCCTCCTGTAGTTAGCACATTGTGTAACCACAGTGTAGGAGGTGAATATTGAGTCTAATGGCAAGGGTGACAGTCAACCAGCCAACTCTGTCCTGAATGGTGTCAAGGTTCCAGAGCGCTGGTGGGCAACTTGCAGCCCGGGGGCCACACGCAAGTGTCTGGGTTCTGAGTGCGGCCCACAAGACATTTTGTTGACTACTGTCCATGCACAGGGCTGCCACATTCCACTGATTTCTGTCTGAGTAGTTTTTTTTCATTCCGGTGTGACTGAAGTGATTCGCATGTGAAGCAAAGGCCAGTGAAATGAGGTGCGTGCTGATTGCTCACAACATTGACTGTGAGAGCCGTGCGCTCCCACTGCGTCCAAACGTGTAAAAATTCCTTTTGTTTTTAACCAAAGTTGATGATAATTCTGTTAATAAGACCATCAGACATAGGAGCAGAAGTAGACCATTCAGTCCATCGAGTCTGTATGAATGATTAAGCGTTTTCAAACTCGTTATGAAATATTTGGCGCATAGTAAAATCTATTTAATCTTCTTCGTGGGGGGTCACAGTTATTGGACAAACCTGATTTCAACCTTGCGGCCAACTGAGATGAAGGAGGGTCACTCATGCGGCTCACTCACTAGTCTGGACTGCCCATCACTCTTCTAGAGGGCTGTTGCAACTGTACCATTCCTGGCAAGTGGTGAATATTCACATGCCAGGTTTGAGTCTTGCAGGTGACATAGTCAGGAGATGACATGTGTAAAATGATCAATTTTGCCTTGAAATTCCTCCATGACCTCCCATGTTCCAACTCTGTAAACCTTCTCCAGCCTTATCCTCGGACCTCTCTGCACTCGTCCAATTTTGGCCTCTTGTGCGTGCCTGATTTCCTTTGCTCCACTTTTGGTGGCTGTGCCTTCAGCTGTCTAGTTCCTAAGCTCTGGAATTCCCTCCCTAAACGTCTCTGCTTCTCCCACAGCCTTTGGGTGATGATGATGCTGTGAATGGAGGGATGGCTGAGCTTTCATGGAGGGAGTTATTGCCTGGCAGCTATGTGCAGTCTCCTGTCAGCCTAGCTTGCATGCTGCCCATGTCTTGCAAGCTGCCAAGGGTTGCTTCATTATTGCAGGAGCTGTGACTGAAGCTGAACACTGCAGAATGGCTGGGAAACAGTATCATTCCTGACTTTATGATTAAGAAGGTTACCAATGGAGCAAAGACAGATGGTTGCAATCCCACGAGGGACATTTGCTACGATGTCCTGGGGCTACAATGGTTGACCTCCAACCGCGTGCCACAACCTCTCTTCTTTTGAGTCAGGTTCGACTCCAGTCACTGGAGGGTTTCCAGTTTGATGCCCATTGACCTAAATTTTCCCAAGGCTCCTTAGTACCAATTAGGTCGACCAATGCCTTGGCATAAGGGCAACTATTCTCACTCCTCGTCTTTGAGGGAAAGAATTCCCTTCTCAACTATCGCAGAAAATTCTGATTGGGAAGATGTAACACAGAAATATCTCATTGAGATAGAATCACACATAAAGGGAGATTTCACTGTTAACGGGTGTGGTGACTGTGTAGATAGTATATTATCTCACTGGAGGAGTCTTCAAGAATCAGATGTTGCTAATTGTGGTATTTTTCTGTATTTCTTACATGTCTGGCTTTTCAGACTCCCTTAGGTTTAGTGTCCTACTCAAGACCTGGTGATAACAGGATCAGTGAGTGGATCGCACAGAATGCCAGATCACGTGGGAGCAAAATGTGAAAGACATCTATGACCGGTTCTCTGATTTTAGATGGTGAATATTACAGGCTTTCACTGTTGTGGGAGTTAATAACTATCAGTTAAATGCCACAGGAAAGATTTACAGATAGGCACAATACCATCACTCAACAAATTCAAATTTATTGATTAGACTTTTCAGGATTAAAGCGATTAAATTCAAACATCAATTGGTTGCATTTCCAATAGACTATCTTGAACTAAATATTTTTTATAGGCTATAATTGAAAGCGGTATTCATTACGCATAGTGATATTCTACATAGTTAAGAGGATAATAAATGGATAATAAGGGCTAATTATTTTGGGTTTCATATCCTGTCCATGTGATCAACTCTCCACTCCTTTAATCATAGGACCTAAGGAAAGGCACAGAAGGAGGCCATTTGGCCCATCTTGCCCATACCAGCCCAAGGACACCCAGGTGCTCTTTCTAATCCCATCTTCCTCTCACTATGCCAATGGCCTGCCTACCAGCCCCCATGCTAGATGTCTACCTGTCCTTGGGTACTTGCCCCTTTCCCTTTTAAAACTTACCATCAGCCCTGGCTACGACGGCACAGTGGCACAATGGTTAGCACTGCTGCCTCAGAGCGCCAGGTTCGATTCCCGGCTTGGGTTTCTGTCTGTGTGGTCTTTGCACGTTCTCCCTGTGTCTGCGTGGGTTTCCTCCCACGGTTCGAAAGACGTGCTGGGTAGGTGCATTGGCCATGCTAAATTCTCCCTCAGTGTACCCGAACAGACGCCAGAGTGTGGCAACTCGGGGATTTTCACAGTAACTTCATTGCAGCGTTAATGTAAGCCTAATTGTGACACTAATAAATAAATTTTAAACTTCTCAAAATAAAACACTCTTGACTCCTCTGTCCTTGTAAACAATTAGCCCGTCTCTAACTATCCTTTCCTCTTGGCAGTCAGACTTGGATCGCAGCGGCCGGATCCATGCCCATCCAGTCCCACTCTTTCCTCCATGTCTCTGTCTTTCCATGATGTGGAGATGCCGGCGTTGGACTGGGGTAAACACAGTAAGGAGTCTCACAACACCAGGTTAAAGTCCAACAGGTTTATTTGGTAGCACAAGCCACTAGCTTTTGGAGCGCTGCTCCTTCGTTAGGTGAGTGAGAGATCTCCCACTCACCTGACGAAGGAGCAGCGCTCCGAAAGCTCGTGGCATTTGCTACCAAATAAAGCTGTTGGACTTTAACCTGGTGTTGTTAGACTCCTTACTCTGTCTTTCCAATCAGGTTTCTGTTCTTGCCTCACTCTGAAATATTCCCAAATGCTGACAAATGATATCCTCTGTGATTCTAGGTCTGGTACATGATTCCACTTAGAGGCAGTTTCAATCGCAGCATTCAAGAGGGCTTTAGATGATTATTTGAATAGAAACAATGTGCAGGGCTATGGGAAAAAGGCAGGGGAGTGACACAAAATCAAAATATTTGATTTGGAGGGCGGGTGCAGAGATGATGGGCTGAATGGCCACCTTCTGCACCGTAACATAGAGTCATAGAGGTTTACAGCATGGAATCCGCCCCTTCGGCCCAACTTATCCATGTCGCCCTTATTTTACCACTAAACTAGTCCCAATTGCCCATGTTTGGCCCATATCCCTCTATGCCAATTTTACCCATGTAACTGTCTAAATGCTTTTTAAAAGACAAAATTGTACTCGCTACTGCCTCTGGCAGCTTGTTCCAGACACTCACCACCCTCTGTGCGAATAAATTGCCCCTCTGGACACTTTTGTATCTCTCCCCTCTCACCTTAAACCTATGCCCTCTAGTTTTAGACTCCCCTACCTTTGGGAAAAGATATTGACTACCTAGCTGATCTCTGCCCCTCATTATTTTATAGACCTCTATAAGTTCACCCCTAAGCCTCCTACGCTCCAGAGAAAAAAGTCCCAGTCTATCCAGCCTCTCCTTATAACTCAAACCATCAAGTCCTGGTAGCATCCTAGTAAATCTTTTCTGTGCTCTTTCTAGTTTAATAATATCCTTTATATAATAGGGTGACCAGAACTGTACACACACAGTAACAGTTCTGTGATTCTGAATTGCCTGTAATGTTTATCATCATGAATCATACCATCCTCCTCCAAAGCCTTTGCTCTGTTTTCAAACCCTCTGATTCCATTCTTACCTATTCATTCCGAGCAGTGATTTCTCTGGCAGCTCCTGCCCAGTTACTGCTGGAGTCTCTTGAGGACCTAGTCTTGCCTGTCCTCTTCCTCATCTACACGCTGCCCCTTAGCAGAATCAGACAAAGGCAAGGTCAGCTTCATCTCGTTCACTGACAGCATCCTGAACTCTCTCCCTCAGCCTCACCATGCTTAACCCCTCCACCACCTCCCTAATTATCAGGCAACCTGTCCAATATCCAACATTGGATAAACTACAGATTCCTCCTGGAAGCCATTATCTTCAGCTGAGAAAACAAGTTCCATACTCTTCTTACTGATTCCATCCTCCTCCCTGGCTGTTGTCTGAGACGGAATCAGATTGCTCAGAGCCGTGGCATCCTATTTAATCTTCAGCCGTGCTCTCCATCACAAAGAGCACCTCCTCCCTTCCCTAGACCTTTGCCCAGCCCTGCCTCAGTCCACCGAGTACAGAAACATAATGCCAATGCTGGTCAAGCCCTCCCATCCTCCATATGCGATATACTCAAGCTCACCTAGATCTTTGATGCCAAATGACTCAGACCGTTTGATGTTGACTTACATTGGCTTCTGAACATCTAAAACCTTGAATTTAAGGTTATCATTCTTGTGTTATAATTCATTCAAGGCCATGCCTCACCTCAGTAACCTCCTCTAGCCCAACATTCAAAACTTGGATTCCTGCCTCTTGTAAAACCATCTCTGCCACCCCTTACCACCAAACCTCCCCCACTGCCCTACATTGGTGATTATGCTTTTGTGTTCGGAAATGTTTTCCCTAAACACTTCTATCCCTCCAAGTCCTTCTCCTTCTTCAAGAGCCTCCTTAAAGCTCACCCATTGAGAAAACCTTTGTCCATCCTTTCTAAAATCTTGTCCTAGTCTCAGTACAGCTCCGCGAAGGTTTCTCAGGGTGACATAAAAGATAAAACCTGCCAAGTTCAGTTACAACAGGCCCAGAAGCAGGGTACATCTCTGTCACTGATGCTGTCTACACTTACCGCTGCCTCGGAAAAGCAGCCAGCATAATTAAGGACCCCACACACCCCGGACATTCTCTCTTCCACCTTCTTCTGTTGGGAAAAAGATACAAAAGTCTGAGGTCACGTACCAACCGACTCAAGAGCAGCTTCTTCCCTGCTGCTGTCAGACTTTTGAATGGACCTGCCTCACATTAAGTTGATCTTTCTCTACACCCTAGCTATGACTGTAACGCTACATTCTGCACTCTCTCCTTTCCTTCTCTATGAACGGTATGCTTTGTCTGTATAGCGCGCAAGAAACAATACTTTTCACTGTGTACTAATACATGTGACAATAATAAATCAAATCAAATCAAAATCCTTCACTGCAACTCAGCAAAGTGCCTTCAGATTGAGGAACAATGTAGAACAAAATTCCCCTCATTTTGCCTTTGGCCCATTTGTCTTGAATCTGGACACTCTAGTCACTGACTCTTCTCCCACTAAACAAAAGTTCCTCCTGGCCTACCCCATCAAACCCACATGATTTGAACTCCCTCATAAATCAGCCCTTCACCTGCTTTGCTGTGAGGGGAACAATCTCAGATTCTTCAGTTTCTTCGTGTATCTGAAATCCTTCTTCCTGGAACAATTCCAGTCGATCTTTCTCCCAAGCTCTGATTTTCTGGCACGATCTAACTGGAAAGAGTGCAGAAAAGATTACTAGGATGCTACCGGGACTTGATGGATTGAGTTATAAGGAGAGGCTGGATAGACTGGACTTTTTCCTCTGGAGCGTAGGAGGCTTAGGGGTGATCTTATAGAGGTCTATAAAATAATGAGGGGCACAGATCAGCTAGATGGTCAACATCTTTTCCTAAAGGTAGGGGAGTCTAAAACTAGAGGGCATAGGTTTAAGGTGAGAGGGGAGAGATACAAAAGGGTCCAGAGGGGTAAGTTTTTCACACAGAGGATGGTGAGTGTCTGGAACGAACTGCCAGAGGTAGTAGTAGAGGCAGGTACAATTTTGTCTTTTAAAAAGCATTTAGACAGTTACATGGGTAAGATGGGTATAGAGGGATGTGGGCCAAATGCAGGCAATTGGGACTAGCTTAGTGGTAAAAACTGGATGTCATGGACAGGTTGGGCTGAAGGGCCTGTTTCTATGCTCTCTGACTCTACCTATGATCAATAGTTCATTGGAATTCCCGTGAGGCTGCAGGCACTATTCTGAACTTATGGGTTCAGACCACAGAGTTACGCGTGTCCAATTTAGGGCACCATAGTTAAGAACGTATGGAGAGGCATTGTATTTCGTAAAGATTTATGAGTGTGGTTCACAGTAGAAGACACAAAATAGAGTCTAACCAAGGGGCGAGTAAGAGTGAGAAACATAAGGTAATTAATATCAATGGAGTAAAAGTATTGGAGAAACCTATGGGACTAAAATCTGACAAATCCTCAGGATCTGTGGCCTACATCATCGGGGTGGCACTGTCATTTGCGCCTGGGGCCTGGGTTCAATTCCAACCTTGGGTGACTGTGTGGAATTTGGATGTTCACCCCCGTGTCTGCGTGGGTTTCCTCCGGGTGCTCCGGTTTCCTCCCACACTCCAAATGTGTACAGGTTAGGGTGCATTGGCCATGCTAAATTGCCCCTTAATGCCCTCAAGATGTGTAGATAAATGGGGTTAATGGAATAAACGTGTGGGGTTATGGGATAGGGTAGGATGTAGGCCTGGGTAAGATATTCTGTTAGAGAGCCGGTGCAGACTTGATGGGCTCCTTCTGCACTGTAGAGATTCGGTGATTCTATGTTTGTACGTCCTACATTCTGAAAGAGTTGGCTGCAGAGATAATGGATGCACTGATTCAGGTTTTCGAAAGTTACTGAGATTCTAGAATGGTTCCAGCAGATCTGAATTAGTAAATATAATGCTGCTGTTCAAGGAAGGAGGGAGAGATAAACAGGGAACGATAGCTAGCTGTTAACTATAGTCATCTGCACCAGAACTCCTGCAACGTGCAAGGCCACAGACCAGGTTCCTGAAAGCAGGATTAAAATGAATGGCTAGTTTCTTTTTAAATTTTTTTTGACCAGTGCAGACATGATGGGCTGAATGGTCCCTTTTTGAGTTGTAACATTTCCTGGTTTTACGGTTAGCCTGCCATCTGTTGTCAGGAGAATGCTAGAATCATAAAATCATAGAATCACACAGCGCAGAAGAGGAATTCGGCCCATCGAGTCTGCACCAACACTCAAGAAACACCTGACCTGCCACCTAATCCCATTTACCAGCACTCGGCCCATAGCCCTGAATGTTATGATGTGCCAAGTGCTCATCCAGGTACTTTTTAAAGGATGTGAGAGGCAACCCACCTCTATCACCCTCCCAGGCAGCGCATTCCACACCATCACCCTCTGGGTAAAAAAGCTTTTTGTTACATCTTCCCTAAACCTCCTGCCCCTCACCTTGAACCTATGTCCCCTCGTGACTGACCCTTCAACTAAGGGCAACAGCTGCTCCTTATCCACTCTGTCCATGCCCCTCATAATCTTATACATCTCGATCAGGTCGCCCCTCAGTCTTCTCTGTTCCAACAAAAACAACCCAAGCTTATCCAACCTCTCTTCATAACTTAAATGTTCCATCCCAGGCAGCATCCTGGTGAAGGCTAAATACTGTGGATGCTGGAATCTGAAACAAAAACAGAAAATGCTGGAAAACCTCAGCGGGTCTGACAGTATTTGTGGAGAGAGAATAGAGCCAACCTTCTGAGTCTGGATGACCCTTTGTCGGAGTCAGGATGTCGAAAGGTCACCCTGACTCGAAATGTTAGCTCTATTCTTGAGGGGGTTTAATAATATAGTTCAAAATCATGAGGGGCAGACCAGGTGCAGAGAAACTGTTCCCATTGGTGGAAGGCTCAAGATCCAGAGGGCACCAAGCAAAGGCAATTGGCAGGAGAAGCAATGGCAACACGAGGGAAAGCTGGAACGAGGGGAAGTTTTCTTACGCAGTGAATTGTTTAAGATCTGGAAAGTGTTGCCTGAGATTCAAGATTCAAGATTCAATCTTGGCTTTCAAAAGGGATTTGGATAATTATCTGAAGAGAAACAAATTTGCAGGGCCACGGGGAGAAGGTGGGAGGAGCAGGAATAGCTGAACAGTTCCAATGGAGGACTAACAATACACACGCCTGGCCAAATGGTCTCCTTCCAGTCCAAAGATGTGCGGGTTAGGTTGATTGGCCATGCTAAAAATTGCCCTGAGTGTCCTGAGGTGCGTAGGTTGGAGGGATTAGTGGGTAGATATGGGGGTAGGGCCTGGGTGGGATTGTGGTCGGTGCAGATTCGATGGGCCGAATGGCCTCTTTCTGTACTGTAGGGTTTCTATGTTTCTGTGCTGTGGCCAACCTATGATTCTATGATTGTCGAATAAGCCTTCACATAAGTTCTTTAGTGGGAAGTGGCGCACAGAAATTGGACACAGTACACAAACTAAAACATAACCTGTGTTTACTCAAGATTTGTCAAAATTCCTTAGTTTTTGTACTCTATTTATAAAGCTACCATTCCTATCTGCCTTTTTAAACACTTCTAGTGCACCCTGAAATTAAGCTGTCAAACGTGGGCCTGTGAACAGTTCATGTCTTCATCTCTCCCTTCTTTTAGTGCAGACTTTCTTTAAAAATTAATTAATGTAACAGATAATTTTCGATGATTTGTGAATCATTTCACTGCTCCATATGGGATTTTCTCCACACTGGGTCTGAGATTCACAGGCCAGGTATGGTTAAAAGACAAACGTGTCAAAAATAAATAAATCTACTTCTCTCAATCATTTTATTTGTTTATTATTGTCACAATTAACACTGCAATGAAGTTACTATGAAAATCCCCTAGTCGCCACACTCCGCCGCCTCTTCGGGTACACAGAAGGAGAATTCACGTGACCAGCACAACTTTCGGACAGTGGGAGGAAACTGGAGCACCGGGAGGAAACCCACGCAGACACGGGGAGAACGTGCAGACTCTGCACAGGCAGTGACCCAAACCAGGAATCGAACCCAGTCCCTAGCGCTGTGTGGCAGTGCTAACCACTATGTCACCATGATCAAGTGCATTCAAATTAAAGATTTACTTGTTTGGCATTGGCACCCAGTATAGTTCACTAGAACTTCCAAGTAATAGAAAGACTGTTCCTGGTGATTTATAATCCAGTCAGCCAGGCAGTCAGCTGTGGACACAGCCTCAGAGTAGCAAAGCATGGAACCTTGTGATATTCATTGGATCTCTGTCAGTGACACATTCTTATCATTGTCTCTCAGGAACGTCCAGCCTTGACTTTGTTATGATGTTCACACTTGTATTAATCAGCGACAGTGAGACAAAGTATATTAAAATCAGACCCAGAAAATCACAGAAGAATCTCTTTATAGAGAGGTGATGGCATAGTAGTATTGTCACTGCATTGTAATCCAGAGATCCAGGGCAAAATCTGAGGTATCTAAGGAAAGATGTGCTGGCCTTGGAAAGATTCCAGAGGAGGTTCACAAGAATGATCCCTGGAATGAAGAGCTTGTCATATGAGGAACGGTTGAGGACTCTGGGACTGTACTCGTTGGAGTTTAGGAGGATGAGGGGGGATCTTATTGAAACTTACAGGATACTGCGAGGCCTGGATAGAGTGGACATGGAGAGGATGTTTCCACTAGTAGGAAAAACTAGAACCAGAGGGCAAAACCTCAGGCTAAAGGGACAATCCTTTAAAACAGAGATGAGGAAGAAATTCTTCAGCCAGGGAGTGGTGAATCTGTGGAACTCTTTGCCATAGAAGGCTGTGGAGGCCAGGTCATTGAGAGCCATTAAGACAGAGATAGATAGGTTCTTGATTAATAAGGGGGTCAGGGGTTATGGGGAAAAGGCAGGAGAATGGGGATGAGAAAAATTTCAGTCATGATTGAATGGCGGAGCAGACTCGATGGGCTGAGTGGCCTAATTCTGCTCCTATGTTTATGGTCTTATGGTCCTTGGTTCAAATCCCACCACTGCAAATGGTGAAATTTCAATTGAATAAAATTCTTGAATTGAAAGTCTAACGATGACTGTGAAACCATTGTTGATTGTCATAAAAACTCATCTGGTTCACTAATGTCCTTTAGGGAAGGAAAGCTGCTGACTGGCATGGTGGCACAGTGGTTAGCACTGTTGCCTCACAGCGCCAGGGACCCAGGTTCAATTCCCGGCTTGGGTCACTGTCTGTGTGGTGTTTGCACATTCTCCCCGTGTGTGCGTGAGTTTCCTCTGGGTGCTCCGATTTCCTCCCACAGTCCAAAGGCGTGCTGGTTAGGTGCATTGGCCATGCTAAATTCTCCCTCAGTGTATTCGAACAGGTGCTGGAGTGTGGCGACTAGGGGATTTTCACAGTAACTTCATTGCAGTGTTAATGTAAGCCTACTTGTGACACTAACGAATAAACTTAAACTTACTCGGTCTGACCTACATGTGACTCCAGTCCCACAACAATGTGGTTGACTCTGAAATGCTGTGAAATGAAGGGCAGTTAGGGATGAGCAATAAACATTGGCACAGTCCGCGATGCCCATATCCCGTCAATGAATATAAAATATCTTTCTGAAAGCAGCAATGTTTTTCTATGGCAGAGCAGCAACTCCACTCGTGACACAAAGGGCTGAAATGTAACTCCTAGATATGGCTTGGTTGGGGGTTGGGTCAGGTCACGTCAGAGGTTAAATTTCAAAACTCTGCAACAGGATCTTACTCCATCTTGAATGCGCCCACCTTTGGTTTAACATTGACGGATTGAGGGAGAGGTGAACCAATCTGCCCACTAAATGGTGAGCCAGACATTTAAATTTTAGAAGGAGGCTGCACAACGTCTTTCAACTGGGCGGCAGGGTGGCACAGTGGTTAGCAGGGACCTGAGTTCGATTCCCAGCTTGGGTCATTGTCTGTGTGGAGTTTGCATGTTTTCCCCGCGTCTGCGTGGGTTTCTTCCGGGTGCTCCGGTTTCCTCCCACAGTCCAAAAGATGTGCGGGGGTTAGGTTGATTGGCCGTGTTAAATTGCCCCTTAGTGTTAGGGGGACGAGCAGGGTAAATGCGTGGGACTACGCGGATACGGGTGGTATTGTGATCAGTGCAGACTCGATGGGCCGAATGGTCTCCTTCTGCACTGCAGGGATTCTATGATTCTGACGGTCAATTTATTTTAACTTGTCTTGATCATGTTTCCCGGGCCACGGGGAATGTGAAATCTGAAAGGAGGTGTGACGATCCGACACCATATGGTTCAATACAATTTCCAAGTAATAGAAAACATGTTCTTGGTGATTTATAATCCAGTCAGCAAGGCAATCAACTGCAGACACAACCTTAGAGTAGCAAAGCATGAAGCCTTTTTATAGCACAGCTTGTGGGCCAAGTGGAGAAGGAGTATTTGCTCCAGGTCCAAAAGGATATCCAATAAACTTCACACCCTATGGTCTGTCTGCTGCCCCCATATGATCAGGTTGTCCTGACCACAAGAAGACCCCTCCGCCTTGACTATCATCAGACACCCTATCAATGACCGCCATCATCGGCCCTCTCAGACTATGATCTGCTCCATGGTTAACATCTGCTCCTGCACCTCTGCACCCACCCATCCACCATATCCCCACCCATTCCCAACCACAATGGGACCCTCTCAGAATCAGAACTTCTCCCCATCGGCCCCATCTTTCCCACCCTCTCAAGTAGATCCAGCTGCTCCCTGGCTAGCATTTCTGTGGCCTTATGCAGCAGGATTAGCCTCTGACAGGTCTCCAGTCGATCAATCAGGCTGGGGGAGGGAAATCTACAGGAAAAAAGTCAAATAACCCCATAGCGAATAACTGCAGGAGACTTGGGAAACCAGTATTTTTGGGTTTCCCGACCTTACCACATAGTTCCTCCATGAATGTGCCCCCACATTGAATTCCTGGTCAAAATAAATGATTGGGGATGGAAGAGCAAAGAAAAGAATGGGATGTAAGTGGAATGATTCACACAGAAGGGAAAGCTGGGAGAGAATGGACGAAGGGTCATCCTGACTCAAACCACTGGCTCTGTTCTCTCTCCACAGATGCTGTCAGATCTGCTGAGTTTCTCCAGCATTTTATGTCTTTGTATTTGCCCTTAGTACTGAGTTCAAACAGTCACGATTTTGGTTGTCACATAGGCTTTAACCTGCTGTCACAAATAGATGGAATCAACATAAATGTCCTTGAAGCATGGATAAGGCCTGTAATACTGTCATGATCTGAAGTTCTTTAAATTCTCCACCCTTTCAATTAAAAAAAACACAGGCTGCCTATGCCTGAGTATTACAAATCCCCCTGCTGGACTGCTTTGATTGACAGAACATCTAGTGCAGATCAGAAAAAAACTTTAGCACCTGTTCATGTAGTTTAAGTAGAGCTCTTTGTTGACATTTCCTCAAGTGATGTTATTATGTCATTACAAATGCTTGGCTGAGTTTCTAAAGCTACAATTCTATTAGCAGGGTGTTCTGAGTTCAGCATGCTTTCAAAAGTTTAAACAATCTATTGAAGAATTAGTTGTCTTGGATGTGGGATTTGAATAGAGGTTTGCTTGTTTTTATAAAAGATTAAAAGCTTGAGGAAATGTAACATTTTTGAATGAGTTTCACAAAGGGGAGTTTTTTCATTATCAAGTGTGTAAGAGAGCTGTATTAGATTGTTAGTTTATTTATTTTCAACTCTCATGGTGATACAGGGTCAGTGGCAATGAAGGTGACAGGTGGAGCTTAGAAACAGGAAGGTGGAGCTTAGAAACAGGAAGACTGCAGTCACTATGTTGGGGGTATACTACAGGCCCCCCAACAGCCCAAAGGAAGTGGAAGAACGGATATGTCAGGAGATACTGGATAGGTGCAGGAAAAATAGGGTTGTTGTCGTGGGAGACTTCAATTTCCCTGGTATAGACTGGAAATCGCTGAGAGCTGGGACTCTGAATGGGGAGGAATTTGTAAAATGCGTACAGGAGGGTTCTTTGGAACAATATGTTGATAGCCCGACTAGAGAGGGGGCTATACTGGACCTAGTACTGGGGAATGAGCCCAGTCAGGTCTTCAAAGCTTCGGTAGGGGAACATGTAGCAAATAGTGACCACAATTCTGTTAGCTTTAGGATAGTGATGGAAAAGGATGAGTGGTGTCCCAAGGGTAAGGTGTTGGATTGGGGGAAGGCTAACTTTAGTGGGATTAGGCAAAAATTGGCAGCTCTTGATTGGGAGAGGCTGTTTGAGGGTAAATCCACATCTGGCAGGTGGGAGTCTTTTAAGGAACAGTTGTTAGGGCTGCAGGACAGGCATGTGCCTGTAAAAAAGGACAGGAAGGGTAGGATTCGAGAACTGTGGATAACCAGGGAAATTGAGGGACTGGTCAAAAAGAAAAGAGAGGCGTATGTTAGGTCCAGGCAGCTAAAAACAGAGGGAGCTCTGGAGGAGTACAAAGGAAGTAGGAAAGAACTCAAACGGGGAATTAGAAGGGCAAAAAGGGGTCACGAAATGTCCTTGGCAGACAGGATTAAGGAGAATCCCAAGGCATTTTATTCATACGTTAGGAACAAAAGGGTTGTCAGGGAAAAAATCGGACCTCTCAGGGACAAAAGTGGGGAATTATGCTTGGAGCCCAAAGAAGTAGGGGAGATCCTAAATGAATACTTTGCGTCGGTATTCACAAAGGAGAGTGATGTGTTGACTGGGAGTGTCTCGGGGGGGAGTGTTGAACCGTTGGAGAAAATCTCCATTACAAGGGAGGAAGTGCTAGGTTTGTTAAAGAATATAAAGACTGACAAATCCCCAGGGCCTGATGGAATCTATCCAAGGCTGCTCAGGGAGACGAGAGATGAAATCGCTGGGCCTCTGACGCAAATCTTTGTCTCGTCACTGGACGCAGGTGAGGTCCCAGAGGATTGGAGGATACCTAATGTGGTCCCGTTATTTAAGAAGGGTAGGAAGGATAACCCGGGAAATTATAGGCCGGTGAGCTTGACGTCCGTGGTGGGGAAGTTGTTGGAGAAGATTCTTAGAGATAGGATGTATGCGCATTTAGAAAGGAATAAACTCATTAACGATAGTCAGCATGGTTTTGTGAGAGGGAGGTCATGCCTCACTACCCTGGTGGAGTTTTTTGAAGAAGTGACCAGAATGGTTGACGAGGGAAGGGCCGTGCATGTCGTCTATATGGACTTTAGTAAAGTGTTTGACAAAGTCCCTCATGGTAGGCTGGTGAAAAAGGTTGAATCTCATGGGATAAAGGGGGAGGTGGCTGGATGGGTGGAGAACTGGCTTGGTCACAGAAGACAGAGGGTGGTAGTGGAAGGGTCTTTTTCCGGCTGGAGGCCTGTGACTAGTGGTGTTCCGCAGGGCTCTGTATTGGGATCTCTGCTGTTTGTGATTTATATAAACGATCTGGAAGAAGGTGTAATTGGAGTGATCAGTAAGTTGGCGGATGACACAAAATTGGCAGGACTTGCAGATAGTGAGGAGCATTGTCAGAAGCTACAGAAGGATATAAATAGGCTGGAAATTTGGGCAAAGAAATGGCAGATGGAGTTCAATCCTGATAAATGCGAAGTGATGCATTTTGGTAGAAATAATGTGGGGAGGAGCTATATGATAAATGGCAGAACCATAAAGGGTGTAGATACGCAGAGGGACCTGGGTGTGCAAGTCCACAGATCCTTGAAGGTGACGTCACAGGTAGAGAAGGTGGTGAAGAAGGCATATGGCATGCTTGCCTTTATAGGACGGGGCATAGAGTATAAAGGTTGGGGTCTGATGTTGCAGATGTATAGAACGTTGGTTCGGCCGCATTTGGAATACTGCGTCCAGTTCTGGTCGCCACACTACCAGAAGGACGTGGAGGCTTTGGAGAGAGTACAGAGGAGGTTTACCAGGATGTTGCCTGGTATGGAGGGGCTTAGTTATGAGGAGAGATTGGGTAAACTGGGGTTGTTCTCCCTGGAAAGACGGAGGATGAGGGGAGACTTAATAGAGGTGTATAAAATTATGAAAGGCATGGATAGGGTGAACGGTGGGAAGCTTTTCCCCAGGTCGGTGGTGACGTTCACGAGGGGTCATAGGTTCAAGGTGAAGGGGGGGAGGTTTAACACAGATATCAGAAGGACATATTTTACACAGAGGGTGGTGGGGGCCTGGAATGCGCTGCCAGGCAAGGTGGTGGAGGCGGGGACACTGGGAACGTTTAAGACTTATCTAGACAGCCATATGAATGGAGTGGGAATGGAGGGATACAAAAGAATGGTCTAGTTTGGGCCAGGGAGCGGCACGGGCTTGGAGGGCCGAAGGGCCTGTTCCTGTGCTGTATTGTTCTTTGTTCTTTGTTCTTTCTTTGTTTGTTCTTTTGTTCTTTGTGGGTACGAGGGGCCATGGTTGGGAGGCATGAGTTGGCATTGAGTCATAGGTCAGTATGAGAGGAGATATAAATTGGCATTGAGCTGGCACGGAGGATATGAGGAACCATGGGGAAAAAGAGACATGCTACCAAAGTTTTTCATCTTGCACTTTACCAACAGTAAAGGGAACAACAATTTATGCTGCATAAGAAGAAAGTGCTGACTGATTGGCAAGTGGACTCAGATTAGAGGAGCTGTTGCCGGGGAGAATGCAGCATGGAACAGTTAACTGCCCATTTCATTTCTCTCACAAGTCATATGGTCAGTTTTCATCACTGATCTCTAATGGCTTTGTTATGGTTTTGACTTTTACATCAGTGCCGGTCCTCACATGCCTATTGTTGGAGGGAAATTTCTGTAAGTGGAAACACCCTATTATATGAAATGATCTGGACTGTGAATGTTGCTATTGGGCAGCAGTACCTGTCCTGCACTGTAGAATCTGTGCAGGAATTGTACAACAGCCCTTGTAAAGCAGAGAGTGGAAGAGAGCATAGATTAGACCCACTTGATTCAGGTGAAAATTGCTGATTGGATTTACTTGCAGGATAATTTATAGGGAGAAGATTATAAGGCAGAAAGCAGCCACTGCATAAGAGTGGTCCAGACTCTGAAGTCAAACACCAAAGCCCCAGAAACAGAACCTTACAATTTTTATACTAGGCAATACCACACAGCACAAATGTACGAGTTCTTTTTTTCAAATCATTCGTGTCACATGTATCCCAACTTCCCCTTGAGAAGGTGGTGGGCTACCTTCTTGAACCAGTTGTCCTTTGGTACTCTCACAGTGCAGTTACGGAGAGAGTTTCAGGTTTTTGACCCAGTAAAGGACTGGCAATATAGTTCCAAGTCAGGATGGTGACTTGACACCTCAGACTGATAGTATTCCCATATTCCTGCTAGCCCTATCCTTCTAGGTGGTGGGTCACAGTTTTGGAAGGTGCTGTTGAAGGCACCCCTCCAAGTTGCTGTAGTTGCATCTTGTAAGTGGAATGGACTACTGTTAAAGTGCACCGGTGGTGGAGGGAGTGGATGTTGAAGGTGGTGGATGGGATGTCAGTGAAGTGGGTTACTTTGTCCTGGATGGTGTTGAGCTTCTTGAGTGTTGCTTGAGGCAACAACATTGTTGCAGGCAAGTGGAGAGAATTCCATTACACTCCTGAATTGTGCCTTACAGATGGTGGAGAGGTTTTGGGGAGTTGAGAAGTGAGTTGATCTCTGGCGAATTCCGAGGCGGAATTGTCCCAAAAAATGACTAAGGCCGCGATTCTCCTGAATTGGGACTAAGTGCCCACACCAACGGGAAACCTGGAGGCTGGCACTGCCAGCGTGCCAGGTGGCACTGCCCAGCCATGTCCCCGATTGCCCAAGGGATTCAATAGCCTCCGAGCTCTCCAGTGCGGCCATCAGGCCTGGTCTCCAGTTGTGGAGACCATGCAGTGATTCTGGCTGGGTTATTGCTGTGCCCAAGGGTCGGAGACTCCCAGGAGTAGGAAGAATCCGGCTTCAAATGGACTCAGCATATTTAAAAGCTGGTCCAGATTATGTCTGGGTGCAATGGCTGGGAGAATTCCAATGGCGTTTTGAGCCAGCACTAACTGTGCTAAACGCCTCACCCATGATTCTCCCATCCCGCACTACTCCAACACGATCTACACTCTGCTGGAAAATCGCAGCCCTAGTCTCTGATCTACTCTCACATCCAGTGACTCTTGGTAAGTGGTTACTGCTCCCTCACAGCCCTGACCAAGACATTGCTGAAATGTCCCTCATTGATTTCAAATAGACCTGTAGCTACTCCGTCTTGCTGCACACTGTAAGGAGCGTGTGCTTTCTTTCGTTAATTTGTTAACACAAAACATAGTTGCTCTGAAACCTATAAAGAAATAATAATGATAACATCTTATGGTAGGAATAAATAATAGGAAGATGGCTGATGGGCCTTCTGATGTCTCGACACCCCCCCTCCCCCCCACCCCCCGCATACACCTCTGCCAAACTGTTTAACCAGGAGACGTTGTGGAAATTACATTTTAAATAGTCACGACATTAGGATGAATGCACAGAAACGAACTCTGTGAAAGATCTCATGGAGTTCCGATTAAGAGCCATACTATTTGCAGTGCCTTTCCAAAAGTGTCCACCCTACCTTTGGTAGGAAGAGCTGGGAAAATCCTGGCAAAATGGCTTTGACTGCTTTGCTGCAATTTCTCCAGATATTCCCAAGGAATACCTTGTGGAGTTTGCATGTTCTCCCTGTGTCTGCGTGGGTTTCCTCCGGGTGCTCCGGTTTCCTCCCACAGACCGAAAGACATGCTGGTTAGGTGTATTGGCCATGCTAAATTCTCCCTCAGTGTACCCGGACAGACACCGGAGTGTGGCGACTGGGGGATTTTCACAGTAACTTCATTGCAGCCCACTTGTCACACAAATAAATAAACTTTAATAAAGCTGGATGAAGAAGACAAGGTCGATAGAAATTCAGCACTCAGTAATGATGAAAAGTAAAGAAACAAATAATTGATCTCTAGAGATGTCAATGGAAGAAATGCAGTCGTGACCAACAGCCTCTGCCTGGGACAATGGGGACAATGGTTATGATCGAAAAGGCACTGCGAATATGGCTCTTAATCAGAACTCCATCAGATCTTTCACAGAGTTAGTTTCTGTGCATTCATCCTAATGTCGTGACTATTCAAAATGCAATTTCCGCAACGTCCCCCGTTTAAACAGTTTGGCAGAGGTGTATGGGGACACAGAAGGCCATCAGCCATCTTCCTGTTATTTATTCCTACCTTAAGATGTTAACAGAAATGTTGAATTCAGTGTTGAGATTGTAAATGGCCAAATTGAAAGATGAAGTTCTATTCCTTAATTTATTTTTCGCTTCTTTTCAATCTGGCACCAGAGATATTTGAACATAGGCTGCGATTGAAAGGGACCCCTACTCCAAACCTTCAATTCTTCTCTTGTAGTCAAAGAGTTATTTGTATGTATTCCACTCAAACTTCTCACCTTTGCTATTTTGGACCATTTAAAGGATGCAAACTGCTGGGTGAAGCCAAAGCCAAGACACAGAGCTGAATCATATAAACCCTAACCCTAATGCAGTGCAGAAAGAGGCCATTCAGCCCATCGAGTCTGCACCGACCACAATCCCACCCAGGCCCTACCCCCATATCCCTACATATTTTACCCGCTAATCCCTCTAACTGACACATCTCAGGACACTAAGGGGCAATTTTCTTTTAGCATGGCCAATCAACCTAACCCGCACATCTTTGGACTGTGGGAGGAAACCGGAGCACCCGGAGGAAACCCATGCAGACACGAGGAGAATGTGCAAACTCCAAACAGACAGTGACCCAAGCCGGGAATCGAGCCCAGGTCGCTGGAGCTGTGAAGCAGCAGTGCTAACCACTGTGCTACCGTGCCGCCTTTATTGAGTGACTCTATTGACTTGATCTATATCACACATCTTCCATCACACCCAGTGTCCCGACTCTGCCCTTTCAACTCTGAATAAACCAAAAAGATCAATAAATTAAATGAAAATGAGGGGGGGATGGTCATAGTCCCTGGTGGGGGCACTGTACCTAAAACAAAATGGCAAAAGGAAACTTAATTAATTGATACAAAATGTCATCCCTGGGGATGTTTTTTTAAAATTCATTCGTGGGATATGGGTGTCGCTGGCTGGCCAGCATTTATTGTGCCTGTGCCTTGCAGATGGTGGACAGGCTTTGGGAAGTCAGGAAGTGAGTTACTTGCTGCAGCATTCCGAGCCTCTGAGCTGCTCTTATAACCACTGTGTTTATGTGGTGAGTCCAGTTGAGTTTCTGGTCAATGGTAACCCCAAGGATGTTGACAGTGGGGGATTCAGTGATGGGAACACCATTGAATGTCAAGAGGCGGTGGATAGAGTGTCTCTTATTGGTGATGGTCATTGCCCGGCATTTGTACGGCACGAATGTTACTGCCACGTGTCAGCCCAAGCCTGGAAATTGTCCAGATCTTGGAAAATCTCAGCAGGTCTGGCAGCATCTGTAAGGAGAGAAAAGAGCTGACGTTTCGAGTCCAGATGACACTTTGATCTTTCCTCTCCTTACAGATGCTGCCAGATCTGCTGAGATTTTCCAACATTTTCTCTTTTCGCTTCAGATTCCAGCGTCCACAGTCATTTGCTTTTATTGCTATTATCCAGGTCTTGTTGTATTTGAACATGGACTGCTTCATATCTGAGGTGGAAAATTGGAAATGTTTTGTCATGTGCAATTCGTCTTTTGACAAATAAAGTATATTTTTGCAGAAAAAAACATTATTTGGGCCGACAATCAGTGACCCTTTGCCTGCTTTGTTCGGTTAACCCCAAAGATCCTATAACACCTTCTTAAAAATATCTGTTCATGGGATGTGGGTGTTGCTGGCAGGACCAGCATTTACTGCCCAGCCCTAACTACCCTTGAGAAGGTGGTGGTCAGCCGCCTTGTTGAACCCGCTGCAGTTCATGTGGTGTAGGTACATCCACAGTGCTGTTAGGGAGGGAATCCCAGTAACAGTGAAGATTATCTTCTTTGAACGCAAGACCGGGGTTTTGCCCTGGCTAACAACCCTCCCTCAACCAACACCAAGTAAACAGATCGACTGATGAATCATCTCATTGAACCCTGTGGAATCTTGCTGTGTAGAAAATGGCTGCTGCATTTGCCCGCAAAAACAAACAGGGGTAGCACTTCAAAGTGATTGTGGGAAAGCTCTTTTGGGCCGTTCTGGCGTGTGAAAGGGATGATAAAAGTGCAAACTCTTTCATTCTGTATCACCTGGTCTGAGGCAGTGGATCCACAGCAATATGGCTGACACAGTGGTGCTACAATCAGGGGTTAAATCCTCGCTGGATTCACCAGCTAGAAGATATTACTATTTGCAATCAATCCAGGAGAGAACTGGGAGATTTGAATAAACAGTGGCTACTGGTGCTGCTTGCTAAACCCACGCACCTCCAGAGGATTGATCCAAGCAGAACTCACATAAATTTCGGTTTTGTTCATGCTAATAAGGCCAATTGTGGCTCTTGCGTAGGATAATTTGCTTCTCCTACACGGCCAAATGCCATTTCTTCATTTAATATGCCAGATGCATTTATCTTACTTTGAAACAGGAGCTCAGTGCACCAAATACATGGCCATGGCTGTTGCAGCTTCCCTCCTGTTTGTTTCGAATGCATCAGGCAGAGAGATAGAGAAAGACCCCCCCGCAAACACAGGGAACCCTGACAGTCCTTCACACCAGACATCCATGTGAGAGCATCAAACTGCCTCAGGACTGACCAGCCAATATTACTGGAGATTACTGCTTAACATCCAACCTACAGGGGCAACAGAAAATGGGGCCATCTCTACTGTGGTCCCTGAAGAGATCTATTTTTAAATTCACTCTCAGGATCTGGGCATTGCCAGTGAAATGACAATTTAATGCCCAGAAAATGGAGGGGTGAGAACAGCCTGGAACAATCGTGATTCTTCGCAATGGTTTGCTATAACTGAACTGCTTGCAGTTAGGTTAACATTGTTAGTGTGAGACACAATCCCTACAGTTCAGAACGAGGCCATTCAGCCCAATGAGTCTACGCCAACTCCCTGAAAGAGCATCCCACCCAGGCCCTCCCCTTCACCCTATCCCTGTAGCCCCACACATTTAGCCTGGCCAATCCACCTAACCCACACATCTTTGGACTGTCGGAGGTAACTGGAGCACCCGGAGCAAACTCCACACAGACAGTCACCCAAGGCTGGAATCGAACCCAGGTCCCCGGCACTGTGAGGCAGCAGTGCTAACAACTGTGCCACTGTGCCACCTAGTCCTATATAGGTCAAATTAAATGATGATGTTTTTCATCTTGTACTCATCAGGACAGATTCGCAAGAATACCAATTCTAAAGGGAACAACAATTTATGCTGCATGTGAAGAGAGTGCTGATTGGTTGGCAAGTGGACTTTGGTTGCTAGAGATGTTACCATGGAGAATGCAGCTGAGATCATTTAACTGTCAAATGTTTGTTTAAATTTCTTTATTAAATTGAAGTTAAATGCATTAAATTAAAATTATTTCATTGCTATTTGTGGGAACTTGCTCTGCACAAATTGACCACCAAGTTCCCTACATTACAATAACCGTTACATATCAAATATACTCGTTGATTATAAAGTGCCTCAGCAAGTCCTGAGATCAGGTTACTTATTCAACCTCATGTTTCTTAAACTTTTCCTGTACGCTTTATTTCAATTTACATCAGCATTATAGGGCAAGATTCTCCATCCTCCCAGCCCTGTGCTTCCCGCCGGTGGGAGGTGGCGTGTTGTTTGTCAGCGGCGGGATTCTCTGGTCCCACCGCTGTCAATGGGAATGCTCACTGATGTCACCCCATGCCGGCGGGAAAGCCACGGGCAGGGGTGCACCGCCCACGGGGATCAGAGAATCCCGCTGGTGTTAACGGCAGTCTGTACGAGGGACTGATTGTTTTATAAAATGACCGTAATGTATTGCTCTCTTCATGGTAACTATGCTGATGAGAATCCCAAAAGCCTATCCACAGAAGAGTATTTAGAAATTCGCAGCTTTAATCAGTAAGGATAAATGAAGGTGCAAAGGTCCAGTAAGTAAGGTCCAGTAAGATCCAGAAGGTCCTGCAAGGGAAACAAAGGTCCAAAGATGTGTGGCTTAGGTTGATTGGTCATGCTAAATTACTCTTAGTATCCTGGAATGTATAGGTTAGAGGGATTAGCAAGGTAAATGTGTGGGGATGTGGGGATAGGGCCTGGGGTGGGATTGTTGTCAGTGCAGACTCGATGGGCCGAATGGCCTCCTTCTGCACTGTAGGCTTTCTATGATTTCTATCGAGAAAGCGGTATTTCATTCAGATCCTGACTGATGGACTCATCAATATGCTAAAGATGTGCTCAAACACAGAAGTAAAAATATTCCACAAACAATGGCAGGATCAAACACCACGCCCAGCAATGTGCCGCACAGTTTTGGAGAATTTCTCCTGGTGATTGCGCCCTTCAATTTAGTGACTTATATTTAATGCCCTGATTTGGAAATAAAAAGAGAAAGAGTTGCATTAATATAACACCTTTCATGACCTTATGATCTCCTGAAGCAATTGACAGGAAATTAAGTACTTTCAAAGTGTCTTCACTGGTATAATGGAGTGCAATTTTGCACAGTAACTTCTAACAATGTGATAATGGCCAGAGAATCTGCGTTTGTGATATTGATTGAAGGATCAGAATTGGTCTGGACCAGGAATAACTCACCTGAAAGAGTGTCCTGGAGTGAGTTATGTCCAGGGGTAGAAAGGTTTAAATCTCATCTGAAAGACTAATATTAGTATTTCAATTCCTAGTATTGATAAAATAGATTGTTTGATATTGATACTGATATTTTCAATATTGTATTGGATTATGTCACTGTGAAAGAGCACAAAGAGAGTAGTTCTATTGATGGTAAATCTGTACAATCAATTGAAAAACATATAACAAGAGTGTACCTTGCTTTGTCTCCCAAATTCTACTCTCCGCAAAGATAAGGTTATCCAAACTCCATGGGTGGAATTTGAACTGACGAATCCGTGTAAAAACTAGTCTAAATCCCTCTGGTTTTTTCAAACAGAATCTCCCACACTCTGAGGATCACAGAGAGCCCGAGCGAGAATCACACTAAAAATCAGTGGCCTTATTCCAGCTGGCAGCATAGCGCTGAGCGGGTCACTGCACATGTACCGATCTGTCAGTGCCAAGATCGATGCATGTGCAGCAGCTCCAGCCTCCCGATGGCCGGCCAGCCCCGGGACTCACCATCGCTGGCCGTGCAAACCCCCGCCACCCACCCCACCGATTGCTGTCCTCCCAGATGTGTCCAGGCCAGCCCCAACACCCCACTACCACCAACACCCCCCGCCCCCCACCCCCCCCCCCCCCCCCCCCCACTCCCCCGGCCCAACCTCAATCTCCCCCACTTCTTGGCAGTCCTGATCTCCAGCTCTAACCACCCCCACCTCTGGGCAGGCTGCCCATCATCCTACCCCCCCTCCACCCCACCTGGATGCCCAAGTCCAAACACTGGCCTCCCTCCCTCTGTCACTGATCCAAAGTGTAGCATGGCAGCGGGACCCCCCACCCCCACCGATCGCCCCCAAAGGCCCTGCCCTCTCTGGCCCTGCCCCCTTTGCACTGCTCGATTTCCAGTGTGCAGTGTCAAGGTGCCCCATTGTCACTTTGCCCCTTGGGCAGTGCCAGGGGGCCAAGCTGGTACTGCCCAGGGTCACCCCCCTCCCCCTTACCCCCAACCTCCTGGGGGGGCCTCCATGGCCTCCCTTCACTGCAGTGGGGTCAGGTCCCCCAGCTCCCCGTTAGTGAGGATCTGTTGTGAACCTCGTTGGAGTGAACCACTCCTGCCGGAGGGGGAGAGGCTAGCGGACCCACAGACGTCAGTCCCAGGCCCGCTAATAAAATGCAAATTGTGATTTAAATAATTTATTCAGCTCTGTGCCTATTTCTGGCATGGAGCCGATGACGCTGGAAATCCGGTGGCCAGAGACACACGAAGGCCGTGGCACCCAACGGGAAGTCTGCTCCAGGAGGTCCGCTATGTCTCCTGTGCAGTTAGGTGGATTGGCTGTGCTAAATTGCCCCTAGTGTCAAGGGATTAGCAAGGTAAATATGTGGGGGTTACGGGAATAGGGCCTGGATGGGATTGTGGTCAGTGCAGACCTGCTGGGCCGAATGGCCTCCTTCTGCACTGTAGGGATTCTATGATTCCCATGATGGACGGGATGGGAAAATTCCGCCCAATATCTCGATGTGGCTCAGTGTTTTCTGTTTTATAATGCTGCTGTGAAGCACTTTGGAAATTTTTAATGCTAACTGTGCTGTGTGTGCAGGTGTGTATATATGTGGTACATGTGTCAGTGATGTCGATACACCTCAGGATGTATTTTACATCACAGCAATATTTTACATTGCTGTGTTTTGTCCCAACTGAAATGTCGAACTGTAACTCAGATACTAAAGATCAATGAAGTGTCAAATTATAAAAGGTAAGGTTGTCAGATGCCATTTTCTGCTTAATAGTTACTATCCTAAATCTGAATATTTATGGGACCCTCCTGGAATGATATAAATATTCATATTTACAGAATTAAAGACATTTTCCCTTTGGATTGTGTAACGGGATATTGAAAATAATAAAGAAGCTGTATTTGATTGATCTGAGGATTAAAATTATATTGCCATAATTGTTCATCGGTCAATCTGTAATGCTTAGGTTAATGTATTGTTCATTTTTAAATTCTTCATTAAATTCATTCCTTGTTCCTCAGTTCTAAGTTCATTCTTCAGTGCTTGCTCATTTTTAATACTTAGTTCAATTCATTGTTCATTCTTTTAATATAATATATTACTCCTTCTTTCAGACTTTGTTTAATGCATTGTTCATTCTTTAATTTAATTTAATTTATGCTGGATTCTGAAATGCTTAGTTTAATTTAGCGTTCAGACTTTCCGACTTTATTTGACTGGGATGGGAGTGCCTTTGTGAAATAAATCCTACAAAAGCCTTCTCACTAACATTTGTGGACTTCCGGCAACATTGGAAAAGCTGTTGGTCCGATTCATACTCTCAGAATCATGCCTTAAAGTCAGTGACCTAGAATCTTCCATGGTGGCACAGTGGTTAGCACTGCTGCCTCACAGCGCCAGGGACCCAGGTTCGATTCCCGGCTGGGTCGCTCACTGTGCGGAGTCTGCATGTTCTCCCTATGTCTGCGTGGGTTTCCTCCGGGTGCTCCGGTTTCCTCCCACCGTCTGAAAGACAAGCTGGTTAGGTGGATTAGCCATGCTAAATTCTCCCTCAGTGTACCCGAACAGCAGCCGGAGTGTGGCGACTAGGGGATTTTCACAGTAACTTCATTGCAGTGTTAATGTAAGCCTACTTATGACAATAATAAAAAATAAATAACTAAATGCAGAAACACTCATAAATACACTTTAAAACTCCATCACTATCCCCAGGTTTGTCCTGTCCCACTGGCAGGGCAGGCCCAGCAGAGGGGTGACACAGTAGTAAAGAGTTGACAGGGAGTGGTTCTCGGATTCCTCAACATCGACGCCAGACCATATGAAGTCTCATGACATCATAGGCAAGGAAACCTCCAGCTGATTGCCATTTACTGTCCTCCCTCAGCTGATGGATCTGTACTCCTTCATGTTGAATACCAATTGGAAGAAGCATTGGTGGTGACAAGGACACAGAATGTACTCTGGGTTGGGAATTTCAATGTTCACTGAGAGTGGTTTGACAGTAACACTACTGATTGATCCTAACGGACATATCTGCCTCTTTTTTGCACCTGTGGTAGGTGAACCAAAAAGAGGAAGAAACCTACTCAAACTCATAGAAATCATAGATCATAGAAAGCCTTCAACGCAGAAGGAGCCCATTCAGCCCATTGAGTCTGCACCAACAACAATCCCACCCCAGGCCCTATTCCCACAATCCCACACATTTACCCCACTAATCGCTCTAACCGGGACATGAAGGGGCAATTTAGCATGGCCAATCAACCTAACCCGCACATCTTTGGATGGGGAAGGAAACAGGAACATCCGAGGAAACCCACGCAGACACGGGGAGAACGTGCAAACTCCACACAGACAGTGACCCAAGCCGGGAATCGAACCCAAGTCCCTGGCACTGTGAGGCAGCAGTGCTAACCACTGTGCTACCGTGCTGCCAACCCTCACCAGGTCACAGATACATGTGTCCATGACAGTACTGACTGGAGTAACCATCGTACTGCCTTTGTGGAGATGAAGTCCTGTCTTCACATTAAAGATACCCTCCATCATGTTGTTGACACTACAAGCCTGCTAAATGGGATAGATTCAGAACAGATTTAGCAACTCAAAACTGGGCATCCATGAGGCGCTATGAGCCATCAGTAGAACTGTATTCAATCACAATCTTTAAATTCATGGTCTGGCTTATCTCCAACCCTACCATTACCATCAAGCCCAGGGATCAAGCCTGGCTCAATGAGGAGCCTAGGAGAGCATGCCAGGAACAATAAAAATGAGGTGCCGACTTGGTGAAGTTAAAATGCAGGATTATATAGAATCATAGAATCCCTACAGTGCAGAAGGAGGCCATTCAGCCCATCGAGCCTGCACCGACAACAAACCCACCCAGGCCCTATCCCTGTAACCCCACATATTTACCCTGCAAATCCCTCTAAGCGGCACATCCCAGCACACTAAGAGGCAATTTAGTATGGCCAATGCACCTGACCCGAACATCTTTGGACTGTGGGATGAAACTGGAGCACCCGGAGGAAACCCACGCTGACACGGGGAGAACGTGCAAACTCCACACAGACAGTGACCCGAGCTGGGAATTGAACCCAGGTCACTGCCGCTGTGAGGCAACAGTGCTAAGCACTGTGCTGCCCACATGCATGCTAAACAGTGGAAGCAGCATGCTACATTCAGAGCTAAGCAATTCCACAACCAATGGATCATTTGAAATTCTTTACCTCTGCCACATCCAGTCCAAGGACTAGGTTGAAGCATTGCAAGGGTCTTCAGCTCCAAGTAGATGATCCATTGCGGCCTCTACCTGAAGTCCCCAGCATCGCAGAAATCAGCTAACAACCGATTTGATTCACTCTGGATGATGTTAAGAAACGGCTGAAGGCACTGGATAAAGGGGTCATAATAACATCCCAGCAATCAAACTGAGGGTGAGGTTCAGTGTGGATGTAATAATCAGAGACGGTGAATTTGAGACAAGGGGAAATAGCGGCAAATTTCTGAACATTCACAACTGCTGCCATTGGAAAATCAGGTCCAATCTCATATTTCATACATGGGATGTTGTATAATTTATCCTATTAATAAGATGAATGTTTAATTAATTTATCAGATCCAGGGGGACAAACTTCAAATTAAATAACGAGGCATCATAACTTTGAAGGGTTCTGAATTTTTCAGTAAATTTAAATCTTAGGCACACAGATAATAATTATCAAGTAAAAAGATTTATGTTAACGGAGCTGGAAAATAAGGTGATGTCACCACAAGGCAAAGAACTGATTGGTCTGGTGGCTGGTGAGAGTTTTGTCTGAAGTGAATTTCATTAATTTATTTAATGGGCTAATAAATAGAATATTGGTAGGGCACCTCAGTGCTGGCGAATGCCCACTCCGTGTGGGTAGGTCTTTTTATTCATTCGTGGGACATGGGCGTCGCTGGCTGGCCAGCATTTATTGCCCATCTCCAGTTGCCCTTGGAGGGCAGTTGAGAGCCGACCACATTGCTGTGGCTCTGGAGTCACATGTAGGCCAGACCAGGCAAAGACGGCAGATTTCCTTCCCGAAAGGACATTAGGGGACCAGATGGGTTTTTCCAACCATCGACAATGGTTTCATGGTTATCAATAGATTCTTAATTCCAGATTTTTTTTTATTGAATTCAAATTCCACCGCCTTCCGTGGCGGAATTAGGACCCGGGTCCCCAAAACATTAGCTGAGTTTCTGGATGAATAGCGCAGCAATAATACCACTAGGCCATCACCTCCCCTATCGGATGCTTCTCGTTTCCTGGGCAACAGTTTGGACAGGATGTGTCAACAGCTGGAGCAACTCGAGCTTTGGCCTCCAAGAGGCTGGGAGTTACATGGATATCACGGGCTGAATTTTCATGCCTTCGCAACATTCTCAATGGCCTAGTTTCAAAGGCAGCCATTTTGGCCAAAGCGGACCTGAGGCCAGGGCAAGCTGGGAGAGAGAATTAGGTTTGTTGACAGCCTTGGTAAAGGTAAATTAAGGTTAACTGCTGGAGTTTTCCGGGTGGCCTCCATTTTCCAGATATGATGGAGGGGTGGGGATGGGGAAGGTGGGGGGGTCAGTTGCCTGGAGGGAGGGGCACCCAGAAGCAGGCTGTGTGCTAGTGGTCAAACTAGGCCTACCTCAGTGGGTGCACTGCCAACAGTCTGCAGTGTAGAGGGGTTTTCCCACTTCTCCAACAATGGTGGGTCGGATGGCTGATTTTTTTGATTTTGATTGAAAGTTTTAGAACAGTAGCTGAGAGGACAACTTCTGGTTGAAACGATTTCCTTGTTCCTTATAGCTATTGGACTCTTCTCAAATTGGAAGGTTGCTGATTCGTCCAGCTTCGAGAGACCACCCAGTATCCCGAATGGGATAGGAGACCTGTATCCTTGCTAATGAAGATCTCATTAGGTCTCCACATGAAAATCTTGTAAGGGATTCATACCTTATCAGAGAATCAGAATTGGGAACTCCTGACAGGCCCCGTGGGTTTCCACGCATCGCGCAAACCAGCCTCCCATCCACTGACTCTGTCTACACTTCCCGCTGCCTCGGCAAAGCAGCCAGCATAATTAAGGATCCTACGCACCCCGGACATTCTCTCTTCCTTTGGGAAAAAGATATAAAAGTCTGAGGTCACGTATAAACCGACTCAAGAACAGCTTCTTCCCTGCTGCCATCAGACTTTTGAATGGACCTACCTTCCATTAAGTTGATCTTTCTCTACACCCTAGTTATGACCTTAACACTACATTCTGCACTCTCTCCTTCCCTTCTCTATGAACGGTATGCTTTGTCTGTATAGCGCGCAAGAAACAATACTTTTCACTGTGTGTTAATACATGTGACAATGAATCAAATCAAATCAAATCAGTGCAGACCTGCAAGTTCCTCTACGAGTTGCACATTATTCAGATTTGGAAATCTATCGGCCGTTCCTTCACTGTGGCTGGGTCAAAATCCTGACTCTCCCTGTCTAACAGCACTGTGGGTGCACCTACACCTCAGGGACTGCAGTGGTTCAAAAAGGGAGCTCACCACTGCCCTCTGAAGGGCGATTAGGGATGGGTAATAAATGCTAGCCTTGGCAATGATGCTCAATGAAAGAGTAAAAATGCTCGCTGGTGAATGCTAATCATCATTTCTTTTCATTAATTAAACTAAATTTATGACTCATTCTTTAAGGCCGAGTTTAATTTGTTGCTATTCTGTTCAAAGTAATTAGTTCATCGCTTATTCATTAATGAGCTGGTGAGTATTAAAAATGTGCTGTAATTTATTGAGTGTCCCGTGTGCACTGCCCCAAGGTAAATCCTTGGTTCATTATCAGCTGATCCTGGGGCCTTTCCTTGGCACTTTGTGTCAGTGATGGTTTGCCATTGCCTTTTCCTCTCGGGAACAGGAAGAAGAGGCAGCTCCTACCTAACTCTCGGCTGGAATGGGAATTGAACCTACGCCGTTGCTGTCATTCTGAATGACATGCAAGCCAACTGAGCTAACTGTCTCCGTTACTATTGAGTAAGGAGCGTTAAGTCAAACAAAGCGAGGAAGCATTTTGAATGAATCTAGGTATGAGAGCTCAACATGGTGGCACAGTGGTTAGCACTGCTGCCTCACAGAGCCAGGGACCCGGGTTCAATTCTAGCCTCAGGTCACTGTCTGTGTGGAGTTTGCACGTTCTCCCCATGTCTGCGTGGGTTTCCTCCGGGTGCTCCGGTTTCCTCCCACAGTCCAAAGATGTGCGGGTTAGGTTGATTGGCCAGGTTAAAAATTGTCCCTTAGAGTCTTGGGATGCGTAGGTTAGAGGGATTAGCGGGTAAAATATGTGGGGGGAGGGCCTGGGTGGGATTGTGGTCGGTGCAGACTCGATGGGCCGAATGGCCTCCTTCTGCACTGTAGGGTTTCTATGTTTCTATGATTAGCGGGGTAAATGTGTGGGGTAATGGGGATAGGGCCTGGGTAAGATGCTATGTGAAGAGTTGGTGCAGACTTGATGGGCTGAATGGCCTCCTTCTGCACCGTAGGGTTTCTATAAGTCAATGATTCTAACAGTTAATATTGTTAAATCCAGAGTTTTTTTTTAAAAAGAGGTCAATATAATTATTGGAAATAGATGGTCAGAGGGCATAGTGAAATTGTCATCGTTTTCTGTTCCTTTGCTCTGTAAATGTAAACATTTCTAAATTGAGTGAAAGTGGGAAACTTCATTGGAATGGGATTGAAAAGTCCTTTTGCTATCCGAGCATGCTGATGGTGAACATTACTGAAGATAAATGCTGAAGGAAAAGACATTCTCCCAATTCACTTCTAACTTTCAAAGTCCCAGTTGTCCAGTCTCTGACCCTCCGTTCAACTCACCATTTGTACAGCTGCCAATCTACTCAATCACACACTCATCTCCATCCAGGGCAGCACCGTGGCACAGTGAGGGTGGCACAGTGGTTAGCACTGCTGCCTCACAGCACCAGGGACCCGGGTTCAATTCTCGGCTTGGGTGTGGATGTGCAGGTTAGGTGGATTGGCCATGCTAAGTTGCCCCTTACTGTCAGGGGGATTAGCTAGGGTAAATGCATGGGGTTATGGGGATAGGGCCTGGGTGGGATTGTAGTCAGTGCAGACTCAATGGGCCGAATGGCCTCCTTCTGCAGAATTCTGTAAGATTCTGTGGTCTTTGATGCCCTAGCTCCCCAAAAGAACATTTGGACTGTGGCTCTCTCATCCTGGCTGGTCTTCCTAGTATGGCCTCATCTCTGCTCCCTCAAGCTCAATGGATGCAGTGGAACGCAGGGATTCTCAAACCGGGGTCCGCGGATCCCCTGGGGTCTGCGACAAAATAGACATATTTGTAAAATTTGATCAATGCAGCTGCTTCTCCAGAAGCCAGCCTCTGACTGGACCAGTGCGGACAGCAGAGTGACGGGAAGAATGGGCCTCAGAATGGAACTCAGAGCATGCGCAGCAGTGGCGGAGGGTTGGAGCGGACACTGGAGTAGATCCCACAGTGGACATTGCAGTGTGCGGCAGGAGCGGGTGTGTGTGTGGTGGACCTCAGTTGTGCCTTTGTCCAATATGGACCACCGTTGTGTGTGCTTGTCATACCTGGACACATCCCCTTCCAGTTTGGTTCCTCCCCTCGGCACCTAGTATAAAGGTGGCTGTCTCCTCCCCCTTGTTCAGTCCAGGTCGGTTACTTGTTGGGATCTGCTCCTGATTCTGTTGTGAATAAAAGCCTACACTTGTATTGGCACACCGGTAGTCTTTCGCCTTATTGATAGTGCATTAATTTTATTCACAATAGCTGACCAGCATGGAGCAGTTTCTAAAACCCATTAGACCCTCAAGAGGTTGGAGCCTCTGATAAATTCGATCATTGGCTGGACTGCTTCGAAGCATTCGTCGACACCGCTACGGCCATCGACACCGATGACGCTAAACTCCACGTGCTCCGCGCCCGGGTAAGCGAAGCTGTCTATGGAATCTTCCGGGACGCTGCTACATACGCGGACGCTATCGAACTCCTAAAAGGGCAGTTCCGAAAGAGCCCTAACGTGGTTTACGCCAGACACCTCCTAACTACCCGCAAACAGCAGCCAGGAGAATCGTGCGCCCAATTTCTGCGCGCCCTGCGGGTCCTAGCTCGAGCTTGTGACTGTAAGGCTGTTACAGCAGCTCAGAACACGGAGGACCTGATCCGCGACGCCTACGTTGCGGGCATTGAGTCTACATACATCCGGCAGCGCCTGCTGGAACAAGATGACCTAGATCTCCGAAGAACAGCCACGATGGCTGAAACGTTAGAAGCGGCCTCTCACAATCTCGGGTCTTACCTTGCAACCCGTTCTACCAACGGCTCCACCGCGATGGCTGTTCCGGCGGGGCCCAAATGTTACTTTTGCGGCCTACCCAAGCACCCTCGGCGTTGCTGCCCGGCGAAGGATGCGATTTGCTCCGGATGCGGTAAGCTAGGCCACTTCGCTAAAGTCTGCCGGGCAATGCCGCTTCCGAAGCCTCGTGGCGCCACATGTGTTCCGGGGGCGCAGCCATCTTTAATGCAGGCGGCGGCTGCGCGCGAATCGCCATCTTTAATGCGGTCACCAGATTTTTCCATTTTGTCAAGTCCCGTAACCTGCCCTTCTCCCTCGAGGAAGTCCGGACGATTACCAGGCAATGCAGGGTCTGCGCTGAGTGCAAACTGCCGTTCTACTGGCCAGGTAGGGAGCACCTTGTAAAGGCCACTCGCGCGTTTGAGCGCCTTAGCATTGATTTTAAAAGCCCCCTCCCCTCCTCTAACCGCAATGTTTATTTCCTGAATATCATTGATGAATACTCACGTTTCCGTTTTGCCTTCCCCTGCTCGGACATGACCACAGCTACAGTGATTCGGATCCTGAACAAGCTCTTCACCCTGTCGGCTTCCCAGCCTATGTCCATAGCGACCATGGGTCCTCTTTCATGAGTGACGAGCTGAGGCAGTACCTGCTCGCCAAAGGCGTTGCCTCCAGCCGCACCACTAGCTATAACCCCAGGGGCAATGGTCAAGTAGAGCGGGAGAACGCAACCGTCTGGAAGGCCGTTCTATTAGCGTTACGGTCTAGGGGCCTTCCAGTCAGCCGTTGGCAAGACGTCCTTCCGGACGCATTACATTCCATTAGGTCACTCTTGTGCACAGCGACCAATACGACCCCTCATGAGCGGATGTTTTCGTTTCCCAGGAAGTCCTCCTCGGGTACTTCGCTCCCGGATTGGCTGATGTCCCCGGGGCCCGTTCTGCTTCGGAAGCATGTCCGGACCCATAAGGCAGATCCCTTGGTCGAGGAGGTCCAATTGCTCCACGCTAACCCTCAATACGCTTACGTAGCGTACCCTGATGGGCGGGAGGACACGGTTTCTGTCCGTGAGTTGGCACCCGCGGGTGCCCCTGAGGTCACCACGTCCTTCCGCCCCACGGTCCCTGGTGTTGTCCACTCGGAGATTGCTGCGCCTCTTCCTCCCTCAGTCCCTGTCTCCAATGTAGTGCGCCCAGAGCCTGTTGCGGCCCCCCACCCCCTAGCTCCGGTTCCCACTGTTCCCCATACGCCACCAGGGCCACTGCTCACTCCTCTCGCCCCTATGTACAGCTCGCTTGAGTCGCCGGAGCCGTCGCCACGCAGTACCCGACGACTGGACGGGACGACGGATCGGTCCGCTTCACACCATCTGGCGCCTTCTCTCGACGCTCACTGTACGGAGCCTGGGCCGACATCGCTCCCTGCTCAGACGACTCTGCGACCTGCACTACGACGATCGCGACGGCGGATCAAGCCACCGGTTCGTCTGGACTTGTAATATTGTTTCCGCTTCACCCCATGTTGTTTTTTTAAAGGAAGGGGTGAATGTGGTGGACCTCAGTTGTGCCTTTGTCCTATATGGACCACCGTTGTGTGTGCTTGTCATACCTGGACACATCCCCTTCCAGTTTGGTTCCTCCCCTCAGCACCTAGTATAAAGGTGGCTGTCTCCTCCCCCTTGTTCAGTCCAGGTCGGTTATTTGTTGGGATCTGCTCCTGATTCTGTTGTGAATAAAAGCCTACACTTGTATTGGCACACCGGTAGTCTTTCGCCTTATTGATAGCGCATCAGTGTGCGTGTGTGCGTGTGAGAGAGAAGGGATGTGCATGCGCGGTCACAATTAGAGGATTGTGTCGAGTTCTGGTCAGCACAGGGTGCAGGAAGGATTGACCAGAATGGTTCTGGGGTTGGAGGAATTTTCACTCCGAGGTTCAGGTTGGGGAATCTGGAGTTGTTCTCCTTGGAGCACAGAAGATTATGGGGAGATTTGATAGAGATGTACAAGGTTATGACAGACATAGATACGGTAGACAACAAAATAGTTCCTGTTAGCTGTTGGCACAAGGAGAGATTGGATGTTTTGGACAAGAGATGCTTGGGGAATGTGAGGAAGAGCCTTATTTACTCTCTGAGTGACAATGCGCTGGAACTCGCTGTCTGCAAGGATGGTGGAAGCTGAGAACCTCAGTGATTTCAAAAAGGAATTGAACGGGTGTTTAAGGGAAATAAACCTTTATGGCCAAGTGGATCAATGAAGTGAATGGGACTGAGTGCTTGGATGAGCAGAGAGCTAGAATGCACATGATGGGCTAAATATCCTCCTCCTGAGCTGCAATGACTCTGTGATTCTCGGTCCCTCTCAGCCACACCTCAATTTTGAAATTCTCCTCTTTGTTTTCCAACAACTCCATGGAGTCTTTGATTCCCATCTCTGTCATCTACTCCAGCCCTACAGCTTTCTGAGATATTTGGACTCCTCCAGTTCTGGGCTGTTGAGCATCCGTTTATAATTGTTCCATCCTTGGCAGCCAAATCTTCAGCCCTAAGCTTGAGAATTCCTTTCCTGAAGCTTTCTTTCCTTCTTAGACCATCTCCTGAACCATCCACAAAACATCCTATCACTCTGGTCCCTGCCTTCCAACTGAGTGGAGACCAAGCATCAGACATCATCCTTTTGGACAAGGAGCTTTGGCTGAGAAAGGAACTTTTCCAGTATATCTCATCCTGTAAACCATGGACCGAGAATCAACTAGATATGACCATGTTTGGGTAACTGGTCAGGTGGTGAGAGAGGATCATGTGATGAGCCAATTAACCCCTCTTTGTGCTTGAGAAATTGCCTTTCTCCAGGCTAGCGGAATTGGAGCAGAAGATGTGTTGAAGAAGTTAGACCTTCAGTGGGTACTCTCTGTCTCCCTCCACCCATCCTGCAAGCCCGGGCTCTGTCTGTGGTTCTGACCACCCACATGCCTATGACATTGTTTTAAGAATCAACACAGCAGAGACTGCCTCATGACGAGCAGATCATCTGTCAACATCTTTAAAGCATCTTGACACAGAATCCTGATGGCCCACCCAACCCAGTCGAAAGCATCCAAGTCATCAACATACATATAGATCATTCACTTGAACTGAACGTTAGAAATTCATCTATCCTTCCACTTTGTAACTTACTTGTGTGTGTGTGTGTGCGTGTGTGCGTACTCGAGTACATGTATGTGAGAGTCAGGGCATTTTAATTATTTTAATGTAAACCCTAAAATTTTGATATATTAATTCATGAGATGTTGACGTCACTGGCTGAGCCAACACTTATTGCCAGTCCCTGATGGTAGTTGAGAGTCAACCACATTGCTGTGGCTCTGGAGTCACATGTAGGCCAGACCAGGTAAGGATGGCAGATTTCCTTCCCTAAAGGACATTAGTGAACCAGATGGGTTTTTACGACAATTGACAATGGTTTTGATGGTCATCATTTAATGAATCGCTGAGCAGAGACTGATAGCCAAGTTCCGCACATGAGGACGGCCTCAACCGGGATCTTGGATTCATATCACACTATCAGTAACCCCCACGACTTGCCTGGGCTTGCAAAATCTCACTAACTGTCCTGTCTGGAGACAATACACATCTCTTTAACCTGTGCTTGGCCCTCTCTCCACTCACATTGTCTGTACCTTTAAGACTTGATTACCTGTAAAGACTCACATTCCAACCATTATCTTGTAAATTGAGTTTGTGTCTATATGTGCCCTGTTTGTGAACAGAACTCCCACTCACCCGACGAAAGGGCAGTGCTCCGAAAGCTTGTGCTACCAAATAAACCTGTTGGACTTTAACCTGGTGTTGTGAGACTTCTTACTGTGCTTACCCCAGTCCAACGCCAGCATCTCCACATCATCATCTAATGACCAGATTTTTTATTGAATTCAAATCTGCCGTGGTGGGATTTGAACCCGGGTCCCCAGAGCATTACCCTGGGTCTATGGATAATCGTGTCAGAGACATAACCTCTACACCACTGCCTCCCCCTTACATACTGTTTATTTTCTTGAAAAAAGCTTACAAAGCAACCTGTCATTTGTATCTTTCACAGCCACAGCACTTAAATAGTTAAACATTCACTGAATTGGCAAGTGTATTCTTGACAAAAGCTTGCTGCGGTCAGACGAAGAGTGAGATAAGTGACGGGGGTGGGGGGGAGGGGTGGAGGGGGGTGGGGGGGGGGGGTTAATCTTTGTTCTATTCTTCAGGCTCAGATTTTAAAAGGAGCTCTCCAGACAAATACAGTCTCCTGATTGCTTCATGCACCTGACGCCACGTGTGGCTGATATTCAGCTTTTTCCATCGAGCTGTGGGAGGCCTCCCACCGTGACTTCGACCAAATGGTCTCCCAATGAAAGGAGCCCCATCTATTGGGTGACCAAAGGGTCTGGGTGGGAGCTGGGGGTGAATTGCTTCTCAGGCAGGTTGCCAATTCAGCCCGCTGTGGGTGGGTAGCCTGTGCACATTTTCTGACCCATCGGCCATTATTTGTGCACGGAGGGGGGTTTTGGGGGGGGGTGGGGGTTGTGGTGGGCAGGAAGTAAGTGGATGTGAGGCTATATGGAGGCCCCAATCAGCCCACCCAAAAAGGAATCTTCACTGTGACAATAACCAGAGCAGGGAGCAATGGAAGGTATGAACCATTGGGCTCCAAAGAGAAGGGGAGAGTCCAAAATGAAGCTGAGATCACATGCATCACGGAGCGGCACGGTGACACAGTGGTTAGCGCTGCCACCTCACAGCGCCAGAGACCCGAGATCGATTCCTGGCTTGGGTCACTGTCTGGGTGGAGTCTGCACGTTCTCCCCGTGTCTGCGTGGATTTCCTCCGGGTGCTCCGGTTTCCTCCCACAGTCCGAAAGACGTGCTGGTTAGGTGCATTGGCCATGCTAAATTCTCCCTCAGTGTACCCGAACAGGCGCCGGAGTGTGGCGACTAGGGGATTTTCACAGTAACTTCATTGCAGTGTTAACGTAAGCCTACTTGTGACGAATAAATAAATAAATAAAACCTGTCCAAGTTGTATCCTTATGGATG